>NC_057923.1:45861592-46486592 GCF_018873765.1 Telopea speciosissima
TGATGAACAGCGGTGTTGCACCTTATTTGAAGAGGAAGAAATCTATCGTAGTGCACATCACTGCGACAAGAATGTGGCCTATTCGCAATTCCCTCGAAGACGCTTTCAGCCTCACCTTCTCTGTCCGGCACCGAATGCTTGTTTGATTGAGCAGGCTCTGGTGATCCTGCCTCAGTCTGAAACTCATGCCCCTGACCATGGTGTTGCTCAACGGCAGCGAACTCCTGCAGGCTCGGCGGCAAGCTCAGGCTAAGCGACAAATCCGGGTGGTGTAACTGTTACCCCTAATAATTTCCTGATAACCCCCTCCATTAATCCCGCCCATGACCCCCGCGCTTCCCCTATATCCACGTCCCATTCCCCTTCTATTATGGAAAATTGCCATATTGATCCTTCTTACGTTAATCACCCCTCCACCTACCATTCCATGCCACCTCACCTTACCATTTCCCCATTAAATATCTATCCACCAGCCCCCCTACCCGTATCTTCTTATCCTATTTCCTCTAACTCTCCCTCCACTACCGATAATTCAGGGAGCCACCTTCTTATGCTCCTTAAAAATCTCCCTCAGACCCCTGAGATATCACATGCTCTAACGGCCCTCTTACCCCACTTATCCAGCTGTACTCTCTCAGACTCGCCATCTGTGATCGCAAATCACTCCCCTCTGCCCCAAACCCAAACCCGAAACCACCCTATTGACCAAGGGCTGCACCTCACTCCACAGCCAGACTCTATTGACCCACTTTATGGCTAGACCCACGTCATACCATCATCCTCTCATGACTGAAATCACCCTGGCTAACAAGTGTAGGCTTTTAAGCGGTTGCGGTTGTCTTCAGAGGACACAGGTACAGAAGATGATATGGACTTGGTTGCTGATGACTCTTTGACTTTTTTAAGATTAAAACCCGTGGAGACTGGAGGGAACTAGCTCCACGGGGGGATATGAGGTTGCTCGGGTGGAACTGTCAAGGGCTGAGGAGACCCTCGACAGTTCGATACCTTAATCATCTCCTCAAAGTTGACAGACCTGAGGTGGTTTTTTTAATGGAGACTAAAAGCAATGGTAAGGTTATTGAGAGAATCAGAGGAAGTGGAAACTTTAGTGGCTATTCAATTGTGGACCCGATTGGTGCATCGGGAGGGCTTGCTTTGTTATGGAAAGAGTCTGTTAATATGACAATTCTGTCATCTGATGTTAACTTGTTTGATGCTGAAATAAAGATTATGGATTCCCCCCCCCTTTTACCTGACATGTGTTTATGGTGACCCGGTGAAACATAAGAGAAAACTTGTGTGGGATCGTATTCTTGCGGTAGAAAGTCAAAGGTAAGGCAGTTGGTTATACTATGGTGATTTTAATTCTTACCTCTCCTGTCAGGAAAAGGCTGGTGGTTCCCAATCGTGCTTTAGGGATTCTGACATCTTCAGGGAATTCCTGGATGCATGTGATTTCCTTGATCTTGGGTGCCAAGGGCCAAATTTTACCTGGAATAATGGAAGAAGCGGGCAGTCGAACATCAGGATTCGGTTGGATCGTGCACTTTGCAACCCTGCCTGGAGACAGACCTTTGAAGATGCAACGGTCTTTGTTAAGCCGATAGTCAATTCGGACCACAACCCTATTGTTATTGACATTGAGGGGGGGTACTTCCCATGGACAAAGACCATTTCGGTTTGAGTCCATGTGGATGCTCCATGAGGATTGCAAGAACACTGTTGCCAGGGCTTGGTCCATCTTTACTACTGGCTCCCCTGCTCATCGTGTACTAAGAAAGACCAATCACTGCAGAAATGTCTTCAAGAAGTGGAATAGGGAGGTGTTTGGGAACGTCCATGAAAATATAAAAAATCTAAAATCCCAACTGGAGCATATTCAGGGCCTTCCCAAGTCTGTGTTTTCTCAACAGAAAGAGTTTGACGTTTCAAAGCTTCTTGAGGATGAGTTACAGAAGGAAGAGGAGATGTGGAGGCAGAAGTCACGGATCGATTGGATCAGGGGATGTGACAGAAATACTTCTTTCTTTCATGTTTCGACTGTTAGAAGAAGGCATCGAAATCGGATCCTAAAGCTGAAGCACCCTTCTGGTCAGTGGTCGTCTAGTGCATCAGAGGTGTCTGACATTCTTTGTAATTATTTTCAGCATATTTACTCTTCAAAACCTATGGATGATCATGCTTTGGAATCGGTTCTAGATTCGGTTGAGCCCATTGTGACTAGTGAGATTAATGAGGCTCTGTGCAAACACCCAACAATGGAAGATGTCAGGCTTGCACTCTTTGCAATGGCTCCTCTTAAGTCACCAGGATCGGATGGCTTACCTCCAATATTCTATAAAAAATACTGGGATATTGTGAGGGACGATTTATTCTCCCTTGTGTTGAATTTTTTTAGAACTGGTCTTATTCTAATAGAGTTAAATCGTACCTACATTTGCCTTATTCCAAAGGTGGGAGTTCCTAAGACGGCGGACCAATTTCGGCCCATTAGTCTATGTAATGTGGCCTTTAAAATCATCACAAAGTTTGTTGCAGACCGATTGCGTGGAGTGTTGGACCAATTAATTGCCCCAAATCAGTCAGCTTTCATTCTTGATCGCCTTATCTCTGATAATATTATGGTAGCCCATGAGATGTTCCATTATATTAAAAAGCAGAAGGGAGGTAAACACAGTTTCCTAGCCCTTAAGCTTGACATGCGAAAGGCATATGATTGGCTGGAGTGGAACTTCGTGGAAGGTATGCTCTTAAAGTTAGGCTTTGATCAGCTTTGGGTTGTCCGGGTGATGTTTTGTATTAAGACAGTCACTTATAATCTCCTTATTAATGGTTGCATAAAGGGTAATATCACCCCGACAAGGGGGATTAGACAGGGAGACCCAATCTCACCTGCTATTCTTATCTTATGTTCTCAAGCTCTTACTGCTGTTATTAAGAGAGCTGAGGCTGCTGGGAATCTTCGCGGTGTTAGGGTGAGGCATAGGGGGGCTGCCATCACGCATTTGCTTTTTGCTAACGATTGTTTGCTCTTTTCTAGAGTTAATTTGCAGGAAGTGAATTCTCTCAAGGAGTGCTTAGATCTTTATTGTAAAGCGACGGGCCAGGCCATTAATTTGCAGAAGTCTAGCCTCACTTTCAGTCCAAACACCCATGTTAAATTCAAAAGATGGTTTTCAAGGGTGCTGAAGGTGAAATATGGAGACGGCCCGTCAAAATATTTGGGATTGCCAACTGACTTTGGTAGCTCAAAAAAGACCATTTTCAATGAAGTGAAGGAGAAAACTATGAATAAGTTATTGGGGTGGAAGGGCAGTTTGTTTTCTCATGCTGGCAGAGAGGTTCTCTTGAAATCAGCTATAAGCCCCATGTCAAATTTTGCAGGATCCCACTTCAAGTTGCCGGTCTCGTTTCACAATGCCATCAAGAGGGCATCCTCAAATTTCTATTGGGGTAATGCTGAAAGTAATAGAAGGATCCATGGGATTTCTTGGCCGAGATTATGCAAACCAAAATCAGTTGGTGGGTTGGGCATTAAAGATACAAGGCTGCAGAATCGAGCTCTCTTAGCAAAGGCGGCTTAGCGTTTGTGGTCAACTCCAAATTCTTACTGGGCTAGATTTATCAAGTCTATTTACTACCCTGCCATTGATTTCTTGCATGCAAAATTGGTAATCGACCTTCGTGGGGTTGGAGAAGTATGCTGGAGGGGAGGGCGGTGCTTTTCGATGGTTTATTGTGGAAAATTGGTGATGGACGTAAGGTTGATATTTGGAAGGACAATTGGATCCCTTCGCTGCCCAACTATAAGGTGCAATCCCAAAGGCCCGTGAATTGTGGGCTCACTTTTGTTGCTGACTTAATTGATCCAACTAGCCGCACGTGGAAGGCTAGCCTCTTACAACGCTTATTCCAGCCTGCGGAGGTTAATGCTATTTTAAAGATCTCTCTTAGATTCTTCGTTGAAGAGGATATTCAGGTCTGGGGTGCCTCCAAGGATGGGCGCTTCTCTGTAAAGTCAGCTTATTGGCTCCTTGCGAAGAAGGAGGAGGAGGACCAGAGGTCAAGGGCAGCAACATCTAGAGTTCACAACTGGGAGATGATTCCAGAAAGGGTTTGGAGGAGAATCTAGAAGATTGATACACTGCCGAAGATAAAAGCCTTTATTTGGAGAACTTGCAATGAAGGACTCCCAACAGGCTTAGGTCTTCATGGTCGGCAAATTCCCATTGATCCAGCGTGCCCACGCTGCGGATATGAGAAGGAAACTGGGGATCATCTGTTGTTGGACTATCCCTTCGCAAGAGCAGTTTGGCATGGAAGTTCTCTTCATTATTCCCCTCCTACGGATGTTACTCCCACCATTGCTGCCTGGTTAGGTAGCTAGGATGTCGTGTTTCGACATGACAAAAGGTTGGAGCGTGAGGCACTGTCGAAGGCAGTCTTCTGGTGTTGGTACCTGTGGAGAGAGTTGTGCTTCAATTCTATTTGTTGGACTCCCTCAGAAGTCATCTCCATGGCAAACAAGGCTTATTTGGAATTTGCAGAGGTTGGGAAGCCTGCAGGCCTCTCAAATTCATCTCAGGTAGCAGATAGAGACTCCCCCCCTCAAGTCTGGAATGCACCTCCAACAGGTATTACTAAGATAAATTGCGATGTTGCTCTCCTGCAAGACAATGCAAAGGGTGGTCTGGGATTGGTTTTGTGAGACATACTGGTAACCAAAGAAAGTTTGTTTCCATTCCCATGTGTTTCAATTCAGCTCTTCAAGGAGAACTGCTGGCTGTTCGTGCTGCTCTGCGGCTGGCTCCTGTGTTGGGTCTCACGCAGGTTCAGGTTGAATCGGATTGTAGAGGGGCTATGAACTACATGTTGGATCACTCGTGTACAGCCCCTATCAATTCAGCTGTGGTGCTTGGTGACATTTGGAAACTCTCTGCTTCCTTTTCTTCTATTTCTTTTCACTGTATTTCTAGGGCTATTAATGGTGCTGATGCCCTAGCCAGGAAAGCCCTGTCATTGGTGTGTTTGACAGATTGGCCTCTTTCCACTCAGTGGCTTCATGAGCTCTGTTCTCGTGAAGTTGTCGCTTGTACACACCCCCTTTCTCAGTAAATTTCCCCTTTACCAAAAAAAAGAAAAAAGACTTATACATTAATGGGTCCACGTTGGTGAAAAATAATCACCATTATATCACTTTTTTATTATTTAAAAATCTTCTCAAATCAGAAAAGAAAAACAAAGGATCAGAACTCTATTCTCAGTCCACAACATACTTGTGAATGGTTTGAAACATGAAACCCAAAAAGGAGTTGTTAAAAAACAAAAAAGTTTCATTTGAGTTGTCACCAAAAATGATGGAACGGCCAATCTTCAAAACAAGTACAAGAATTCGAAACATACATAACATAATTCTAACACACCTACGGCATTATCATTAGCGGGAAAAGCTCAACTTTCAATAAAAAAAATCAAGGAACCTTTAAGAAATCGATAACAAGGCCGACCAAAAATATCATCCAACATGACATTCTTCACATAAGAGGAAAAAAACACCGAAATCTGAGGACGAGATTCACTCTGCTTCGCACTTCGCAACTGCTTTAGCGAGAGAATTTGCAATAGGGTTCATTTCCCTAAAACAATGGGAAATTTTCTTACATTACATGTATCTTAAATATCATAAAATTACTTTGATAGTGTGACGGCTAGTAATTATGCATTTTGGTGCCTCTTGCTTGTAGACTAAAACCCTTAATTTTTAACAACCCTTAATTAATTATAACTTTGAGCAACAACAGTCACAAACAAATGGGTCCTTCTAGGTGTGACTATGCCTAGTGAAGTATAACGCTTACTATTTGCCATTTGGGAGTACATGGATTAGTCCATATGATAGTGGATCCCACTTACGTTTCAATGACCAAATTTAAGCTAAAATAAGTAAGGAAAGTTGTTCAAACTCTGATTCAAAGTTTAGTAAAATTGCCAAAATGCCATCATACGGAGATGAATATAAAATACACAAAATTGCATCTTTAGTAATTTTAGCTATTTCCTCATTGTAATTTAAAATTGTACCAATGAGATGCTTGTCTCGTACGTCTTCTATCACACAAACTACCCATGTACTGACATGTGGCAAATAATGAAGAATATTATACTTCATTAGACATAGTGACCAGGAAGAAAACCCTGAATAAAAATACCACTCACAATTAATGTTGAAAGAATTGAGCAACTTCCAAACACCCCTCCTTTTCCTAACTCAAAAGTTAAAAAAAAAAAGAAAAAAAATAATAGTAAGATTTTTTTCTTCTCTTGGTAGGTAAACAAACAAGATGAGAATGTTGTAACATCTAAAAGAGGGATAGGGGAAGAGTGGATTAGCTAGAGAAATAGAGATGATATCTTATATTATTGAAGCAGACATATACAGATATCAGACCCGAGGGGTTTGGGGGTTGGGGGTGGTAGGAAAATTATCCACTCTAATTCCCTAAAGCTCGGCAGTGCGACAGTGCTAGGTGGAGATGTTAACACGAGGCAGTTTGGACATCCAACAGTTCAAGTTCATTGATTATGTTGAACTCGAATCGTTGGATGTCTGATCTACCACGTGTCGACATCCCCATTTAACACTGTCGCACTGCCAAGCTTTAGGAATTGGAGAACATAATAATCCGGGGGTGGTATGGGATATGATGGGGTAGGGTCATATTGGGCTGAAAACTTACAAAATTTCCATCTTATCGTGTCAACTTTCTTTCAATTACTCTTTTTGGACATCAGCCCACGTGTTTCATTAGACAAATAAATGACAATTATTGAGTATAGAGGGAAAGACAAAGGCATGATTAACACAGTTGAAGCATATATAGCAATTTTGTTTTGTTTTTTTGGGGGTGGGGGCGGGGGGGGTGGGGAGTAAGAGAATAATTAGGACAGGATTCTTTACAAATATCAGAGAAGAAAAAGATTTTCCCCCTATGGGTGTGTTAAAAGATCTTTTTTCCTTTCTTGGAAGGTGGCATAAGTAAATCAAAGTTGATTTGATTGGGTTTGAAAACATAAAACATCATGTGTCACGCAGGAAGAAAAGAAGAGGCATTTCCCGGGTCAAAATATGTTTTAGGATAGTAATTTTAAAATTTAAATGATAAAAAAACTTTATTAAGAATCAATTACACATTTGTAGGACAAATTTCATGCTCCAACATCTTGATTGGATAACTATATATATATACTTCAAGGGGCACTGTTCTCTGCCCGGGAGTCCATGGTAGCGCAGGCAGCGTCCAGACAATAGAGGCGGGATATGGTGGAGAGGCGGGATATGGTGGTCATTTTGGCTATTTAGGGGGTGGGACAGTCATTTTGCCCACCCCCATGTGTCTGAGCGCATCCTGCATCTCTAGTTCAGAGGAATAAAGATATGAAAAAAAATTTCCTTCAATGTGGGGAGGAAGAATCTCCAACGCACTAGTGATGTGACCATAAGATGAGACCCTCAAATGAGTCCATGGAATCTATGCTTAAGTGAAGTGATTAAATCACTTAATGTATACTGATTACATGACATCTGTCAAGAAGATGTGGATCCCACTATTACTTGTGAGTTTTTTATTTATCCCCTTAACTCATCATGTCATGTAAACAAAATTAGTGAAGTGATTTTTCACTTCATGTGTGTGAAAATTTCCCTCCTTCAAACTCTTGATACATCAACAAACTCCTACCCTTTATTGACGAATTAAAAAATACACTACTCTTTGGTCATCTAACGATACCAATGGCCATGAGAAAGAGAGAGTTCTTTCACTATGGATAAAGGAAAACTTGATCCTAAGATTATAACTGAGAAATGTTTATGACTACTTGTTTGTTATCAGATGATTCTTGATTTCTGGCTAAATGCATTTTCCAAGATGATAATTGTCGTTCATCTTTGTGGTAGTTTCTGATATTCTGTTTCTGAGTTAGTCTTTTTCTTCCGTTGTATTCTTGTTTCTCCCCAGGTTGTTAAACAAGGATGCCCACATTATGACTAAAGGGACATCTTTTTTAAAGTTGTCTTCTGTGTGCTGGCTTAATCCACCACATTTTATTATAAATCCGAACTTGCCATTCTTAGGAGCAGGAACCTTTCTTCTTTATTATTTTTTTTCTAATAAATTTCGGGCCAAAAGGCCTTGTTCTTGATAAAAAAAGGATAGAATGGGTAGCTACATTTTGGAGGTCATTCATTAAATACAGGGTACATTTGTTGGATCTGACCCTTGAACCTACCAAATCCATCTTCCTCAGTAACTGCTCATCCAAGAAAGCATCCTTAACTTTAGCCTTCTTGGTTCTATGATGAACTAATGAAGATTGAATATTAATTGGTTTTGAAAAAGCACAACTCCTTGGTTACAGTGAGTTAGGTATGAAAGATTGTAAAGAAAACACAAAGAAGATACCAAATGAGATTTTTTTTGGGTCTTTGAGTTGCATAAAGAACCTACAACATCCTTAATCTGCATTTTTTTCTCTTTCACTTTTTCATAATGAAAAGAAAAGTAATATCAGCCCTTTTGAAGATGTCTAATGCTTTCACTTTCTGTATTTTTTTCTACCAAAAAATATGTAAAAATGGCTCCACCTAAACATAATGAGGTCACTCCCATGCCTTAGATATTGGTGATTAGCTAACTCTTAGTTAATCAGAAAACCCATCTTTGTTATAATTTCATCATTAGATGGCTTAATCTGGCTGTACATGACCTTTCATATAATATATTGTTAAGATATGGGTCCTCTCATTTTATGAAAATAATGATCACATCTTATTGTTTTTTTTTTTAAAACTTTTTTGGTATCCAATCAAATTGTGGTTTTTACTAGTGGTGATTTGCTGCTAATCACAAAAGCTATGAAAAAGACCAAAATAAACAAACATAAGCTAATAAATGGAAGTTTGGGAATTTTGGAGATTTGGGATAAAGTCCATTAATCATTATATAAACATGTGGTGGATATAAGTGGGCCTTTGTGTAGTCTTCTAGCTACATGATGTTGTGTAGATAATAATCAATGTTTTCAATAATGGAGGGTAGATGAACCAAACTTTTGTCACTAATTGACTCACATCAACTTCAAAAAAATATTTTTTGGAGTAATTTCAAGAAAGGAAAGCGGCTTTAACACCCATTGATTGTCTCTAACCACGGTAAACAATTCAGGACCTACCATGTTCAATCTTTGCTAGCTATGTCCCTCTATTAAAAACCAAATGGGAAATCAAGACTTTAACGCAAGTTAAGCTATGTTTTCCTTTTGGTTTTTCTAAGCATTTGGACAGAATGGGACCATTTACGCATTTGGATTAGAGTCAAAGCAAAGCCCAAGCTAGCATTTCTTTTTGTTTCCCCACAAATTGTTTGATTGACCCCGGTAAGTCCTGGAGTATTGTCTCTGTTGCATCTTTTTATCATAAACCACATAACATGGATGACTATTCATATATATTCTCAGGTTGACACTAAGAGGGGGCGGGGTAAGGCGGGGTGAATTAAGGTCACAAAATTTCTCTAAACATATTTTCAACACATATTGTAATTCATTTTTGGTATTCCCAACAATGATTCTACCCAAAAAAAAAAGGAATCAATCAATACTGACGGAAACATACTGTGGTATGCACTTCCATTTTGTCATTATAATGTGGGCAGGTTTACCAAATATTGCTCTTTCATTCTATCATTACCATTGCACTCCAATACCTAAACAATAATAATGTAACCACAAGAACACATGATATAACTTGGTTCGACGATATGCCTACATCCATAGAGTACTTTTATTTTTATCGTATTTTATTGTATAAAAGTTTGTCATAATATTTATAGCATTTTAATTAGGTTAAAGATGACTCTTTGTTTTATTTTGGGTTTTTTTCTTTCATGCATTAACATGTATTTAAATAAGTAATGGCATTTTTGTAATTATGATGCTTTTTTGATTTTTTCTTTTAGATATATGTTTATTTTATTTTCAATATATTAACTTTTTTGATAGCCAAATGTTTTGGGTATAGGCTCTAACCCTAACTTTTATTTTTCTAGAATTTTATTTATTTTCAATTTTGACCAAGTAAATAAAAAGACTAGTTTATCTTGGTGGACTGAGTTGCCTTGCATCTCAAACCCCAACGTGACTCATAATCTAATTTTTTGGTTTGTTTCGTCTCATTGGAGCCATCATAGATTCATGATTGTTTTTATGGATGTTAGAACCTAATATAGGTGGCGACTCTCCCAAAAAAGTGAAGATGATGTTTCTCAATTTGGGAGCAGATCATTGTTCTTACAGTGGTGACTCCGCTGAGGATTTTTTTTTTGTCGAACTTCTGATGGTTCTTGGTCTTGTGGTATGATATTGTGTGATATTGATTGTGTTGACTATGCATCTTACACGACATCACCATTTGTACACTGTCACATCAAAGATCTACTCTAAAAGCTGGCCACGTGGTGTCACACAGCTTACCTTGATGAAATAACAACCATTAACCTCGTATCTTCAGGTATATTAAAAAGGTTGTATCGTCATACTGTTTGATCATCATATATGAAGGCATCACGAGAGGTATATTATGGCACAACTTACTAAAGGTGAATCTCATGTCCCAAGCAAGCTTTATGGATCATGTAAGGGATTAGAACTAATAATAGGGTATGCAACACTAATAGTAGTGTTGTATGCAAACTCATCGGGTACATTGTTGGTTCAATTCTTTTCCAGTCCAGATATTGTCTTTCATATCTTAGGCCAACCAATCTAATTATGTGGTATCTGGACCAAATTCAAATAACTAGTTCAACCTTGTACTCTCATTCACTTTACAATTGTTGCAATTTTTGTAGTTGTAACTTGTGTGTTATGTTGAATTAGTGTAAAGTTTGGCCTATATTCAGTTGTTTAAAAGAAGGGGTTTTTTTTTTTTTTTTTTTTTTTCTCCATGTACCTTCCTTGAGGTATCACGTAATTACAAAAACACCACTCAATTTTGAAAAATTCTACGTGCCCCCTAAGGTTCTTAAAAGTTAATACATGCCCCTATTCCGTTAGTATAAGACTAACAACATTAAAAACAAGGGTCCTATTCCATTAGTGTAGGACTAACAACGTTAAAAACAAGGGGTGAACTGACAAAAATGCCCTTGCAAGAAAAAAAAAATATACAAACGTGCAACTCATCTTCTCCAATCGATTTGGAGAAGATGAGTTGCGGGTTTTTTTTTCTTGCAAGGGCATTTATGTTAGTTCACCCCTTGTTTTTAACGTTGTTAGTCCTACACTAACGGAATGGGGGCATGTGTTAACTTTTAAGAACCTCTAGGGGGTACGCAGAATTTTTCAAAATTGAGGAGTGGTTTTATAATTATGTGATAACTCAAGGGAGGTACGTGAAAAAAAACTCTTATAGAAATCTTTGATGTTTGGTTCAAGGGTATACCATTCATCTTAAATTGGGTCCCAATCTTCATGGGCCTCATCGAATTTCAAAATATAGATTGGGTCTCAATCCAGATCTATATTTTCAAGCCCGGTTTGGCTTAATCAAACTTTGAACGGCCTAATAGGGTTAGTTCAAGCATCGTTCTCCATCATGAACAATAGTGAGAACCCTCTACCAACCATAGAGCAGATGTGGTCAAGTGCCTAGCGCACTTGGTAGATAATGGTGCGTAAAGGCCCATTGCTATCAGGAGGTCTTGAGTTCAAGTCTCCTGGTTCACATCCTACATCCCTCCCTACCTATCCAAAAAAAAAAAAAAAAAAAAAAAACCATAGAGCAGATGCGAGTTCAAATGCAACACCTTACCGAGCTGAAACGCAACTATCATGGAGGAATCCAAGAGAATCCGAACATGGTCCGACACCATAACTATCGACTAATTAGTCTTAATTTGGTATGATTTTTATTTCTCTACTTCATTGGGTGATTTCTATTTCAGAAATTGTTTGATTTGATATATCATTCACCTTTCTCTACTTCATTGGGTGATTTCTATTTCAGAAATTGTTTGATTTGATATATCATTCACCCTATGTTTGTTTGTACCTCGGACCAGACCAGATGGATTTCTGGGGCAGTTTTGTACTTGCGTCGATTAGGGTTTTCTCTATATTGTAACATGTGAAAACACTATATATAGTGGTTATCTCTTTGAGAGATGATATGACGGTTTATAATTTCTTGATCGAAATAGTGGATCTAGACTATTGCTCAGCCTTGTATATAGCTTACTTTCTTGGGAGTGAACCACGTAAAATCATTGTCTTGTGTGTGTGTGTGTGTGTGTGTGTGTGCTTTATCTTTCTCTTTGTTTTCTTTTGCAAATCGCCATTCTGCTGCATTGTTATTTCCTAACACATGGGGCCAATGCAAGAGCACACAAAGCATCAACAGAGGTGGGCAATCAGTTCACCTTATCCAGTGTTGGTTGTAGGAGTCCCGCTTCCAGATAGAATCCTTTTTCCCTAAATTTTGATTCCTAAATACATATATATATTTTTTGTCAGATAGCGTGACCCCTGACCAACACAGGGCCAATGCAAGAGCACACAAAAGTATCAACAGAAGTGGGATTTCCACCTTCTAGTGAGATGATGATCATTTCGCCCTATCCTTTTTTCGTGTTTTTGTTATGAACATACCAAGAACTCATGGACGTCCCTTGGAAGATGAAAGCATGTATAAGATACTTTTAAATGCTACATGAACCATTGGGCTTGGGCTTCATATAAGAACTGGTACTACTGAAATTTCACCGGTTTAACCAGGCTCAGATCTACTTGGCTTGCAATGAAAAATCCATGCCCTTTACCAGTCAAACACTTTCTTTTCTGGGCTGGGCTTGGACCCCGTTGCTAAACAAAACACCAATTTATTTATCAAAGTCAGAAGCGAAGAGTGGTGCTTCTTTTGTCCTGCAACCTTCTCCTAATATCGTCGTCAGAGAAAGGTGGTGGTTGATGCTTTGGGAAGACCTCGTTTTTGGATTTGTTTTTAGTTTTATTGTTTGACGGATAGTCTCCCTTGGTGATGATCATGCCGAAGGTAAAAGTTTGACCATATTTTTTTTGTTATAGTTTGTTTCCGTGGTTTGACTACAGGGTCTAATTAAATTCTTTTATTTCTTCTTCTCTTAATAATACAAAGGATCTCTTAGAGAAAAAAGAAACCGTGTTGTCCAAGATCAAAAATATTAAGAAGAGAAAAACCCATCATTTACTGTCAGAACTGCTTGCCCTCAAAGGTTTCCCCAAATTGCCAACCACTTGGTGCAACATTATCAGACTGCACCATCTTACCATCACTAATAGTAACTTGGAATGACAAGGTTTGCCCTACCAATTCTGTACCAGTTTGCCAGTTTTGGCCCCAATTTCTTGACATTTGTATCCAATCCGTATTTGTACCTTTAATCTTCACGTTCGTAACGTCGCCGGCGCCACCAACATTGTACACCAACACCAGTATCCAGTTAGGATTTCCCTTTGCCGAAATCTCGAACTTTATACCTCCGGTCTTGACGCACGGTACACGCTGATAAAGAACAGGAACAATGCCGGCCTGATACTGTGCGATCTTGACAAACATGGGCATGGAGAGATCAAAGTGTTTGGATGGAGGGTTGCACCAGTTCCCATTGGGCTTGTTATAGTTAGGTGGGCAGAAGTTGGTGGCAGTTACATGGACGGAGGAGCCATCAATGCACCATTTTGATGAGGACTTGTCACATTGGATTTCATAACAAGCACCACAAGTGAGGCCATTGTTAAAGAGTGCTGTGCTTAGAGCTGTTGTCTCTAGGCCATATCCTTCTTTTATCAGATCGCCATACCCACAAGCTCCTTCTGTTGGCACAAGAAACAATCAAATATTGAATTTTCTTTGTATTGGTACATTTACTCATGACTATGTGAGTCATCGAATGTTCAGTCAATGAAGTGATGATCCTAGAGAGTATGATCTGATCTTGGCGTTTCCAAGATCTATAGGCTGGGTTCACGGTTGGGGTGGTGGTGGATGACTCGGCAGCATCAGAGGGTGACAGTGTTGGAGGTGGGCATTGAAAGCTCCCATCGACATATCCAAACAAATCATGAGCATGAAAAAGTGGGAGAAGCTGGGATTTCCAGAGAAGGTAGTTGGATCGCTCAAGCTTGATTGGCAGCAATTGAACGATATTGGTTGGAGAAATCACTGATGGAGTGGAGGAATCTGAAGAAGTCATGGTGGCTTGGGATGTTGGTCTTAGGCTCTGTATACCATGTAAAGATAAGAAGATAGGTTTAGAGAGATAGAGGATAAACCTAGGAGAAGTTTTTGAATAACAGTTCACCGCCTCCGCCAGCTGCCCGCATTCCGTGCTGCCCAGACACGGTGCTGGGCTCAATGACCGCCTTACCCCACCCGGGCAAGGCATTTGGGCAGGGGTAAGGTAGACATTGCGCGCAACACCGTGAATTGAGGAGCACGATCTTGCGGGCAGCTCGGGATAGAGGATCCAAATTGGTGGCCTATTTTTATATCACATGTAGGAGCCGTTTACACTTTGTATTTTGAATTTGAAATAACAAAGAGAGATAGAGTTTGAGTGAAATCAGAACTCCTCTATATAAGGTGCTGAAAAGAAGAAGTAGGAAGAGGATAAGTTGTTGGAGTTTCCCTTGATTCTATCAACATGCAATCCGTTGATAGGTTTTGAATTTAAATTTGAATTGTCGTCCTTATCCTTAATATATATTAGGTTACACAAAATTTTTTTTTACAAATGTCTAGGAAGGTAAAATTTCAAAAGAAAACTCAATCAATTACTCCATGTATCCGCATCTTTCCCTTTCAGTTTAAACTAATATTCTTCTTTTAATTAAATTTTCAACAAAATCTATCCAAACAAAAAAAAAAAAAAAAACAAAAAAGAAAGAAAAGATAAGGATGCAACAAAGTTCTTGCTAACGCGTCACTGTGTCTCTCTCTCTCCACCAAACATCTCTCTATGTGAGAGATAATCTGTAATAGTGAGAAAGACAGGGAATTCAATCCCAAAATTTTGGGGAAATGTTCTCTGCTTTGGGGGTGCTGGATGGGCTAGACACATTGGAGGTTGGCGGATGACCCGCCTCCCCCCCTCCCCCTTAAATAGCCACAATGACTACCGCATCATGCCTCATGCGTCTGGGTGCAGCCTGCGCCCTGTGCGCACCCGAGCAGTGAACATCGCCCCCAAAATTTTATTGCTGCAATGGTATATTTTGTATAGGCAAAGGTAAAATGGTGAAAAGGTAAAAAGGATCTCCAAGTCTCCGACATATGACTTACGCATGGTTTCACCGCCTCTGATATCACCGTAGAACGTCGCATGTGCAGCTTCCCATCCATTACTTTTGGCCACAAACGCATTCAACCCTACACTAATAACAACGAAAGCGATTGCCATAACCCACAACTTAGACCCACAGCGAGCCATTCTGTCTCACACACTCTCTCTCTCTCTCTCTCGCTCATGTGTTACCTTAACCTTCATGCTTATGACATGTATTTATACAAAAAACATTTGGCCTGCTGCCCGTACCAGCCATAGCAGCGCACTAATGAGGCGCGGTGCAATGACCGCCTTACCCTTGTTCGGGTAAGAAGCTTGGGCAGGAGTAAGGTGGTCATTGCACCGCACCTCATTAGGGTGCTACTATGGCTGCTACGGGCAGGCAGGCCGTAGACGATCTGGATTTCATATTTTATACCATTTATGTTTCAAAGTTCTGGAAAAAAAACATTTATTACGTCCATATTTTATACCATTTATGATTTATGTGTCAAAGTTTTGGGGAAAAAATCATTATTTAGACCAAAACTAACTTTAAATGGCAGGGGTATATAAAGAAAATCTTATGCTATAAGGACGTAATAGAATATTAGGTGCAAATGAAAGGGAAGTGAATATTTTCAAATCTCTTACAAAAAAAAAAAAATATTTTCAAACCTTAAAAAAAATCGTTTGTAATTATTACCTAAAAGAAATTGTTAGTAATTAATACCTAACATGATTGTGTTATTAAGGCTGTCTTTAGCGTAGTTTATATTTATATGGCAGAAGTTTTGATGAAGCCCCCCACTCTCTATTGTATGCATTGATGCACGGATTCTACCGTGTACCAATACCTTGTCCTTTGTTAATCAATGAATTTTCTTTGCCCAAAAAAAAAAAAAAAACATTAATATTTAGTATGAAAAATTTTAATTATACAACCATACTAGTTAATAATTACAAAATTTTCTTAAAAAAAATGATTTCACTTTCCTTCCCTTCCTTATTTGGAAAACATGTTCTATGCTTAAAGCATAATTGGAAAACCAGGCTTTTTGACTCGATTTGGCTTTCAAAAAACTTGGTGACTTGGCCTGATCAAACCTAGTCAAGACGAGTTACCAATTTTTATTTTTTTTTGAAATGTAATACAATACTATGTTTTTATTACTTTTTACATGAGAGAGAGAGAGAGAGAGAGAGAGAGAGAGAGAGAGAGAGAGTCAAATTTGAATTAATTTTTTTGGTGAGTTACACAAAATAATTTATCTATTTTATTAGTTTGAGAGAGAGAGAGAGAGAGAGAGAGAGAGAGAGAGTTTTGGTTGAGTTTAATTACATAACTTTTACTAAGATTTTCCAAAATTTTGATTCGAGTTGGGTGACTCACCTAAGTCAAATTTTGGTTTTTCAACTATTTTCAAAGATGAGTAAGTGGCCATTGAATTAATGAGTCCCAACTAAGAGATTTCATACACCAAATATTAGGGAAAAGTATAACTATTTTATGTAGCCTTCTAACTCTATAACTTTAGTAGAAGGATTCATCTCCAATTCCTCCAGTAGAGGGGAGTGGACCCCACCTTGGGCAGTATTTTTGGGCAGGGGTAGAGTGATCATTTCTGCCCCCATGTGAGGAATTGGAGGGGATAACGATTCGAAGATAGGCGCACCGCCTACATTGTAAACTAGAGGGCAGCACCAATAGGGGCATGGGACCGGACATCATACAGGAGAGGTAAGGAGGTCATTTCAAAGAGGGGAAAAGAAAGAGTTAGACACAGCAGGTGCTAGCTTGCAGTATGCTGGTGGAGTGCCAGCCTTTTCCCATAACTTTATTTTTGGCAGAAAGGTCGCATGCATAATCAGTTTCGAATCAATTATTAATCTTATGTAAGATTTTTTACCTTCTACTTCTACCTATATAAAATAAGAAATAAAAGATGAAAAAAGGAAGAACATTTTCTATAAATAAAGATAAAAGGGAGGGGTTAATTTTTTTTCTCTTACCATCCTTCGTTGTTCCCACTTCCCATATGAAATAAGAGGATAAAAAAAGGGGGAACAAAATAATGTGTAAAACCTATCTTTCTTTAGGATTCCTACCTTTTTTTATGCAATTCATATAATATATTTTCTATACTATAAAATACTGAGAGTTATGTCATGATTCTCTCTTACAAAGGGTGTTGCATTGAGTGATAAAATAATTGATGCGGATACATTTATGGAGATCAATGAGCATACAAACATAATTACGGAGGATTGATCGGTGTACCTGAATCCCTGGTTGTGGAAGCCGAATCCTTTTTTGATGATATTCGTTGCACACGAACTGTGGTGGTCTGGTCTACCATCATCTTCCACAACACTTTAGGTTTTCTTAAGGTATTCACTTAATAGGTCAGTGACAATTATTTATAGTGGTGAGGGTAGGGATCAACCCTATAGGATCAACCCTATAAAGAAATTAGGGTTTCCTTTCCATTAAGAAAACAATACTTTGGGTCCACACATGGAAACTAGACTAATATCATTTAGGTAGTCCCCATCAACACTACTAAACAAATTTTATTAAAACAAAATTGGGACTATGCTAGTCCACCTTATGAAAAATCTTACAATCTCCCACTTGGGTTGCATAGTTCACAAGTTTTGATTTTTGAAAACTCTTTAAAAAGAACTCTCTAGTTTGGATAAACTGATTATGACCACAAAAGATAGTGTTGAATGGAGTACACCTTAAAACTGATACCTTGGTCCGAATGAAACTACAGACACCCAACAGAGCAGATCATCACATCTACAGAGACATGGGACCTAACACGTCAAAGTGCTTATGGCCTCATCGACTTAAGCTATGCAGTATAAGAGTGTGGTATGGAAAATGCATGAAAAAGTGATCATCATGCCAAATTTCCAAATTGGCCTGGACTTGAAACTGAATGAGCCCCCATGAGACAAATACTGAAGGTCTCATTTACCATAAGCATCGCCCAAACACAAACACTTCACATAAGGAAGCTCGTTGGGACTGGGTTCGAATGTCCCAACATACTAGTACATGTCCTTGAAACCGAATGAGGCACTTCTAGTGAACAAAATGTGTGTGTATTTACTGAAGGCCTTAGATACCATAGGAGACAGATACACCACATAGCCTCAAATTTCTGAAGGAGGCAAATAATCAAGTGTACACAATAGAATCTACATGCATTTACTTAATGTCTCGGATCTAAATGAGGTTTTTACTAATAACTGGATGTGCATGTATTGACTGGAACCTCGTATACCGAATGAGGTAAATACACCACATATGGCCTCAATTTATTCTGTACGAAACAATTAATCAAGGGCATATACATAAACAATGGCCATAATAAGAAATGCATGTATATTCTCGAGAATAAAATGTCCCAAAAGACATGAAACTAGAATCAGTTGCAACTACATACATAATGCATGAAAAAGTGATCATCATGCCAAATTTTCAAATTGGCATGGACTCGAAACTAAGTGAGCCCCCATGAGACAAATACTGAAGGTCTCATTTACCATAAGCATCGTCCAAATGCAAACACTTCACATAAGGAAGCTCGTTGGGACTGGGTCCGAATGTCTCAACATACTAGTACACGTCCTCGAAATCGAATGAGGCACTTCTAGTGAACAAAATGTGCGTGTATTTATTGAAGACCTCAGATACCATAGGAGACAAATACACCACATAGCCTCAAATATCTGAAGGAGACAAATAATTAAGTGTACACAATAGAATCTACATGCATTTATTTAATGCCTCGGATCTAAATGAGGCTTTTACTAATAACTGGATATGCGTGTATTGACTGAAACCTCGTATACCGAATGAGGTAGATACACCACATATGACCTCAATTTATTCTGTACGAAATAATTAATCAAGTGTATACATATAAACAATGGCCATAATAAGAGATGCATGTATATTCTCAAGAATAAAATGTCCCAAAAGACGTGAAACTAGAATCAGCTGCAACTGAACACATAAGCAAGACTCTCACTAATAAAATGCATCAAAAGAACTAGCAAGTTCCATATTACTGACATATTCCTAAAAAAAACTTTTGGAGTCAAGCATGCTATCTACAGAAATGTACTTTACTGACTTTTGTGACTCACATACTTTCTCTTTAACAAGGAAATATAAATATCAATTCTCCCGAGTTAAAATTCCTTAGCCATAAAATCTGAATAGTGGCATCATAATAAACCACATTTCCTACTTGCACATAGAAAAGCAGTTAGTATCAGTTAGACACATTTTTAACATATAGCACCATCTACCATCACAGAATAGATACCCATATGGACTTTTAGGTTATCTTGGTAGTTACCTAATGTGCTACTCCAAGATTGTTCAAATATATACCGTGTACACTACTATAATAAGTAATATCAATCCATGTACATTCTTGAGATTACATTAAACTACCAACATTAGATGCATAAAGGATATTATCCACCTGAGTTCACTGAGTGTTGAAAAATTTGTCCTCTTTTATCAAAGGTCTTTTTGAGACAAACCAAAAATGCATATAGTTCTATTACGGTGAATCTTAATGCCTAAACATAAGAGACTTCACCAAGATCTTCTTACCAAAATGATTACTACTGTTTTGTCTCATGTAAAAAAGTATAACATTATACTTGCAGTAAGAATATCATTACTATAAAGTATAAGAAAAGATTAATTAACTCTCACTGATCTTTAGAAAAATATTTTGATTTATAGTAATTTTCTTGTATTATATTCCTTCCTTCGGTTTGGTCTTGCATCTGAAATCTTGCAAGGAAATTTGTAACATGAATAATTGTATCTATATTAACTACCAAGAATTAGGAAAACATCAACTAGATTTCAAGAAACGTATTGGGTATTTTATCTCTATTTCTCCTAACTTATAGACATAATTAACAACTTATAATATAATCACAAAATTTCACTCACATCATCATAACGAGTGGGTGTAAACATCACAAAATCCATGTAAGTGATCTTTTTGAGTCTTACCATGAACAACGAATCTCATGTTTATATGTATAATGAGTTTTTAGCACTCTTAGTCAGAATGACACTTTTGACTCTTCCCACTGGTCATAAAGACCCTTATCTTCAATGGAGCTATCAGTCAATGGCCTGGGAGGTTTGTCAACTTTAAAATGGTGAAAACACATTCTTATTATAGCCAAAGAAACATTAAATAATTTATTCCATTCACTAAATTGAAATTATTCAAGATTTTGATGAAAAATAATTGAAAAGTCAAATCTGGTAAACATAGTCACAATTATTTACCAAAAACATACAATATGCAAGAACTGAAGGTATATCAACATCCCACTAATGTGACTAAAAAACCTGATTAATTCAAGCTTATTAATCAGATTTATCTTAGTGTTTATTTCAATAACTATAGAAAATTAATAATTGAGGAATGATCCGATGTCATCGGGATCACACCTGTGGTGGTAAGATCGCCCAACACGTAATGGACTCTTTCACATGCAAGACGAGACGCTTGAAACAACACCACTCTAAAGTGTCTGTCACCTGTGGTGGCAAGACAAGAACCTCTAAAGCTGCGAAGCCCAAAACGCCACTCTCACACCATCAAGCAAAATCGACCAAACGATGACTCATTTATGGTGGCAAGAGCACATCGTTCGTCATATGATTTCCTTGACTGCAATCCATCTGAATAGTCAATAATGATCTCACAATCCAAGTAATTAGCCCACTAAGTAGAAGCATAATCACTTAAACCACGAACTTCATAGACTTGGGTTGCTACTGAATGCCCATTTTATTTTAATAATTTCCATCAAGATTGTTATCATAAAACACACATATAGTCAACATATTCAAGGAATGTCAGGATGCCAATATCATAAATATGCTACATGCAATTTCTCGTGACAAAACTGAATGTCACAAGCTGTATAACACTGATGAGCAAGTAAAAAAAAAAACATCAGCTTGGCTAAAGATTCATAAAAAGGCAAGTGTATGATATATAAACCAATATGTTATGCATCCATCATTCATAGTGGGATAGAATTCTATCTTCCCATGGTGACAGCAAAAGAAAACCTCATATAAGATCTATGAACTTGTTCACTTTTGAACTAGCCAACTTTATTCAAATCTGTCTTAAACCAAATGACCAAAAAAAGGTTAAAGTCAAAACCCCAAACAGACGACAGGTCTTCTGGTTAAAAAAAATTTGACATGACAAAATTATTAGGTCCACCCAATCAAGTTGAACATAATGGTGGAAATGCAGGTGCACAATAGTAAGACTGATAAGTTAATAAGTTCATAATCATAAAATTGTAGAGGTTCTAAAAAATGATTGAAAAAGCATAAACAAATCCATAAATGTTTCTTGATAAAATAATTTTCAAGATCAGAAATGATATACAAAATCAATCTGTAGAAGCGATTTCTAAAAATCAACTCAAACACAATTAATCATTAAGTCACAAATGAAATTCAGAAAACATTTTAATAAATCAAATTAAAACTGTATGATTTCTGATTCATTTTCATAAACAATTTATGGTCCATTCATTTATTGATTTCACAAGTGGATTTCATTAAAACTGTGGGGAAAATATTTAATCTGTAATTTTATAAGTCCAAGCTTATTGATTTAATGATCCAAAACTTCAATTATATGTGGGCATCATCATATACACTTTGTACATTAGTTTCAAAGTTTTATTGTCTTTACATATTTATAAGATTGCCCAAAATAACTTTATGAGATATAAAATGATGGAATATATGGCAAAAATATCTCCTCATGGCAAACTTGTAAATACAAAATAGTGTAAGATGGTGTTTTCCTAAATGTCACAAGTAACTAAATGCATACATCACCAATATGCAACCAGATAATACTTTATGTATCCAAACAACACCTAAAAAAGCTAAAGGGATACATAATGCAGCCAAACAGACCCTTATGTGGGAGTTTAATTTAATGTTTCTTAAATTGAGAATATACTTTAACACATTCTGTCTGATGAGACATAAAACACCCCACCTATCAGAGGCTGCCACGTGGCCGACCCGACCTCAGTCCGAGAACCGAGTTGGGCCGAGCAGGAGATTGGGCCGACCCCATATCCGATAAGTCACCTAACAAAGCCTGGTTTGAGCGAGCTGGCCGGTGGCTGAGGCCGAGATTACACGGGTCAGCCATAGACTCCTAGCCGACCTCATGGCCGAGACCAACCTCCTCCCGGGCCGACCTCCATTGCCGACCCCAAGGGCCGACCTCGTAGGCCGAGCCCTCCTCCATTGAGGCTCTCATAGCACCCCACCGGGGATCTCCGGGCCACGACAGCACATCCCGAGAATCACGGGATAAGGACCGAGCCACGATCCCAGGGCAACACAGAATCACGCTCTACATGGACTCTTACCTTAATAAGAGTCCGACCCGAAAATAACTCTCCACTCCGCTCTACGCGAGAGAACCTTCCGAAAGAAGGACTCCTACCATACTAGGACTCTCCCGGCCGTCTCATCTCCTCCTTACTCTATAAATACCCAGGTATGGAGCTCTATTCGACATCTTGCTTTTACTACTACGCGATTCTGTTGTCGCGTTGAAGACCTGACTTGAGCATCGGAGAGTCCTAGGCGGAGCCACACCGCCCTCTTACGCTCATTGCTTGGTTTTTTGCAGGTTCATCCACGCGGCGAACCAAAGCACCGGAGGTTTTCACACGCAAGCATTTGGCGCGTGCAGTGGGAACGACATCGAAGCATCGTCGTTTACGCCAATTCCCGAACAATAATAATGGTGCATACGAGGTCGGGGCAGCATGGCTCTACTTCCGCACGGAGGAGCCGCAACCCGTTGTGCCGATGAGACGATCATCGCCCCGAAGCCTCTCGGCAGGATAAAGCGAAGACCCCTAGGGCGGGTGGTGCGCAACCCATCACGGGCACCATCCCACCTCCAGAGAGCGGGAATGGGGAGGACCACTAACCACGGCCGCGGCAGCCGGGCACAGCCGAGCCAAGTTTGGACGGGAATGTCCTACCCGCACCGCCACCCTTGCCAGAGAGTTTGGACCCAGAAGCCCGGCAAATAATCGGACAGTTATGGATTTCAGCTGCAGATGCTCCGGACCAACGAGATGCTGCGCGCCTTCATGAACCGGATGGCCCGAGGCAGGCGATGGGTCGGCCGCCGGCCGCGCTCCCTCAGCTCCGGCCGGTGAAAGAAACTTGCAGCAAAATGGTGGCGGCGTAGGGCCGAGCCGAGTCAGGCTGCGTCCTCGCACCCGCCTCGTCAAGAAGACTCCACCTGCGCCCAGAGAGGCGCTCAAGGGTGAACAAGAACATCGCCAAAGCCCGCGAACAGGGCGGAAATTGAACCACCGGCTCTGTAGCAAGGAGGTCGGTATTTTACGGACGGATCGGAGAGACGAACTCGCCGAGGATATTCGAGAACAAAGGAAAGACCCGGTTGAAAGGCGCACGAGACACGGAGAAGGATCGCGCCATACTCCCGGCGTCGAGCTCACCTCCCGAGAAGAACAAGGGGAGCCCCGAGGGTCCAACTTCCAAGAAGAAAAAGAACAAGGAAGGATGGTGAGGACCGAGCTGACCAGAATGGCCGACTACAGCGGGACGACCGACCCTATCAACCCCGGGCCGAGGAGCCGGTTGGCCGAGCACCGAAACCGAGCTGGAGAAGTGGCTACGAGATTTGGCCGAGCAAGTGGAGGGGTTGAAGAAACAAGCGACCCGGATGCCTACTCTTTGGTGGGCGTCACCCTTATCCTCCCGAGATCATGACAGCGCCGCTACCACACGGTTTCAAACCTCCCCGTCGCGCGGTATGACGGGACAACCGACCCGCAGATCACATCAACTACTTTAATGCGATGATGACCATGTACGGGGAACCGAGATCGTTTCTTGCCGAGCCTTCCTGCATCCCTCAAGGGCGCGGCGACCTCATGGTTTTCCTGGCTGCCGCCGAATTCCATAAAAGCTTCGCTCAACTCGCCGAGCCTTTGTCACGCGCTTCCAGAGCAGTATGAAACATAAGAAGACCACGGTCAACCTCCTCAGCGTGAAGCAAAGGCCCGATGACTCGATCCGAGCATTCGTCTCCCGCTTCAACAAGGAATCCTTAGATATCAAGGATTTGGATGAGGCCACGGCCCACACGGCTATGAGCAACGGATTGGCCGACATGGACCTTATCAAGGACTTGGCCCGTAAGCCGACAAGAAACCTGGCCGAGCTCTTGGAGAGGTGCAACGAGTTAGCAAATATGGCCGAGGTCCTCAAGCCCGGAAGGGCAACGAAGGTCGTACCAACAAGAAAAGGCCGACAACAGACGACCCAAGAGAAGACAAAAGGCCAAGGATGGATCGCCGAGCTGACGGTCGGATCGAGCTCGGAGCCCCGACTACACGCCATTGAATGCATCTCGCAAGGAGATCGATGCAAATACAAGATGGGGTACATCCGCCGACCCGACCGATGCAAGCGGGGTCATCTCGGAATCCCAACAAATATTGCCAATTCCACAAGGACATCGGTCACGACACGAGGATTGTTATCGGCTGAAAAGAGAAATCGAAGAGCGATAAAAGCGGGCCACTTGAAGCGATATGTCAAAGGAGGCCGAGAAGATCGTGGAGGTCGGCGGCCCGATGATCGAGATCAAAGAAGAGCCGAGCCTAGGGCCGAAAGCAAGGCGAGTTGAAAGAGATGATGACAAGGTCCGAGCCGAGAAGAAGGAGGACGAATCCGGGCCGAGCAATGGCAAGGGAGCCCCCATATACACTATCCTCGGAGGGCCCGGGCAAGAGAGTACTGAAGGCTAAGGCAACGCTCGCTTCGTCGGAGTAGCCAAGATGCCCTCCAAGAAACTCAAGCGGCGGTGACTAACTCCTTCACGGAGTCGACCTCGAAGGTATAAGTTTACCTCATGACGATGCTTTAGTGGTGCAGTAGAAATTGCAAACAGACCCATACATCCGTGTATTGGTCGATACCGGCGCATCCGTGGACCTTATGTCCTGGAAGCGTGCCGACAATTTGGCTCGGCGACGAGGCGCTCAAGCCGAAGGCACCTCGCTTCAAGGGTTCTCGGGAGCGGCGCGACCATCAAGGGCTCGATCGATCTACTAGTCACAATTGGGCTAGCTCCATGCCGGGCGATCCAAGTCAAATTCATGGTGGTACGGTCGGTAGTGGCTTTCAACGCCATACTCGGCCGTCCTTCATTGACCGCCCTCCAAGCCATCATCTCCCGACTCACTTGAAGATGAAGTTCCCCACGAGAATGGTGTCGGCAAGGTCCGAGGCGACCAAAAGAAGGCACGAGAGTGCTACGCTACCTTCCAAGCAAAACAAGGGTAATGTTCGAGGAATGGCCATGTGCGTCGTACATCTCCCGAAGATCAGCGGGATGAGCTTATCGAGAGAAGAGGCGACCGTGGAAGACCGACCCCACTTCATCTCGGTGAAGATGACCCAGCCAAGGTGGTCGGCTCGGATCACTACTAAATGAAGATCGAGGAGGCGGCTCGGAGTTTTCTTAAGCGAACGCCGATGTCTTGCCTGGTCGGCCCGACATGTCGGGTATACCCGGACATATAGCTGAGCACCGACTCCATGTGGATCCTGGTCGGAAACCAATCTGGCGTGAAGAGAAGGAACTACGCACTTGATCGACAAAGCTGCAATCAAAGAAGAGGTGGAGAAGCTTCGCGATCAGGATTCATCCGAGAAGAGAAATTCCCGACCTGGTTGGCTAACGCGTCGTCATGGTCCCTAAACCGAACGGGGAAGTGGTGAATGTGTGTCGATTACACCGGCCTCAACAAGGCCTGCCCAAAAGATGAGTACCCACTACCTCGGATCGACCTCTTGATCGACGCCACGGCAGAGTCACGAGATCTTGAGTTTCATGGATGCGTACTCGGCTACAACCAAATCATGATGCATGAGGAGGACGAGTCGTACGGCCTTCCGAAGCCTGACCAAGAGAATTTACGCTACAAGGTCATGCCGTTCGGATTGAAGAATGCCGGAGCGACATACCACGCCTCGTGAACTATATATTCAGCGAGCGGTCGGAAAGAACATGGAAGTCTCGTGGGCGACATGTTGGTGAAAAGTTTGAAGGCCGAGCTCCACTTGGCCGACTGGGAAGAAGCCTTCGGCGTATTGAGGAAGAACCGGATGAAGCTGAATCCCGCCAAGTGTGCATTCGGCGTAACCTCGGGAAAGTTCCTCGGCTTCATGGTCTCTGTCGGAGGCATGAAGCCAATCCGGCAAAATCGAGCCATCCAAGAGATGAGTCCTCCAAGGACGATCCAAGAAGTACAAAGGCTAAACGGACGTGTGGCGGCGTTGGCGCGATTCATGTCGAGATCGGGCGACAAGTGCCTACCGTTCTTTAAGGCCCTAAAGAATATCCGGAACCCAAAAGATTTTATCTGGTCATCCGAATGCCAAGAAGCTTTTGAAGAGTGAAGAAATATTTGGAGAACCCGCTTCTTCCTCGGCCGACTGAACCAAAAGAGGAGCTTCAAGTCTACTTAGCTGCCACTCCCGTAGCGGTCGGTGCGGTGTTGATCGGGGAAGAGAGTCGAACTCAAAGGCCGATATACTATATCAGCCACGTTCTTGTTGATGCCGAGACAAGGTACTCCGGGTTCGAGAAAGTAGCATTCGCTCTAATCACGGCTGCAAGGAAACTAAGGCCGTACTTCCAAGCTCATCCGATCGTGGTGACTGACCGACCAGCCACTCAAAAGATATTACACAAACCCGACATTTTGGGACGGCTAATTTCTGGCGTTGAGCTAAGTGAATACGATATAAGCTATCGACCAGGGACGGCAATAAAAGGACAAGCCCTGGCCGACTTCATCGCCGAATGCAGGGCCCGAACATGAGGTTGGAGAAGAAAAGACGTCGAGGAGGTCGGGGCTACGGCCGACCGATTTGGACCATGAATGTTGCGGCTCAAGCAATTCCGGAGGAAGCGGGGCGGCCTAATACTTGTAAGCCCGAAGGCTTTCTGGTCCAATATGCCCTAAGGTTCAAGTTTCCCGCCTCAAACAATGAGGTGAGTATGAAGCCCTTCTTGGACTTAGTCGACAAAGCTATGGGCATAAAGCGGTTGAAGGTGCGAGGAGACTCCCAACTCGTGGTCAACCAGGTCAACGGAGACTACGAAGCAAAAAGACGAAAGGATGATAGCATACCTGGGTCGAGCCGAGATCGATCTCCGAGCTCGAACACTTTGAGATGACTCGAATCGAGAAAAGAGAATGCGCAGCGGACTCCTTATCTAGGTTGGCCGAGGCGACCTCAATATCTGAGTCGGTCAGTATACATAGAAATATTGGAGAAGCCATCCTTACAAGAAGAAAGCATAAAGCACATTGAAGAGGATGGGCGGCCTGGTTGGACCCCATTGTCAACTACTTGGAGAATGACCTGGTCGGGAACCGAGGCGAAGCAAGGAAGGTCAAGATCCGATCTTCCAAGTACTCGATGATCGACGGAGTACTCTACAAAGGGCAATCTTGGCCCCTCTTCTCCGATGTCCGGGACCGAAGGGCAGTATGCATTAGCCAGGTGCATGAGGGAATATGCGGGAGTCACATGGGCGGCCGAGCTCTTGCATACAAGATACTTGGCAAGGATTCTACTGGCCAAGAATGCAAGAAGAGGCCATGAAATACGTGAAGACGTGTGAGAAGTGCCAAGCTGTTCGCGCCAATCCCAAGCCGACCAGCAACAAAATTAACCTCAATTGAGCCCAATCCCATTTGCTATGTGGGGAATGGATATTCTCGGAGATTTCACCGGCATCGGAAAGCGAGAAAATACGTAGTAGTGGCGATCGATTACTTCACCAAGTGGGTCGAGGCCGAGCCCTTGCCACCATCATGAGAAGAACATGGAAAATTTTTTACGAGATAAGGTCATCTACCGGTTCGGGCTACGAAAGTTCTCATCACGATAATGGCGCGCAATTCAACAACCCGGCCTTCCGAGAGTGCGAGCACTTCCACATTGACTTCCGACCCATCTCGGTAGCTCATCCACAAGCAAATGGACAAGTAGAAGTGTCCAACCGAACATTACTTGCCGGCATTAAGAGGAGGTTGGATGAGGCCAAGGGGAGATGGGTGGAAGAACTCCCAAGCGTCCTATGGGCATATCGGATGACTGTAAGAACTCCAATCGGGGAGAGTCCATTTCGCCTCGCTTATGGGACCGAAGCCCTCGCACCGATTGAAGTTATGGCTTCATCGTACCGAGTGCTCAACTTCGATGAGAGGACCTATGAAGATGGGCTGAGAGCCAATCTTGACTTCCTCGATGAAGTCCGAGAAAATGCCCTACTCGAACGCGGCGTACCAACGAGACGGCAAGCTACTATGATTCAAGAGTCAAAGAGCGGCATTTTGTCAAGGGGACCTTGTTCTCGGAAAACTCAGCGCATCCAGCCAAGGCAACAAGGAAAATTAGCACCAAATTGGGAAGGCTCCGTACATAGTCTCCAAGCAAATTCGCCTGGCACATATCGCTTGAGACTCAGGGGCAAGAAGGTACCGAGACCTTGGAACTCGGAAAATTTGAAAAAGTTTTTGAATAATTGAGCATGCTTGTATTCGGCTTCAGTTCCGACATTTGATTCAATAAAGTCTTTTCTCCAACACTCAACGTATTGGCAAGCTCCCAAGTCGAAATCGTAAGACCGGTCCTCATAGACCAGGCCGACATCAAAGACCGACCCTCATAGGTCGGCAGCCAAGTCATAAGACCGGTCCTCATAGACCAGGCCGACATCAAAGATCGACCCTCATAGGTCGGCAGCCAAGTCATAAGACCGGTCCTCATAGACCAGGCCGACATCAAAGACCGACCCTCATAGGTCGGAGAAGTCGTAAGACTGTCCACATAGACATGGCCGACCTCTCGGGGGCGACATCCCTATTTGGCCGAGCCTAACAAAGTACAAAAACCAAGCTAAGGCATTAGGCTCGGCCAAGAAGGATATTCGCCACGCCAGTCCGCTTATATGATAGCCTCTCCAATCGGACTGAAGGGAAAGGCGAATTAACCAACCAAAACGAAGATCACATTGACCTCGGGCGGTGAATGGACGAAACCGCCGACAACGTTGGGCATGGATAAAAAAAGAGACGAGTTCCTAAGCTCGGTTAGTGAAATGACTCGGCAGCTTGGCCACAAACAAAACGAGAATGCGCAAGGAAAAGAATGCCAGGGCGCCGAGTGCAAATACTCGGACAAATTCTCGACAAAAATAAGTTGTTTTATTCATTGTAAGCCGACGATCGCACGGTTACAAAAGGGCAGCTCGGCCCCACACCAAAAAAAAAAAAAAAAAAAAAAAAAAATTACATCTCCGTCTCCTCGGCGTGGGACTTGGAGGCGCCCTCGGAGGGCGTCCACGATATTGGGCTCGCGGCGTGGTCTTGAGGTCCAGCTCCCGAGGGAAGGCGTCGGTGCGGCAGTGCCTCAAGGGGTGAGCTTGGGTGACCTCGGCTCCCTCCTCATCTCCCATCTCCCCTGCAAAAGTAGTCGCATCATCGTCAAAGCGGGAGAGATTGAGATCGAGGATCTGCTGCCTTGATCTCGGCCAAAAGGTCGACTCGGCTCGCTTCAAAACCTTCGGCGAAGGGAGGCTTCACGATCTCATGCGGATATCGGCGTACTCCTCCGATCGGGAGATAGTCGCGATCGCCGCGCTCCGAGCCCTGGCCAGATCTTCCTTGGCCTTCTCCTTCACCTCGGCGAGCCGAGCCTCGAGCCTGGACCTTCTCTCTCTGCCTGGCCACCTCGGCCCGAAAGCTCTCCACTCGGCCTCGGCAGCGGTGAGCTTCTCTTGGGTCTCCGACGCCTGAACGGCATCCCGGGCGTCTGATAAGCCTTCTTGCCTTTGGGCGCCAAGGAATAGTTCTCGGTCGGAGCCGCTCAAGCGGAGCATGGTCTCCCTTGCTTTGGCGAACCCCTACAAAAAAGCATGAGAACAAAAAATCAGGATAAACTACACATATCGGATCATAGGCAAGAGCCGACAAGGAAACTTACCATATTGAAGTCTTGAAATAGGGTGGAGAGGAGCTCGAGTGGTCGGACGGCGCCTCGAGCTTCTCCTTGTGGGGGAGCCGACCTGCATCCAGCCATTCCTTGGCGTGAGCGGCGACGTCAAGGCCGAGTCCCCAGGAAGAGGCGCCGGTCGGCCTCACAGGGACGTTGTTGGCAAGCCCTCCCGGGACGTATCGGGAGATGTTGGTGGGAGAGGCCACGGGCGGAAGGCCGCCACTCGTCGAGTTTACCGAGAGCTTTTGGCGTTTGATGTCTCTCGGCGGGCTCCTCTCGCCTTTTCGGCCTTTCCCCTTCCTCGGAGACCCGGCTTGACCGTGTTCTTCTCGGCCTCCGGACCGACCACCGCGTCCGATGGTCCGGCATCACCCCCTTTCCCTTGGAGGCCTTGGAGGACTCGCCCGAGGTCTCTTCTCGGCATTCTTCTTCTTCCTATCCGTGATAATCTCGGCCTCCTCCGAGTGTGTCCATTGGAGGAATGTGGCCGACCATTGCAAGAGAAACCGAAAACATAGGAAACAAGTCGAAAAAGGAAAAGAAAACTAAGTTAAGTAAAGGGGTCGGCTCGGACAACCGAGATAAGCTCGGCAAGGGTTCCTACCAGGGGTCATATGCCAACTCTGAAGAAACCCTCGTCCAGTGGAGAACATCGAAGGGCGGACGGCTGGGATCAGTCGAGCGAGGTCATCTCGTTCTCGGTCGGGGTAGTGCTCTATTTACATAGTTCAGATTCATCTCCTTCCACTCGGTTCGGAGAGGGCTGTTGGGAATGGAAGCGAAGAAAAACAGGGCTTCAATACTTGTTGAAGGTCGGCGTGCCGACCGAAACTTGTGGCCGCCTAGAGCCGCACTCTTCCCCGATCGGCGGCGAAATAATACCACCCCTTCTCGGGAGACTTCTTCAGGAAGAAGAGCCGAGAGAAAAGCGCCACGCTCGCACCTCGGCCCATCTCGCAAGCAGGCGTAGAAGCCATACATGCCAGCCAAGAGTTCGTTACCGGTGACCAGAGACGGTGGAAGTGGTCCAAGATCCGGTCCACTAGGTGAGAACGGGAGCCAAACGCATACTTGAAGGCGTCTCGTGCATGAGCCACCTCACCGGGCACGATGAAGCGGGCCATCTCCCGGGATTAGGAACTCGAGCTGAATGTCCTCGGGGATGGCGTAGGTCGTCCTCGGATAGTCGAGGTCGGCCTCCGTGATGGTGCTCGAGCAGTGCCGACACGCCTTCCTCGGGCTCGGGCGTCGATGGACGAGTTTACCGAGCCAACCCTCATCTCGGACGAATCTCCTCGCTTGATTCCTCATCGGAGGAGGGACGACCCGGAGTTCTCGGCCCGGTCTGCGGCTATGGATTGGGCCGCGTGGTCAAACTCCATGGGTAAGGGGCTCGGCCACCTCGGCCTGACGAAGCTCCACTACATCGGGCTCATCGAGGTCGAGCCCAACAGTCTATGGTGGGAGAGCGGACGGGAGTTCTCGGCTCGGACTCGCGCCCACGCCCTCGGCGAGCGTTCGCCCATAGGACTACTACCAGCTCGACATACTGGCGGAGAAGACTTTGGTTGAAGAAGAGCGAGCGGGAGCGAAATGACTCGCGAGTCGATCACGAACGAAGCCCGGTCGAGTTGATCACGAGCAGGCAAATGGCGAGATCTACCGAGTTGACGGTTCCAAACTTGCCGAGAAGTCAATAACTTAGAGCGGTGAAGAATGAATAGTTAGGAGTCGCCTATTTATAATCCTTGGGTTTCACGATCCAACGGCCGACCGAGCTCGGCATGATCCAACGGCCCGGATCAAAGGACATTTCAATTCCCGAGCCCGCCATAATGACTCTGGCGGCGTGCACGGACACCCAACCGTCGGATCGTGCAACGTCAAATCGCGAGCAATAAATAATCTCGCCCAACGCAGGAATCTTCCGCACAAGCGCCAGGAAATTTCACTCATCAACGCCGAGCCGACACACGATGAGTGGGGGCTGTGATGAGACATAAAACACCCCACCTATCGAGGCGCCACGTGGCCGACCCGACCTCGATCCGAGAACCGAGTTGGGCCGAGCGGGAGATTGGACCGACCCCATATCCGATAAGTCACCCGACAAAGCCTGGTTTGAGCGAGCTGGCGGTGGTTGAGGCCGAGATTACAGGTCAGCCATAGACTCCTAGCCGACCTCATGGCGAGACCAACCTCCTCCGGGCCGACCTCCATTGTCGACCCCACGGGCCAACCTCGTAGGCCGAGCCCTCCTCCATTGAGGCTCTCATAGCACCCCACCGGGATCTTGAGCCACGACAAGCACATCCCGAGAATCACGGATAAGGACCGAGCCACGATCCCAGGGCAACACGAATCACGCTCTACATGGACTCTTACCTTAATAAGAGTCCGATCCCGAAAAATAACTCTCCACTCCGCTCACGCGAGAGAACCTTCCGAAAGAAGGACTCCTACCATACTAGGACTCTCCACCGTCTCATCTCCTCCTTACTCTATAAATACCCAGGTATGGAGCTCTATTCGACATCTTGCTTTTTTACTAGCTGATTCTGTTGTCGCGTTGAAGACCTGACTTGAGCATCGGAGAGTCCTAGGCCGGAGCCACACCGGCCCTCTTGCGCTCATTGCTTGGTTTTTGCGGAGTTTATCCACGGCGAACCAAGTACCGGAGGTTTTCACACGCAACACTGTCACTGTATAGAGCATTAAATTACCCTTGATTTAAATTTTACATTCCCATCAGTTCAATGTACTCTTTAAATTCAGAGTCAAAATTGTTTAAAAATGGCTTTAAATAGTCATAAATTAATTCTGAAAATCAATTTTATGAAACTGTTTCCAAAACAGAAATAATTCTCTTAATGAGAATTGTTTTTCTGGAAATGAAATAGTTTTCTGAAGCAGAAATATTTTCATAAATTATTTTTCAACAAAAAACTATTTCTGTAAGTAGAATGAATCAAAAATAATTTTTATGAATAATAAAACCAAAATCTGTACAAAGTTCATGATTACATTGTCCCACTGGTCGAACCATATAATTGGTTCAGAGGGTAATAATTCCATCCTCCCACCGGTTCGACCAGTCAATATAAATCATATGACAATATGATAAATATGACATAAAACAATGATAAATCCTTAACAAATAAAATTAATACATGCTTATATCCATATTAGACATTCTCACTTTAATTGACTTTATAATAACCATAAACTGAATGAGCTCATTTATTCTATTAAAAGTCCTCTTCAAACATGTAACAAATACAAAAGACATAAAACAAGTGTTACTATGCATAAAAGTTTCCTATAGTGGCATTCTTTGATATAACAATAAACATAAAAAGAGATGAATAATCTCGTGACAGAATCAATTGTCACAATAATCAAACCAACAGATTATAATTGGTTCATTATTGAACCAATCCAAATGAACCAAAATATAATTAAACCAAATGAACTGATCTAAGTGGGTTCGTTCAAAATCAACTCTTTGGTTTGTCAAGAGGCCACTCGGGTCGGGTCATGTGTCAAATATCCGAGTTATTGTATTGGGTTTTTGGGTCAAATTGGAGCAGTACATGTTAGTAAATCCCATATTAATGGAAGACGCACATTAGCAAACCTCAAAATAAAATTCAAATTTTAAAATTCAGAATTCAAGTTGTGGATGCTAAATTACTAAATTACTGTTGACCAAATGGGCAAATTATGCCCCGTGATTTTCGTAGTGTAACAGTATAAAACGAACAATTATCATTTTACCCCTATTTTATATGGAAATATAAATACCCCATTAAAATCAATCAAAATTACTATGATAACCCTTCTAATGAGAGGTTTACATGTGACAGTGGTTATTAAAATCGACTTAAAAGACAACATTCCCCATATTGTATCTCATACTTTTCACCAATGTGAAATAGAAAATAAACAAATAAATAAATAACCTCAAACAATGAGGGGCTGCCAAGTGTAAAAGGTGAGTTATAACCATTCTAAAACATAAACAAAAGAAGGGAAAACGAGGATGACCATGCAAAGCCCAATGACAGCATAGTGCATTAGTGCCCTTGAGGATTTATTATTATTATTATTGTAACGTTATTATCCATCATTTATTTTATAACGTTTAATTTGACCAAATGAGAACCGTACAATTTATGGAGGAATAAGACGGGGAATAATCCCCTATCTTCTTCCCCAAATCGCAAAACATCGAAAATAAGAAACCCAAGATTTAGGGTTTCATGACATGCTGCCGCCTCTTGCGGTGGCCATAATAGAGGCCGGCATCTATGGGAAGGTACCGGCGAACATCCGCCTCCCTCTGGCGAGCATTATTCCGGGGTCGATTGTCTAAACGGTAAAATCTCCATGCCCAAATGCAAAACCGAGAACCCATTTTAAGGCTTCTTTTCCAATCTGCTGCCTCTGGTGGCGGCTGGAGCAGCAGCTGGCGTTGCCAAAAAATCTCCGCAAAAGGAGATACTCAACCAGCTACCTGTATGCCGGTGTCGAATACCGAAAAATATAACCACCATCACTGTAATCTGAAAACCCTTATGGGTTACACGGGTTTAAAAAAAAAAAAAACACGCAGGCACACAACAGGATTTCTTAGACGGCCATGCATGGATGGCACACAGGCAACAATTTATTCCAATCTGAAACATAAACCCAACTCAGCCATGCTATTCTCAAGTACCAACTTGGTGATTCCACTCTCCATGTCTCTGTTGGCATTCTTAGGTGTATAGCATGATAATACGGCAGTTTGGCGGAAAATTATCTCTTCCAGTTTGCTAATCGGTCCAGTTCCCCAGTTCCTCTAATAGGGGGATGGTAGACCCCATCTGGGTAGAGTGTTTGGGCATGGATAGAGATGTCACTTCAGCCTCCCTTTGTTAGAGGAACTGGGGAATTGGGCCGGACAGCCAACTGGAGGTGATAAAGATCTACAGTTTGGCTGTGAGATGGGAAGGCTGGCCTTTCTGGCTGACACATAGATACGTAGGGATTGAAACAAAAGGAAAACAACAGGGTTGCAGGTCTGAATATGGGAATACTCGCAAATCATATACATAAGCGATCAAAATCTTCAACCATGGCATCGGCCTTGGCAGGTAGATTAATTGTTTGTTTTTTTTTTTTTTTTTTGGTAAGAAGATTAATTGTTTGTTTCAACGATTCGGCCAAGGTAAAACACATCATATTAAAAAAACAGAATTACAGCCCATTGTCTGCTATGAAACTGCTCTAATACCATTGATAAAATAACTGATGTGAAAACATTCATGGAGATCAATGAGCATACAAACATAATTACGGAGGTGTGATTGGCGTACCTGAATCCATGGTTGTGGAAGTCGAATCCTTTCTTGACGATATCCGTTGCACACGAATTGTGTTCTCTTGGTCTACCCTCTTCCACAACACTTTATGTTGTCTCAAGGTGTTCACTTAATGGATCAGTAACAACTATTTATTGCGGTGAGGGTAGGGACTCACCCTGCAAAGAAATTAGGATTTCCTTCCCATTAAGGAAACAATACTTTGGGTCCACACATGAAAACTGGACTCATACCATTTAGATAACCCCCATCAACACTACTAAACCAATTTTATTGAAACAAAATTGAGACTATGCTAACCCACCTTATGAAAATCTTACATTGAGTATCAATTTCCAATTTTTCCATATAAGGTGCATGCTAAAGAGGGTCCGGATCCATTATTAAACAGATCCCAATGTGGGGGCTACTTGTACCAATACATAAATAAAAACATCTTTAGTTGATAATCACATTGTTGATATTAATCATCTATAAATTATATGGTGAAGAGAACCCTCATAAAAATGTAGAGAAAAAATTAAAAAAATCTAATGGTTAAAATAAAATTAATTAGAGGTCCATATAATGTATAACTAATATTTATGATGATGGATCAACCCAATTGTTTTTTCTGATCTTAGATGACACATGTTAAATTCTAGCAGCCCCAATCCTATGTTATATACAACTATGGGTGGACAACCTTTTTAAAAGATTTACATGAAAATCACTACTGTAGTCATTGATAATTGTTTAAGAGATTATTATTTAGTATTTTGTATAGTATGGTAAAAAAATATGTAACCAAAACGCATAGTATTAAAGGGAAAAAGGACTTTATCAGTAAGCGTGGCTCCTGCGACTGACATAGGATGGGGAAAATTGACTGCCCCATCCGCTAACACAGTTTGTAAGTGTAGGTACGACAATACGTACGACAATTAATCGGCTCATTCGATAATAGTATGTTTTTGAAAATCCGGCGCAATAAAACATGTACTGCAATGACACGGTACATGTTTAATATGTATTTTAATACGGTTTCTCTGTAGAAGTACGGGAGCAAAAAAACGAGGTTATCCTAGTAAAGTCAAAGCGGAAACTGATCTTTTTGTAACTAAATTCTAATCTCTCATGCCTTTATAAACACTTAAAAGTACGGTGAGAAGAATGAGCAGGTAGGTCGTAAAGATATTTTTTCCATATTTTATAGTATAACTTAAAACAGGATTGGGCTGGGCCAGGCCGGGCTCAGCCCGGGGCTTCAACCTTGGCCCTACCCACCCCAACTTAAGGTAAAAAATTTCCAGCCCTGACCGGACCAAACTTGCACCCCTAGTTTTTGGGTGTAAATCTTATCTGATCGGATGGAATCAGGATTAGTTACGACTAATTTGGCCAATTCACTAATCCAATTCTTAATTCTTAAAACTTTGATGGTAAATCTTAAGGGTGTTAAACCATTCGATTAGGTTTGGTTTAGCATTCTTAGGGGTAGAAATTGAAGCCAAGCTGTTTAACTAACAGTTTAAAAAAACGAAACCTACAGCATTTACTAAAATGATTTCGGTTTAAATAGTTTTATTTGGTTTTTATAATTTATACAATAGGTTTTTCAAATGGTTTTAAAAAACGAAACCTAAACGAGAGTCTTCGAGATTCAGGTTGGGGGGTTTTCTCACTGGCTTTTGGGTTTTTAGGTTTTTGGTTTTAGTTTTTTATTTTATTTAATTAAAACTCATAAATATGTATTAATATGTGATAAATACGATAATTAATATGGTGTTTCTTTAGAGTCGCGTATAAAATTATGCTACCTAACAGAATATGGCAAGAGTCGGATTATTGATTCATATGGTCGGATAAGACAATTAATATGCGAACTTACTAACTATGCCCAGTAATGAAAGACGGAAATCCCGTCCTTATTGATGCTTCTGCGCACACTCCCATTGAACTCTGTGCTGGCATAGGTGTACAGATTACCTTTTATCAACCCAGGAATTGTATCAATAGTAATGACTGGAGTCTTTTGAAATCTCATCAGAAATCTCAATTTTGAAGAAGTTAAGGTTTTGCTAGATGAAAATTATCAAAATGCCCTTGGTGTCACTTTTTTACTCAAACATCTTCAGAATTGATCAAAACTCTTGGGATAAATGTGTTTTACAATTTTTGCCCTTAACCTAGAGTTTGGTGCAAAGATACACCAATTCTGGGTTTTGTTAGGTAAAATGATCGAAATACCCCTATAATTGATTTGATCTCAAAATCTTCTCAGATCAATCCCAAACCTTGTACACCAGTAGTTTTCATGATTTTGTGACCATGTCCTAACAAATGGTGCAAAATCCACACTATTTTGAACATTATTTCACTAAAATACCACTTTACGGGTTCCCCACTTCAAGCGCAGTATTGAGTATTGACTGCGGCCAAATCTATGCCAACCCCTTACAATTACATCAACGGTTAGTAAAGTCCGAGACCTTCCAACGTCAACTTGGTTTGGGGGTCACAAAGATATGACCATTCAAACTTTAGGCCTAAAAATGGAACAAAATAAAAGGGAAAAAAATAAAACAATATAAAATAATAAAATAACTAATTAATTAATGGACTGATGTTCTCTGTGCTGCAACATAGTCTGCACCTAGACATATGGGTTTGTCATTCAGGGGGCAGGGTGGTCATTTTACCCACCACCATGTGTCTGGGCACAGCCTGCTCCCCGACACAGAGAACATTTGGCCTTAATTAATTGAATATTAGTCTGACCCGGATCAGCCTAGGTCAGACCAGACATAACCTAAACCCACCCAAACCTAAACCAACCCAAACCAGAAACCTAACCATGTCTAAATCCAAGCCCCATCCGCCCGTGCCCCCCACCACCCTAGCCCCATGCATGCGCACTCACTCAGCCCATCACAATCCACACAGCTCCCCAGCCCGCAGCCCATGCCTAAGCCAGCAGGCCATTGCTAGGTAAGACATGCGGTCATAGCACCCTCATTTTTAGTGCACGGTATCGGAGCAAGTGTTGGTCAACTCAAAAATTGATATGGTATCGGATCAATAGTGGCACAGATTGGCCATATCAGACAAATTTGGCCCTGATTCTCTTTTTTAAAAAATTTTTTTGGACTACTTTACCCTCTATCCACGGTATCGGCATAGTATCAAGATCGATCACTTGTAAAACTGATACACATCACCGCCAACTGTGATATGATACTTTCTCCTCCATTGCCACCTCATTCCTGATGTTGGATCCCAAACAAAGCCCACCTCCTATGTGGGGACTATAAGAGTTTGGGTTGATATGGGTTTTCTCATTTATCTAATGTGAGTTCCCGTATGTATTTATAATTGAGCAATGGATTACAACTTGTAGTTGGTTACAGGTTGTTACAAGAGATTACAACAGATAAGATCATATGATCACTGATCTTGACCTTGTTATGGTGGTTGCTTGACCAATTCTTCATTTATCTGAAGTGATGAGGCAGACTACTAAGGTGGCTTGTTACACGCCCTCAAGCGTAACTGGGGATCTACCACAGTGAGCTTAGATCGCAGAAGATCGACTAAAACGAAATACAACAAGTGGCTTGGTCATAATGTCGACAGTTTGCTCCTAAGTAGGAATGAACCGTACATTTTCTTGGCGACTTGATCACGTATAAAATGATAGTTGATTTCAACATGCTTGATTTTGGCATGGAAGATTGGGTTAGCAACGAGGTAGGTGGCCCCAATATTATCATACCAAATAACTGGTAAGCGAGGAATAGTGTACCCAAGGTCCTTTAGCAAATATTGTAACCAGAGGAGTTCGGAGGCCGTGTTTGCTACCCCTTTATACTCGGATTCCATGCTGGACCTAGTAACTGTAGGTTTCTTTTTGGAGCTCCATGATACAAGATTTGGGCAAAGAAAAATACATAACCCGCTGGTGGAATCCACAGGAAATATTGAGCATTCGAGATGGTGAAGCTATTGACCACTTCCAGTTAGATTAGTTTCAGGTTTTCAACTAATCAACTTAGCTTTGCCTTACGAGTTCTAGGAATTGATAATCTCTCTCTCTCTCTCTCTCTCTCTCCACCTATTCCTTCAACTCTGTGGAATTCTCTCTGCTTACCTTGTTGCGTCAAGAAATCGTTGAGCGGTCCTGCGAGTGCCGTCACCTGCAAGTGGACCAAGGGGTCAACAGAGAGAACCAGTGTGGTTCCGGCCTAGGGCTCTCCGATGCCAAAGTTAGATCTCCTGAGCAAATAGATGAATAGTGATTATTCAATATGAGTTTAGATGTCCCCTGATGGGGTTGTGTACCTTGCCTTTTATAGTAGTGTATGGCGGTGTGGAGAGTCCCAGTTTGATGGCGAGTGTGCCATTAAGTGGATAGATGCCCTGGGTAGCAGGGCTCTATCCTGATTGGCCATCTCCCCGCGGGAGGGAATGTCCTGGTGGTATCAAGATCCTTGGCGGATAGATACCCGCGTGTAGTGGTAACATCATTGGTGCTTGAATCCGTCGGGGTGACGTGACTTCTAAGCGGTGGCCTAGAGTCCTGGTGGTGACATGAGTCTGTAATGACACGATTGGGTCATAGATGAGTGGCCCCTGTGTCCGTGTACATCATGTCTGTGTCCACGATGCCGCGCCTGGGTGAGGCCACGCCTAGGTAAGAGGCCACGCCTGGGTGAGGCCGGCGCCTGGGTGAGGCCGCGCCTGGGTGAGGCCGCACCTAGGTGAGAGGCCACGCCTGGGTGAGGCCGCGCCTAGGTGAGAGGCCGCGCCTGGGTGTGAGGCCACTCCTGGGTGAGGCCGCGCTTGGGTGAGGCTGCGCCTGGGTGAGGCCGGCGCCTGGGTGAGGCCGCGCCTAGGTGAGAGGCTGCACCTGGGTGTGAGGCCACGCCTGGGTGAGGCTGCCTTAGATGAGGTCGAGCTTGGGTGAGGCCAGCGCTTGGGTGAGGCCAGCGCCTGGGTGCAAGTCGCACCTTGGTGAGACCGACGCCTGGGTGAGGCCGCGCCTGGGTGAGGCCTGCGCCTGGGTGAGGCCTACGCCTGGGTGAGGCAGGCGTCTGGGTGCAGGCCGCGCCTGGGTGAAGTCGCGCCTGGGTGAGGTAGGCACCTGGGTGAGGCCGAGCCTGGGTGCAGGCCGCGTCTTGGTGGGACCCTCGATTGGTTCTCCTTGGTTTTGGAGTGGGTCGCTTTGTGACACGTGGCAGCCGCTGACTGGTTCGGTGAATCTTGAATGTATCATTTGCCCCCCACTCTCTTGAGATAGGATGTCCAAGAGAGTAGATGCCTTTATATAGTGAGGGGTCCGCTGCGAATGAACTTTCTTTGTGGGGCATACCTAGAAATCTGTTAGTGAGGTAGGAGAGGTTGGAGGTTCAAACCTTTCCTCCTACACTTTTCCTTCTTCTTTTTTGCTTTATTTTTTGTAGATATATCACTTCTCATTTTTCCTCATCATTTCTCTTTCTCACTTTTTGTCTCCCACTTTTTGCTTTTCTTGGATTTCTCCTTTGCATTGTACTTTCGTATTTTGTCCTCTTTTTGGTGCCCACCATGTGCTTGTCCTTGGGTCACCTAGACTAGTGTCAACTTTTTGGTTTTCCTTCCTTTGGTTTTGGGTCCCTGTGCATGCCTTGTGCTCACTTAGTACCTTGCTTACTTGGAGGGCTTGAGTGGTGCTTGGCTTGAGTGCCTTGCATTTAGTGGTCTCTGCCACTTGATGGTGCCTGTGGTGTGGTCGTGTCGTCGTGTGTCTGCTCCCCCCATGCGATCGCCTTCCCCCTAAGGTAAGTTCAACCCCTTCTTTTTTCTCTTTTTTTTTTTGATGCAGGGCCGCGCTTAGGGTGGCCGCGCTTGAGGGCGTGAGGCCGCGCCTGGGGTGGACGCGCCTGTGGGTGTGGGCTTGCCTATGGGCATGAGGTAGCCCCTGCGGGTGTGAGGTCGTGCCTAGAGTGGCCGCGCCTACTGGTGTGGCAGCGCCTATGGGTGTGGGGCCGCGCCTGCGGGTGTGGCCGCGCCTATGGGTGTGAGGCCGCGCCCGTGGGTGCGATGGACCCTCATGCTTCTCCACTCTCCTTCTTCTTGTCTGTGATGGATCTGTTGTTTATACTTTGCAGGTGGTTTTTATTTCATTTTTCTTGCTAGCTTCTTGTCTAGGAGATCGTTGCTCTGAGCAAGTAGCTAGTCTGTTTCATTATTTGTCCATGTCATCACCTAATGACTCTGATCCAACTGCGGTCGTGGTTGGATCCCTTGGGGAGTCTTCTTCGGGGTTGTCTTCCCTCGTGGATACTTCTTCTTCTTTGCCTTCCCCTATTGCTAGTGAAGGGGAGGAGGAGGTTTCTGGAGATTTCACCCCTAGTAGGGGTCGTAGGGCCTCCAGAGCTTCTATTTTTGTTGGTGACCCTAAGAGTAAGTTGGCTCCCATTCCTAGCGTCTTGACTTCCTCAGACTTGGTGGTTCGTGTTCTGGAGAAGACCCCTGAATATGACTTCTCAAGGTTCCATGAGGTCACTATGCTGCTACCTGAGACTGCTGTAGTGGCTCGTGTCTCTCCTGAGGATGATGTTGTGGTGACAGAGGAGGGTGCGGCTTACCAGAGGAGAGTGTTTCTTATCTGACTGAGGCTGATATGATGTCTCCTTCTGGATCAGAGGATGCTCCTCCACTAGATGCCCCTAATTTTATAGATGTTCTTTCTAGATGTTGACTTTTTGGATGATAACTTCTTGGATGATAACTTTTGGATTGTGATGCTTGCTTTTTGTCTTTTGTATGTACTTGACTCTTTCTTTAGATGTTGATATGATTTGATCCTTGTCGCTTTGATATTGATCTATGCAATCTCATGTAGTTGGCGGTCCATAGGGATGCCTTGTCTCGGTGGTCCCCGGACCTTAGTGGCATAACGCCTCAGTGGTGGCATAACGCCTTAGGCATAGAGCCTCGGTGGTGGCATAACGTCTTGGGCATAAAGACTCGGTAGTGGCATAATACCTTAGGCATAAAGCCTCAATGGTGGCATAATGCCTTAGGCATGAAGCCTCAATGGTGGCATAACGCCTTAGGCACAGAGCCTCAGTGGTGACATAAAGCTTTAGGCATGAAGCCTCAGTGGTGGCATAAAGCCTTAGGCATGAAGCCTCAGTGGTGGCATAAAGCCTTAGGCATGAAGCCTCAGAGGTGGCATAAAGCCTTAGGCATGAAGCATCAGAGGTGGCATAAAGCCTTAGGCATGAAGCCTCAGTGGTGCCATAAAGCCTTAGGCATGAAGCCTCAGGGGTGGCATAACGCCTTAGGCATAGAACCTCAGTGGTGGCATAAAGCCTTAGGCATGAAGCCTCAGAAGTGGCATAAAGCCTTAGGCATAGAGCCTCAGTGGTGGCATAAAGCCTTAGGCATGAAGCCTCAGAGGTGGCATAAAGCCTTAGGCATGAAGCCTTGGGGGTGGCATAATGCCTTAGGCATGGAGCCTCAGTGGTGGCATAAAGCCTTAGGCATGAAGCCTCGGGGGTGGCATAATGCCTTAGGCATAAAGCCTCAGTGGTAGCGTAAAGCCTTAGGCATGAAGCCTCAGAGGTGGCATAAAGCCTTAGGCATGAAGCCTCCGGGGTGGCATAATGCCTCGAATGTCTTCTCTCGGTGGTCCGTGGACCTTGGTGGCATAACGCCTTAGGCATAAAGCCTCGGTTGAGTAGTAGAAGAAGCTGAGTATTCTCGAAATTTTTTTCAATTTATCCTTAAAACTGTAATGCCATCTACTGCTACTGTTGGTGGTGCCAAACTCCGCTGTTGTTACTTCTACTGATAGTACTTCTTCAGGTGTAGTGAGTTCCAGGTACGGTCTACCTTCTTGCCCCCCGAAGTCTTCAAGTGGTAGGTCCCTGGACGTATCTTCTTGGAGACTATGTAAGGCCCTTCCCAGTTGGCTGACAGCTTCCCTGCCTTCTGTGGCTGTGATGCACTTGCCCTACGTAGGACTAGATCTCCCTGGTGGAATAGCCTTTCCTTAACCCTGGCATTATAGTACCTGGCAGTACGTTGTTGGGAGGTGACGTTCCTTAGTAGTGCTCTCTCACGGACCTCATCTATAAAGTCTAGGTTCGCCCGTAGTCCATCGATATAGGTACGTTCGTTGAAGTGTAGAACCCTATAGGACATGGCGTAGACCTGTACTGGTGCCAATGCTTCAGTGCCATATGCTAGGCGGAATGGGCCCTCTCCTATGGGTGTCCGTACTGTAGTTCGGTACGCCCATAGAATGCTAGGTAGCTCCTCGATCCATCTCCCTTTGGCTCCCTCTCGCCTTTTCTTGACTCCTTCCAGCAGTGTTCTGTTGGTGACCTCCACCTGACCATTGGCCTATGGGTATGCTACCGATAGTTGATGTTGTAGCTGTGACAGAATGCTTAGAATTTGGGATTGTTGAATTGTTTGTCGTTGTCTGAGATGAGGATCTGTGGTACCCCAAACCTATAGATGACATCATCGCAGACGAACTTCTCCATCTCTGTCTCTGTTATCTTGGCTAAGGGTTTAGCTTCGACCCACTTGGTGAAGTAGTCAATCGCGACGACTAGGTACTTTTTGTTTCCCGGTGCTGCGGTGAAGTTTCCTAAGATGTCCAGCCCCCACATGGTAAAAGATATGGGATTGAGGATTGATGTCAGCTTGGTGGTGGGTAGATGGGGTACTGGGGCGAACAACTAACATTGCTCGTATTTCTTGGCATATTGGATGGCCTCCTCTTGCATTCGTGGCCAGTATAGTCCCTGGCGGAGGATTTTGTAGGCTAGGGCTCGTCCCCCCATGTGGCTTCCACATATCCCCTCATGGACTTCTGCTAGGGCATACTCTGCCCCCTTGGGTCCTAGGCACCAGAGTAGTGGTGCTGTTGCCCCCTGCTTGTACAGTACCCCATCTAGGATGGTGTACTTTGTAGCTCTCATCCTGATCTTCCTTGCCTCGGCCTTGTTTTTTGGTAAGACGTCGTTCTGGAGGTAGTTGAGTAGAGGGTCCATCCAGCTAGGTCCCTCCTCGATTTCGTTAACCTGCTTTTCCTTATGCGTTGGCTCATGCAGGATCTCAACATAGACTACACTAGCCAAATTTTGGAGTTCCTCATTGGCTAGCTTGGATAGGGCATTGACGGCGGCATTCTCGTCCCTGGGGACTCGAACCATCTCGAACTTCATGAAACCCTCGATCAATGCTTGAGCACGTGCTAGATATGATGCCATCCTATCATCTTTCGCCTCGTACTCTCCATTCATCTGATTCACCACAAGCTGGGAGTCGCTCTGGGTGGATAGGTGTGTGACTTGGATGGCTTTGGCTACCCGGAGTCCAGCTAGTAGTGCTTTGTATTCTGCTTCATTATTGGATGTTTGGAAGGTGAATCGGAGAGCATATTGGATACAGAATCCTTCGGGCTGGTTAATATGAGGCCAGCACCGCTTTTCGCCGCGTTACTCGACCCATCCACGAACATGTCCCACGATCCGCGATCCTTCTCCTCGGGTTCCCCTATCTCTGGTTCGATCTCAGACAGGGTACACTCTGCAATGAAATCTGCAAGGGCCTGGCCTTTGATGGCTGTCCTTGGTTGGAACCTGATGTCATGCTCACTTAACTCCACCGCCCATGCTATCAATCGTCTGGAGATGTCTGGCTTGTGGAGTATCTTCTTCAGAGGTAGGGCTATGAGGACTGTGATGGTATGGGCTTGGAAGTATGGTCGTCGTTTCCTAGCTGCGATTACCAATGCATAGGCTACCTTCTCGATCCTAGTGTACCTGATCTCTACATCGATCAGAACATGGCTGACGTAGTAGATAGGCCTCTGGACTTTGTCTTCTTCCTTCAGCAGTACTGCGCTGACCACGACAAGGGTGGCGGCTAGGTAGAGCTGCAATTCTTCGTTAGGATCTGGTCGCCCAAGCAGTTGTGGGCTCTCTAGGTACTCCTTTAATTCTTCAAACGCCTTCTGGCACTCTTCTGTCCATGTGAAATCTTTAGGGCTTCGGAGGTTCTTCAATGTTTTGAAGAATGGTAGGCACTTATCACCTGATCATGACACGAACCTGGAAAGGGCGGGGACCCTTCCATTCAACCTCTGCACTTCCCTGACCATCCAAGGAGGTGCCATCTCTTGGATGGGTTGGCTTCTATTCCACGTACTGAGACCATGAACCCCAGGAATTTTCTTGACGTTACACCGAAGGCGCACTTTGTAGGGTTTAGCTTCATCTGGTTCCTCCTCAGTACTGTGAATGCTTCCTCTAGGTCGGTCAGGTGTTGGTTGCTGCAGATGCTTTTCACGAGCATGTCATCCACATATACCTCCATGTTGCGCCCGATCTGCTCCTCGAACATCTTGTTGACCATCCTCTGATAGGTGGCCCCTGCATTCTTCAACCCGAACGGCATGACGTTGTAGCAGTAGTTCTCTTTGTCCGTCCGGAATGCGGTGTAGGACTCATCACCTTCATGCATGAGGATCTTGTTGTACCTGGAGTAGGCATCCATGAAACTCAGCATCTCATGGCCGACGGTGGCGTCAATCAGTAGGTCGATCCTGGGCAGTGGGTACTCATCTTTTGGGCATGCCTTGTTTAGGTCGGTGTAGTTGACACACATCCTCCACTTCCCACTTGGCTTTGGTACCATGACCACATTTGCGAGCCAGGTTGGGAACTTCTCCTTTCTGATGAACCCTGACTGGCTTAACTTCTTGACCTCTTCCTTGATTGTTGCTTGTCGGTCGAGGGCGAAGTTACGCCACTTCTGTTGAATGCGCTTCTTAGTTGGGTTGACATGTAGTCGATGCTCTGCTATGGAACGTGGTATTCTAGGCATGTCAGAGGTCAACCATGCAAATACATCCATGTTCGCTTAGAGGAGGTGTCCAAGCCCTTCTTTCTGTTCCTTGCTTAGTAGCGAGCCAACCTGTACGACCTTGGAGGGGTCATCTTATCTGAGGGGCCATGGGATGAGATCTTCTACTAGTCTTCCTCTTCTCTCTGTCAATTCATCTCTCTGGTCACTGACCATGTTCTCTAGGCAGAGTGCCATTCCACGGGTGTTACCATTGTTCTTTTTCATGAAGGTGGCGTAGCACTCCCTTGCTTTCTTCTGATCTCCTCGGACTTCGCCTACCCCATTCTTGGTGGGTAACTTCATCTTCAGGTGAAGTGGCGATATGAATCCTCTAAGGGCTGTCAGAGATGGTCACCCTAGGAGGCCGTTGAAGGACACCATGGACTTGACAACCATGAAATTCACCATGATAGTCACTTGTCGAGGGTGTACCCCAAAGGTGACGGGTAGTTCTATGGTACCTCTGATGGAGGCGGTGGCACCTGAGAATCCATGGAGGGACGTGGGCTCTGGTTTGAGCTGATCGTCCCCAAACCTGAACTGTCGATAGGCGTCCAAGGAGAGTACGACAACAGATGCCCCTGTATCTATCAGTACCCTGTGTACAGGTCGGTTGGCTACCTCCACTTGTACTACCAGGGCATCTTCATGTGGGAAGTGTAGTCCTTTCAGGTCTTCATCCGAGAAGGAGATCACCGCCTCGGTCTTGGCTATCTTGCTTGGCTTCTCTGCCACTCCCACGAACCTGGCATGGGCTTTAGCTTTTCTGGTGGACTCTTGCCCCGGTCCTCCAAGTATGGTGAGGATAGGAGGTCCCTTGGTGCCACTAGGTTCTGTTGCATCTCTCCGCTCTTCTGGGCAGTCTCTCTCTCGATCTGTTCTTCTTTCTTCTCATCTCGGTTCTACTCTGTCTCCGTCGCGACCTCTGTCTCCTTGGCCTGAGCGGTTGTCACGTCTCCCCTTCACATACTTGTTCAAGCTTCTTGCTCTTACAAGTTGTTCTATCTCTCTCTTCAATTGATAGCACTCCTCTGTGTCGTGCCCATTCTCTTTGTGGAAGAGACAGTACTTGTTAGGGTTTCGGTTCTTTGGTCCTGCTAGCATGGGCCGTGGCCAATGGAGTAGATCACGGTCTTGGATCTGCATGAGTATCTGGGACCTGGAGGTGTTCAGTGGCGTGAACTCAGGGGTGCTTGCCCTCTCACTTCTCTCTGGGCGACGGTCTGTCCTCCCAGATGGGCGGTCGTCCTTCTCTTGTCGACGCTCTGGCTTCGACCTCTTACCTTCTTTGCGGTCATTAGGTGCTGACCTCTTGTTGTCCTACGGCTTGGCCTCGATTATCTTCGTTCTAGCTTGTAGTACCTCGGCCATATTTGTAAATTCATTGCACCGCTCCAGGAGCTCTTTCATAGTCCTGGTCTCATGACGTGCCAGGTCCTTGATCAGGTCCAGGTCCCTGATACCCCCTGCTAGGGCTGCATGCTGTGTCTGGTCATCCAAGTCTCGAACCTCCAGGGACTCCTTGGTGAACCTGCTAATGTACTCCCTGAGAGATTCCCTAGGGTTCTGTACCACATTCAGTAGATTGGCGGTGGTCTTCTTCTGCTTGACACTACTCTGGAAGCGGGTGATGAATTATTCGCATAGCTCTGCGAACGAGCATATAGATCTCGGTTGTAGCCTGGAGAACTATGATGTGGTTGCTCCCTTGAGGGATGCAGGGAATGCCCGACAGGAGACCACGTCCGACCCACCATACAACGTCATCATGACATTAAAGTAGTTGATGTGGTCATTAGGGTCAGTGGTACCACTGTAAAGTTCAGAGGTGCGTAGTCGGAACCTGGAAGGTAACGTGGCTGACATGATCTCTGTCGAGAATGGGTGTTGTCTAGGTATGGAATGTGTCTCACCTTTGGTCTGCTTCTTCAGCCCTTCCAGCTTCTCATCCAGGTCGCAGAGTCTTTGATCGAGCTCATCGTCTAGTGTCTGTCCCTCACACTTGGCAGGACGTTCGCTACGACCTCGTTCACACTCTCTCCTGGATGTCTCCTCCCGCTTTGAGTGTTGGCATGATGGTGAATGGTCACGCCATGATGAACCCTGTCGCGAAGGTGAGGGGCTTTCCTCTCTGTAGGTCCGGCTTCATCGTGGTATGTGACCTTCTTCAAGTCGTCCGTCCAACACAGACCTCCGGACCGATCTCTGCAGGCTAGGCACCCTAGCCCTGGGTGTTGGTGTCCTCCCACGTTCTGACCGTGGCGAGAGGTCTCTTGTTCTCCTGGGACACTGGGAAGGCTCCCCCCGCTGTGGAGTGGGGGTTGCCTATTGCGCATGTCTCTCTGATCCCATGCCCCTGGGTGATGATCTCCTAGGGTTCGGCTCTTGTCGAGGTACGGACTCCACCCTTGCTGATGGTAACGTCCTTCGGTGGCGAGACGTCGCACGCTGTGTTAAGTATTCTCGAAAGAGTCATTGTTCATCGAGGATATGTCATTGTAGGTCATTGATCTGACCCACAGTGGCTGGAGCATTGGGGTCAGGTATCACCTCCACCACCACATTGTCTGCCTCGTCATTGTTGGGCTCATCGACCATAAACTGGTCATTAAGGGGGATCTCTTCCTCCAGAGGGACATGGTCCTGGTCATTGGCTCTGCGACGAGAGCACTCTGGGGGTGGTGATCCATTCCTTGCTCCATTGTTGGTGGTGGTAGTCTTCCTTTGTGCCATTGAATGTATATGGAAGCGAGCTAGTAGCTGTAATGGCTAGCATTGTTCCCACAGACAGCGCCAATCTATTGCGTCAAGAAATCGTTGAGCGGTCCTGCGAGTGCTGTCACCTGCAAGTGGACCAAGGGGTCAACAGAGAGAACCAGTGTGGTTCCGGCCTAGGGCTCTCCGATGCCAAAGTTAGATCTCCTGAGCAAATAGATGAATAGTGATTATTCAATATGAGTTTAGATGTCCCTTGATGGAGTTATGTACCTTGCCTTTTATAGTAGTGTATGGCGGTGTGGAGAGTCCCAGTTTGATGGCGAGTGTGCCGTTAAGAGGATAGAGGCCCTGGGTAGCGGGGCTCTATCCTGATTGGCCATCTCCCCGTGGGAGGGAGTGTCTTGGTGGTATCAAGATCCTTGGCGGATAGATACCCGTGTGTAGTGATAACGTCATTGGTGCTTGAATCCATCTGGGTGACGTGACTTCTAAGCGGTGGCCTAGAGTCCTGGTGGTGACATGAGTCTGTAGTGACACGATTGGGTCATAGACGAGTGGCCCCGGTGTCCGTGTACATCACGTCTATGTCCACGATGCCGTGCCTGGGTGAGGCCACGCCTAGGCGAGAGGCCGCACCTGGGTGTGAGGCCGCGCCTGGGTGAGGCTGCGCCTGGGTGAGGCCGGCACCTGGGTGTGAGGCCACGCCTAGGTGAGGCCGCTCCTGGGTGAGGCCGCGCCTGGGTGAGAGGCCACGCCTAGGTGTGAGGCCACATCTGGGTGCAGGCCGGCGCCTAGGTGAGGCCGCTGCTTGGGTGCAGGCCGGCGCCTGGGTGAGGCTGGTGCTTGGGTGAGGCTGCACTTGGGTGAGGCCGGCGCCTGGGTGAGGCCGGCGCCTAGGTGCAGGCCGCGTCCGGGTGGGACCCCCGATTGGTTCTCCTTGGTTCTGGAGCGAGTCGCTTTGTGACAAGGGCAGCCGCTGACTGGTTCGGTGAATCTTGGATGTATCATACCTTTTGTTTTTTTTTTGTCCTATTACAACAGAGTAAGAAATTCGTATAGTTGTTGCTTGCTAGCAATGATACATTCCATATTGAAGAACGAAATTTGTTCCCACTGAAAGTAATTAAGTATAGCAAGTCTGCATCAGAGAATTGAGTATTTTCGACTTTGAGGAGAAGTCATATTCCACATAGGGTAACTGTGCAAACAACCGCTAGGTCAATTGGTTGGTGGCTTGCTAGTTGAGTATGCATGCCCCCTAGGTTTCAAGGGACCGACTCTCTTGGATTGCTTATTTTGCCAGAAAGCTACCCCTCTCTCCCCTCTCCCCTTGTAGTTTTAGATTGTTGGCTTGTCTAGTTGTCTTAGCCTTCCCCAGCCACTTAGCTTGTAGTTGGCCTATGAGCCCCTGAGTAGGATAGACCAAAAAAAAAAAAAAACACATATGATAACTGTTGAAAGAGGATTTTCAGAATATCAACTAATTTATTCTTCCTTTTGAGATTTTTCTAAACAGGTTGGGGAAGGAATTCAAGTCTTAGTTGGTTGAATTGTAGTGATCTTAATTTGTTTAATCGGTGGGATCAAGGCTCGGTTGTTCGATTGTTTTTGGGGAGATGAAACTCGGATCAGGAGCAGGGTTTTAGTAAGTTGTATTAGTATCGGTTTTGGCTGATACCAATCTGAATTGGTCTATATTGGTCCGGATAGGTCTTGTTTTGGTTTGAAAAAAATGCACTTTTTTTTTTATAAATATTTTTACCCGTTATCGGATCCACCGATATGGGATCGGTCAGGAATCGGTATCAATTTCCACTGATACGAATCGGATGATCCGATACCGATTCCTCAAACTATGGTCAGGAGTGGGAGTAAGGTTTATTTTGAGACGGGTAAATTTGATAATTTGTTCGTTTTGAAGTAAGACTGAACTAAACCAATAAGTAGTCTCAAACATCACTTTTCAAACTTAGGATATCCCAAATGTCATTTTCTCAAACTTAGGGTACCTCAAATGTTGTTTGCCCTAAATTTTAATTATACAATTATATAGATACAAGTCAATGGTCCAAAGAGGAAATGCTTACATCATTACTTTTCAAATGATCTACATCAACTTATTTTACTTCAACTTTAGCAGAAATCAATATGTGGCTAGATCCTGAATTACTAGGACTAATTGTTGTATTATAAAGAGTTTTCCGATGGACATCTATAATGAAAATAGTTAGTTAACCATGTCTTGGTTTAGGCCCAAGGTTAGTATAGTTTGGCCTACTCTAGGAGTTTGACCTAAGTAGCACAAAGAACGTCTAAGAATTGTGTTGCAGATTTTGAAGAAGAAGAAATACTATGCCAAACTCAAGAAACGTGAGTTTTTCGAAATTGCGTTGTGATGGTGTAGGAAAACTTGCTTTTTGTGCCACCATTTACTATGTTTGGTTTGAAAAAAATCTTAGGAAGTGTAATGGAAGTTGATATTTTATGTGAATTTCCTTAACTTGAATTACAATTGTGAGTGTATAAATAGGTAAGAAGAATCCACATGTTGGAAACTCAATCACCCATAATACACATACCATAAAGAGAAGATTACAATAAATCATATCTACTATATATGAGAGATTGAGGGAGATGATATTGAGATCATGGATTGTCAAAGGATTGCATGCTTGATGCTCAAGCAATGGCAAACATAGAAAGAAATCAGATATCGTGTAATATGATCTGATACACCCCGGGCCCTCAAGATGAAGATTGGAGTGATTGAATCTTCAGCTTGTCCTGAAGAAACGAGAATCTAGCCGTACCGAGTCCTTCGGTTATAATGTCTGCAATCTGATCTTTGGTAGAAATAAATCGGACTTGAAGATCACGTTTGACAACTTTATCACGAACAAAGTGGAAATTGATTTCCACGTGCTTGGTACGGGTGTGAAAAATAGGATTTGCTGAGAGATACGTGGCGCCGATGTTGTCACACCATAACCCAAGGCCAGAGAAGTAGAGAGGCCGAGTTCACCAAACAGTGACTGAACCCAAGTGAGCTCAGCACAGGCGTCGGTAAGAGCTTTCTACTTGGACTCAGTGGAGGACCGGGCAACAGTCTTCTGCTTCTTCGAAGTCCAAGAGATCAAATTATGTCCCATATAGATGGCATGTCTACCAGTAGATTTACGATCGTCACCATCACCAGCCTAATCGGCATCTGAGAAAGCTTGGAGATCTTGAGATGAGGACTAAGTGATATGGAACCCATAGTCAACTGTGTATTTGAGGTAGCGTAAAATATGCTTTACCATGGTCCAATGGTCTTCTATAGGGTTATACATGTTTTGGCAGGCACGATTCACAGAGAAGGCCACATCTGGACGGGTTAGAGTAATATACTGTAATGCACCAACTACCGACCGGTACTTAGTTGGATTATAGAAAGACACACCCCCTGCAGTAGATTCTTTAAAACTGGTAGCCGTAGGTGTAAGAACCTATTTGCAAATCAGGCATGCCAGTCTGTTGGAGAAGATCAGTAATGTAGCGGGACTAAGATAGAGTGAGACCATCAGGTTTGTATGTTGCCTTGATCCCCAAAAAGAAACTTAATCGACCGAGATCCTTAATTGAAAACTCAGATGCAAGCTATTGAAGCAGAGTATCAATATGCGTGGCGGGCTGATTACCTGTAATAAGGATGTCATCGACATATACAAGAACATAAGAGGTCGTGGGACCTTGTGTGTAAATGAACAATGACGGATTCGTTTGGGAAGACCGAAAACCAAATTTAATCAAGAACTGGGACAACCGGCTGAACCAGGCACGAGGGGCCTGTTTGAGGTCATATAAAGATTTGTGCAACCGACATACATGAGTTGGCCGATTAGTATCTTCGAACCCTTGAGGTTGAGTCATATATACATCCTCATTAAGTACACCATGTAAAAAGGCGTTTTGGACATCAAGTTGTCGAACACCCCATCCATTGCAAACAACCAATGTTAACACCGTGTGGATAGTGGTAGGTTTGACAACATGGCTAAAGGTCTTGTCATAATCCAAGCCCTGTTGTTGATGAAACCCCTTTGCTACAAGTCTCGCCTTGTGTCACTTGATAGTCCCATCGGCCTTGTGCTTTATCCTGTACACCCACTTACAACCAACCAAATTAGCATTAGTAGGGGGAAGCACCAATGACCATGTGCCATTTCTGAGTAAGACTGCAAATTCATCAGACATGGCCTGTCGCCATTGAGGATCCTTCACAGCTTGAGTGTAACAGGTAGGTTCTAAAGGGGGAGAAGGGTCATGGATGATTTGGGTAATATTGGCATGAAGGACCGTGGAGGGGTTATCATAAAGCTCACTTAGAAGGCGTGTACGGAGTGGGGGGATCGATGGAGGGGTTGAAGAGGGAGAGGGGTGCGGACTAGGGGAGGGTAATATGGAATCAACACCGGATATGAGGGATTGGGGTAAAGGGGTCTGTGGCGAGTTAGGGGTTGGTGGGTAGACTATGGGTAATGGCGGATCAGGTAAGATGGTTAATGGTACAGAAGCCCATGGTGGTGAAGGTGATGAGGGAGTGGGAGGGGATTGGGATTTGTGAAATGGAAATCTAAGTTCATCAAATCGCACATGGTGAGCAATATAAATGCGATGGGACTCAAGATGCATGCAACGGTAGCCATGGTGGTGGGAATTATACCCAAGGAAAACTTTATGATTATTGTAAGGGTAAAGAAAAGGGAAACAGAGGCACCCGAAAACTTTGAGAAAACTATAATCAAGTGTGTGTGATGTGAGTAGATGGTAGGGGGATATGTTCCTAAGGGTGGGAGTGGGCATTCGATTGATTAGGTAGACTGCCGTTGCAAAGGCATAATCCCAATAAGATTGAGGGACAGAGCCATGATTCATAAAAGTCAGCCCGGTCTCAACAATATGGCGATTACGCCTTTCAACGGTGCCCTGTTGTTCATGAGTGTGAGGGCAAGAAATGCGATGGTGAATACCAAAAGTGGCAAAATAAAAATGAAGAGAGCGGAACTCTCCCCCCCCAATTAGTTTGCACATTTTTTTTTAAATTTTGGTAGAAAATTGACACTCAACTAATGCTTGAAATTGATTAAATACAGAAAAAACATCAGATTTAACCTTAAGGGGATAAAACCAAATATACCGAGTAAAATCATCCACAAAAATTAAGAAATAACGATGTCCATCAGACGAAATAGTAGAAGAGGGTCCCCAAATGTCACTAAAAATTAAAAAATAAAGGAGACCTACTACAATTATGTGATTCACAAAAGGTCAAACGACATGATTTGCCTATTTGACAAACAGAACACAGATGCGGAGATGGAGTAAGCTTGACATCATTGATCATGAGACGAAGGGAGCGGTAATGAGGATGACCCAGACGGTGGTGCCGTCGATCATAGGAGGAAAGTTGTGCAATATTGGTGGAGGGAGCAGGCAATGGTTGAGATGGCAGGTAGTAGAAACCGTCTTTGCTACGCTCCGTAAGCAAAATACGATTGAACGTCGGATCCTTCACATGAATATGGGTAGCATGAAATTCAAAAAAGACCTTGTTGTCAGAAACAAATTTATGAACTGAAAGTAACGAATTAGAAACAGGGAGATTGAGGAAAATGATATTGAGATCATGGAATGTCAAGAGATTACATGCTTGATGCTCAAGCAATGACAAATATGCAAAAGAAATCGGATATGGTGTGATATGGCCTGATAAAATAGATTGATAAGGCTAGAAATCAGCTCATGCGGGACACCATCAGGTTCTAGCTTAAAAATAAGTAGGGGTGAGAGTGTTCTCTCCCCCAATATGAGACTGCATCTTGTCGGTAGTGGCTTCTTCCCTTTCCGATGTTTATGTAGCTGTGAATTATTGAATATATTTTTTATTCACCTAAAACGAAAAATGTGAGTTCTAAGACACGTTTCGGCGGATGATATTTCTATACATTCCAACAAGGTCCAGGCCGTACTCAATTGGATTATAATAATTTATTATTAGTTTTTGGATCGTACTATTTACAGTTGTACGATCTGATGGTGTTTTCACTGTCTAAGATTATCATTAATTGGTTTTTAATCCTAATCTATTATGTTTAAAATAATAATGTTTTTAATTATGTTTCTGATTTGAGATGCTTTGGGATCTGTCATGTATCCCGGGCATCCTGGTCAAACACCCATTTCATCCAGCCTGTCCCAGAAAAAAAATGGCCTTAAAACATAAGAATAGCCAATCAGTTCGGTCAGCTCGGAGTTGGGTTCACATATTCGTACTTGAAGTCTCAAAAGAATGGGTTTCAACCATCTAGATGGCATCCACTATGTGTGGGTCTCACCATGTAGATGCCATCTAAATGGTTGGAACCCATTCTCATACGTGACCTCCGAGCACTCCAAGGGTCGACCTAGATAACCATCTCAAAATTCCTTTAAAATTAAGACATGTTAGATCTACATGCATGCATTTCAAAGAAACCCTAAATTTTGCAACGTATCCATGTGCATCTTTGAATACCAATATATACTTTAAACATTAATTATTGGTTTTACCTGAGCATCATTATAATTGAAGTTATTAGGACCTATATCTATATATATATAGGAACCATTAGAACTCCAAAAAAAAAAAAAAAAAATTCTTTATTCAATGAACAAGGACGTGCAGGTTTGTTCTCAACATTGGATCTGCATTAAAGCATATTTTTAGGGTTTGAGATAAGAAACAAAACTCCCTTCAAGGACTCCCTTGGTCACTTATCCAATTAATCATGTCTTTCTTGTTTCTTTATTAACTTGATTACTGCACGATAACAGCTGAGAGAATACAAAACCAATCGAAGACTCTCTCTCTCTGTCTATAAATGTTGGTTCATAAGAAGGTTGAATTGGCAATAGCAAAGGGAAGGGAAAAGGGAATTGATTAGAGTAGTCAATAACCTTCCATGGCCACCAATCGTTTCTCCTTTCTATTTTCTTTTGTTGTTCTTTTATTTCTATTTGGTTTTTGGAAGAAGGTGGAGGCCAATGGATTCAAAGAACTGACGGCGAATGTTAATTACCATAGTCATGTTATTACACTTAGTTCCTTGATGCCGGCAAAAGTTTGCTCTAAACCAGCCAAAGGTAATCTTCATTCTATCACAGCATACCTGTATTAGATCTGAAATTTCATTACTCTTTAGATACTGATTTACTTTTTTCACACTTTCTTCTTCTTCTGTGTTTTTCTTCCTTTTCATATAGACCTTCTAATTTCTATTGGTAGTTTAGAATAGTTCATATCATAGAGGTCCACCCTAACAAAACTTTCTGTTTTGAGAGCAGTTCATTTCAGCTTCAATTTACTTTCCATGAGACTAAAAAAGTAGTAATAAAAACTTAATTTCGTGACTAGCTTAGTCACCCCTCGGCTAGTCCTTACCTACAATACAGCCCTCCCCACCAAGTGGAGGGAAGAGCATGTTGTTAGGTTTTTATCTGTCCGAGTAAGGGTTCCCACAGATGGCGTTAATGATGAGGTCAAGGAATACGCCTCATGATATTGTCTAGTTTGAGTTGACTGTCAAAACTATCATAATGTCACTCTCACGATTTTAAAAGACTTTCATGAGGAATGGACCACGGTCTCCCCTTCACTCACCAATGTGGGATTTTCTTCGTCGCCTCTGTGGCTAGTTCTTACCTACAACAGATGCCCTCCCAGTGAAAGGAAGAGTGTGTTGCTAGTTTTTTACCTGCCCAAGTAAGGGTTCCTACGCCACACATAGTTTTAAAGACCTTAGAGGAGACTGAGAACTCCAATCCTTATATCGACCACGGTCTTCCTCATGTTTGATAAGAAAGAGTTAGACAAGTAACAAAATAAACCATTACAAATTTTAGAAGGGCATGACTGAACATATGTGAGAGAATATATAAATAATTGAATTTGAAGCTAAAAATTAACACATGGCCAGTTGAACTTATTCTTTTTTATATTCTATTTTTTTGGGTAAGATTCTTTTCATATTCCATGGTTCAAAATTAAGGAACTGCCATATGTACCATTTGGATGTACTCGTCCGTAGAAACTTTTGTCTTAATTAATTAATTATTATTTAATTTCTAATTAGGATAATATTAAGAATGAAGATCCAATCCCCTATCTATCGAGAAATTGACCAATTTTAAGTCATTCAATAATACATTTCTCACATGGCAGGTAGATGATTCAACACTAAAAGTCAATCCATTGATTCCCTGCTGCCATTATTGAACTCTATTATTATTAACTAGTTATAAGTATACAAAGGATTATTAGGCAGGTACTCTTTTTTAATTAGCAGTAGATAAGAGATTGTTAGGCAGGAAAACTTTTAAAATTTTCTACAATTAGTGAACAACCTGAAGTTTAGTATAGAAGGGATTGTTTCCTTATGTCTAAACCATTAATTTGATTCAGATTTTTTGAATCTAATGTAGTTAACAAGACCAATTTCTCTTGGAAAGGGCTCCCTATGTATGATGTAATTATGTATAATCATATATCATATAGCTAGCCCGACTTCGACCGTGAAAATCTCAGCTCTAGCCCTACGTGTAGGCTGAAAAGCCAAGGGCTTAGGGCGGGCTAAGGCAGGTTTGGGCCTGCTGGGCCAAACATGCACCCAGTTCTTCATTTCATTTTCTATAAACTTGATATATTTCAACTAATTTAATTTCATGGAGCTCTAGCTGTTCCTATGTGCCCATTGTATGAACCTTTCCCACATGCCCACCTTATGTGCCAATAAATGTCATGTAGTAAAATCACATGGGATCCAAATTTTATGGATCGGTAGATTTAGGTCCCCTACTTACATGTCAAGTTTTATTAATACTAAAGTTTGTCATATGGTATAGTTGGGTTTTGAGACAAATGACATGCCTACTTGCGTACATTATGGGATCCAAATCACATGGGAGTGCATTGTGATGGCCAAATGACATTGGCATGCATGGACATACATGGGGATGTATGTAAATACAAGTAAAGCTGCTTAATTGAATTAGACTATGAAATATGTTTTAATAGTTAAAATTAGAGCTGCAATAGGGTCGGGTTGGGCCTGGCTTTTTAAAACCTTGGCCCAACCCTGAGCCCCCTTGGTTGGGCCCAGGCCCGACCTGGCCTGATTCAAGGCCCGAATAATCCAACCCTGACCCACCCTCAGGATCGGACCGGGCTGACCCTGATTGGTCCTGACCATGGGGAGGGGGTGGGGAAAGGAGACGCATGGGTGGCCAGGTTGGGAAGAAGAAGAAAAAGAAGAAGGAAAAAAAAAAAGAACAGGAAGAAGAAGACAGGGTTGGGTTGGCTAGGCCGAGTCGGGTTCAGCCCGATGCTTCAACCCTAACCTAACCTAGCCTTGACCCGCTCTCAGGGCCAAGGTATTTCAACCCATGTCCTGTTCAGGCACAGGGCGGGCTTGGGCCGTTGCGGCCAAACTTGCACCCCTAGTAAAAATTGATACCTAGCAAAAGATTCCTACTACCACTGTGTAGGAACCATTTTTCATTTTAACTACGTCGCCTTAAGAAAACCTTTTTCCCATATGTTACAGAATGGAAAAAGTTTTCTTTCATTGTGCAGGGGAAGGGTTCAGCTACCATCCTAGGGTTGTAAAACATCCCCCTATTGGATGAAATCGATAAACCCTCTCCCACCCGTCCCATCGAAAACTACAATCAAGAGATTCCTTTCACTGATGCATTAGGAAAACTCGGTCCTTATAGAATTCTCAATTACTAATTTTTCAAATACTCTCTCTCTCTCTCTCTCTCTCTTAAGATTGTTACATTAACAAATGCCACCTTCCATGTTTTCAGGTGCCAAAACCATAAACAATCTACTCCAAGTAACTCACAAATATGGGCCTTGTTCACCACAGAAGAAAGGGACTACAAAAATTCCTAGCCTTCATCAAATTCTCCTTGATGACCAGATCCGAGTCAAGTACCTCAATAATAAAATCTCTAACAACCATGCTACCACAATCCAAGATTCTGCAGTAAAGGTTCCTGCTAATTCCGGTCAATCCCTAGGAACAGGAAACTACGTAGTAAATATTGGAATTGGAACTCCAAAGCAAGAATTCACAGTAATCTTTGACACTGGAAGTGATCTAACTTGGATCCAATGCCAACCATGTGTTGTCCAATGTTATTCTCAGAAAGATACCATCTTCAACCCTTCTACTTCCTCTACTTATTCCAATATCTCATGTGGTTCTAACGCTTGCAAGCAACTGCAATCAGCCACTGGCAACTCACGACCTTGCGCCACTGCTTGTATTTACCAGATTGTATACGGTGATGGTTCATACTCTGTAGGTTACTTTGCACGAGACAAACTAACATTATCTCGTTCTGATGTCTTCCCCAAGTTCAGATTCGGGTGCGGCGAAAACAATAACGGCCTGTTTGGCACTGCAGATGGATTACTAGGTCTCGGCCGCAATAAGGTCTCTACTGTTTCACAAACTGCTACAAAATATGGAAAGATTTTCTCGTATTGTCTTCCATCATCAACTAGTTCAACTGGTTATCTTGCATTTGGAAAAAAACATACAGGCACCACTAAGATACAATACACTCCATTACTAATAGATTCTAGAGGCCCATCATTCTATTTCTTAAATATGACTGGTATTAGTGTTGGAAGGAAAACATTGGCAATCTCAGCATCAGTTTTTACAACTTCAGGAACCATTATAGATTCTGGAACAGTGATCACTAGGTTGGCACCAACAGCTTATTCAGCACTTAAGTCAGCATTTAGTAAAGCAATGTCGAAGTATCCTACTGCAGCACCTTATTCAATACTTGACACATGCTATAACTTGTCTGGATACACTAGAGTAACATTACCAACCATAGTGTTGCATTTTGGTGGAGGTGCTGACTTGAATGTTGATAGTGCTGGGATTATAGTTCAAGCAAGCTCAACTCAATATTGCTTGGCTTTTGCTGCAAACAGTGCTGATACCGATTTGGGGATTCTTGGAAACATGCAACAGCAAACATTTGAGGTGGTTTATAATGTGGCTGGAGGAAAGCTGGGATTTGGAGCTGGTGCTTGTAGCTAATGAGAACCAAACAAAGAAGAAGAAGCGAAGCAAAAATGATTAATATGTTGTAATCTATTTTTTTTTTCTTATATATATGATGATCAATTTACTGCAAAGAAAACCAAAAGGGGGGGGGGGAAAGAGTATATATGATGCAGGCATAAAGGAAGCAGTGGAGGACGTGGAAGTCCAACTCAACCACCCAAAGATCCTTAGAAGATTTGAGAGAATAAGAGCAACATGTAAATTCTGACTGCAATCAAGGATCCTTGCTTGGCTGATTTGGCATTGATTGCAATCAAGGATTGATTGGCTGATTTTCTCGATCCTACCCTTGGCACAAGGCTGCTCCATTTCTGGTATGCCAAGGGTAGGATCGAGCACGGTCAAGGAGGAAGAAGAACACTCATTCACAAGGGTGGAACTCGCAAGCTCCTCTAAAACTCTCCAATAGAGGTCAAATTCAATATTATTCAAAATCTGTCTTTCCTTATTAGAGTAAATCCTTTTATAGGATTCCCAAAGCCCAATCTCAATCCCTAAGCCTACGATTGAGTTTTACTATAATAAAGACATACTAAATAAAAACATAGGATATTAGGTAAAAACTAATTAAGGATAGGATTAGAAGGCAATCAACTGTAAATTTGCCAACCAATCCTTGATTGCAATCAACACCAAATCAGCCAATCAAGCCTTGATTGCAATCAACACCAAATCAGCCAAACAATCCTTGATTCCAATCAATACCAAATCAGCCAATCAAGCATTGATTGCAATCAACACCAAATCATACCGGGGTTTGGAACGTTGGTTTTGGTGAAGAAGCAAAAATGATCCATATGTTGTAACCTCCTTTTTTTTTAATAGAGCAAATTACATGCACCCTAGTGTTTGAAACAATAACAGAACACCCCCCCGGTAGTTTAACCTTTTACATGCACCCCTTGGATGATTGGGAGGCTTACAAATAAGCCATTACCGTTAAGTTTACACGGTAAGGTATAGTGAAATATTTGAAAATAGCTATATTACCCTTCAATTTTTGCTATGGAGAATTTTACCTTTATAGAACATAAGCATATCCCAAACCCATCTCCACCAAAACCAACGTTCCAAACCCATCTCCCCATATTGCTTTCTTCTCTGGCGAACTGCGAAGTATCTTTATCATCACCGGTGCTACTGTTGCTATTTGGGGAATAATGTTCATTGATGGCGCCCTAAACATGGAATCCTCTGTTCCATATCAAGTTTCAGTTGTCCAATACGATATGGATGTTCTGCAACCTTAGCTCGGGTACTTAAAATAAGTCATTAAAGTAAAAGGGTAAAACTATCTTTTTACTTTCAAAACTAACAACTCACCAACACCGTGAGCCATCGAAGGGTTAAACGTAAAAGGTGAAACTATGGGGGGTGTTCTGTTATTGTTTCAAACACCCGGGGTGCATGTATATCCAGTTCACTTTGGGGTTATGGAACCAAGCTCAACAAAATTACAGCACTATTAAAAAGGAGGTTTTATCCGTTGTTTTATGCATCCAAAAATTTCAAGGAGATTTATTAAATAAAAAATTTCTTGTTCGAGTTGATTGCAGTGCAGCCAAACAGGTTTTAAAAAATGATGTTCAAAACATTGCATCCAAACAGATTTTTGCTCGATGGCAAGCACTTTTATCCAGTTTTGATTTTGACATAACTTATATCAATTTACTGCAAAGAAAACCAAAAGAAAAGAAGGGGGGACGGGGAGCGTATACAACATAAATGACAGACTCACAGGAGAACCATCAAAAACAAAGAGAACAGCCAATGAAAGATCAAAGGGAACAAGACCACTGAATATGTAGACCCCAATTCAAGAGTCTACTAGAAAAGCATTCTTGGCTGGGCTATTACGTTTGAAGATCACACTGTTACACATTTTCCAAGTTTCAAGCCATATGTCATGCACAGTGAGAGGTCTTGTCCTCATTTTGTTGCGGAATTTCTTGAAATTTCTCTCAGACCAGATATAGCTAATTTTAGTGCATAAGGCCCACTTCCCAACATCCCCAATACTTTGGCCAATGTATGTGCAATATGTTGGATAAACAAATTGGAGTTAATCTAAACTAGTAAATCATCAGAGGGGTCATGATGATGTGATAGGAAAAGTTATCCCAAAGCGTCAAATGGACATGAGTTCATATTAGTTTTCATTGGCTATTTCACTAAATGGGTGGAAGCATAGTCTTATGTTGTTCTGACAACAACAAAGGGAAAAAAGTTCATCAAAGAAAATCTCATTTGTCGGTATGAAGTACCTCAGGATCTCATATCAGATCAAGGTACACACTTTTGGGGAAAGGCTGATGAAATCTGTATCAAATTTGGCATAGAGAGATATAGGTCGACCACCAACAGGCCGCAGACAAAAATTGGTAGATACTCCCAAAGATTGGGCTGACAAGCTTCCATATGTATTATGGGCCTATTGGGCATCCGTCCATACGTCAATTGGGGCAACACCATACTCTCTAGTGTACGGAATAGAAGCAGTATTACCTATTGAGCTACAAGCTCAGTGCCATCTCTCAGGGTTTTACTCGATAGCAAGTTTCCTGAAGAGAATGGGTACAGGCTATATATGAAGAGAGTAATTTCTTAGATGAAAGAAGAATGAAAGCCATGGACAATTTGAAGAACTATCAACAAAAGATAGCGAGCGCATTCAACAATGGCGTTCATCCTCGACAAATTGAAGTCGAAGTTCTCATTTCCGAGAGCAAAGGGCTCCTATGCACGATCTGAGAGGGAAATTCAAACCTAATTGGAGCGGTCCTTATATTGTGAAGGGAATCTTATCAAGGAGAGCTGTCCCCCTCACAAACCTGAATGTTGAAGACCTTTGGGGGTTGGTAAATATGGATCAACTCAAGAAATATTATGCATGATTGAAGCCCTTGGTGTCATATCAGTTGACATCAAGGAACTACGTTAGACCTGATTCCCTTTGGAGGGATACGTAGGCAACTTGGTATACTCGAGTGCGATCTTATCAAGGCCAATATCCATGAGAGGGCTAAAGAAAAAAAAAATCTCAAGGAGCAAGTTGGACAAAATGGTCATCATCATCACTTGGTTCTTTCTTCTCTTTACCTTAGGGTATAAGTTAACCATTTTCATTCTGGAACTTGGCGTTATTTTTTGTTTGTCCAATTCCATTGAGTCAAGGTTGATAGGAGCAGTCTAAAAAAAATAAGGAAGGGTTCCAAGTAACCGAGAAGAAGAAATTTGTGTCTGAACATATTCAAATTTTGTAAGGTAAAATGACACCTACCATTGGAGAATTCGGGGTATCCATGCTTATGTATCCTCGGGGAAGATTGTCCCACCCACTATTTCAGTTTAATCATTCAGGGATCTTGCAAGAATTCTTTGGTTGATATGGACCAAAAATGTGACAGGAACTGAGATAGGAAATGAAGATAGCCACCATGTTGACCTAGCTAAGAAGAGCTGAAGAGTAAAAAAATTAATGGTGAGAACTATCCTAGTTGAGGCATTCAAGGGATTTTACATGATGCCAGATGAACTGTTCTGTGAGATCTCCAACAATGATTCAAGTGTGAGTAATGGGAAAGTTGTGGTTCAATCATCCATTACATATCCATTTTCAGAGTAAGAGAGAAGCAGAGAATTTCCGAGAAATCAGGAATTGATGGTTTCATCTCCAAGGAAAGAACTGTAGATCAGCTCAGAAAGTGATGTACTTCAGCATGTGTCAACAGAGGTAGATATTTTTTGAAGCTTCATCGAGAATTGACATGCAATATAATAAGACATTTGGGATAAATTGTGGTTAGATTCTGAAGTGTGACTAGACTCTGCAACTAACCTTGTAATTCCATCATCTTTCTTACCTTCTCTACTTATGTGTATAATGAGAAGCGGTTAATCTAATGTAAATGCAGAATTGTGCATTACAGATGGTCATGTAACCATGTAAATAAAAATAAAAATAAAAGATTGCTGGTGATCAAATCATAATAATCAAAAACAGGAAAAAAAAAAAAAATTATTGGTTTCAACCTTAACAAAAGGCATAATCATCTACTGCATCAGCATCACCTGTACCGGAACCCTCTCCATCTGCCCCATCAGTGACAGCATCCACTTCATCCTCAAAATCTCTAGTATCCCACATACCATCATATCCTTTGAAACTAGGATGATATCCTTGAGTAGAAGTCCCTACTCGCAAAGAGGTAATTTCTCTTTGTAATCTGTCAACATCCTCTTGAAGACGACTAGAGACATTACCGTTCTTCAAACAAATTGTGATTTTGTCAAAAAAGAATAAAATAAGTTAAAAAGAGAAAATGATTCTAGGGCAAGTGAGTAAAGTAACTTACACTCTCCAGTAACAAGACAGTACGGTCTACCAACACCATATCAATGCTGTACATCATACGACGCATATCGACATACCCATCCGCATCAACCTACAAAGGGTAGGATTTGGTAAATAAGAATCATGAAAATGAAAATGCTTTTGTTTGGATTAAGAGAATTATCCCATCATAGCTAATAGGTATGCCAAGCTCGCTATCAGACCATGATGGTGCTCTAAGGGATATTGACTCCATGCTTGATTCCAGAGAAGGAACCGTCCATCCACGATAACTGTGTATGTGATCAGTCATCCCTACCAGACGGAGCTCATGATAGATAGGGCATGGAGGAATTCCCATCCCTTGAGAAGCAGAGCAAGCTATGCCAGCAGATGACGGTGGACCAGTTGCATATCTGACCACTGGCAAGTAACCTTCTCTCCTAGGTAAAAGGCACACCCACCTGGACCTCGAAAGAGAACTCTCCTGCCCATCAGCATGGCAGCTTGGGCATACCACTTTGGCTCAAGAGATTCACGAGCTAAAAAAGGTTGCCAAACCATCTACAAGAGCAAAAGAGAGTGTCCTTATTAAAAAAAAAGTTAAATAAAATGAATAGTCAAAATGGACGGAATCAAAGAAGAGGTATTACATAGCATATTTGCAGTGATGGAATCCATGGCCATTTGAAGATCATTAATGGTAGAATCAAAACCATTTTCTAAGGTTTTGCCTTCCATCCACCGAAGAGCGCCGGGGAATGAAAAACAAATTTGCATTTTTTAAATTTTAGGGCATTAATCCCTAGGACTCCATACCACCAAGTCTGTTAAAAAAAATGGATAGATTGGTGAAAATTATATGGAAAATAAAAGGAGAGGCTAAATGATGCAGCCCTGGGCCACGAAGTCAACAAAGTGGAGGTTGCATTCGATTATCCCAAGCTCCTACGAAGATCGGCCCGGATCAAAGAAAGACTTGCTAGTCGTGGCCAGGCTTCACAAGAATAAATCAGGCCACATTAGTCCTTATCATCCCAGGCATTCAAGGAGATTCGTTGCAGCTCAATAAGGGATGATTGGCAGCTCAATAAGGAATGATTGGGTTGGAAAATCATTCCAGTTAAGTAATCCTAAATAAATTCCAATCAATTATCCATATGAAGTAGTGATTGATGGGAGATTTGAATTTAAATTTCTTTTTCCATATCTGTATTCAATCTTAGCCTATATGTAAGGCAAGAATTGAGAAGGAAGATCAAAATTTGAAGATTAGTAAAATAGCTCTCTGAGCTTTGACTCCATTGGAGTTCTTGCAAGCTTTGTTCTCTCTTGTCCGATTGATCACCCCCCTACACGAATTCTTGTGCTCTCACTCTTATTGATTCTTGCTTCCATTTGAGGCTACACTAGTTTGGTATCAGAGCTTTGGAAAAGACTGAGAGGTAACATGTTACAGGGACGTGGAGGTCTTACTACTAATGTGGGAGACATCAACGCAAGAGATGAAAACTTGCACCTTCAGCAAGAAATGGCTGCACTGCGACGTGAGAATGAAGCCTTGAAGAATGACGCACGATGTCCGAATCCAAATGAAGAGACATCTGGCCCAAATTTAGCTTCATCCGACGACGCATCCCCTACCTGAGAAAGAAGACCACCTCGCAACGGGAACCATCTTCTCCAAGAGAAGCGTGAGCCTGATTGGGACAAGAACATTACATTCCTGAATTTTTCAGGCACGACTTCCCTCGATGAGATTGTCGTTTGGTTAACTCTAGTCAATGAAGTTTTTCAGTACAAAGAAGTTCGAGACAACCATTGTGTAGGGATTATTGCCATGAGGCTTCGCGGAAGAGCCATCGCGTGGTGGAGACGCGAAAAGCAGCTATGAGCCAATGGCGGTAAGACACCCATCTCATAGTGGTGAAAGATGGAAGAGAAAATTCAAAAGAACTTTCTTCCCCGCGGTTATCATCGTGAGTTGTACCAAAAATGCCAACACTTGAAGCAAGGTAATCGCACTGTAGATCAATACGCTTCTGATTTTAATGAATTAGTAGTGCGAAACAACATTGATGACTTAGGAGAGAGAGAGTCATCAATGTGTTGTGCGCAACTCCCAGGTTGCCACCTCAACAAATATGCCCAACCATTGGATGGCCATATGTGTTGAAGTAGCAACTTGGGAGTTGCGCACAGCATGATGGCCGCACAACCCCATGCCGCAGAGGAGCCCAATCCCATGAAAATTGGCCAATGGGCGAAGTCAAACCCTCCATTGTCTTCATCCATTTTTTTTTTTTGGTAAATACTATCTTCATCCATTAAACCAACCCTTTTGAGCATGGGCCATTCCTTGGCGTGGCACCTTCTTGTTAGATCCAATGTGGACACCTTCTCAATGGATGAACATCCGGCCCACCAAGTAGCCAACAAAGCTTTAGGCTTCGTTTGGTTGCAAGGGGAACTAAAATGAAGGGAAGTGAAATTTTCAATAAAAATCAATCATTCCATATTTTGTTATTAAATTTCACTTTATTTTGCATCTAAATTCCTGTAGTTTAAAAATAAAAATTACATGTAAAATGTATGATTACTAAATATGGTAAGAAATTTAAGTAGTTTATAAAATCTCATATGTAATGAGTACAAAAGTTTCTTTTTTACGTTTAAAAATTTTAACTTCTTGTTCCCTTTAATTTCCCTTGCAACCAAATGTAGCCTTAATATCATTTTTTCCATAATAGATAACAGAAAACGTAAAAATCTCATTACCTTTTTAAGAAGCATGACATTAAACACTAAATAAAATGCACGCACGTGTTGTGAGCATGTATAAAGTAAAAATCCCATTACCTTTATAAGAAGCATGACATTAGACACTCAGTAAAATGCATGCACTTATTGTGAGCAATGTATGCACAAAATTCATAATACATAGTAGGCATTATATTTGTCTATAAGAACTCATTGCCCTAAGGTGGCCATTTGATATTGATTTTCTACTTTCCATTCTTAAGCGTGATTTTGTTATGATAAGAGAAAATAATATGTCGATGCAACTTCAAAATGTCAAGATTAAGGCATTGGAGGATGGGTTTCTGTTCAGCCTTTGTTAACCTTATCATGGAATGGAGTTTCATTTGGAGTCTTCTTCCAAGGATGGGTTTCTGTTCAGCCTTTGTTAACCTTATCATGGAATGTGTCAGGACAGTCCATTATTCCATTCTTGTTAATGGGGCTCAACGATGTGAGGTGCAGCCTACCTGTGGAATTAGGCAAGGGGATCCTATCTCCCCAGCATTGTTCATTCTTTGTACTCAAGCTCTAAGCAGTACTTTAAAGGCAGCTAAGGAAATCGACACATAAGAGGTATAAGAATCAAAAACAAAACTCAACCGATCTCCCATCTATTATTCGCCGACGATTGCCTCATCTTCTCGAAGCTTAAGGTCAAGGAGGTGTTTAGTTTAAAGGAGTGCGTAGATCTGTTTTGCAAAGCAAGTGGCCAACAAATAAACAAGGAGTCTGAACTTTGCTTCAGCCCCAGTACCCCATGTCGCTTCAAGAGGTGGTTCAACAGAATCTGGAAAATTTCTTACGGAGATGGGCCGAAGAAGTACCTGGGTCTCCCTACCCACTTGGGGGTTAACAAAGTGGCGTTGTGCCTTGAGTTTAATGATCGAACCAGCAAAAAGATTCATGGATGGGCTCAAAAGTATCTATCATATGCAAGAAGAGAGACATTACTGAAGGTTGTGGCCCTCCCTACTATGAACTATGCAGCTACCCATTTTAAGTTGCCGGCGTCGATTCATGAGCGTACTCGCAAAGAAGTTGCTCGTTTCTTTTAGGGAGGATCTGATAATTCTTCATGTATTCATTGGCTGTCTTGGCACAAATTGAGTCAATGAAAGGAGAAGGGAGGTTTAGGTTTACGGGATCTAGTGATGCACAACAAAGCCTTACTATTGGGAGAGGGTTTGCTACACGGACAGTGTAAAGTTTCATGTCTTGGAAGAGGGGCATTATCAGAAAACATTAAAAATAGGGGGGGGGGGGGGGGCATATGAGACATTTTACAGGGGGTGTGCTATAGACTATAGTAATCTGAATCTAATAAAGGGTTCTAGCATGCAATTTTGAAATTAAACTGGCATTGAGCAACTCTTTAACCCTATACTATAATATATTAGTATTCAAATTTGATTTTATTTTTTGTTTCTGGAATTCAATTCCTATGTTGGATCCGGAATCGAATTAGTTCTGAAATCCGATGCAATACATTTTTTAACATGGGAAAACACAAGACACCCAAAACATATATGGTAGCAGTACATTAATATAAACATTACAATTTACAAGACTAAAACTTTTTCACGGACTAGCTTTTCCAATTTTGGGTAAAGAAAATGGTCCATAACAGCCGATAATGGAAAATAAACCATAAAAACGATAATAGAGATTGCAATAATTGAAAAGGTTAGGTTTGAGTGCCCAGAAAAACAAAGAAGACTACCACTACAATGAGGTAATACTGCCCTGAAGCCTTCCAAGAACGCTATTGAAGTGCAGATAAGCGCTAGGTATATCAAAATTCTAGCTAGTTTCAACGAGTAAGAATAGAAGATATCGGTGCCAACTGATGCAATGAGCATGACAAACAAAGAAGCAACCGATGAAGCCATAGCTATAGCATCATACTGTAGAAATTTTTGGAAGGATCCATTGTGGAGGAGTATAGGCTTTCCATCTTTGCTATTGTAGCCACCAGGGACTTGAAAAACTGCGGCGAAAGTGACGGTGGCAATAAGAGATGCTACTATTTGTAGGATTTTCCCCATTTCCTTTTCGCGCTGTATAATGTCTGATCTTGCTGCTGCGGCTGCTACTTCCTCTTGCTTGTTATTCGGGCTAGTCCGTATTTCCTCCTTGTTGGCTCCTCCTATAATCCATTTTTCTTCTCCTCTTACACTTAATGCATAGTCTGCTTGTAAAGGAGTTGTGGTCCTGATACGCAGGTTAATCATACTCAAGCTAAGCTGCAACAAGAAATGGGAAAATTACTCAGGATTGGTGATGTCTAACATTTAAGACCATGCTTAAAATCCAACTCATTGGTCATAAATGGCAAGTATGCAAAAATTATTTAAAATTTAGAGTTTCATGAATTACAAGAATATTGTTCCATAACAGGATAATGGATTAATGTAATGGAATTCCTATACTTATGTTAGGGTTCCATGTGGAAGGCAGAAATAATAATCTCACATTGGATGTGAGTAGTCTAATGTGGAGATTTATAGTAGGTACTTGGACACCTTCTCCTTAAGAGCTAGTTTTTAAAGATGAGTTCTACCCAAGTCCTTAACAAATAGTATCAAAGTTATGACAGAGAAGATCTCTAACCTTCCTGTCTGAAGGGGGCCAAAGATAGATACGTAAGTAGATTGTTTTATCTTTAAAAACCAAATCTGTTGCCTAACATTTTTTCGATCATTGTACCCTTTTCCGTTCCAATATAACTGCTACGATATCGATCACAACCAATATATTGATCAATAAGACTGATCCACTACCTAAAACCATGAAGGGCACTGCCCCTTGAAATGGGTCCCCAAAAACACCTGCATTGTTTCAGTATCAAGGAAGCCTTAGAGCATCGCGTTGTCCCCTATACGACCACTTTCAATTTGGCACTACTAGCATTAAAATTTCCAATAAATGATCACTTTTAAAAAAAAAAAAAAAATTTTAGATCCCATTTCTCTCTCCGTTTAGGAAAAAAAAAAAAAAAAAAAAAGTAAAAACAGAATCATATCATTACCAAAGAATAAAGAGTTTTTCTATGCTCACAAAATAGGATCCAGATCGTCTACTGTGCAGCTAGCTGTCCCAACTGTCCTGCTGTGCAGACACAGCAAGGCGCAAATGACCGCCTTACTCCCACTCGGACAAGGTACTTGGACAGGGGTAAGGCAGTCATTTCACACCTTGCTGTGTCTGCACAGCAAGGGAGTTGTGGCAGCCGAGCGCAGCAGGAGACCCCAATCCCACAAAATATGTGAGAGACATTGCTCACAAGCCAATGCAAACATGTCACATGAGAGATCAGGGGCTGATTGACTTCAAATGCTCATGTACGAGGCTCACATAAACAGAATTTTTCTCCTCTCAAGTTCCCTGCCCGGTCAGGTTCGTAGGCTCCTCTCATAGGGAGGACAGAAATGACGACCTCACCCCACCCGATCAGTGTGTTCGGGCAGGGGGTGAGGTCATCATTTCCGATCCACATAAACATGTGAGGTTAGCGTTTTTGAAAAACCAAAAAAAAAAAAAAAAAAAGGAACAGAGAAAGAGAAAGTCTCACCATCACTGCTAATCTGTCTATAGGAATGCGGTTCACAAAAATATCAGTAGCTGTCTGGCCATTGTTGTTTGTGGCCTTTAGGTCGACTCTTTTATTTGAACTAAACTGCCCCATAAGAACCAAAGAGCATTGTTTGGCCGCGAGGTGGAATGGGGTGTTTCCATCATCATCTGGCTGGTTAATGATTTCCTTAAGCTCTAGTTGCTCCAAGGCAAAACTGATTTTCTGTAAGTTCTTACTCATCACAGCAAAATGAAGAACATTACGATGTTTTTTGTCCAGTAACTCCACAGAATCTGGGCAGCATTGGATGAGCTCTCGATATACCTCAATGCTTGATTCAAGAGCAGCAATGTGAAGTGGTGAGAGACCATCTTTATCTAATTGATAAACACTGGAAGTATCATGCCTTAGCAACTGCTGTACTATCTTGTGGCTCCTTGTTTTGGATGCTGCATAGTGGAGAGCTGTCCTTCCATTTTCATCTACTTTATTCACAAGTTCTTCTTTCTTCTCTAATAGCATTTTCACCACATCTGGTATTTTTTTTTCCAAAAACAAAGACAACATAAAGTGGAGATCAGCTCCTTTTCTCTTACATGCGGGGGTTGGGGATCTACTTTTCATGGGGTGTGAGTCCCTATCAAAGGGACTTAGCTCCTCTCAGGTTCCCCGCCCGGTCAGGTTCGTAGGTTCCTCTCACAGGGGACCGGAAATGATGACCTCACCCCCTGCCCGAACACACTACCCAAGTGGGATGAGGTCGTCATTTCCGTCCTCCCTATGAGAGGGACCTACAAACCTGACCGGGCAGGGAACCTGAGAGGAGAAAAATTCCTATCTACAGGTGGTTATGTCATTTTTCTAGGTAACAATCTTATTTCCTGGACCTCAAGAAAGTACAAAATTATTGTACGTTCTTCTACAGAGTTAGAATACAAGGCTTTGCCTAACGTATCTGCTGAGGTTACTTGGCTACAATCCCTAGTACATGAACTCTGGTGTCAACAATTTGTGTCTTCTATTCTTTGGTGTGACAATATTGGGGTAACCTATCTTTTTGCCAATCTAATTTTCCATGTCCGAACAAAGAACATTGAAATTGACTTTCATTTTGTTTGTGATAAGGTTGCGAAAAAGGAGATGCAGGTACAATTCATCTCTATCAAAGATCAAATTGCTAATATTATAACCAAAGGCCATGCCACTGCAAGATTTTAATTTCTTTGTGACAAGCTACGCATTCCAAGCATCGATTCCCCATCTTGAGGGGGCATATCAGAATCCTATAGTTGGCTCATATTCCTATGTATTGTAAGCTCATATAAAACCTCTACAATCATACAGATGAAATCAATGAAAGAAATCAGTTTCTTATTGAATCAATATAAAGTAAGTAATTGTTTTGTTGCTTTTGAAGAGATGCTAGAAGACCAGAAAGAGGAGTATAGATCAGCTCCCCATGTGGGAATGATCCCCTGGTCCCCACATGGGGATCTACTTTACTTAGGGTGAATCCCACGTGCCAAAATTGGGGACCCACAAGTCTTGGACGGTGTATCTATCTCCACCGCAATTCAGATCTTCTATGGCGCGCTGCCCGTAGCTGCCTAAATAGTGCACAAACAAGGCGTGACACAATAACCGCCTTATCCCTACCCGAACGCCTTGCCCGAGCGTGGGGGTAAGGCGGTCATTGCACTGCGCCTTGTTTGTGCATCGTTCAAGTTGCTACGGACAGCGTGCCGTAGAAGATCACGATCCATCTCCACCGGTGGTGGAATTGGCCTCGAGAAAAAGAAGGCCGTAGGAGGAAGAGAAAGAGTAGCATTGCAAAAAATACCTAGATGGCCCTCAACAACGGCCACATGTAAAGCAGTCCGGCCATGTGGTCCACTGTGAGCTGCAGATGGACAAATGAGAAAGATTTGATTGAGGATTTTTAAGCATCCGCCTCTAGCAGCTAGGAAGAGTGGAGACTCTCCACCTTCTGCATCAGCATCATAGTTGGGATGCCCTAAATCATCAGGGTCTGCCCTAATCAGCAAATTCACCATCACAAGATCATTTCTTCGCACAGCTTCATGTAGAGCCGTATTTTTGCTTTTGTTTCTCATCCTTATCTTCTCACCAGCAAGTGAACTAATTCCACTTTCAACATCATGGTCTGAACTCCAAGGCAGAATCTTTTCGATGAGAAATTCAGCTATGGAAGCGTAACCTTCTCTAGCCACTACATGTAGTGCAGTATCTCCTTTTGAGTTCACTTGTGTGAGAAGCGATAAGCTTCTGCTGTAGTCTGTGTGACCTTCTAAACTTGAATTGTGTTGTAGAAGCGCAGCGTACATTTCTTTTACGAAGTCTATGTGACCAAAACTCACAGAGACGTGAATGGCTGTGTTCTCTTGAGGAGTTACTTTCAGAAGTCGGCTAGAATCTTGATTCACTACCTGTCTGAGAAGAGTGATGTCACCAAGTTGTGCAGCCCTGTAAACTTGAGCATCCATGGCCTCAAGACAACAGCCCTTATCTCCTTGTGGAAGGGAGAAGTTCACAAGGCTTGAAGGTGGTATTGTGAAGGAATTGAGAAGTCTTTACGATGCTCTCAATGAAAGCACCCTCATAAACCAGGAACCCAATATTATATATGCTCACGTCCAATCCCTTATGGGACCAATGTGGGACTATTGTACATAACAAGTCCACAAGACTTTAAGATAGGAGGGAAGTAGAAAGAGACCATGGGAAGATGAGGAGAACCAATTCAGAAAATTGGAGACTACACCGCGTGGGTGAAGCTATCATTCTCCACCTGACTCTCCCTCTAAAGTCTAAATCTTAACTCACATCTACCTCAGAAATTTAAAATTCCTCTTTACTGGCCCACAGACCGTGTGGAAAAACTAATACCAACAAATAAGGAAAAAAACAATAAAGAGAAATAGCACACCTTATCCGTGATTAGTGAGGAACTGAGGACGGATATTTATCCCCTTATCCGTGATTAGTAGCATCTTTTTATCTTCTCAAGTGTGGTGCTGCATGGCTTGAGAATCCAACCATAAAAACATGGTAGTAGCATATTTTTATCTTCTCAAGTGTTCGGTGCGTGGTTGGATTCTCAAGTGTAGTCAATTGCACTTGAGAGGATAAAAATCCCGGAAGGGATGATCACTATCCTCCAACAGGTCCTACCTTCTAGGCTCCTACTCCTCACAAGACATACCCCATGTCCTTGTAATAGTATCGTCTAAGGCCCTCCAAGGTCACTCATATGGAATCCACTCCTCTTGTGGGTCCCACAGTGGATTCCATGTGATTGGTCCTGGAGGACCTTGGACAGTACTTGTACAAGGACATGATCCGCGTTCCTACTCTTTGCCTCACCAATACATTCCTATCCCTAGATCATGGTTCGTAATCTCAGGATCGATTTCTGATCGGTCAATCTTGGATTGGGATTGGTTTTGGAATTGCCCAGAATCAAGTTGGATTGGATGGATTTACCCCTGTTTTTTAATTAAAAAAAAAACAATTTTTATTATCTTTTTATCTATGGATTGCACCAGTGGTATTGATATCTTTATCAAATCGGAATCGATCTTAACAGATACCAATTTAGGCAAATCCATTGATCCAAGACCAATATTACGAACCCTGCCATGGATACTACCAGAGTCAAATTTCGGTGTAAAATTTGAAGGAAACAAATTCTTTATGGCATGCTGCCCCGTTTTGCCTGTGCTACGCAAACACAGGGCGACGTGCAATGATCGCCTTACCCCCACGCGATCATTGCACGTGGCCCTGTGTCTACGCAGCACAGGATAGACGGACAACTGCACTGTAAAAGATCTAAACCCATATTTGAACGAAAAGTAGTTTCATGCTCCAATGATCTTTTATTAAAAAAAAAAAAAATTGTATATGATCCACCTTCCACCATGAGATGGTGAAGTCTCTCATTGACAGCTGTTCAAATTAAGATTTGTGCCCTAGGTTTCAGAAAAGGAAATCAAGGATTGAACTAGTCAGTCAAAAATGGAGCAAAATCGAGAGGAATCAGCTGGGTCAATCATGGCCAAAAGCCAATCTCAAGATTTTGAATCTTACGACTGCATTCATCTGTCGGGTCGGAATCACATTTACACCTATCAGTCATGTACCGAAAAACACCAACCCTAATCAACGGTCAACGCACAGTCTATAGGCCCATACACCGTCCTTAACTACCAGTTTGTGGGCCCCATCAAATTACTATTTTTCCTTCTTCAGTTTTCCCTTCAAAGACGGTTTGGTCATGTGCCCATGCCTATTGGAGTAGAGTAATAGACCCACCAGGCCGTAAGCAATACGGCAATAGTCACCACCACCGTCAATACTTCTTCTCCCTTGTAGCCGGTGGGTTTCCACCACCTTTCCCACCCTCGTCCCCGTCTGTCAATTCAGGGGGGAGAAAAAGTAAACAAGCAAAGGCCCACTTACCCTCTTTTTTCAAACTTTCACAAAATCTTGGAATCTGAGTAATTTTAACTTGTAGAATCAAGTTCTTTGACATGTTTCCAAATAATGGTTTGTGTGCAAACCCAAGCTGTGTTGATTTAAAGCGTGTCTAATGGGACTTGATCTAGTGTATGAGTATTAGATTGGATCAATCTAGTATGAAATAAGTTAAATGACTTGATTTCACACGTTTTATCAATTTTGGAGCTTTTGATGTATCGATCAAATAGTTAATATTTTGTATCAAAGACGGGTTGATCCTGATATCATCCATTAAGGTTAGTGTTTGGAAATGTATGCTTTCTGATGAGGCATAAAACACCCCACCTATCAGAGGCTGCCACATGGCCGACCTGACCTCAGTACGAGAACTGAATTGGGCCAAGCAGAAAATCGGGCCGACCCCATCTCCGATAAGTCACCTGACAGAGCCAGACTCGCGCAAGCTAGCCGGTGGCTGAGGCCGAGCTCTGAGCCGAGCTCATACAAGTCAGCCATAGACTCCTGGCCGAGCTTACTGCAGAGACCAACCTCTCGGGCCGACCTCCCAGGCCGAGGTGACGGCCAAGGCCGACCTACCATGCCACCCTCCTAAGCCGACCTCCGAGGCCGAGCCCTCCTCCATTGAAGCTACCATAGCGCCCCACCGGGGGTCTCCGGGCCATGTCAGCGCATCCCGAGAATCACAGGATAAGGATCGAGCCACGATCCCAGCGCAACACGGAATCACACTCTACATGGACTCTTACCTTAATAAGAGTCCGACCCCGAAAATAGCTCTCCACTCCGCTCTACGCGAGAGAACCTTCCGAAAGAAGGACTCCTACCATACTAGGACTCTCCTAACTGCCTCATCTCATCCTCACTCTATAAATACCCAGGTATGGAGCACCATTCCTCATCTTGCTTTTCACTAGGTAGTTACGCTGTTGCACTAGTGATCTAACTTTAGCATCAGAGAGTCCTAGGCTGGAGCCACACCGGCTCTTTTGTGCTCATCACTTGGTCTTTGCAGGCTCACCCGTGGGCGAACCAAGCATCGGAGATTTCCGCACGCAACAGATTTGGCACCGTCTGTGGGAACGACATCAGCAGGCCATCGTCGTTTCTACCAACTTCAAGAGCAACAATAATGGTGCACACGAGATAAGGGCAGCATGGCTCGACTTCCCATACGAATGAGCCACAGTCCGTTGGGCAGATGAGGCGATCACTGCCCCCCGAAGCCTCGCGGTAGGGGATAAACAGAAGACCCCCTCGGGTAGGGGGTGCGCAGCCCATCACGGGCACCATGATCAGTTCCATTCCCCCACCAGAGGGTGGGAATGGGGGAGATGTGCTAGCCACAGCTGCGACTGACCGGGTACAGGCCGAGCCAAACTTGGGTGGGCTGGGCCTACCTGTGCCGCAGCCCTTACCGGAGAGTTTGAACCCCGAAGCCCTGACAAATAATCGACAAGTTATGGACTTGCAGTTGCAGATGCTCCACACCAACGAGATGCTGCGTACCTTCATGAACTAGATGGCCCGAGGCTGGCTGATGAGCCAACCACTGGTCGTGCCCCCTCCAGCCCCGGTCCACGTAGAGAGAAACTTACAGCAAAATGGTGGCCGGCGTAGGGCCGAGCCTAGCCGAGCCGCGTCCTCACACCCATCTCGTCAGAAGACTCCTCCTCTGCGCCCTGACAGAGGCGCTTGACGGGATGAGCAAGAGCATCCTAGAAGCCCGGGAACAGGGCAGGAAATCGAACCAGCGGGCTCGGTAGCGAGGAGGTCGGTATTCTCTGGACGCCTCGGAGAGGACGGATAGCCGAGGAGAGTCCGAGAACAAGGGAAAGAGTCGAATGAAAGATGCGCTACGAGATAAGGAGAAGGATCTCGTCATACCCCCCGGTGTTAAAGCTCGCCTCCCTGAGAAGAACAACAGGGGAGCCCCCGTGGGTCCAACTTCCAGGAGGAAAGAAGAACAAGGAAGGATGGCGCAGACCGAGCTGACCAGAACGGCCGACCACAACGGGATGACCGAGTCTACCGACCACGGGCTGAGGAGCCAAATGGTCGACTTAGGCCGAGCGAGCAAAATAATTTGTACCGGGTGGATGAGCCGGTTGGCCGAGCACCTGAAACCGAGCTGGAGAGACAGCTACAAGACTTGGGGAAGCAAGTGGAGGGGTTGAAGAAACAAGCGACCCCGGACGCCTATTCGTTGGTCGGGCGTCACCCATATCCTCCTGAGATCATGACCGCGCCGCTACGGATCGGGTTCAAACCTCCCCCGTTCGACCGATATGACGGGACGACCAACTCGACGGATCACATCAACTACTTTAATGCGATCATGACCATGTACGGGGGAACCGAGATCATTTCTTATCGAGCCTTCCCTGCATCCCTCAAGGGCGCGGCGACCTCATGGTTCTCCTGGTTGCCGCCGAACTCCATAACAAGCTTCACTCAACTCTGTTGAGCCTTCGTCACGCGCTTCCAGAGTAGTATGAAACACAAGAAGACAACGGTCAACCTCCTCAGCGTGAAGCAAAGGCCCGACGAGTTGATCCGAGCTTTCGCCTCCCACTTCAATAAGGAATCATTAGACATCAAGGATTTGGATGAGGCCAAGGCCCATACGGCTATGAGCAACGGGCTTGCTGACATGGACCTCATCAAGGACTTAGCCCGAAAGCCGACTAGAAACCTGGCCGAGCTCTTGGAGAGATGCAATGAATTTACAAATATGGCCGAGGTCCTCCAGGCCCGAAAGGGAAATGAAGGCCGACAACAAGCGACCAGGACGGATCACCGAGCCGACAGGTCGGATCGAGCTCAGAGCCCCGATTACACCCCACTGAATACCTCACGCAAGGAGATTTTGATGCAAATACAGGATGGTGGGTACATCCGCCGACCCCGACCGATGCAAGCGGGGTCATCTTGAAATCCCAACAAATATTGTCAGTTCCACAAGGACACCGATCACGACACCGAAGATTGTTATCAGCTGAAAAGAGAAATCGAAGAGATGATAAAAGCGGACCATTTGAAGCGATATGTCAAAGGAGGCCGTGAAGAGCGTGGGGGTCGGCAGTCTGAAGAGCGGGATCAAAGAAGAGCCGAGTCGAGGCCCAAAAATAGGCGAGTCGAACGAGATGAAGATAAAGTCTAAGCTGAGAAGAAAGAGGACGGGTCCGAGCCGAGCAGTGATAAGGGAGCTCCCATATACATTATCCTCAGAGGGCCCGGGCAAGAGACTACTCGAAAGGCTAAGGCAAACGCACGGTTCATCGGAGTTGCCGAGATGCCCACCAAGAAGCTCAAGCCAGCGGCGATGATCTCCTTCACCGAGGCCGACCTCGAAGGTATAAGTTTACCTCATAATGATGCTTTAGTGGTGCATGTAGAAATTGCGAAGAGACCTGTCCACCGTGTATTGGTCGATACCGACGCATCCATGGACCTTATGTCACTAGACGCGTACCGACAATTTGGCTTCGGCGACGAAGTGCTCAAGCCGGAAGGCACCTCACTTCACGGGTTCTCGGGAGCTGCCGCGACCATCAAGGACTCAATCGACCTGCTAGTCACGATTGGGCAAGCTCCATGCCAGGCGACGATCCAAGTCAAATTCATGGTAGTATGATCAGTAGTGGCTTTCAACGCCATACTCGGCCGTCCTTCATTGACCGCTCTCTAAGCCATCATCTCCCCGACGCACTTGAAGATGAAGTTCCCCACCGAGAACGGTGTCAACGAGGTCCGAGGCGACCAGAAGAAGGCGCGGGAGTGCTATGCTACTTTTGTTAAGCAAAACAAAGGCAATGTCCGAGGAATGGCAATGTGCGTCGAACACCTCCCCGAGGATCAGCGGGATGAGGTTATCGAGAGGAGAGGACGACCCATGGAAGACCTGACCCCATTTCATCTCAACAAAGATGACCCAGCAAAGGTGGTCCAGCTCGGATCATTACTGAATGAAGATCAAAGGAATCAGCTCGGAGCTTTCTTAAGGGCGAACGCCGATGTCTTTGCCTGGTTGGCTGTCGACATGACGGGCATACCCAGGCATATAGCTGAACACCGGCTCCACGTAGATCCAAGTCAAAAACTAATTCGGCAGAAGAGAAGGAACTACGCACTTGATCGACAAACCGCGATCAAAGAAGAGGTGGAGAAGCTTCGCCGATCAGGGTTCATCCGAGAAGAAAAATTTCCGACTTGGTTGGCTAACGTCGTCATGGTCCCCAAACCGAACGGGAAGTGGAGAATGTGTGTCGACTACACCGACCTCAACAAGGCTTGTCCAAAAGATGAGTACCCGCTACCTCGAATCGACCTCTTGATCGATGCCACGGCAGGTCACGAGATGCTGAGTTTCATGGACGCGTATTCCAGCTACAACCAAATCAGGATGCATGAGGAGGACGAGTCATACACAGCATTTCGAACTGACCAAGAAAATTTTTGCTACAAGGTCATGCCGTTCGGATTGAAAAATGCCAGAGCGACATACCAGCGGCTCGTGAACTATATATTCCATGAGCAGATCGGAAGAAACATGGAAGTCTACGTGGACGACATGTTAGTGAAGAGTTTGAAGGCCGAACACCACTTGGCCGACCTGAAAGAAGCCTTTGGCGTATTGAGGAAGAACCAAATGAAGCTGAACCCCGCCAAGTGTGCATTCGGCGTGACCTCGGGAAAGTTCCTCTACTTCATGGTCTCTGTCAGAGGCATCGAAGCCAATCCGGAAAAAATCAGGGCCATCCAAGAGATGAGCCCTCCAAGGACGATCTGAGAAGTACAGAGGCTAAACGGACGAGTGGCGGCATTGGCACGATTCATGTCGAGATCGGGCGACAAGTGCCTATCGTTCTTTAAGGCCCTCAAGAATATCCGAAACCCGAAGGACTTTATCTGGTCGGACGAATTCCAGGAAGCTTTTGAAGAGCTGAAGAAAGATTTGGAGAACCCGCCTCTTCTCAGCCGACCCGAGCCAAAAGAGGAGCTTCAAGTTTACTTAGCTGCTACCCCTGTAGCGGTCAGCGCGGTGTTGATTAGGGAAGAAAGTCAAACTCAAAGACCCATATACTACATCAGCCACGTTCTGGCCGACGCCGAGATAAGATACTCCGGGTTTGAGAAAGTAGCATTCGCTCTTGTTACGGCCGCAAGGAAACTAAGGCCGTACTTTCAAGCTCATCCGATCGCGGTACTGACCGACCAGCCACTCAAGAAGATATTGCACAAACCCGACGTTTCAGGACTACTAATCACCTGGACGGTTGAGCTGAGTGAATACGATATAAGCTATCGTCCGAGGACAGTGATAAAAGGACAAGCCCTTGCTGACTTCATCGCCGAATGGACAGGGCCCGACCTTGAAGTCGGGGAAGAAAAGATAGTAAAGCGGTTGAAGGTGGGAGGAGACTCCCAACTCGTGGTCAACCAGGTCAATGGAGACTATGAGGCGAAAGACGAAAGAATGATAGCTTACCTGAGTCGAGCACGAGATATGATTTTTGAACTCGAGCACTTTGAGATAACTCGAATACCGAGAAAAGAGAATGCCGCGGCTAACTCCTTATCAAAGTTGGTCGAGGCCGACCTCCAATATCTGAGCTGATCAGTGTATATAGAGATCTTGGAGAAGCCCTCCTTACAAGAAGAAAGCGTAAAGCATATTGAAGAGGACGGGCCGACCTGGTTGGACCCCATTGTCAACTACTTGGAGAATGACCTGCTCTCGGAGAATCGAGACGAAACAAGGAAGGTCAAGATCCGAGCTACCAAGTACACCATGATCGACGGTGTGCTCTACAAAAGAGCAATCTCGGCCCCTCTTCTCCGATGCCTCGGACCAAAGGGAGCTGAGTATGCCTTGGCCGAGGTACATGAGGGAATATGCGAAAGTCACATGGGTGGCTGAGCTCTCGCATACAAGATACTTCGACAAGGATTCTATTGGCCAAGAATGCAAGAAGAGGCCATGAGGTATGTGAAGACATGCGAGAAGTGACAGCTGTTCGCACCAATCCCGAGCCGACCAGTAACAAAGCTGACCTCCATGCTGAGCCCAATCCCTTTCGCTATGTGGGGAATGGATATTCTCAGAGATTTCACCCTGGTAAAGGGAAACAGGAAGTACGTGGTAGTGGCGATCGATTACTTCACCAAATGGGTCGAGGCTGAGCCCCTTGCAACCATCACCGAGAAGAACATGGAGAAATTCTTCCGAGATAAGGTCATTTACTGGTTCGGACTACCAAAAGTGCTCATCACAGATAATGGCACGTAATTCAATAACCCGGCCTTTCGAGAGTTCTGCGAACACTTCTACATTGACTTCCGACCCGTCTCAATAGCTCATCCGCAAGCAAATGGACAAGTAGAAGTGTCCAACCGAACATTACTCGCCGGCATTAAGAGAAGGTTAGATGAGGCCAAAGGAAGATGGGTGGAAGAGCTCCCAAGTGTCCTATGGGCATATAGGACGACAATAAGAACACCAACCGGGGAGAGTCCTTTTCGCCTCGCTTATGGGACCGAAGCCCTCGCCCCGGTCAAAATTATGGCATCGTCGTATCGAGTGCTCAACTTCGATGAGAAGACCTATGAAGATGGACTGAGAGCCAACCTTGACTTCCTCGACGAAGTTCGAGAAAATGCCCTACTCCGGAACATGGCATACCAACAGAGGACGGCAAAGTACTATGACTCAAGAGTAAAAGAGCGGCACTTCCATCAAGGGGACCTTGTCCTCAGAAAGCTTAGCGCATCCCAACCCAGGCAGCAAGGAAAGTTAGCACCAAACTGGGAAGGCCCGTACATAGTCTCCAAGCAAATTCGCCCCGGGACATATTCCTTGCAGACTCCGGGGGGCAAGAAGGTGCCGAGACCTTAGAACTCGAAAAATTTGAAGAAATTTTTTCAATAACTTAGCATGCTTGTATTCGGCTTCAGCCCCCGACGTTTGATTCAATTAAATAAAGTCTTTCTCCACCACTTAACGTATTTGTAAGCTCCTAAATCAAAGTTGTAAGACCGGTCCTCATAGACCTGGCCGACCTCAAAGACCCACCCTTATAGGTCGGCAACCAAGTCGTAAGACCGGTCCTCATAGACCTGGCCGACCCCGAAGACTGACCCTCATAGGTCGACAGCAAAGTCGTAAGACCGGTCCTCATAGACCTGGCCGACCTCAAAGACCGGCCCTCGTAGGTCGGCAACCAAGTCGTAAGACCGGTCCTCATTGACCTGGCCGACCTCAAAGACCGGCCCTCATAGGTCGGCAACCAAGTCGTAAGACCGGTCCTCATAGACCTGGCCGACCTCAAAGACCGGCCCTCATAGGTCGGCAACCAAGTCTTAAGATCGGTCCTCATAGACCTGGCCGACCTCAAAGACCAGCCCTCATAGGTCGGCAACCAAGACGTAACACCGGTCCTCATAGACCTGGCCGACCTCTCAAGAGCAAACTCCCCCCTTGGCTGAGCCTAACAAAGTTTGAAACTAAGCTAAGGCATTACGCTCGGCCAGGAAGGCTGCTCGGCCACGCGTCCGCTTATATGATAGCCTGTCCAATCGGACCGATGGGAATGGGGAATTAACTAACCAAAGCGAAAATCACATTGACCTCGGGCATGGCATGGCTGAGCCACCGACCACATGAAGCATGGGTAAAAAATAGACAAGTCCCTAAGCTCGGCTAGCGGAACGACTCGGCAGTTCGGCCACAACCTCAAATGGAACAACGTACACAAGGAAGAGAAGGTTAAGAGTGCTGAGCTAAAACACTTGGACAAATTCTGGCAAAAATAGACTTTTTATTCAGTACAGGCTGACTGCTTGACATGGTTACAATGAGGGCAGTTCGGCCCCAAAAAAAAAAAAAAAAAACAAATTTTTACATCTCAATCTCCTCGACAATTGACTTGGGGGCGACCTCGGCCACATCCACGGCGACAGGCTCGACAAGGAGGTCTTGGGGTTCAGCATCAAGGGCGTAGAGGTCGGTCTGCATAGGTTCCTCTAGGGGCAGAGCCTGGGTGACCTCGGCTCCCTCCTCATCTCCCAACTCCCGGGCAAAGGTAGTCGCATCATCATCAAAACGTGAGAGATTGAGATTGGGGTAGACCGCCTTGATCTCGGCCAAGAGATCAGCCCGACCTACCTCAAAACCTTCGGCGTAGGGAGGCTTCCTGATCTCATGGCAAACATCAGCGTACTCCTTCGATTGGAGATAGTCGCTGATCGCCTCGTCCTGAGCCATGGCCAGGTCCTCCTTGGCCTTCTCCCTCGCCTCGGTAAGCTGAGCCTGCAGAGCCTGGACCTTCTCCTTTTGCCTGATCACCTTGGCCTGAGAGCTCTCCACTTCGGCCTCGACGGCAGTAAGCTTCTCTTGGGTCTCCCGACGCCTCTGAACGGCATCCTGGGCATCCTGGTAGGCCTTCTTGCACTGGACGACCAAGGAGTGGTTCTCGGTCAAGAGCCGCTCAAAACGAAGCATGGTCTCCACTGCCTTGGCGAAGCCCTGCAAAAAGGCATGAGAACAAAAGTCAGGACAGACTACACAGGTCGGACCTAACCACAAGAGCCGACCAGGAAACTCACCATGTTGAAATCCTGAAACAACGTGGAGAGGAGCTCAGGATCAGACAGCGCCTCAAGCTTCTCCCTGTCAGCCGGCAGCCGGCCTGTGTCTAGCCATTCCTTGGCATGTGCGGTCGACGTAAATGCCGAGTCCCCTGGGAAGAGGCGCCAGGTTGGCCTCACAGGAACGTTGCTAGCCGAGGCCCTCCCCAAGACATATCGGGAGATGTTGGGGGGTGAAGCCACGGGCAGAAGGCCACCACTCGTCAGATTGACCGAGAGCTTCTAACGCTTGGTGTCTTTCGGCGGGCTCCTCTCGCCTTTTCGGCCTTCCCCTTTCCTCAGAGACCCCGCTGGGCTCGTACTCTTCTCGGCCTCAAGGCCGACCACAGCGTCTGACGGACCCGGCATCACGGCCTTGCCCTTGGGGGCCTTGGAGGACTCGCCCCGGGACTTTTTCTCAGCGTTTTTCTTCCTTCGGTCCGCAAGGGTCTCGGCCCTTAGCCGAACTGTATCCATAGGGGGAATGTGGCCGACCACTGCAAGAGAAACCGAGAACATAAAAAATAAATCGAAAAAGAAAAGAAGACTAAGTAAAGGGGTCAGCTCGGGCAACAAAGACGGGCTCGGCTCGGGCTCCTACCAGGGGTCATATGCCACCTCTGAAGAAACCCCTCGTCCTGAAGCTGGAGGACATCGAGGGCGCGGACGCTGGAGGATCAAGTCAAGCGAGGTCATCTCGTTCTCGGTCAGGGGTAGTACCCTGTTGACATAATTCAAATGGATCTCCTTCTACTTGGCTCGGAGAGGGCTATTTGGGATCGAAGCAAAGAAAAAGCGGGGCTTCCACTGCTTATTGAAGCTCGGCGTGCCGACCAAAAACTTGTGGCAGCCCAGGGACGCACTCTTCCCAGATCGGCGGCTGAAATAATACCACCCCTTTTCTGAAGACTTCTTCAAGAAGAAGAGCCGAGAGAAGAGCGCCACGCTTGCGCCTCGGCCCATCTCACAAAATAAGGCGTAGAAGCCGTACACGGCCAGCCAAGAGTTTGGCACCAGCTGACCCGGGACAGATGGAAATGGTCCAAGATCTGGTCCATCAGGCCGAGGACGGGGAGCCTGAACGCATACTTGAAGGGCAGCTCGTACAAAGCCACCTCGCCGGGCCTGATGTAGCAGGCCATCTCCCCTGGGTTAGGAGCTCAGAGCTGCATGTCCTCGGGGATGGCATAGGTCGTCCTCAAATAGTTGAGGTCAGCATCCTTGATCGTGCTCGGAACGGTGCCAACACTCCCTTCTTCGAGCTCAGGAGTGTCAGCGGATGAGCTGATCGAACCAACCCCCACTTCGGAAGAATCTCCCTCACTTGACTCCTCATCGGATGAGGACGACCCAGAGTTCTCAGCTCGGTTCATGGCAATTGGTTGGGCCGCGTGGTAGAACTCCAGGAGCAACGGAGGCTCGGCCACCTCGGCCTGACGAGGCTCTACTACATCGGGCTCATCCGAAGTCAAGCCCAACAAGTCTATGGTGGGAGAACGAGCGCGGAGCTCTCGGCTCGAACTAGCGCCCTCTGCGGCCTCGACGAACAGCTCGCCCATGAGACTACTACCAACTGACATACTGGGCGGAGAAGACTTACTGGTTAAAGAAGAGCTGAGGGTGAGCTAAGTGCGGACGAAGCAAAGGCCGAGCTGATCACGAACCAGTAAACACCAAGCGCTACAGAGCTGAAGAATCCGAGCTTGTCGAGAAGTCAATAACTTAGAGCAGTGTAGAATGAATAGTTAGGAGTCGTCTATTTATAATTCTTGGGTTGTACTGATCCAACGGCCGAGCAGAGCTCAGCATAATTCAACGGCCCAGATCAAAGGACATTTTGAATTCCCGAGCCTGCCATAATGACTCTGCTAACGTGGCACTGACACCCAACCGTCAGACCGTGCAATGTCAAATCCACGGCAAAAAATAAGCTCGGCTCGATCGTAAAAATCTTCCAGACAAGCAGACCTGAAAACTTCACTCATCAGTGCCGAGCCGACCCCTGATGAGTGGGGGGGGCCTGTGATGAGGCATAAAACACCCCACCCATCAGAGGCTGCCACATGGCCGACCTGACCTCAGTCTGAGAACCGAATTGGGCCGAGCAGGAAACTGGGCCGACCCCATCTCCGATAAGTCACCTGACAGAGCCAGACTCGCACAAGCTAGCCGGTGGCTGAGGCCGAGCTCTGAGCCGAGCTCATACAGGTTAGCCATAGACTCCTGGCCGAGCTTACTGCCGAGACCAACCTCTCGAGCCGACCTCCCAGGCCGAGGTGATGGCCAAGGCCGACCTACCATGCCGCCCTCCTAAGCCGACCTCCGAGGCCGAGCCCTCCTCCACTGAAGCTGCCATAGCGCCCCACCGGGGGTCTTCGGGCCATGTCAGCGCATCCCAAGAATCACGGGATAAGGATCGAGCCACGATCCCAGCGCAACACGGAATCACACTCTACATGGACTCTTACCTTAATAAGAGCCCGACCCCGAAAATAGCTCTCCACTCCGCTTTACACTAGGGAACCTTCCGAAAGAAGGACTCCTACCATACTAGGACTCTCCCAACTGTCTCATCTCATCCTCACTCTATAAATACCCAGGTATGGAGCACCATTCCTCATCTTGCTTTTCACTAGGCAGTTACGTTGTTGCACTGGGGATCTAACTTTAGCATCGGAGAGTCCTAGGCCGGAGCCACACCGGCTCTCTTGTGCTCATCACTTAGTCTTTGCAGGCTCATTCGTGGGCGAACCAAGCATCGGAGATTTCCACACGCAACACTTTCTAGCAGTGATTAGATTTCTAAGATGAAATTTTAATTATTGGGGTTCTAAAGCACTTAAAAGCTAGGGTTTAATTGGAAAAATCAGATAATACAACATCAACGGATCAGATAACGGACAGAATTCTAGTCGAAGTTTAGTTGATCTTAGGGAATAAGATGCTAAAATATCAGGACAATCCAACAGTTGGATTAGATGATATGGAAATATCCTACTGCACCAGGGATCTAAAATTACAGATTTAGAATAGAACTCGATGGTAGTAATTTTATGAGAACTCAAATCTATTTTTTGGGATGGTAGTTTGGACCCGGGCCTTAGGCCTTAGGCCTTAGGGTCGTCTCTATAGACCTCATCCAGGTTTGGGCGAAGCTCCCTACCATCCCTCGCCTCTACTCTTTGGTAGAGGATCCGACTCTACCATGAGATGGTGAAGTCTCTCATTGACAGCTGTTCAAATTAAGATTTGTGCCCTAGGTTTCAGAAAAGGAAATCAAGGATTGAACTAGTCAGTCAAAAATGGAGCAAAATCGAGAGGAATCAGCTGGGTCAATCATGGCCAAAAGCCAATCTCAAGATTTTGATCTTACGACTGCATTCATCTGTCGGGTCGGAATCACATTTACACCTATCAGTCATGTACCGAAAAACACCAACTCTAATCAACGGTCAACGCATAGTCCATAGGCCCATACACCGTCCTTTACTACCAGTTTGTGGGCCCCCATCAAATTACTATTTTTCCTTCTTCAATTTTCCCTTCAAAGACGGTTTGGTCATGTGCCCATGCCTATTAGAGTAGAGTAGTAGACCCACCAGGCCGTAAGCAATACGGCAACAGTCACCACCACCGTCAATACTTCTTCTCCCTTGTAGCCTGTGGGTTTCCACCATCTTTCCCACCCACGTCCCCCGTCCCCGTCGTTCAATTCAGGGGGGAGAAAAAGTAAACAAGCAAAAGCCCACTTAACCACTTTTTTCAAACTTCCACAAAATCTTGGAATCTGAGTAATTTTAACTTGTAGAATCAAGTTCTTTGACATGTTTCCAAATTATGGTTTGTGTGCAAATCCAAGCTGTGTTGATTTAAAGCGTGTCTAATGGGACTTGATCTACTGTATGAGTGTTAGATTGGATCAATCTAATATTAAATAAGTTAAATGGCTTGATTTCACACGTTTTATCACTTTTGGAGCTTTTGACGTATCGGTCAAATAGTTAATATTTTGTATCAAAGTCAGGCTGATCCTGATATCATCCATTAAGGTTAGTGTTTGGAAATGTTTGCTTTCTAACAGTGATTAGATTTCTAAGATGAAATTTTAATTAATGGGGTTCTAAAGCACTTAAAAGCTAGGGTTTAATTGGAAAAATCAGATAATACAACATCAACGGATCAGATAAAGGACAGAATTCTGGTCGAAATTTAGTTGATCTTAGGGAATAAGACGCTAAAATATCAGGACAATCCAACAGTTGGATTAGCTGATATGGAAATATCCCACTACACCAGGGATCTAAAATTACAGATTTAGAATAGAACTCGATGGTAGTAATTTTATGAGAACTCAAATCTATTTTTCAGGATGGTATTTTGGACCCGGGCCTTGTCTCTATAGACCTCATCCAGGTTTGGGCGAAGCTCCCTACCATCCCTCGCCTCTACTCTTTGGTACACTACAAGAAATATGATTTTTCGCGACGGTAATAAACCGTCGCCAAAAATAGATATCTGTCGCTGAAACTATAAGCGACGGTAAATTTAACCGTCGCCAGTCCGTCAGCTAAACTGGCATCGGGGAAAATCGCGACGGTAAAACTGCTACCGACTAGCAAAATAATTTTTGCCGACGTTTTATATTACCGTCGCTAAAAATACATTTTCACGACGCTTTATGTTTCCGTCGCTAAAAATATATTTATGGCGACATTTATGCTTTCGTCGCCATAAATATATTTTTAACGACGGAAACATAAAGCTTCGTGAAAAATATATTTTTAGCGACGGTTTTAATAGTCACTAAAAATGTAAATATTAGACGACGGTCTTTTGTATACCGTCAGGGAAAATCTAATTTATACGACGGACAATTAAATAACCGTGGGTAAAAATAAATCTTTAGCGATGTAATATGTTTACCGTCGGCAAAAATTGTTTTTTTTTTTTTCCATTTATATGGTATTCATTGTTTGTAATTCAGAAAAGGAAATTTTCACCTGCAATTTACATCTATATATAATATTCATTCCATAAAAGAAAAACTATTAACTACAAAATCCATATATTGTAGTTAATTCATTGCTTTCCATTAACACAAAAAACTCAAAAGGCTAGGATTCCTTTAAAATTCACTTTCAATCAACTCTCCACCAATGTTGTTAACCAAAACACCAACAAAAAAAACCCAAAGAGAAAAAATTTCTAGCCAAAGGAACATCATAATCTAGTACTCCTTCTAATAAAATACTTCATCACCGTTGCTCTCCACATTGCAGATCAGGAACATCATAATCTAATCCTCCTTCCAATTTTCATCCTTTTGAATTTCATAGTTGGAACTTTCTAGCTTCTAACTTCATTGCACCTGAAGGAAACATAGATGAACAAATTACACATAAGTTAAAATCCTTTGAAGGACTAAAAGAAACAAAAAGGCATCATCTTCACACTAAGAAGTGGCAAACCATATCCAACCTGCCAAGTCATCATCTTGACACTTTAATTTCATTGATAATGCCAAACCAAACTAAACTATCATTTTTAATCACTAACACCACATTTAAGTAAATATAGGTTGTATTTCCGACATCAATTCCATAAAGTTCAAACAACATGATCAGAAAAATGAAAAAAAAGGAATCATGATATATATTCCAACAGTAAAAAAGAAACAAACATGTCCAGGAAGAAGGTGACTAAGGTGATCAGCAAGTGCCTTGGAGATCTAAGGAAAGTACAAAAGCAGGGTGCATTTTCATCTCACTTAGACAAAAACCATGACATTGTTGCCACGGTTAGTGTGCTAAAAGAGTCACTGTCCTCAATATCCTCAACCAGTAGCACACTTTGTCTTTCGTAAGCACCCAAATTTTTTTTATTCTAGGGAATTGCCTTAGGATTTCACTTTGTACATGGAAAAGGAATACATGTATACAGAATATAAAAACAGGTTCTCTGATCATTTCTAAGTAGGAAATAAATATGAAAAAACAGATCAAGAAAACCAAAAAGTAGATGAGAACAGGTTTTTCCAATATCACAACCCAAGTAATAAACAATTTTGGTTCAGATTGGCATTTCTGAGTCTAATTATATACAATCTAAAACAAACCCAATATGGCACTTTACAAACTACCCCAGCTGATCCACCTAGTATTTCAAGGTTCAGGTTGGTACTCTCAACCTAATTACTAAAGGGGTCCTTGAGAGTTTTGCAAATCACAGTTCCTTGTTGTAACTCTCCATGCTAATGCTGTAATTTCAATTAAATTGTGATACAAGAGAGAACAAAATTTATGAGTAGTATCATTAGCAAATTACAAGTATACAAGTGCACAAATTTATAGTTTCGATTTCTAGTTAGAGTTGGAGATGGCTATTGAGATGTTTAGGTCTAAGTTTATACAGCTTTTCTCAAGGGATTTAAAGTCCATAATATCTCTCTCTTACTACTTCTATTGAACTGAGGGATATATTCTTCCACAGGGCAAGAGAAAAAGAAAGCATGCACACCTGCAGATCAGAAATCAGTTTCTTTTCATTTATATAGATTTCTTCTACCAACCATGACACTCAAATGAGAAGGAAATATGCATATATGTCATTGACCAAAAAATAAAACCAATGGGAAGATGTACAAATCCAATAAGGTCAAATTGGGAATTTTTATTTTCAATGAAGTTGCAAGCAAGTAGCAGCAATGCAACAGCCATGTAGTATCATTGATTCATCGTTACAAAGGAAAAAGAATAAATATAAATCAAATATATGTAACACTTCTCACCAAAGATATATGTTCAATGACATGGCCCACTCATCACTGAGTCAGAGATTAGTTCAAAACTGGGACAATCAAAGATGCATCACATGGCCCACTCATCTACTGACTCAGTGAGAGAGAGAGAGAGACAGAGAGAGAGAGAGAGAGGGAGAGAAAGATATTAATAAATCAAGGGAAGCAGTTTTCTGTCCGGGAGTGTGGCCTACGCCAGCACTCCCATGTGTCTATATCTCTCCTCCTTAAAACAAGGGGGCTAGTGTCTTTTCACATGGGGAGGAGAGAGATAGACTCATGCAAGTGCTGGCGTAGGCCACACTCCCGGACAGAGATCTTTTTCCGATAAATCAAACATATGTAACACTTCTCACTAATCATCTTCAAAATTTAGTAAGAAGACAAGGAGAGCAAGAGAACAATGATGGGTTGGTACTGCAGATTATGGGTAGTTTTACTTGCACTGGCACTAATGTTTTCTCTAGGGGCAAACCAAGGCCAAGCAAGAGTTCTTCCATCACAACCACAATCTTCAGTGCATTCTCAAGCTAATGAAAATTTGCAGGCAGAAATGAAGAAGCAGCCCATGAAGCAAGTAAAAGAAAGCTTTCACAAGGTACCTCCAAGCATGTCAAATCCAATCCAGAACAAGTAATCTCCCTACCACCTGATGTCCCTTCCCTTCTTTTTTTAAGAGTGAGTTTTTTTCAAGATGAAGTTTGAAATGTGTTATCATCTCAACAATGAAATTTTTCTGTTTCCATGCATGCTAGGTTAAAGCCTCATTTTAATGGGTGAAGGAGAAGAAATACAAATTGTCATAGCAGGTTTTTTTCCACTACGAAACCATTCCCAATTTTCTATGGACAGTGGGAAAGTGCATAACATCTTTTAGGTAGTCTTGTATTTTATACTTTGTAGACTTTACTATACAACAAACAAGGCATTACAGAAGAAAATGTCACATGATGTACAGACGAATGACCCCAAAAATAGTAATTTTCTCCACATAAAACCATCCTTGCACAGGAACCCCATTCACAGGATAGCTAGACATTGGAAATGGCAGAATCGAAACTCAAAATCATACTAACCTAATTAGTAACAATAAACCAAAGAAAATCTAAAGGAAATGAAATTAAGCAGATTAATAAATAATGAGTACAAAACAAATAAGATTTAATATGTCCCTCTGGAGTTCAGACCCCACAGTAATGGCTTGCATACTGCCAACTCTCCTATTATCTCTAGGAGGACAGTCACTGAAGTGCTGTTGAAATTTCTAGAAGAAATTAACATGCTCGTGAGATCTTTGTTTACAATGAATCTCAGTCATTTCAGCTATTATGGCAACATGTTGTTCTGAGACAACTCTGGTTAAACAAATAGTTGTCTGTTTGATAATATAAGCCTAACTCCATATGGGCCTTGTAGTAACCTCGACTTTCATATTGCAAAAACCAATGAAACAGCATGGATTATGAAGCATGCAAGAAAGCAAAATCTTCATGCTCGATTGTTAAATCATCAAAATATTGATAACATAAAAAATGAAAAGCAAAAGAAATCTAGACCACCAAGCAATTTATGTATTTATCTATTTACTCATGGAAAGAAGAGATAATAAAGAAGACCATTACAAATCAACTTATTTGGAGAACCATAGTTCAGTAACAGAGTACAGGAATTGCTTCAATATTCTAAACAAATGATAAACGGATGCAACCTGACCTGTGAGTCACAGATTCTAACAATTTTTCGGATCAAACCCCAACAGTTCTCATGTAAAATGGATGAATGGGAGTAATAAATGGTTCTGAAATACCAGAAACCAGAACAGAGTCACATAAAACCCCAGAAACACCAATAACCATATTGCTTTGTCTTCTCTAGGTAAGACACAAAGACACCTTCAAAGTGTAAACCCAGATATATTTGGAAAGAAGAATTAGAAAAAAACTTGCCACATGCATAGAAACTGGACACAGAGAGAGAGAGGATCTTTTCTTACAACTCCTTCTCTGTTGTGTTCCTTTACTGTTTTTTTTTTTTTTCATGAACTGGCTCTACTCACAATCTAATAACTGTTAGATAGACCCTTGCACTTCTTCTATATCTATTTTTATATCTTAATTAATAGGTATAACGTATACATTTTGGTTTCTTTTTTAATATTTGGGTCCTGTCTTTGTTGTATTTAAAGTCTAGTCAAATCCCTCTACTTGGTTTATTATAAAATTTCTGCTGTAAATATACCATGCCTTCCTCTTCTGGAACTTCTTCGGGGTCAACTCTGCTTCCAAAATATGGTTCAGAAGAAGACCTTCAGCTTGTAATGGATCAAAGGAAAAAGAAGAGAATGCTATCAAACCGTGAATCGGCGAGAAGATCAAGGATGCGGAAACAGAAGCATTTGGATGAACTGATGGTCCAAATGGCTCAGCTCAGGAAGGAGAATAACCAGATCCTTACAAGTATGAACTTCACCACTCAGCACTACTTGGCCATTGAAGCTGAGAATTTAGTTTTGAGAGCTTAGATGGGGGAGTTGAACAACAGATTGCAGTCCCTTAATGAGATCATCCAGTACATAAATGAGGGCAATAACAGTTTTGAAACTGAGGAAACTCTAATCGGTTCTGATAGCTTTCATGAACCCATGGAATTCACTTTATCTAAATCAGCAACCTATCATGGCTTCTGCAGACATGTTTCAATACTGAAACTCCTTCCATATCCCATGGCTCTCTGAGAAGCTTGAGACTGCAATAATGGTTTGTTTGTGTTGTCAGTGGTGTTTGTTTAGGTTCTCAATGAGTGTAGAGCTACAAGGGGGTTTCTTTTTTTAACTCTCTCTGTCACTCTGTGACACTCTTTGTAAGTTCTACCTATCTTTCATCTTTTAGGGACTAAGGGCCTAATATTAGGGGTAGAAGTCACCAAGCTTTCCTTGAAAAATGCAAAACAATCAAAAGAGCTGCAGGCTGCTCAAGAAATGGCATATTCTAGAGGTGCTAGAGTGCCAAAAGGTAATGGTGCTAGCCGCAAATATTCTGATAGCAAGACTAATGGCATTCAGCCTGGGAGAAAGGGTCGTTTCTCTAGTAGGTCTAGTGAAGTTTCTGGAGCAGTATATGATGATGTGGAGTTCTGGAGTCTTGATCCAGATGATATTAAAATGGAGTTGCAGGCAAGAAAACAAAGAGAGGCTGCTCTTGAGGCTGCTTTAGTTTCACCAACTATACAGTAGGATGTTACATTGTTGAGGTTTTAATGGTTTCACTCTGAAACTCTAACAAGAGTTTCTAACCCCAAAAAAGGAAGAAGAAAAGAAAAGAAAAAAAAAAAAGACATCCACAGCAAGTAGTAATTAGAGCTAGGTAATTTCTAATAATGACCATAATTCAGAACTGAAAAAGATATCAAAAATATAACATCCTAAACACACTTAGAAACAAATAGAACAAAGATGAAAGTAAAACCTATTCTATTTTCTTTTTCCCCACCTTTGTTTGATCAAAACAAATCCAAATTAGCTCACATTCTACTGTTTTTACTTTTCACCATCACATCACCAATATAAACACATGTTCATACATATATAAACTACATATGCAAATCCATAGATAAACACAGAATGAAACGAAGCAGAAACAGAGAGCGAGCTAGAGAGAAAGGAAGTTTGAGATAAAAAAAAAATTAAAACAAGAGAACTTAACTACAGAAACCCTAAACACAAGAAGAGTTGATCAATAGGTATGTAAGAACTAATCCTTTCTGACAAATCAAAGAATGTAAGTAAAAAGAAGAGGAGAAGGAAGTTCCTACTTTTCCTTTTTAATCAATTCTGAATACCTCATTGACATCTTTGTCTGCCATTCTATTTTAAAGCTCGACCTTCACCATTGTGCTCCATTCCAAGGGTGCAGCCAATGGCCTTAAATCAAGGAGGAAGCAAAGCAACCAAGAGCAAACAGGTTAGAAGACAGTTTAAATTTGAATTTGAAGTCTGGGTCCCAAGCCGAGGTAAAAGGAACAGAGCAGATATGTGGATCTGGGAATTCAATTGAGCAACCGAAGTGACCGTCTCATGGTTGATAAACGAATGCAGACCAAGATGAAAACTGACCACTCAGAAATGTGGGATCTAAGAAGGTCCACCTCACCATCCAAAAAACATAACAAGATTGACACACAAGAGGTTCAGTAATGTCCATATTTTCTAATTCTTGCTGCCTATATTACTTGTATATCTCTTATTCCAAGTTGTTGGAGTTTTCTAAAGCTGTTCTCTTGATCTTAGTGCATAATTTTGAATAGAACTGTTTTAGCAAATTCCTAGTTTCTGTTTTATAGACGCCATGATTCCCATGACCCATAATTCATGTATGATGTTCTTACAGTCAACTTTCCATGAAATGTTTAACCAAATATCAAGAGAAATCATTGAATTTTTGCTTGGATTTGTGTTTCTAATATTCATGATTGAGTCTTGGAAACAAATACGAAGTAATCATTGTTTTGATTTTTAATTTGTTTTCCAAATATCTTCTAATTTAACCTTCTCAATGAGGGTCCACTTATTGAATCATTTATCGACCGATCTAATTGTTTATTTTCGTGTAAACTAAGTTTATTTACCATTTCAGTCTGCACTTTCCCTTCTTTAGAATGATGTTTTAAAGAAGAAAATGAAAGAAGAAGAGTAGAATGGGAAGAAGAAGTTGAAGGAGACAAAATATAAGAAGCATTGCAGAAGAGATGGAGAGTGGGAGCTGCTGCCCTGTTGCAACAGGGCTGGAGGTCATGTGAAACCATATGAGATGGTGAAAGGGTGAATAGTTGGTGGATCCACTGAAGAGTGTTGTGAAACCATATCAGCCGGGTTCAACAGATGTCCAACAATGTTAGGTCGCTCACACTATCTATCACTCTGGCCAAGAAGATTGATAACTCTTTCAGCTTAATAGCCAAGAAGATGATGAGGAAGCAGGTGAGGATGACAAAGCTGATGAAGTGGATGACAAGCAATCTGTGCTAAAACTCTTCTTCATGACAAGTGAAGAAGAAGGAATCTCAAGTTGAACACCAAAAAGCTGTTGGGTAACCTAGAGGGGGGTGAATAGGTTACCACTAGTGGATTTTGCCTCTTTTTCGATTGGTTGCACACTTATATTAAATACAAAAAGCAGAAGTAAATGAGGCACAAGATTTATAGTGGTTCGGCTAACTTAGCCTACATCCACTCCTCTCAACCTTGAGAGAATTCCACTAGTATTTCCCTTTCAATACAATAGGTGGGGAAATGACACCTTTACAACTCTTTTTAACAGGATAAGAGGATCCTTACAATCTTAGTTCCAGGACAAGAGTATCCTTTCAATCTCTTAAGGATGAGAGGGTCCTTGTACTAATCTAAGTGCAGTCTAGATTAATACAACAATGCTTTATCAAATCAAAAGCATAAACAAGTAAATACAATGGAAGTTTGGTATAAATACCTATCAAAGAGTAGTGACACTTTTACCCTTTGAGTGATGGTGCTCAATGATATGAATGGGAGTGATGCACCTTGAGTCTCCTAGATGACTCTCCTTGATGGCATGAGTTGGAGAGAGTGGAGAGTTAAGAGCTTGGTAATATCTCTTTGAAGAGCTTGAATTGAATAACTTAGCTCAATGACAAATTCTCACTTTTTTACTTTCTCAAATGTACAATGCACTTTTTCTATCAAAAGATGTGTTTTGTTCCTTGTTTGGATGTGTTTTATAGAGCCAAAAGTTAGAGTTTGTTTGTTCTCCAACGGATATAAAACGGCCATATTTTTAGTCTGTCGGTCGACCTATAAAAGTTGTCGGTCGACCATCAAAGAACTAGCCGTTGAAAACTAGCCGTTAAGGCCAAGTTTGGGCTGTAGGTCGATTGTCGGTCGACCTATGGATCGACCTACAAGTGTCGGTCGACCGATAGATCTGTCGGTTGCAACCGACAGACTACTGGAAACAGGTCTGTGTCTTTTATATTCTGTAGGTCGACCGACAGAGTCTGTAGGTCGACCGACAGACATTTCTCCTATTTTTTGATTGTCTGTCAAGGGAATTTTTGGTCCAGCTTGCTTGGGGACTTCATAGGTTTTTGTCTAACACTTTAATGGCCATGTTTCTTGAGTCTAGGGCATGGGAATGAGTTCCTCCTAGGGTCTCTTACATGTGAATGCCATGTGTGTGTAATGTGATATGCACATGTAATAAAATGTGTTCTAATGCACTTGAATCTTCTTGGAGAGTCTTTGTCTTGGCTTCCTTTAGAAGATGTTCCTCAATCTTCAAATTTCTTCTTTTCCTTAACTCTTCTCTTGTGAGCTCCGTTGATCAAGTCTTTCCGGATGCTTGATGCTCCCAACGCCTCGACTATGAAGTTTGCTTAAAGATTGGAATATTAGTATTAATCTTAATGTTTGTTATCATCAAAATTAGTTTATGGAGGAATGTGTTTTCCAACAATCTCCCCCTTTTTGATGATGACAAACATGTGATTCAAAATATGCAATTTAAGATAAATATATGCATTATTTATGTGGGCATGTAACTCAAGATGAATTTGTATTATCATACATCATAATTCAAGGTATGCCATTATCACATAATACGAATATTTGAATTATATTTGAATCATAATAACTTCTCCCCCTTTTGTCAACACAAAAAGGAGGTGTAGAGCATGAACAAGCACAAACAATCTTAGGGTGGCTCCCCCTAAGCCAGTGCTGGTAACCATGAGCAAACAAAAACAATCTTAGGGTGGCTCCCCCTAAGAAAATGACTTTCTGCATGGTTAGAAGAACAGAGAGCAAATAATATGAAGCCCAATAAAGTGTTAATTTTAAAAGCATCACATACTTCAAAACAGAAGTTCCATGGTTTAAAAGTATGCCATAAAAGTACATATCAAAAGTTCTAATATAAAGTCAACTATCTCTACTGGGGAGGAGGAGGAAAGAAATGCAGATTGAGACGCTGTAAGATCACTTGGTTCTCCTGTTGGATGCAAAGAATCTCTGCTTGATCTTTGTGAAGAGAGGTGAAGTGATCATCAAAGCCCTTCAGCGGGTGTCAAGTTGTTGGCGAAAACTTGAAAATTCTTCTCTGGTGACATAGTCCCTCGAGGGTTCACCAAAGATAGTCTTCATCCTCACCGTCGTCCTCTTCTTGTGACTCGCGCCACCCGTGACATGTTGGGTAGCTCGCTTCCTTCGGGCTTGGTGTGAGGGAGGAGCCGCAACAAATCCCAGCTTCATCTTCTTGATGGTGGATGAGTCGATGTCAATCATCTTTGGGTCAATGAATTCCCCAGAGAGATCCACGTCATGGAACTTAAGGATGGCGCTTATGAGTCTCGCCATATGGAAGGTTTCCCTATAATGAGGTAATCGCACAGTATTCCATGGTCTTCATAATCACATATGGAAGATTGATAGGATTGGCAGTGACAAGACACCAAGTAATGTAGGCTTGAAAGGGGTTGACTTGGTCTCTATGGCCTCCTTTGGGCAAGATGTTGTAGCTGACAATGAAGCTGATCATCCTGGGTAGTTCATGAAGTTTTATAGCTTTAACAGTTGGTTCAAACCCAACATAGTCTTTCATGATGGCACCATAAACTTCATCAACATTCATAAAGGTTTTGGCATCCCCTTTGGGAGGAAGATAGCTCATATCTCCTACAGTGGGAATTCCCATGATCTCTCCTAGATCTTCATAAGTGAACATGATGGGAACACCCTTTACTAGGGATGTGATGGCAAGCCTATCATCCACTATTTGGGTTCTCGGACACAAGAAAGTGTCTAGCAAGGTCAGATAGCAGGGATCAACATAAACTAAAGTATTTTCCCAACCCAAATAGTTGAAATATTCTTCAATGTCATATTCAAGAAATTGAGAAACTCTTCATCGTTCTTTCCTTGTCAACCTTTCTCTTCTCAAATCTTCCCGTGAGAATGGAAGCTTCTTCCGAGATGAAGAGAGACTTGTCATATGCTGCGAGCTCTCTCCAACTTTGGCTTTCTTCTTTGGTTGCTTGCCCTTGCTTTGTTTTGGAGCCATTTGAAACCTAGGGCTTTAGAGAATAGAGAGAAATGGAGATTTTTGGGTTGGAAGTGGGTAGATTGTGTAGGAAGAGTGATTTGGGGCTTGGATTGTGAAATCTCAAGAGTTTTTGCAGTGGTTTTGCCTTGGAGTTCAAAGAAAAAGGGTTTTGGAGAGGAGAGGTCTCGAACATAAGAGGAGAGAAATGAAAAATTCTCTCGGTTTATGTTTAAAAACGAATTTTTCCGTGTCGGTCGACCTACACGAGTTCTGCATTTGGCCGACCGACGTGTCAAAAATAGGGATTAATGGGATTTTAGCCTGAATTCTCTAACAACCTGATTTTTGGGCTTTTTGAGGACTTCACTTTACTCAAAAGGGTTGCAAATCCCGAGTTCTCTCCTCAAATAGCAGTAATCTCTCTTCACTTAATGGCTTGGTGAGTATGTCGCAAGTTGTTTTTCGTTTCAATGTATTTTAGAACAATTTCCCTTTTTGAATCTGTGTCTCTAAGAAAGTGATGCCTAATATCAATATGTTTGGCTCTTGAATGGAGAATGGGATTTTTGCTTAAATTGATTGCACTTGTATTGTCGCAATTAATTGGAGATGAACTAAAATGTATCCCATAGTCCATGAGAGTTTGCCTCATCCAAAGGACTTGGGCACAACACCACCGGCCGCAATGTACTCGGCTTGAGTGGAAAGAGCAACAGAGTTTTGTTTCTTGCTAAACCATGAAACTAAGCAAGATCCTAAGAAGTGACATGTGCCACTTGTACTCTTGCGATCAAGATGGCACCTGCAAAGTCGGCATCCGAAAAGCTTATTAAATCAAAATTTTGGTTCATTGGGTACCATAATCCTACATTTGTAGTACCTTTAAGATATTTAAAGATCCTTTTAACGGCACTAAAGTGGGATTGCATTGGGTTGGCTTGGAATCTAGCACAAGCACACATGCTAAACATGATGTCTGGCCTACTAGCGGTGAGATATAGAAGGCTGCCAATCATGCCTCTATAGCGTGTAGGGTCTATGGGAGTACCTTCCTCATCTTTAGATAGCTTTAGAGAGGTGCTCATGGGGGTGCTAGATGACTTTTGACTATCAAAATCAAATTTCTTGAGAAGTTCTTTAGTGTATTTAGTTTGACATATAAAGATTCCATTTTTGGTTTGCTTAATTTGAAGTCCTAAGAAGAAATTAAGTTCACCCATCAAACTCATTTCAAATTCATCACTCATGCATTTGCTAAATTCAACACAAAGATTTTCATTGGTGGATCCAAATATAATATCATCAACATATATTTGCACGATGATAGAGTCTTTTCCTTTATGTTTCACAAACAAGGTTGTATCAACCTTACCCATTTGAAATCCACTTTGGATTAGGAATTCACTCAATCTCTCATACCAAGCTCTAGGAGCTTGTTTGAGTCCATAGAGAGCTTTGTTAAGTTTGAAGACATGATCCGGATATTGTGTATCCTCAAATCCGGGAGGTTGTGCAACATATACTTCCTCCATGATAAAGCCATTTAAAAAAGCACTTTTGACATCCATTTGACATAGCTTAAAATTTTTATGACATGCAAAAGCAAGTAGCATTCTAATAGATTCCAGTCTTGCTACCGGTGCATAAGTTTCATCAAAATCTATCCCTTCTTGTTGATTATATCCTTTGGCAACTAATCTAGCCTTGTTTCTAATGATTGATCCATCTTCATCAAGTTTGTTTCTAAACACCCATTTGGCTCCTATAATAGAGTGATTCTTGGGTTTTGGGACAAGCTCCCAAACATTGTTTCTTTCAAATTGATGGAGCTCTTCTTGCATAGCTACTATCCAATCACTATCTTCCAATGCTTCTTTTATATTTTTAGGTTCAATTTTGGATATGAAAGCAACATTGTTGCAAATGTCTTGAGTTTTAGATCTAGTTTGGATTCCTTTGTTTAAGTCTCCAATGACATGATCCAAGGGATGGTCTTTCCAAGGTCTAACCTCTTTGGGTAGATCCTTTGGTTGGTTTTCGGGTTCTCTTAGAGAGAGATTTTCTATGTTCTCCCTAATCTCAACAAGTGTATCATCATCATCAACCAATGGCTTGTTTCTATCTTTAGGAAGAGATTCATCAAATTTTATATTCATTGATTCTTCAATAGTCAAGCTTTTCTTATTGAAGACTCTATAGGCTCGACTATTTGAAGAGTATCCAAGGAAAATGCCATCATCGGCTTTAGCATCAAATTTTCCTAAGTTATCCTTAGTATTCAATATATAGCATATACACCCAAACACTTTGAAGTAATCAACTTTAGGTAGTTTATTATGATAGAGTTCATAGGGTGTTTTGAGTAATATAGGTCTAATTAATACACGATTTAACACATAGCAAGCCGTATTGACCGCTTCGGCCCAAAAATATTTTGGAAGAGAATATTCATTTATCATTGTTCTAGCGGTCTCTTGGAGTGATCTATTCTTTCTTTCAACCACCCCATTGGATTGAGGTGTTCTAGGAGCGGAGAAATTATGGGTTATGCCTTGTTTACTGCAATAACTCCCAAATTGATTGAGATTGTCAAATTCTCCTCCATGATCACTTCTAATGGTTGTTATGAGATATCCCTTTTGGTTTTGTATTCTCTTACATAGAGATGCAAATTCATCAAAGGCTTCATCTTTATGTTTCAAAAATAGAGTCCATGTGAAGCGAGAGAAATCATCAACTATTACAAAGGTGTATCTTGAACCACCTAGGCTAGGTGTAGTAATAGGTCCAAACAAGTCCAAGTGTAGTAGTTCTAAGGGTCTAGTGGTAGACACTTCATTTTTTGATTTATGAGATACTTTGGTTTGTTTTCCTCTTTGACAAGCATCACATACATGGTCTTTTCCAAATTTGAGTTTGGGTAAGTTTCTAACTAAATTCTTAGATGCAATGGTCTTAATCACTTTTACATTAACATGTCCTAGTTTCCTATGCCATAGGTAGGGATCAACATCATTTGTCACAAGACATGTATTACTAGAGTTTGCTTCATCCAATAAGCAGATATAGATATTATGTTTCCTAATTCCTTTCAAGATAGTCTTATCATTTGAATTTTTTACTAAGCAATGAGAGGTTTTGAAAATGACACTATATCCTATATTACACAGTTGACTCACACTAAGCAAATTATACTTTAAATTGTCAACTAGGCATACATTGGATATGATTGTACCTCCAATGGTGATTTCACCGATGCCAATGATTTTTCCTTTGCTATTGTCCCCAAATGTCACCATTCCTCCATTGTACTTGTTTAGCTTGGTGAATAGATTGGGGTTGGCCGTCATATGCTTGGAGCATCCACTATCAATATACCATTCAATTGCTTCACTGCTCTTCAAGCATACCTACAAAAGCAATCAATTATATGTTGGTCCCCATAATCTCATGGGTCCATTGAGGTTAGGATCGATCATACCCTTAGGTATCCAAGCTCTTCTAGAATTTTGATTTTGTGTTGTAGGTGTGATAGATGTAGGTTTTCGATGTCCATATGATCTTTGGGTTCTTCTTGGCCCTTGAAATTCATAGTGTCTATATGGAACATAGTAATTTTGTGATGTGTAAGACTTATTGTTGATATAGGCCCTTTGGTGATCATAAGGCCTAGTGTATGTGTTTGGTCTATAGTGATTTTGAGGTCTTTGGGGTGCATATGGCATATATGAAGCATTTTGCCTATATGGTTGAAATGGCTTAGGCTTGGGATATTGCCTTTGTGGCCGTTGGGGCACAAATTCTCTTTGAGGTTTGTTGGTCCTCTTTTGAGAAGTATAGTAGAATGCATGATGCTTCCTTTTTGTATCCGGTTCTTTATATATCACCTTACCATCAATATAAGCACCGATGCAAGTTTCATGCCCGGGTAAATGACATTTTTCACATACAATGGGATGTGAGGTTTGGCCTTGGTTTGATTTTCTCCATCTTGGAGTTCTCATCTTTCCCTTTCCTTTGGCTTGATGTGGTCTTTTACCATCATAGCCTAGACCTTCTTTATTTTGAGGTCCCTTTTGTGGATTTCCTAATAATGTATCTAAGGTCTTTTGACCCTTAGTAAAGGTGTGTAATGTGGAGGTTAGATTCTTATTTTCTTCTTCTAGGTTGTGTGCATGTGAAGTCAACTCATCAATTTTGTGTAGAAGATTGGCTACTTCTTTTTCTAAGGCCTTTTTAGAGGCTTCCTCTTGGAGACTAACATTATAAAGTTCTTCAAAGGCCTCTTGAAGTTCTTCATATTCTAAATCATCATTGCAAATTGACAATGAGCTATGATAGGGAGAGTTTACCTCGTCATCATCATTGTTGTGAGCCATTAGTGCCAAGTTGACGGTCTCTTCATCGGATTCATTATTTTCTTCTTCACTATCACTTGAATCCCATGATATCTCGCGTGCAAGCCTTTTTCTTTCTCGCTTTCCTTTCCTTTTAGCTTAGGCACTCGGTTTTGAAGTGTCCAGGCTTTCTACATTCATAACACACAATGTCCTTGTTAGTATTGAAGGGTTTTGTGTATGTTTTACCTTTGTTTTCTTTTGATGGTTGTCCTTTGTAGAATCTTCCTCCTCTCTTTCTTAGGAATTTTTGGAACTTCCTTGTGATTAGAGAGATTTCTTTCTCTATATCCTCTTCATCGCTTTCTTCTTCTTCGGATTCGCAAGAGGTCTTGAGTGCGATGGACTTTCTCCTTGGTTCTTTTACTTCTATGACTTTATCATCTTCAAGGAGTTCAACTTCATGGGTTTGTAGAGTACCCATCAATTCATCCATGTGTAGAACCTCTAGATCTTTTGCTTGTTTGATGGCGGTCACCATTGGTCTCCACTTGGAGGGTAGTGATCTCAAGATCTTCCTTACATTCTCCGCTTTGGTGTATTCCTTTCCTAAGCTTTTCAACTTGTTAACAATGTTAGTAAACCTAGTAAACATGTTAGAAATACTTTCATCATCAAGCATTTTAAACAATTCATATTCATGAACAAGTTTGTCAATCTTGAGTTGTTTAACTTGTGAAGTTCCTTCATAGGTAACCACAAGAGTATCAAACATTTCCTTAGCTGTGTTACACATACTAGTTCTATTGAATTCTTTTTCACTAGGAGCACATTGCATGAATGCAATAGCTTTGTAGTTTTGTTGTATGTGTGTTTTATCCGATGGTGTCCATTCGGATTTCTCCTTAGGTACAATTCTTCCTCCAACTTCTTTTGTGATTTGGAAGGGACCTTCCTCAATCACAGTCCATACATCAATATCATGAGCACACACATAATTTTTGAACCTACACTTCCAGAGGCAAATCCTTCACCATCAAAGTATGGTGGCCTAGAAGTGTTGAGCCCCTCAATTTGGTGTGTAGATGATGATGATGCCATGGATCGTTTTTAGCATAATATAAAGACAATATGGTCTTAGTTTTGAGCTCCCGCTCTGATACCAATTGTTGGGTAACCTAGAGGGGGGTGAATAGGTTACCACTAGTGGATTTTGACTCTTTTTCGATTGGTTGCACACTTATATTAAATACAAAAAGCAGAAATAAATGAGGCACAAGATTTATAGTGGTTCGGCTAACTTAGCCTACATCCACTCCTCTCAACCTTGAGAGAATTCCACTAGTATTTCCCTTTCAATACAATAGGTGGGGAAATGACACCTTTACAACTCTTTTTAACAGGATAAGAGGATCCTTACAATCTTAGTTCCAGGACAAGAGTATCCTTTCAATCTCTTAAGGATGAGAGGGTCCTTGTACTAATCTAAGTGCAGTCTAGATTAATACAACAATGCTTTATCAAATCAAAAGCATAAACAAGTAAATACAATGGAAGTTTGGTATAAATACCTATCAAAGAGTAGTGACACTTTTACCCTTTGAGTGATGGTGCTCAATGATATGAATGAGAGTGATGCACCTTGAGTCTCCTAGATGACTCTCCTTGATGGCATGAGTTGGAGAGAGTGGAGAGTTAAGAGCTTGGTAATATCTCTTTGAAGAGCTTGAATTGAATAACTTAGCTCAATGACAAATTCTCACTTTTTTACTTTCTCAAATGTACAATGCACTTTTTCTATCAAAAGATGTGTTTTGTTCCTTGTTTGGATGTGTTTTATAGAGCCAAAAGTTGGAGTTTGTTTGTTCTCCAACGGATATAAAACGGCCATATTTTTAGACTGTCGGTCGACCTATAAAAGTTGTCGGTCGACCATCAAAGAACTAGCCGTGAAAACTAGCCGTTAAGGCCAAGTTTGGGCTGTAGGTCGATTGTCGGCCGACCATGGATCGACCTACAAGTGTCGGCCGATCGATAGATCTGGTGGTTGCAACCGATGTACTCACGGAAACAGTGTCCGTGTCTTTTATATCTCAGAGGTCGACCGACAGAGTCTGTAGGTCGACCGACAGACATTTCTCCTATTTTTTGATTGTCTGTCAAGGGAATTTTTGGTCCAGCTTGCTTGGGGACTTCATAGGTTTTTGTCTAACACTTTAATGGCCATGTTTCTTGAGTCTAGGGCATGGGAATGAGTTCCTCCTAGGGTCTCTTACATGTGAATGCCATGTGTGTGTAATGTGATATGCACATGTAATAAAATGTGTTCTAATGCACTTGAATCTTCTTGGAGAGTCTTTGTCTTGGCTTCCTTTAGAAGATGTTCCTCAATCTTCAAATTTCTTCTTTTCCTTAACTCTTCTGTTGTGAGCTCCGTTGATCAAGTCTTTCCTGGATGCTTGATGCTCCCAACGTCTGACTATGAAGTTTGCTTAAAGATTGGAATATTAGTATTAATCTTAATGTTTGTTATCATCAAAATTAGTTTATGGAGGAATGTGTTTTCCAACAAAAGCCTCAGACCTCCAACAGCACTTCCTGTGTAAATGGTGCAACTCCTTAAATTAATTATGTCCCATGTTCCCACAATGTGAACATTTCCTGCCCATTTTCACCCAGACAGAGAACTTAAAAAACCAACCACCGACACCCACACATACAAACCAGAGAATGAAAGATAATGAGATACTCTCACTAGTGACACTACTTAGGTTTGGTTGTGGAATACAGGTATATATATATGAATGTATTTGATGATGGAGGATGTAGCGTTTAATAAGAAGGAAAGTGTAGGAAGGATAATTGGATGGACATGGTTTTGTTGTTGGATATTTTCCATTGTGGGACTCCAAATCAAAAAGAAATACAATGCTTAAGGAGAGTCTCGACCACCATCTTTGTGTGGGTCAAAAATTTTATTTTAAAAAATCTATAAATAAAGAGTACCTATAGTTTGGAAGACATATTATAGTGTTTAGGTGGGGACCTAGTTAATTATTTATTTTCATCTACAAATGCATTTATCTGTTCATCCATTTGGTACAAATCCCACATTAATATATTTTTTTTTGTTGGGTTTTGGGAATGAGATTCATAAATTCCTAGTGGTAATGTATGATCTAAATTAAAGCTTCTGTATGATGATCCAATCCTTCTCTTGGCATGATATTTTCTGTTTTGCTCCAATGAGTCTCACGGCTTTAAAACGTGTCATATCCAATAAATTAAGGAGGTTACTCTTTATCTCTTTCTAACTCGTTGTAAGACTACATATAGTCCCAACAGCCTACTCAAGTGGTGCAACCCACCTGCACCTCATGAGCCTACTCATGGAACATTCCAAATGGATAATTCCATATGGAACAGAACAGTAGGGTGGATTAATACAACAAAAGAAAGAAAGGGGTGGGAGAGTGTGAGTGTGTGAGTGTGTGTATGGGCAGCAAGAGGTGGGTGAGTTAGGCATAGCGAATGATCCATGAATTAAAAAAAAATTCTCAATATGTAAGGAACAAGGGAGAGTTTAAAGGACTTGGAATATTGAACTCGGTTTGGAGATCCATGTACCTCTCATTTGGAAGCTTGTGACAAAGACATAAAATCCTGAAATGATTTCATATGTGCCCCAAATTCAGCCAAAGATTTGTTCCCGCTTAGCCAACCTTGCATCCTGTTCACCTGCTTCTCTTTCCACCGAGATATTTCCTCTCCCGTTGAGAGACAATCTCTTTCAACCGATCATTTTGCTTTCTTAGGTCTGCTAACTGAGATGCATTATGTTGGGTGCGCATTGCCTCTTTGCCCCACATCTTTGTTGGGGTTACTCCAAAGACTCCATCAAGCGGACTCTCGCATGAGAATCCGTCCAGCAAAGACCTTTGAAGATTTCTTCACAGTACTTTCAGCTTTTGTTGATCTTCTTCACTTCTCTTACTAAGCTCTATGTTTATGCTGTTCTGCAAGTTATAATGAACAAGAACACTTTAATTTAGGGAATATAGAAGAGGTCGATCGAAATAGCTAAGTTGGAATGCAAACCATTATCCTTTTCGATTCAGGGTCTATGAAATTTCCAGCTCGCCGATCTATGTGTCAAATCAAACATCTCAATATGAGAAGGAGATAAACGCTCGATGCTCATTTTTCTTAAAAAAAAAAAAGAATAGAAAGAAATATCAGAAAATGTTGGGACTAAGAGATAGCCAACTTCAATAAAATAAATATTAATGTAAAACAAATCACTTACCTTCCTTTCACGTAATACTGCAAAGGAAGTACTTCCTGTCGTATGGCGCATTATTTGTTTGGCCTTAATATCTTTATTTCGCTGTGAAATTTCCTACCAAGAATATTGCATTCAATTAAAACTGCAAAGATAGTAAATATAGTAAAAAGTATTTAAACTACATTCAGTTCTATAGAAAAGTATCTTTACCAAATGGTTATTGTCCCCCCACATCTTGAACATAGCTTCCCATTGTTCTTTAGACATACATTTCAGATCAATGTTTGCCATACGCTCAATCCGTCTCATACTTATTAAAATGTTCGATTTCAAGAGAGATTTGTAATCCCTCCATCGAGCACAAAGTTTCTCTAGGATCCAACTCTGGCTAGATTCCGGTATGTCAAATTTCTCCTAAAAGAAAAAAAAGAAGAAGATATTAGTTATCATATTATTATTGTGTAAGCCATACAAATTATGGATCTGATATTAATAATACCATGACTTTGGCGCATGCATCATCTTTGTACACTTGCGGCACTTTTCGCCAATCAGAGTACGTTAATGGTAACAAGTCGGTGTTTTTTGCTAACAACCCAATCCAAGTAGCTATTTTGGCTGTCCTTGTAGAGTTTGCTTGGCCATACTTGTTTACACCAATACAAATTTTTTCCCCACTACGCATGTTTACAATGTCTTTTGCCATTGTTTTGCCCCTCTTGCCTCTTCCCCTACGAACTGCAAATGGCCCAACATAAGAAGAAATTAATCATCTATAACAATAATACTTGACATCAAATTTAAAGAGTAACATTACAATTGACTAACCCAGAGTAGTAGCGCCACTATCCTCCTGGGTCCAATCCTCCGACCCAGAGGCCGGGTCGAATCATCCCGACTCATGATTCTTCCCTGTTTCACTCCCGCAAAATCAATAAACTCAAATCATATATCGATAAATTTTCTATATGACAATATCAATAGTGTAAACTGATGAAAGTAACTAATCCATAATTACATGACTTTTGGTGTGAAGTATACATTAATGTAAGCAACGGATATGACCCACTATCAAGTAAAAAAATCTGAAGTCTTTCTATGTCACTACATGACTAAAAATTGATATAGAATTGGGAGATGATGATCCAATTGCTCAATCTATCTTTCCCTCATATAGAGAAATAAGACCTTTAAATATCTCTCTAATTTGATGTCTCTCTACTGTAAAATTGTGTGGTTGCATTTGCTGGAGCCTGAAACATAAAATGTTGTGGCTGAGTGTTATGGTGATGTATCTACACATTCTCAGACCAGTTTATTCTCAACTGAGCATGGTTTATAATTCAACTTGTATTCATTTTGTTTGGATGATTTGATTCCTTGCATTCCATAAAAATAAACAAGTAATAGAAAAAATATTGGACTTATGGTTGTGTTTATCAAATCAAAAAGAGAAGAAGCTTAATCTTTGTCACTAAAAGACTAAAAATCGATATAGAATTTATTGGATATTGGACTTTGAATGTTAGTGAAGGAATAAAGAACGCATTGCATTTAAGTCAGTACATTTCCATTTATTTCTCAAAGAATATGCGACTTACTTGATTTTAATGTTCAATCAATTTGATATATCATCATCTGAACTTTCCATTGAATTGATCAATCCGATGGGGGTGTCAATTATAATACCTTCCACATCAGATCTTACCCAACTAAGACTGGCATCACCATCATCCTCTAAATGTTCTACATATTGTCTATATTGTAATGTACTGTGGTATATGTCCGATCTAAATCATCACGATCCGGATTCTCGCTGTCCCATATAAAAATATCCCTACTTTTAGGCCTCATGGTAACTTGCCATTCAGGCCTATGAGAATCTACAATGTAAAACACTTGCTCGCTTGTGATGGAAGTACAAATGGTTCTACAAGCTGATCTCGGCTACTATACAATAAATGGTTAAAATTGACAAGTACAAACCCCAACTCATCTTCCTCTACTCCCTTCTGTTATCAGCCCAATCACAATGAAATAATATTACTTTGAGATCCTCTCGCATATTCCAATTCAACTACTTTTTTCAACAAACCATAATACGTGATAATTCCTTCAATAGGATGTCTATCTCTTGAACTGGAGTAATCTTCTGAAATTGCCGTAATAAGGACCCCGCTATTTTGAGTTTTCCTATGCTTCTCATGTGACTTACTACGAAACTTGATGCCATTATAGATGTATTCATTATAACTTCTCACATCCAAGTTAGGACCTCGAGCAAGCCATCTGATATGATGAGGCACCTCCTCCCCATTCTGGCGTAGATGCAAGATTTGATGACACAATATTAAACCACATATAAGAAGATATAGGCTCTAACCTAGCTCCCAAACAATTGAAATGTGTTGCACTTACATGCTCATTGAACCAAGCTGGAAACTCCTTAGCATGTCTTGTCGAAATAAGATGTGGGCGAGATTTACGACCCATTAATCTTTGCAACTTCTCTTTGTGGAGCCTAGAAATATGTACATAATTTTCTTAAGAACTATTACTTTCTCATAAACATATAAAATATAAAGTTTAATCAAATATAAATATATTGTAAATAGAACATTGATATGTAATACTTACTTTCAGTATTCATTTAATCCATCATAGTTCTTTAGCACGTACCGATGAGCCTGGTCCCTTTCTTGAATGTCTAGTCGTAATATCTCACACTTCCCTACAAGCCTACCTGTTCTTGAGAAAATAGAGATTGGATGTTCTAGTTCTGTTGAACCTGCATTTCTGATCGCTCTATTCGACCTTGTTTCCACACCTTCAAAGTATCTAGAGCAGAAAGTCAAACACTCATCCCCAATGTATCCTTCTGCTATTGATCCCTCTGGCCGACTAAGATTGCGCACGTAGTCCTTAAGTTGTTTAAGGAACCTAAACACAAATAAATTTATGACATTATTTAATGATCATAATATGAAACCTACACTAGTAGCTTCACTTTTTAAGCAAAAAATTTCACACTAACCTCTCTATTGGATACATCCAACGGTATTGTACTGGACCAGCCAAGCTAGCTTCATGGGCTAAATGAATAATCAAGTGAACCATAATATCAAAGAATGAAGGTGGAAAAAGCTTTTCCATATTGCTATGTGTTATGCCAACACTTTCACCAAGCCTCTTAAAGTCCTCCTCTTTCCCAACTTTACTACACAAATCCCGAAAAAATACACATAATTGTATTAATATAATGGTAACATTCTTAGGCAACACACCACGCAATGCTACCGGAAGAAGTTGTTGCATCATGATATGACAATCATGGCTCTTCATTCCTAATATGTTACGTTCTTGCACACACCGTGAGATATTACTGCAAAGGCCATCTGGAACTTTTACACCCCTTAAAACGGAACAAAACAAATCTTTGTCAGCAGTAGACATTGTGTAGCATGCTGGAGGTATGAATATTTTATCCTTCCCTTCAATAAACTTTGGGTAAAGAAATGATCGTATTTCGATCTCTCTCAGATCTAAACGTGCCTTCACGTTATCCTTTGTCTTTTTTTTAAGATCCAACAATGTGCCAATGATACTATCACATACATTCTTCTCAATATGCATCACGTCTAAATTGTGACAGATTAGATTAGATCTCTAGTATGGAAATTCAAAGAATATACTCTTCTTCTTCCAATTAAATGGAAGTTTTGGCTGTTTTAACTTCCTTCGCCTCTTCTTCTTCTTCCCATGCTTGTCAATAATATCTTTCCCAAATAAAGGAAACTGAACACCTTCCAGCTCCTCCAAAATATCGTAACCCGATAGTGGCTTTGGTTGTAGTTCATGTTCCTCATAGCCATCAAAGCTCTTTTTATCACGTCGAAATCTATGTCCTTGGGGAAGGAATCGACGATGACCTAAATAACAGTGTTTCCTCCCATATTTAAGCCAACGAGAAGTAGTATTCTTGTTGCAGCATGGACAAGCGAAAACACCTTTAGTACTCCAACCCGATAATACCGCATAAGCCGGGAAATCATTAATGGTCCATAACAAACATGCATTTAGCTTAAACTTCTCCTTCTTATATGCATCGTAAGTTACAACCCCAGTGTTCCATAATTCTTTCAACTCTTCTATCAATGGCTGTAAATATATATCTATATCATTGCCAGGTTGTCGTGGTCCAGGAATAAGCAAAGTAAGCATGAGATACTCTGGCTTTATGCACATCCATGGTGCAAATTGTAAGGCATCACAACAACAGGCCATATGCTATACTTTACACTCATTGACTTGAACGGGTTGAATCCATCACTAGCTAATCCAAGTCTGATATTACGAGGCTCCTCACTAAAAGTAGGATGCAACTTATCAAACTCTTTCCACGCTTGCCCATCAGCTGGGTGTCGTAACCTTTGATCATTTGTACGACCCTCGTAGTGCCACCTCATGTTAAATGAGGTTTTAGACGACATGTATAACCTTTGCAACCTTGGGATCAATGGAAAATGGCGTAATGTCTTAGCCGGGATTTTCTTATCTACTGATGTATATCTTGAAGTACCACATTTGGAGCAAGTCGTGGCTTTCTCTTGTCCCTTCCAATACAACATACAATCATTTGGGCACGCATCAATCTTGTGGTAATTAAGCCCCAAGTCCTTGATGATTTTCTTTGTTTCGTACATATTATTTGGTAAAGTATTCGGCTCGGGAAGTGCCTCTTGCAACAACTCTAACAGCATTGTGAATGCTTTGTCGGTCATTTTGCAAAGGCATTTTATGTGATATATATGAAGAATGAAGGACAGTCTGGTAAACTTCATGCATCCTGGATACAACTCCTTCTTTGCATCTTCCATCAATCGATCAAATTTATCGCCGATGGTACTCCCACCCTCTGTACACTCACCGGTGACACCATCCTCTATTTCTTCATTTGTATTTATTCCATGCATCTCATTTAACATAGTATGTGTAACATCATATGTTTCACCTTCCTCATGTACCACTGTGTTAACATGGTGAATTGTATGTGAAGATGAACCTTCCCCATGGTAACTCCATTTCGTATAATTCCATAGGATTCCATCAACTATCAAATGTTCTAACACTGTATCTCTAGTCATGCGTAGTTGATTTACGCAATTTACACATGGGCATAGTATCCGATTTCCTACTGCAATACTAGAAAATGCATACTCTATGAATTTGTTGACTTCTAATTTATATTGTGAAGACAGTCAAAAATTTGGATCCCTTGACTTTTCAATCCAACTCCTGGGCATGGTTTATCAGTGGTCTGCAATCAAACTTGAGATAAGAAAACCAAAAACAAAGACTTAGATCGAAATCAATAGCTTTTTTGTAGGTTTAAAACAGATCTAAGATGAGGATAAGAACCAAGGTACACAGAATAGAAATAAAGGTAAAGTAAGGCTGAAACTGATTAGCAGAAAAGTACGAATTTTTTTTGGATGAATGAAAAGTATGAAATTAAAGCAATTAGAATCAAGATAAAAGGGAGAATTAACTTGCGCAATGTAGAGAAAAGTTACGAAAACTAACCTCGATCTACTTGATCAACGGAGAAAAAAAGGATGAAGGCTATGAAACAGAATCCCACCGATCCTATCATAGTCGTCATGGGGGTTAGGCAACCCAAGGCGGTGGAGAGGGCCAAAGTTGAAGGTGACACCAACTAGGCGAACAAGGCATCCAAGGCACCCGCCTAGGCGACCAAAGCGCCTAGACACCTAGGCGATGCCTTCACAACTATGGATCCTATGCCAAATCCATAGCAGAACTATTGTGCTATTACATGTTACTTCATTCAGATATATTAGCAGTTGACCACCTTAATTAATCACCCTTTTATTAGCGAGGACCTAGCTTGATGGTTGAACCAAAGCTCTTCACAATGGCTCATTTATGTTGGATAATAATTTGGTAATTAAGACTGTCTCTATTATTAAGAAAAATAGATCTCTTATTGATCTAGTAAATAGGTTAATAATAGTAAGGGCCACATCTACTAGGACTGCAACTATATTTTGGACATCATCGTGAAACCAAGCTTATTAACCTTTTCCGATGACAGCAAAATCTTGTGTGAGCATCTGAATAAGATATCCATGAAAGGCCAATTAGCTAGATCTTCCATCTTGGTTTGTCTCAAACCTTCCTTCTTCACAGTCTCTTCCCATATACTTCCCTTATCAGTCATGAATTCCGAAAATCGTAAATCCGGTGAAAACATTTCTTCTTCAATCAATTTCATTCCAAATTTTATTCCAAATGCAGGCCAAATTTCCTTCCAAGTGAAGCTTGGACCATTCGTGACATTAAATGCTTGACCTTTAGTAGATGAGATATTTTCATTTGTTTATGCCCAAATATGTTGTTCAGCAACAAGCCTTGCATCTGCACCATCAATTTAAACTTCTTCCCAACACTCTTTTGAACCTCCAAATAAGAAGGGAAGGTTAAGATATTTACATATTGAAGCATAGACACAAAGCCCACCTATGAAGTTATAATAAGTTCTATTACAAATCCCAATAAGCAATCCTGGTCTGTGAACTGACCAAGCCACCTTCCCTTCTAGTTTCTCCATCAACAAATCCTCAAGAATGTAGTTGAAGATGTGACCTTCATCAACTCTTGGGCTATCTTCATAGTAAAGAATTGGTTTACTATTAGTAGGGCTAGTAAGAGAGAGATAGTGCTTACCTCCAGTTTGAAGAGAGACATGTTTTAATGCTTTGGCTTTAGGGAGAATAGCATTCAAAGCATTGGACATCATAGCTTTGTTCTGTTCACAACACTCAGGGGAATCCAATGGGTATTGGCTTGCCCAAGTAATCCAATACACATGAGTTACATCTTCAAGCAAAGAGACCTTCTCTGTAGTTTGAATTGGGTCTAAGAGGTCACATGAGATGAACTGATAGTTAGAACTTGGAATTTGGAGTTCACCAGCTTTACGAGCTATGCCATACACCTTCCATCCAACTCTAATTCTCTCAAACATCCTTAGAAATGGCAGAAGGGATCGACAGCAGGCCCCCCACCTAGAATCGATTTTTTAGAATAGAAACATTGCCATACAGAGCCTTATTGGCTTCGTTTCTAATTCTGTCTAGCTACTTTCTATTTACTATACTAATTTGTTCCTTAATTTCTATTTTAAGGCTTGCTATTTTTTCAGTTAAGTTGTTGTTTGGTATTGATTCTAACCTTATATTTCTAATTTTAGTCATCACAACCTCTTGATTTTTCCCAATCTCACTGTCGGATTCACTTGTAATTTTAGCAACCCATTCCTCACACGTAATATGCGTTGTGATGAGAGTTGCAAACAGATCTTGCTGATATTGCTCTTTTGGAGGGTTATTGACAGACCTACTGTTCTAGACCATAGCAGGCTATTGGTTCACAGCTTTGGGTGCATTTCTCAAGATTTTTTTGACACGATTCTTATGGACTTCAGTTACAGGTCCTTTCTGGTAATGTTGACTATGCAAATTTCAGGTAACATTGGAAACAAATTATTGGTGACTGTAAGTAATTGAAAGTCAGATTTTCCCCTCTTGTAAGTATTCTTATTCTTCTCTTTCTCGTTTCTTTTTTTATTTGTGGCTAGTCATTCCTGTACCACCATATCCTAGGTATCGAACCAAACCAACCCTGTCACCACTAAATTACAAACAAAAACTCATCACCGCCCCAATCCATCTCAAGATAGGGTGTGGTGAGGCAAAGCGGATCCAATAAAACCCCAACCATACATGAAGTACTAAATGTTTCTAATTTATATCAATTTTGAAATACTGAAAGAAATAATAGTTACTACATTCAATAAGACTACAGGAGTCTAATGAGACAACATGCATAGTTGGTATAACAAGGTAGACAAATTACATAGCCGTTTTTGTTAGGAAGCAATTAAGAGGTTCTTCAGAAAACATTCTAAAAGGGAAATATACATGAAATAAACATACTATGGTATCCGTCGTTGAAAATTATATTTGGCTACGGAACATATTTCTTACCGTCGCGAAAAATCATATTTCTTGTAGTGATGCTTAATCCCTACAACTGTTCTTAACCTACCGGAGTTGTGTTTTGATATATTGTGAGTTCGACCTTTTCTTGGAGTTCTATTGTGAAACTTCTCCTTCCTTATATTTCTCAATCGCCCAGCAGATCTTTGAGATTATTTGGATAGTTCCTCCACCACTAGTATTCTTCCATTGACCGAAGTTGAACCACATCTACTACTTAGTTCTATTGAAAATTAGTCGGTTACTAATTCGAACTTACTTACTAATTTCAAAATTTTGCCTATATTTCCTAATTTAACCATTGATCTCAATCACACTTAAAGGAGTTATTCATCCATCTTAGAGGCCTGTTTGACCTTGTTCCCCACCCCATCCGAGTTCGATTTATCGAGATATCAATAGTTTCCAATTCTGGTCCCTGCAATCCTACCTTGTGGGTGATTCTGTACTTTGTTGTTTTTGAACCTAGAATAAAAAGAATTATATTAAATAAACGAATCTTTAATTTTGGGTTACCCGGAGATTTGACTTGTTTGGAGTTTTTTATGAGTGAAGGAAGAGAGGAGATTTTGTGACTTGTTCAAAAGAGAAAAATTCTGAACTTTTCTATGGAGTTTTAGGTGGACTAGGGCAGTTTGGTATTATCGTAAGATTAAGGATCATATTAGAGATTGCACATCCTATGGCGGGTGATCAGATATATATGATTAATACAAACTATATTTATATATTATTGTCCATTAATTGAATGCTTGTTACTTTGATCTCTATCTGCAGGTAAAACATATAAGATTGTACTACAATGATTTCAGTTTCTTTATTAGAGATCAGGAAATAGTGAACCCTTGGCTCATTTACTACTAAGTAATTAGCCTTCAAGCATCAATGATGCCGCTGCGATTATATTATTGAAGTGGCACTGTTCTATAATGAGGCAATAGTTGTTCAAGAGGTTCTAAACAAGTTACAGTTAATTTCAGGGCTAAGGAAGAACAAATTTTCATTTAATTATTAGTATTATTATTTTTTAGATTATGGATCAAGTATTTTCACAATTAAGCCTACTGCCATAATCAAGTATTGCACCGATTAATGATACCTCCTACTTTGATTTAACAACCGGGTGGAGGAAGAGGACAAAAAACTTAGAAATAGAGGACTTTGGGAAGTGCCTCATCCATGGCTTAATGTTTTTAAACCAAAATCACAAATAAAACCATGTAAAGACCTTCTGCTCAAAACCATCTCTGCCATTCCTCCTAATGGACCAATGCTAATCTACTCAATTCTTAGACACTAGTAAGAATTAAACCCAGAAATGCTTATAGCTTTAAACGATATACAAATGCTTTAAACCCAGAAAAAATTAAGCTGTACAAATACTTATATCTTTAAACATATACAGAGCTTTAAACCCCAAAAAAAAAAAAAAAATGCTCAACAAAACCGTGAAATGGAAACATTGCACTCAACCTTAAATAGAGAGAGAGAGAGAGAGAGAGAGAGAGAGAGAGAGAGAGAGAGAGAAAGAGACAAACCTTGCAGAGAGAACTCTGTTGCCACCGTAGGCAACTGCTCAGAGGGGGGGAGGTAGACAGTAGAGAAGGGCGTGGGAAGGTTGCAGAGATAGTAGAGAAGGGGTTGCGGCTAGGGAATCAAAGAGGTGTGAGTCCGATTGGGGGTTTATGAGAGGTGTGAGTCCGATTGGAGGTTAGGGTTTCACGATGAGAGAGGCTTTTGAAACACTGAAATTGTTGGTGGCAGGTTTGAGATCGGAAAATGTAAAACTCATCGGAAAAAGGAGGTACTCCGCAAGTAATGACAACAGGCTAGAAATCAACAGAGGGAGGCCTTCCACTTCGATTTCGTGATGACGGTGAGGAATAGAACTCCAAGGAGCTAGCGCTTGACCGCTGATCTCTTCTCCGTCGTGTGAGAATGGGATAGAGATGGTTGGCTAGAGAGAGAGAGAGAGAGAGAGAGAGAGAGAGAGATGTTTCATGAGGGAATGGGATAGAAGAAAGCGGGAAGCTGGAAACTCAGGGGCCCGCTAAAAATTTAAGGCAATTGGGCGACGGTATCTTTAGTACTGTCGTTAAACATATCAGAAAATCGCGACGGTAAGACATATACCGTCGTTATACATGTGTAATCCATGACGAACTTTACATACCTTCATTATAAATATATTTTTCACGACGGAAAAATATACACCGTCGCCCAATTTGAGTTTCTATGACAAATAATTTAGAACCGTCGAGGAAAATAATATTTGGCTACGGACCATGTTTCTAACCGTCGGAAAAAATACAATTCCACGGGGGAAAATACATACCGTTGCCCAATTAGAGTTTCCACGACGGATAGTTACAAACCGTCGCGGAAAATAATATTCTGCTACGCTACTATATTAACCGTCGTAGAAAATTATATTTAGCTACGGACCAGATTTCTTACCGTCGGAAAAAATAGGATTTCTTGTAGTGGTAGAGGATCCGACTCCTCTACTTCCGCCTGTCCGGTACTGTCATGCGCCTTCATACACAAGCATGGCAGAAAGTACCGTCTTACCCCCCGCTCGGACAGGGGTAAGGCGGTACATTCTGCCTACAAAACTTTTGACCAGATTTTCTAAAATTTTAATTCGACTCGGTTGACTCGCCCAGTCAAAGACCGGTTTTTCAATTAAAAAAAAGTTGCATGTGAAAATCCAAAAAAGTATTGTAACATGGGAAAACCTAAGATTACCCAAAACATATATATAAATTAAGAAGCATGGTAGGCTGGTAGCACTACATTAATATACATAACAAGACTAATAAAAGGTTTTCAAGTTTCCTTTAATAACTATTTTTTTCGTTTTACAATGGATAAATAATGGTTCCTTAACTTATAAAACCAAGGATTAAGAACAAAAAGGAAAAGTGCCACCAAGAACAGGATATAACTCCTAGAAGGGAGAATATATAGATCGAATGATAAGAATGCGGCTGAAGCCTTAGAGGAAAAGTTAGGAGGTAATATTGCAGTGAAGCCCTCCCGGAACGCTTCTGAAGCCTCATTCAGCGCTTGGTGTATAAGAAGTGAAGCCCATATCAATGAGAAAGAATAAAAATTGTTGCCGATAGCTGGTTCTCCTAACAAGAGGATCAAAGAGAAAACCGATAGTGTCATGGCTCGAGCATCGTGGACTATATAGTTTGGGAAGGATTCATTGTTCCAAAGTATAGGCCTTCCATTACTGCTATTGTATCCACCGGGGACTTGTAAAACTGCTGCAAAGGTGACTGTACGTGGCAATAAGAGAGGCTACTATCTGGAGGGTTTGCCCCAAAACCTTTCCTGTTCCCCGTATAGTTTCTGATTTTGCTGGTGCTGCTGCTGCTGTTGCTGCTACTAGTGGTACTTCCCCTTGCTTATTCGGGTCGGTGTGTATTTGCTCCTCATTCACTCCTTCTATTATCCATTTTTCGTCTCCTCTTATGGCAAAGCGATGCCGCAGATTAAAAGTCATAAAACGACATCAGCCACTCTGCAATAAGAATGTGAAATTTCATTAGGAATTTCTGCATGTCAAATTTATTTATTTATTATTATTTTTTTTTTTTGGGGAGGGAGGCGGGGAAAGGAATCCAATTTTCCTCCATAACACTTGAAAATATTCTTCTCATGAGGCATGGAAATTTTTTATTTTTTTGATAAATGAAAAATATATTTAAAAAAAAAAAAAGAAATACAGCTCAAAAGCCAGGAAGGTTAAACAAGTAATAAAACCCTACCAAAACAAAACAAAACAAAATAATCTAAAGAAGGTGGTACATCAAAATCCAGGGAGGGGGGGGGGGACCTAGCTATCCTCCAACCGTGGCAGGAGCTGGAGGATCCAGCCTAACAAAAACAAGGGGATTTGGTCATTTCATAGGGGGCCCCACCTGTGAAATGACCCAAACACCCCTGTTTTTGCTGGGTTAGATCCTCCAGCTCCCGCCACGGCTGGAGAAAAGCCGAATACTGAGGGGGGGGGGGGGGAACAAATCAACCAACTAAAGAGGGGAATACATCAAAACCTACGGAGTGAAACAAAGAACAAAGAACAAAGATAAAAAAAAATTGTTGACATGAGGCATGACAAATTTGATTTATAAGCAATGGAATTATTAGACTTAACGCAGCCTATATGTGTCAGGTGACACTTTTTTAATTTGAGATACCATTTTTTTTTTTCTATGAAAAAATTAATTTAATTCAAAGGAGCAAAAATAAGAAAAGGGGAATAAATAAGAAGAACACCATACAACCAAAAAAGTAAAAATAAAGAGCTTAGCTAAGCACACAATATATGGTATCAAATATTGACTTTGTGATGCTTGTCAGGCTCACATAATATGTATTGTTATAATTTCTTTAAGGGATTTTCTTATTGACACCACTTAAGGTGTCAAATAATTTGTAATCTTACCTTTTTATTATTCATTTGTTATAACACAATGTTTTTTCCAATGAGGGTTAATAGAGTCATTTTATATGCAGCACAATAATATCGTTTGATAATGATATAATGACATGTCACTTTCAAATTATTTTGGGAAAATTTCATGGACACCCCCTATAAGTATATCGTATATCACCGATACCCAAACTAATCACAAAATATCATAGACACCCCTTATTCTATGAGTTTATTTCGATTTAGTTCACTCCGTTAAAAGTCGTTGTTAACTCTTTTATAACGGCAAAATTCCCCTTACCACAGGGTGAACTTCCCATTATACCCTTAAGGGTTAAATCCCAAAAATCCCAAATACAAACTATTCTCTCCATCGTTTTCACTGGGCTGAAGGCGGAAGAAGCAAGGACAGGGAACTTCTCCACCTACAATCAATACCATTTTACATTAAAAAATTGGAAGGTTTTTTTTTTTTGTTTTGATAAAGAAATATTGGAAGGTTGATTTATCGCGCCATAATCCCTGATCTGAAATGGTTGGTTCAGGTTTAGGGTTAGAGCTTCGGCTTTTGAAGTTCAGATCGAAAACAAAGCAGCGGTGTGCTTTTTGATCTTTGCAGACTCATATTGATCATTCAAATGTTGCTTCTGCTGCACAGATTGCGAATCAATTAGTTGATGTTGTTGTTAATCCCTCTCGCGAATCTTCTTTCCTAAGAACCAGTTGTTGGTCCATTCAAAAAGGTGAACAAAAATGGTTTACCCAAGTTTGGGTGTCGGAAATATACGATATACTTATCGGGGGTGTCCGTGAAATTTTCTAATTTATTTTTAAAAACCCTTTTATACCCCTATCTTAAAAAAAAAAAACGTATGATAATAAGACAAAGAGTAATTAAAGGAAGATGTAGTTCTAAATACACCTATATATAGAACCAAAGAGGTGTCACTGAGACGAATTAAAATCCTCTAGCTGCAATTCCTTCATCTTGCAGTGCCTTGTAGTTTAGGCAAGAGTGTTCAACACGTAGAAGATGCTTCATCCAATGGTGTGATCTCGATTGACTTTTTTTTTTTTTCTTCTCAAGCTCCGCACCGTTTGATGTCGTGTCTTCCACATGCCGAGCTCTCAATCCCCAACTGCAAGGGTACCGCAAGATTGAGGCATTGTAGAGGAATTTTTTCCCCCAATGAGACACTCCCAATTTTAAGAAAAAACAGGATCGACAACAAAGAAAGGTTCACCGTTATTTTGGCTTGGCAAGCGATCATGGCAAAAATATTAGTATCTGTCTGGCCCTTGTTGTTGGTGGCCCTTACGTCTATTCTTCTATTTGAAATAAAAAGTTCCATAAGATCGAGAGAGCCTTGTCTTGCTGCGAGATGGAATGGAGCATTTCCCTCATCATCTGTATCATATTAGTAATCCAGCCTATCCTCCATTGTGGGGATAGTGTTCTATTTATAATGATAACGAATATCTTACAAGAATGGAATACAAATGTAAAGAATGGTAACCACCTACACAAGGAAAATATTGAGAGGATTGATTGATTCCTCAATCAATATATACAAGGTAAGATGGTTGGTGAGATTGATACAAGATAAGGTGGTTGGTGAGTTGATTTCAAATTCAAATTCAAACAATAATCCAAACATGGAGAGCTGTGACCGTTTGGAGCTGACTGTGCACAGTGTAGGTTGATACACCCCCTCAAGCTGAAGGTGGCGGTTCCCGTATCTTCAGCTTGTCGTGAAGAAAGATAAACCATGCACTGGATAGGCCTTTAGTAAATATATTGGTGAGCTGGTCCTTGGTAGAGATGAATTGGACCTGGAGAGCTTTCGTGGCTACCTTATCGCGCACGAAATGGAAGTCAATTTCCACATGTTTCGTGCAGGTGTGAAACATGGGATTGGCAGATAAATACGTGGCTCCAATATTGTCGCACCATAAAATTGGCGGTTTGTGGAGAGGTATGCCTAGTTCGTCAAAAAGAGAGGTCAGCCACGTGAGTTCTGCAGATGCATCAGCTAGGGCTTTGTATTCCGCCTCTGTGGAAGATCGGGCCAGTGTTTTTTGTTTCTTTGAAGTCCAAGAAATGATATTTGGGCCAAGAAAAATAGCATATCCCCCAGTAGATTTTCGATCATCACCCCTTCCTGCCCAATCGACATCTGTGAATGCTTGTAGGGCAATGTTGGTGGATCGAGTAATAAATATGCCATGAGACTGGGTGTGCTTGAGGTAGCGCAAAATGCGCTTGACATGTGTCCAATGTTAATCTGTAGGGCCATGCATAAATTGATAGGCTTGGTTCATAGAATAAGCAACCTCAGGTCTAGTCAATGTTATGTACTGAAGAGCCCCCACAATTGACTGATACCGGGTGGGATCTTTCATAGGTTCACCCCCGTAACCGATAGCCCTGTAGTAGTGGCCATGGGTGTCAAAATGGGCTTGCAATCCGCCATTCCTTCCCTTTGAAGGAGATCTTTTATGTAGCGGGATTGGGAGAGAAGTATCCCCCCTGCAGTACGAACTACCTCTACTCCCAAGAAGAAGTGTAGTGGTCCCAAATCTTTGATGGAGAAGGATGTGCCTAGCTGTTGGATCAAAGTGGTTACATGAGCATTCTGACTGCTGGTGACTATAATGTCATCCACATAAATCAACACATAGGTAGTAACAGCTCCGTGGCGATAAATAAAAAGTGAGGGGTTTGTTTTGGACGCAATAAACCCTGATTGAAGGAGGAACTGTGAGAGACGACTGAACCATGCCTGGGGTGCCTGTTTGATGCCATAGAAGGACTTGTGTAGGCGACAAACATACTTTGGGTGAGATTTGTCTTCAAACCCAGGTGGCTGGGACATAAAAACTTCTTCATTGAGGATGCCTTGCAAGAATGCATTTTGGACATCGAGTTGGCGGATGGTCCAGTCATGAGATAAAGCTAAAGATAGCACTATGCGTATAGTAGTGGGCTTCACCATAGGGCTAAATGTTTCTGTGTAGTCCAGGCCCTGTAGCTGGTGAAATCCTTTGGCCACTAGGCGGGCCTTGTATCTTTCCAGTGTGCCATCGGCTTTTCTTTTAACTTTGTATATCCACTTGCAACCAACAATGTTACTAACGTGGATTGACGAAATTGGAGGAATTAAATTACCACAACCACACAAGCAAAAGCTAGAAAATCAAAGAAATAGAACTAACTAATTGAAGCTTGCACCAGATTGAAGTTGAAATCACACTTGAAATGGCGCTACCAAATCTGTAAAATAAACAAAAATAATTAAATGAGAAGCTTAACATAATGCTTGATGATGATAGTAAATAAAAAATAAAATTTCAAAAGTATGGAAGAATTTAGAGAGGTAGAGAATGAGAATAAAATAAAACTAATGAAAAATAAAAATTTCTAATAGAATGGAGGGATTAGAGAAGATGAGAATACTAATAAAATAAAAATAATAGAAGAAGAAAGAGGTAGAGAATAAGAAGAAGAAATTAGAAACTAGAACTTTGAACCAATACTCCCTTCTACCAAAATTGAAATTGCATGAATTGATTAGGCTTTAGATGAATGTAGTTGATGAAGCTTGAAACACTTGAATAAACTTTGCATGGCTTCCTCTTCTAAGTCTCTAATTCATCTCACAAGGATTAGATGCCTAGACTAGAAAGCTTTAAAACTAGAACTAGAATTAAGAGATTACAACCATATTGAAGACATAATTAAATTAAAGCTTGCCGAGTGTGGGGTCTCTCTATTTCGGGCCAGTTCTTCGTGGCTTCGGCCTGGGAAGCTTTGAGGGCAAAGGCAGCAGCGCCATGGTGGGGGTGGGCCATTTGGCATTACAGTTTGCAACCTTGCGCCTCAGTCTTTGGGTGGAGAATGGTACAAGGAGGACTACCAACTGATGACAAGGTAATTCGCAGAACCATACCACTGGTGTCCAGATGTGAACTCTGCCAAGCTGAAGTTGAAACAGCCCCACACATCTTTCTTGAATGTAATTTCTCAATTCAGATTTGGAGGGAAGTGTTGTTTGGCTTTAATGCAAATTGGGCAGGCTTCCCATCTATTGAGCTACTGTTTTCATGGTGGAAGAAAAAGATTAGAGTAGTACCGCTACCAAAAATATGGGGTGCATTACTCGTCCTAACCTGCCAGCAGATTTGGATGGAAAGAAACAGGCGTCTGTACGCCAATAGAAGCAATGGCTCAGTACAAGTAGCTAAGATGATCCACAATGAAGTTTTGATATGGGCCAGTATCAAGAGAGTTAAAACCAAAACGGTTCAGGATTTGGTGTTGGCAAGAAAGCTGAGCCTCCCCCTTTTCAAGCCATCCACAAAACACATTATTGAGGTAACATGGAAATGACCCTTGAGAGAGTGGTTTAAGCTCAATGTTGATGGTTCATCACTAGGGAACCCAAGCGCCATTGGTGAAGGTGCACTCATTAGGGATCACCTGGGTGCAGCAATTCGGTGTTTTTCTGCATATCAAGGAGTGGGAACCAACTTCATGGCAGAGATGGAAGCCTTTCTGGTTGGTGTAGCTGAAGCTCGTTCCTTAGGCATCAAGAACCTTTGGATTGAAACCGATTCAACGGCCTTGGTACCTGCGGTTCTCTCTCCAAAAATCCCTTGGGTTTTCTTGCAGAGATGGTGGTCAGCCAAGCCCTATCTAGATGACAGTCAATGGAGAATCACCCACTGTTACAGGGAAGCTAATGCGGCTGCAGACGCCTTAGCAAATCATGCGGCAAAGCAAAAGACCTTGAGCTTTTAGAACACTCCACCTCCCTTCATTGCTGCGACAATCTCTTATGATATGCAGGGTAGACCTTATTATAGATTTCCCTAGTTTGTTTAGGGATTAAATGTACTCAGAGATCTCTAGGCTGGGGTATCCCTAGATTTACTATAGATTGGTGGAATTTTGAAACACTATGTACCATTTTTTCATTACTTAGTAATACATACATTGCTGATCTTTAGCAAAAAAAAAAAAAAAAAAGCTTGAATTAAAATCATTACAACCATGGAATTAAACTCATAAAATCAAACTAAGAACTTAGAAAGCCAAAAATTAGAAGAAGAAGAGAGAAATTTCATTAAGGAATTGAACAACTTACAAACCTAAAGTCATAGGGTATTTATAGGGGAAGGAGGGAGAAGAGAGAAGAGGGAAAGAGCTCTCCACGATTTTGGGGCTTCTCTCCCTCTAAAAATCGTGGACGATGGAGTAGGGTGGAGAGAATCTTCAAAAATATTATCTTCTCTCTCTCTTTCCTTTACAAAAAAGCTTTGAATCCCAAATAAACTAAAAAAAAAAGGAAAGTAAGAGGTGTACAAGCTTAGTCCAATAAACCTTCTATTTTCCAAAAAGTAGACTTTCCAGTAATACGATCAAGGCATCTTCAATGTTTGACTTTTCAACCTTCCAAGGATGAGAGAATCTTCTCCAAAAAAAATCTATCCATAGTCAAATCCCTAAAGTACCCTTGAAAAGTTGGAGGAGAGAGAAAGTGATGACTAGGATTCCACTAAAGGAATTAATAAATCCCATGGCTGTCCTTAAAAAATCGTGGAGCATTGGTGCTCCCTAAAAAACGTGGACAATGTGGGTCCCAAAGAAAATCGTGGAGGGTATGGGTCCCCCCATGTGGATGGCAGCTCTTCTCTCTCTTCAAGATTGGAAAATTGCCAAAACGGTCCTATACTTGTAGTAGATCTCAACCATTGGTTAGAAGTACCTTCTTTGATGTCAAAAATACCCTTGGGAAGTGGCAGAATGGCTATGGGCTTGCATTCTAGTTCATTTCTAACCCATTATCCTTTCTTAGCCTGAAAAGAATAATCGACTGCATGGTGGCCTAAACGAATGTGTACTTGCATTCCATCATGTCCATCTTCCTCAAAATTCAGTCCTCTTTACAGCCATGGAAAGAAAAATGGTGACTTTACGTGTAAATTGGGACATGTAGCTCCCAATAGTCCAGAATAGCATAAAATAGCTGAAAACCTGAAAAGTACAGGAAAGCACCGGAGTACCTCTGTTCAATGTGGTAAAATGCATGCTTTATGCCCTAAGATCTCACATATAAATGTGCTCATCAGATTCCCCCACACATGAACTTTACTTGTCCTCAAGTAAACAAAAACAAAAAACTAATTTAGAATGCAGAAATCTTAACTCACTTTCATAGGAATCACGGTTGCATTTAGCATGTGCAACAAGCCTTTGAACCCCTAGGTTACCCCTAGTGGACGAATTTTGTCTCGTGGGTGTTTGGAGTGAATGTACACCCAAAATTCAATAAGTCAAAAAGAATGCTGCAAATTTTAATCATGGCATAAGTAGGATAGTGCACACAATATATCTCAATTTAGAATGTTTTTTAATTAACCGCTTGATTTGTTCAAGGTTAAATAGGTTAATCTCAAGATTGGCATCGTCTGTTGACTGGGCCATGGTATTTCCACTAGCCTGATCAAAGAAATGATTACTCCAGAGGTTAAGCTTGGATAGCTTGTAAACCTCGCTATGTGTGATCTCCTTTGTTTTGTCAAAGAGATTTAAGTTAAAAGAGACATCTTCTCTAACAAGATCGTTAAGAGAGACGGAAGTAGTTTCTTCGTCCGAAATTTTTGTAATTTCGATGGCTGGGGAAGAAGTAGATTCATTAGTCATAAACACGAAATCTTTAGTATCAGAATCATCAATTTCTGACTCAGAAATGAGTTCATATGGAAGTTCGTTAGGGTCAGTAACCTCAGAATAATGAAGAACTTCGTAATCAAATTCATCAAGAAATTTAATCATTTTTCTAAGATTGCTCAACTAAAGATCAAGGAGCCAAAGATTCCCCCACACTTGAATTTTATCACCCCACATCAATGCAAGCAACAAGCATATATCAAGATTAAGGGATCTCTTCATGTCTTCTGAACACTACTCACCTTCAGGTAAACCACTCATAGCATTGATGGAACCCAAGACTCAGGCTTTGAGCATTTTTGACCATACTTTCTTTTCAGGCATTAAGGCAAAAGCTTTTTTTTCTCAACAATAAACTCTATTTCTACTCCACTATTGTTCCCTAAATGACATGGTGGAGCATACACCAGACACCCAAGTACTTAGTAGCTTCGCTTTTTGCATATATCCATAAAGACATTAAGACATTGATGCAAGAGTTTTTTTTTTGAGTTTCCTTCCAAGGAATTTCGAACAAGTCACCCTGCTTCCTGAGGCAACAGTGCCCTGTGTAGTTCTAAGGAATTCCACTTTTCTTTCTTGTTTCTCTTTTTTTTTTTTTTCATTCACTTTCATACCTTGCCACAAACAAATTGGTCTCAACTACTAGCCAAAAGATCAAAGGGTCCATAAAACACATAGAGGAATCTAGCCATCAAATGAAATAGCGCTCATATTTTTCAACTCAATCCCCATCACTGGATACATACCAATTACCGTCCTTGAAAAGGGATTTTTTTATTATTTCGCATGCTAGGACACCTAATTCCCTCTTTCTCTCGCTTCGGAATCAAAAAAACGTATGCACACAACCAAAACTACCACCACAATCAAAATTCACAAAATTCACCAATTAAGTCCACACCCCCCACACTTAATTTATGCAATGTCCTCAATGCATATAGAAAAGAAAGAGTAAGGACAAGGGAGGGCAAACATACCAGAAGATCAATCATCAAGGTAGAGAGGCTCATGGAGATCCATGACCTCTTCTACAACTGAAACGGGCATCTCAATGTATGGCTTCAATCGTTGGCCATTCACCTTAAAAGTAGCACATGTACTTGGATTGACCACTTCAACAGCCCCATGAGGATAAACAGTTTGAACAATATAGGGGCCATCCCATCTAGAGCGCAACTTACCTGGAAAGATGTGCAAACGAGAATTGTACAACAAAACTTTCTGACTTACCTCAAAAGATTTTCTCAAAATATGCTTGTCATGGAAAGCTTTGGTTTTGGCCTTGCAAATCCGTGCATACTCATATGCATCATTTCTCAGCTCTTCCAACTCAGATAGCTGGAGTTTCCTATGGGCACCCGCAGTAGGTAGATCAAAGTTAAGCTTTTTAATAGCCCAAAAGGCCTTGTGCTCAAGCTTAACAAGTAAATGACACGCCTTTCCATACACCAGACGGTACAGAGATTGACCAAGGTTGGTCTTAAAGGCGGTCCTATAGGCCCGCAAAGCATCTACCAACCGGTTAGACCAATCCTTGCGGTTCGGGTTGATGGTTTTCTCAAGAATTTGCTTTATCTGCCAATTTGAAACCTCAATCTGGCCACTAGTCTGGGGATGGTAGGATGTGGCCAACTTGTGAATGACACCATACTTTCTCATGAGGGCCTCAAAGGGACGGTTGCAAAAATACTTGCCCCAATCACTAATGATAGCATGGGGAGTACCAAAATAGGAGAAAATGTTCTCTTTTAAAAATTTCACAACCACCTTGTCGTCATTGGTCTTGCAAGTAATTGCCTCAATCCATTTGGATACATAGTCCACAACAAGTAAAATGTACAGATTACCAAAAGAATTAGGGAAAGGCCCCATGAAATCTATTACCTTCTCTGTATGTAAAAACCACAGTTGCCTGCATTTCTTGCATCAGGGATAACATCTCATGGAACCAGTACCAAGCCCTCCAAGAATTATTTTGCTTGCTCATAACAACCCGTACAATTGTACTTGAATCTGAGTTAACATACACATTATTGAGTCCCTTCTCCCTACAAAGAAAGAGACCATCCACTAGAGCTCTCATTTCAGCTAAATTATTGGTGCATTCACCATAAAACTTGGCGCAAGCTGCTACTACTCCTCCCTCACCGTTTCTGATAATAGCACCTCCACCCCCCATTCCTGGGTTCCCCTTGCACGCCCCATCAATATTCAGCTTGACCGAAACAAACGGTGGGCACCAATAGACCGGGATTGGGGCCTTGACCACGAGGGGCTGACACGCCAACCCAAAAAATTGCAGCACCAATGAATCTTGAAAAGAAGGGGGTTTGAAATGTTGGGTAAAAGGTATTTCATGGATCCATCCTCTGATCACCTCTACAATGGATTGAGCAGGTCGGGCCTTCTCTCCATTTCTCCTGTTATTTCTTTCTCTCCATAATTCCCAGACAATGAATAAAGGGATTAAACCCTTAATGACACCACACAGGCTTCTACTGTTAGCATTGCCCTGCTAAAATAATAGCCTGGTTGTTACTTCCTGCAAAGCTATGTTCTCTATCTGCATCAATCTTGAATAGAAATCCCATACTTTAGTGGCCGTTCCTCCCCATACTAGGCAGTGAGAAGCCGTTTCTATCCTTGGTGCACCGTAACAATGGCATTTCGACGCCAAAGGAATTCCCAGCCTCATTATGGAATCATCAGTGGGCACCCTTCCACATAACAGCTGCCATGCAAAGAATCCAATTTTCGTTGGGATTGCCTGGTGCCAAACCCATTTTGCAAAAGGCCTCTCCACATTAGGCTGCCTGATTACCTTCCACGCCGATTTCAATGAAAACACTCTAGATCTTTCCTGAATCCACAGTAACCTGTCCTCAGATTCTGAAAGATTGATCTTCATAGACTTCAGTTCGTCCTGTACCTGATGAGCATCAATTTTTTGTAGCAGTTCTTGGTCCCAATTGCCATCTCCATTCCAGACGTCCTTTACCCACAAGTCAAGATTGAGATTGTGAGCTCCATCTACCTGGTCTAGCAGGGCCCCAAACCCAGACCAGTTATCCAACCAAAATAACACTTCACCTCTACCCAGCCATCTCGAATTTAAGAACATGAACTCCTTTAGATTTATTGCCCGACGCCAGGAAATAGTTCCTGTCATTCTATAAGAGGCCAGCGCCATGTGTTGGTTCTTCAGGAATTTAGCTTTAAAAAAAAAATGACCATAAGGACTCTGTAGTGAAAACTCACCATAACCCTTTCGGCCGTAGGGCCTACCCTATATCCTCCAATTTTCTCACACCAAGTCCACCCTCATCCATAGGCTGACACACCTTTTCCCAGCCTACCCAGTGGTGTCGATTTCCCCACTCCGATTCCCCCCATAAAAAATTTGCACACAGGCTGTCAAACTTATGCATAATTGATCTTGGAATGTCTAGAGAAGCAACGACATGAATAGGCATTGAAGAAAGCACATGCCTTAAAAGAATCATTCTCCCTCCTGAAGATAGCAACTATCCTTTCCACCCTGCTATTTTCTTTCTCATCTTTGCCAAAAAATCTTCAAATTAACTGACTCGCAGCCTTCTTGCATACAAAGGCGCTCCTAGATATATTAATGGCAGTTTTTTCCTTTGGTACCCCGTTACCGCCTCTATCACTCGACATCTGTTCTCTGGCATTTTGTCACCCACCACGAAACAGCTCTTTGTTTTGTTTACCAGCTGCCCAGATGCTCCTTCATATCTTCCAATGAAGCCCATTATTTGCTTTAGAGATTTTTTTAGGCCCTTTATGAAAATGATAGTGTCGTCCGCAAATAAACTGTGTGAGACGCCTGGGCACCCCCTTGGGACTTGGAAGAACTTGGCTCGCCCTTTAATAAATAAAGATCTCAACCCTCTACTCATCACCTCTTCAGCCATGATAAACAAAGCTGGTGATAATGGGTCTCCCTGTCTCACACCCCTTGAGGACTTGAAGAAACCCGCAGGTCCTCCATTTAGCACCACTGAGAACCAACAATTTTTGACAGTTTTCTTAATAAGCTCAATCCACTTTGTTGCAAAACCAAACCTTTCCAGCACCGCATAAAGGAAACTCCACTCCAGTCTATCGTACGCCTTAGCCATGTCCAACTTTAACACCACATTACCTCCCCGAGTATTTCTGTTGATGTCATGGACCACCTCTTGCACCAGTGCAATATTATCATGAATACACCTACCCTAAACAAATGCTCCTTGTTCCTCGGAGATAATGTTACGAAGAATAGAAGCCAGCCGTGTAGAAACAATCTTAGCAATTATCTTATAAGCAAAATTACACAGACTGATGGGTCTAAAGTCAGAGATTACCTCTGGGTTCTCCTTTTTGGGGATGAGAACCAGATTTGCTGATGTGTATCCCTTTGGAAGCCAACCCCCTGAGAAAAAAATCCTCTATTGCCCTCCAGACATCCCCTCCTATAATCTCCCAACAAGAGGTGAAAAAATAGCCAGAGAAACCGTCTGGACCAGGTGCACTATCCTGCGAAAGAGCAAAAACTGCCTCCTTAACTTCATCCAAAGATGGAATATGCAGCAATGCCGCATTGTCCTCATCTGTTACCACTCTAGGAATAAAGTCCAAGAGGTCCGCATCTTGAGTTACTCCCTGAGATGAAAAAGCATCAGCAAAGAACCTGGCCACTTCCAAGGCAATGTTCTCCGTGCCCTGAATCCACTCCCCATTTGCATCTCTAATTTTCTCCACCCTTCCAATACATCGCTGAACATTTATAGCAGTGTGGAAAAATATGGTATTCCTCTCCCCCTTCTTGAGCCAGCGCACCCTAGATTTTTGTTTCCAAAAAATCTCTTCCTGTAACAGAACATCATGGAGATTCGTTCTGGCATTTTTCAATGCCCTTCTAGAATCATCACTAGGTGCTTGCTCAGCTTCAATCTCAGCCCTAACCACCATGTCTTCCGCATTCCTTGCATTTTGGTGTATATTTCCAAACACAGATTTATTCCAAGCCTTAAGCCTGATGTGAAGGGCCTTCAGTTTTAGGTACAGGATCTGTAAAGGTAAGCCATACACTTGATTTTCCCAACACAGTCGAACACATTCCTTAAACCCCGGGTGAGTAATCCACATTTGCTGGAACTTAAAAGGGGAAGCTCGATAAATCATCTGCGAATTGGAGTGGAGCAATATTAGAGCATGATCTGAGCATTGGCGACTCAAATGGTCTACCTTGTTTTGCCCAAATGTATTTATACATGCAACATTTAGTAAAAATTGATCCAACCTTGCAAGAATCTTCCCACCTCCCTCCTGGTTATTTGATCACGTGAAAGCATTCCCTTGATACCCACCATCCACCATACTTGCATTATTCACAAAATCGCCAAAATCTTCTAAAGAAAAAGGACATACCTGCCGGCCACCCACCTTTTTTCCAGGACTCAAGATAGCATTAAAGTCACCACTAATTGCCCAAGGGGTTGAGGCATCTATCCCCTGGTCCAACAGAGCATTCCAAAGCAACCATCTTTTATAGAAGGAGCATAATGCATGTACAAAGGACACCAGAACCGCTTTCTCACTACCAATCCTGCATTCCAAGGTAACAAACTGTTCATGCGAATCCATTACCCTGACCTGTGCATCTTGTCGCCAGAATACCCATAGCTTATGTCCATGAGCCTCTCCATTAGAAACAACACCACTCATCCCAATCTTTTTCATTAGCCGCCCTGCCTTTTGGAAAGGGATTATTGGTTCAGCAATACCTACCACGTCTACTTTAGTAGACAAAATAAGAGACCTCAAACGCCTTACAGATGGCTTATTCCCCATACCTTTGATGTTCCAAAATAAAACAATCATGTCAACGATTTGGTGCAAATTGTATCGGGTCCCATTGACCTGGTGCATGGCTGATTAAAGGCTGAGCCTTTATTATTTTTCTTCCTGGGTCTCTTCTTGTCCGATGGCTTAACCACCTCCCTGTCCGGCCCTGGGTTTTGCTTCTCTTCCTCCACTCTCTGTTGCAATGTTTGGAATCTCACCTCAAGATTTCGGCTTGAATCACGTAACTCTGCAATAGGCACTTCATTTCTTGATTATTGTTGGCGTCCTAACAACATCAAATCATCCACCGTTGTTGAAACAATCCGAGAATCTGCCAAAAGGGTAGTTAGAGGTCTAGCTATTTGGCTAAAGTCCTAGATGAATCTTCTATAGAAACCAGCATGACCCATAAAAGATTTAATGTCCTTCACACTTTTGGGTGGAGGTAAATTGACAATGAGGTCTACCTTAGATCTATCAACCTTAATCCCTTCTTTGGTCACAATGTGACCAAGAACTATGCCTTGCTTCACCATGAAGTGGCATTTCTCCCAATTCAAAACCAAGTTCTTTTCTATGCATCTCTTTAGAACCAAGGAAAGGTGGTGTATGCAATTAGAAAAGGTAGAGCCGTGAATAGAAAAATCATCCATAAATACCTCTAAGAAGTGCTCTACCATATCAGAAAAGATACTCATCATGCACCTTTGGAATGTAGCACGAGCATTGCAAAGCCCAAAAGGCATACGCCGGTAAGCAAAAGTTCCATAAGGGCATGTGAATGTGGTCTTGTGTTGGTCCTCTAGAGCAATAGGGATATGGTTGTAGCCTACATAACCATCAAGAAAACAATAATATTCATGGCCAGCTAGTCTCTCTAACATTTGGTCATTGAAAGGCAAGGGGAAGTGGTCCTTCCATGTTGTCGCATTCAGCTTCCTGTAGTCAATGTACACTCACTCTAATTTTGAGTGGGATGAAGTATTAGTGGCCAGTTCTGCTATGGTTTGCACCCTCAGATTAGTGTTGCACTTGCATTCAATCGACTGCTTACAATGGAAGATGTTATACATGTTGCATATCAGGTAGAAAAGAATCTGAAACGACCATACAATCGAAGGATTTTTCCAGACACTTTTCCTAAGGATAACAATTCAAATCAGTAATAGTCTTTCCCCCAAGAAAAGTCATTTAGCAAACCACACGCTACTGGATCATCTATGCCATCTTCACGACCTAATCAATCCTATTCCCCACCGCGACATGATTTTGACAGGGCATCTTCACGACCTTCCCATCCATATTCTCTGACAACGTGGTTTTGACAACTCTTCTATAATGCCAAAGGTTGTCATTTAGTGTTTTACATGCAAAGTATATGAACATGTCATTGCTCAGTGTCCCAACCGCTTGGTGGCTTATATTATTAATACAGATCATTTTATCCCTTAATTATGTTCTAGAAGAGCCCCTTGGTATTGAGACAGTTGAATTACCGCCAGAACTTGGACCAGGTGAAATCAACACCAATGACAATGATGAGGAGCGATATCCTTGTTATGTTCTTCGTCCTATTTTGACCACTCTCAAAAGTCACTGAGGATGAAAATTGACATCGCAACAGTATCTTTCAAACCCATGTGAAGTGCAACGACCAATTATGTAGTCTGCTGATTGATGGAGGTAGTTGCACTAATGTCGTATTTGAAGAAGCTGTTCGTAAAATAGGATTGCAGACAAAGCCACACCCAACTCCTTACAAAGTTGCATTGGTGAACAATATTAATCTCAAAGTTACAGATAAGTGTTTACTCACCTACTCTATTGGTGAATTTGTGGATACATTAAAGTGTGACGTCGTCCCCCTGAAGGTATGTCATATTCTTCTTGGTCGACCGTGGTTGTTTGATAAGAAGGAATAACATTGCGTGTATACGAACACCTACTCCTTCAAGCACGGCAACAAAACGTGAAGCTTCTTCCCACTAAGGATCTCTTTGAAATTAAACTCAAGAAAATAATGGGATCATTCCTCCTCCAATGTGTTCCTTCCAACGGCCTCCTTGGTCCTTTTCCAAACTTGACCACGTCGAGTTCTTTTCAGAGGAGGAGAATTGATACAGTATTGCTTGGCTGGTTGGACCAACATGATAGGATTTGGAGACCCAAACCCAAACAAAACCGGTCCAATAGTTTTTTGTCCAACAAGGGTTGGAATTAGTTTAGTTATTTAGTAGTTTCTTTACTTCAATCTTTGATTTTGAGTTGAGTACATAGGAGTTAGATTTTATTGCAATTTCATCATTTAAGTAGGAATCATGTTATTTTCTTCTTTAAATACTTGCATATAACTCAATAATGGGCATCGTGAATTGAATAGAAGTTTGAGTTTTACTCTTTGAGAGTGTGTGATCTCTTTCCCCTTCCCTTGTAACTATTCTTTTCTCCTACTGGCCCTTCACCAAGATATAGTTGAGCTACTTGTAGATATGGTTGAACTACATGGTTTGCTTCAATTTTGGACTCATACACATCAACCTAAAGAAATGACTTGGGATGATCCCCTTTGACATGTGCAAAAATTATGACCAAAGTTATTCTGTGTACATCATTCTCATAATCATCTCAACATGGTCGTAGCAACACATATGAGAGAATTCAACATATTCTCATTTCTATAAGTTATAATGAGTAATCAAGACCACAATTTTTTTTGCTAAATGTCAGCAGCTGAAATATATTATAAACACCAAACAATCAAGAGCATTACAAAGTAATTGAGTGTTTGGTTCACCTACGACCTAGCCATCAGCAGAGCAGAACCCAACCAAACAGGACATTACATGAATCTGTATCCAGGTTTGATCAAGGCATCTCCAGAAATTTCTCTATTAATAAACGTCGGGGGGCTGTCCAAAACATTACGAATCGACATAGAAGCTGCATGATTTGCCAGTTTATTTGCCACAGTGTTCACCTCCCTGTAGCAGTGTGTAACCCTCCAAGAGATGCTGTCCAGATATTTTTTACAGTGCCACCACCTTTGTTGAAAAATCCATGGAATGCGCTAGTTTAAAATACATACCACCATTGAGAGAGAGTCGCATTCCACCCAAAGCATTTCCACGTGCAAGGCCATCGCTTGGTGAATGCCTATAAAAAATGCTTCAAATTCTGCTAAGAAGTTGGTTCCCACTCCTACATAGGAAGCAAAGCATCGCAAGGGAGTACCCAAATGATTGCGAATGATTCCTCCCACCCCTGAATGCCATGGATTTCCTAGAGAACATCCATCTATATTTAGCTTGGTACCCCCTTGATTAGGGAAAGACCAACAGAGTTCAAGAATCTATTGCGGCTTCCACGTGACGACCTTCACATGCAAGGTTCTTGAGAGAATCAACTCAGCAACTGATCTCACGGTCATTGGAACTAGGTAAGAGAACTCAGCCAAAGCCGACAGCACCAGCCTGATTACCATCTTGTATAAGCCTTCCCTGGAATCAAACCTTCTTCTGTTTCGTTCCCTCCACAGCGGATACGGAGTCAAAACAACTAGGGGACACCAAGCTTTCCGCAATGACACGGTCCTCGCTTTCCTTTTACACCAAGAGAACAGTTCCTCCATCGAGGGAAAACCTCCCCATCTGACATCAAACCTCCCAAGCATTTTAGTCCAGACAATCACACTGAAATCGCACTCCAAAAATAAATGGTTGAACATTTCTTGGCTCTTTCTGCAAAGTTCACACCTAGAGACTAATGGGACATTTCTCTTCCTTACAAGATCATCTGTTGGTAGGCAGCCCCATGCCAGCCGCCATCCAAAAGTTGAAATACGAGGCTGTAGGCCCTTCAACCACACCACCTCCGCCCAGCTTCGAGAAGGCACCCTTTGTCTAAGTCCCTCCCAAGCTGACTATACTGTGAACCTCCTGGATTTTGCCAAGGACCACATCCTCACATGCTCCCTCATCACCGTCGGCAGTTTAATGTCCTTAATCTGATTGCATACAACATCCAATTGAGGGGAAGTGACCACTGGTAGGCTCCAATTCAATTCCCCTCATGAATAAAATCAGCCACACGAGCCCTCAAGTTCCTAGGAAGCTGAACGTTGTCCCCAAGCAAGTCCATTATCTTGTTCTCCCCCACCCAATGATCATACTAAAACTTAATTGAGGACCCATCCCCAATGATCCAGCGTTCCGAATTGCCCACAAAAGTCCAGACCTTTCTCAGCCCAGGTAGGATGGAAGTGGTCTGTAACTTGCATAAATACCCATCCACATCAACAAACCTACCTCTCAAGAATGTTACCAAACTTGAGCTATCCGTTTTAATGAACCAGGCCAACTTAGCTAGGAGAGCTAAATTGATATCTCTAAGCCACAATGAATTATAGGTTCTTCCCAGAATTACTCCTACTATTTGATGCATATAAGATGAAACCGTGGGTCATCCCAATCAAATTACTTCTTTTAAATTTGAATAGAAATAAAAATATTAGTGAAAATAAAAACTTCACTGGAAAAGAAAAAAGAGATCTTTTTATGTATTGAATACCATAACATATGTTTGTAATATAAATTTTTGAAGCATACAACATCCAATTTGAAGTTGATATAATAGAAGTTATAACATAAAAACCACATGCAATATAACCAAATGTCAAAATAAAAAAGTACATCATAAATAAAATCTCCTTGTAAACATTATGTCTTGCCATTTGCTTCACAATTTGTTTTCTTAGATTATTCATCTCTCTTGCTCATTCTCACTAACTACCATGGCACGGGGAATTGTTGTAGAAGGAATGTCATCATCTCCCTCTCCCCCTTCATCGACTATAGCTTCATCATCTCCTAGAAGTATAAAAGATTTGTCTGCTTGTTGTTCTTAAATGTAATTATGAAGTCTACAACAATCTATCATAATGAGGCTTTGGTATCTAATGGAGAATTGAGGCATTGATATTAAAATAGGGAACCGTCTTCTTCTTCTTCTATAATTTGACAAGTAATACCTCTCTCCTTGCACAGTGTCAAATAATCAGTGAGACTCGGGTACTATAAGTCTATTACATAATACTTGCCTATAATATGATTGAGGAATGAAAAAAGATTAGAAAACAAAATGCATAAGCAAATAAATTTGATAAATTTGAGGTTAACAATTATTTATTTGATATACCTTTGGGATGATAAGGAAATTGCAAGGTTGGATCTTCTAATGTTCTAGAAAGTACGTGATAGTCATTGAGACTACCTTCCGAACTCACATATACAAATGTAAATTTCATGTTAAATGAACATGCACACATCACATTCTGAGTTGTTGTGACAACCGTCCTAGATATGAAATTTTTTTTCCCTTAAGGATTAAAGCAGTAATATGAGTACCATCAATGACACTAATGCAATCCTAATAAGTACATGAGAATATGAATGTGTTAAAATTATTGCTACCTTATGACATGAGAATTATTTGGGCTTTGTAGAAATCTCTATGGGGACGTTATTAAAAGATGAAACCTTGATATATTTCTTATCTAATTTAAGCATAACATTCAACACTATGAGGCAAAAATATAGCTTCTGAGGCTAGAAAATGATCCAATTGTGGTTGACCGTCAGTCACGCCCCCATCCCAATGAAGATATTTTACATTAAATAGGGAGTGACTGGGACAACCCATGTCATCCCAATACCTACCAAGATCACAGATATAATGTCCCGAGCCACAGTCCACCCTGTCATCAATCGTGATAACAGCAAGGAACGTATCCAAATGGAATAAATCGTTCTGATCACAGAGTTAGTGGAAGCAAATTTAATTAAATCATGTGAAATTATAGAGCATCGATTCCCTAACGATAACACATAGTACAATATCAATGTTTGTAACCATTCAATCTCTCCTTACAATTAAATATAAAGTTTATACATGATTGTGGATGATTATAGAAATTAAATAATAATAATCGCCACTAGAGCACCATTCTTGGGTGTACATCTACATCCAAGTCACAGCCTCTGGCTCCACTTGATTCGCATCCAACGGTGCTCGTCAAGAGGTTACCTGCATATCAACTAAAAAGGGGTTGCGCAACAAGGTTAGCTACACTAGCTAGTGAGGGAGCAAAGGGAAATGCACATACATACACACAAACAATTTCAAGCAGAATGATGCATGTTAATGTTAGATTCATTTTCCACCTAACACATAAATTCTGTCGATCAAGTGTATGCTACTGTGATAACTCGGGAGACACTGAGGGTCACTTAACCTATTGCCCTAGTGAAACCTCAATTATCACACGAGAGCCTACGGTGGTAGAAACCATCAGGTCACCCAGTGACAGACCCCGATAGCCGTCACTACCCCTGACCTGGCCTCTCCCACCTCTACAGGCAATAGGTGCTCAGACTATCCAACACATAAACCCCTGTTGACAAGGGTCGTAGCATAAGGGAGCAAGCATCCTAGCCACAGATATACTACATGCAAGTCCTATCATCCAGAGAGGTATTTCGGGTGCATCAGCGTCCCATTCCATCTAGTACCCGGGTACCAGCACCACACGGCACATACAGATCAAGATGGCACATAATATTTTTCATAATTAAATAAATTGGATTTCCGGTACTGGCACACCTGGCACCGTCACCCGCTACAATGGTGAGAATAATATCACATTCATAATAGTTCACAATTGAGATAAATAATGCAATGCGCACAATGCTTATATTTATATAATAGCATGATAATGGTTGCTTAATATGTATATTCAAGCCCAACAAAGTCACCCAAAACCTACTCACCGAACTAGGGTGTCACCCGACGTGGTTGACATGAATCTCACCAGTCCACCAGCTATCCATCGAGTTGGGTAGCCTAAAAATACAAAAGCAATCATTAAAAGATGTATCCATGCTAGGCCCCCAAGGTTAAAATCAAATTTCAACCAAGACAACACGAGCAGACTCACGGACAAAAGCAACAGGGTGAGTCTGTCCCTGACTCCATTCAGTCCAAAAGGTCAAAATACAAGGAGCAGATCCATGGATGGAACATCTTACTTGGATCCAGTCGTGCATCCGTTCGGTTTCTGAGACACACCAGAGAGCAAGTGGATCCACGGACGGATACGCCATCTTAATCCGCCCCTGCATCCGTTTGATCCCTGAGACAGACCAGAAAGTGAACTGACCCACGGGCGGAGGCAATAGATTGAGTCCGCTCCTTCATCCGTTCAGGTCAAGTTACTAGGATTACATTGGGCAGACTGACGAATGGTACTACGATGGGTGGATCCGATCGTGCGTCCGCCGAAAATCCTTTCTGAGATTTCAAAGGGCTTCTTCTCCAGCTTGAAGCTTGGGGTACCCCTTGCACTCAGGGACATGGAGAGGGTGTCTAGGTCTCCCTAGGGTCACTAGAACCTAGGTTCACCTCATGGATGCAAAATCTCATATGGATTTGGTCTCAATTTGATCCAAGGTTAGGGTTTCTTAGCTTAGAGCCAAAGCTCAGTAGCAATGGCTGCAATGCAGCACATATAGATCTTCATTAGGGTTGGTCAGCACCATTAGGACTCCCAATAAGGGCTGAGCTTTACCTTGAGTCCCAAATGGAACCCTAGGTTAGCCCAAGCTCAAGGAATCTACTGAAACGAAAATGGGAATGGAGAAGAACCAAGTTTCAGGTCTTACCTTGGTGAGAGGAGCTCCAATTCCAGCCCTAGCTAGCCTTAAAGACCCACCTCCTTTTCCTTCCTCCATTCCTTTCCATCTCTTCTTTGTCCCCTCTCCTTCTTTCCTTGTTTGGACAGCAAGAGGAGGAGATGTGGGGCAGCCAGCCATCTTGGCATGGCTTCCATCCTCTTCCCTTCCCCTCCTATTCCTCTCCTACTTCTACTTCTTCTTTCCTTCTTCTCCTTCTTCTCCTTCTTTCCTTGTCTCTTCTCCTCCACGGTTTGCTTGGGAAGGGGAGAGATAAGGGAATAGGAGTTTAAGATTGTCTTTTAAGGGTTAGAAGGGTCTTAGGTCTTGTTTGTTTAGGTGTCCTTAGAACATAGTTAACCCCTTAGGCTTTGAATGGGTTTTAGTTTGGGCCTTAGGTCATGTTTGGTCCATGTCATAACCATTAGGTCCATTTAGTTAGTTGGATCATGTTTGGGTGCACCCGAAGTCCATAAGACCTATTTGTCCACTAAGGTCCATTTGGTCTAGGTTAGGATATAAAACCCATTAATTAATTAAGTCAAGTCTTGTGAGCCCACTTTCATGGCCCAAATAACCAATTAATGGTAAGGGTGGGGGTCCATCTAGTCCAAGGGTCCAATTAGGGTGTCCGGGACACGCAGATGTGGGTCCCACAGGAAAATAAACCAAAATGGCAGGTAACAGTACGGGCGGATCCTAGAGCGGATTCAGTTCGAGTGAGTCCGTTTGTGACTCTAATGCTGCTGTCAGGGCCCAAATTTTAAGGAAAGTCACAGGGCTTTGACCCGTACTCTTGAGACTTCGAGGAAACACTTATAATAAAATATTAGGTTCAAGGTCATAGATGTTGACTATTGCCACCATGACATTACCCTTTGGTACGGTCCAAATTGGCCCGGGATATAAAGGTATGTTTCGGGTATGGGTGTAACATCCCCCCAACTTTATTAAAAATTTTGTCCCCAAAATTTGAGGCAACTAGGGGTCTCAACGGGTAAGGGCTGTTAAATAACAACACCTCTACTTACCTACAACATAAACTAAGTCAAGGGTTCAATCAAGGTGGGGCAAAACCTACATGGCACGGCAAGCAAGGTCTTACAATATTTTTTCCTTATAGGGTCGCCTTACCACAGGAGGTATGGTTCACAATAACTGTAGGCTCCATTGGGTTAAGGGCCGGTGATTACAATATTCCAGGGGTAACATAAGGTCTCACACACTAAACTAAGCCATGGGGAACAGAAAGTCCCCAGATCTTCCAGATCAAGTGATACTACTCTGGTTATTACCACTCTGACCGCTCTTGGATTACAAGACTTAACCTATCCAGTCACCGACATAGGGTTCATATTTGAACGCTTTCACTTTGGGTTATCTCATTACCTAACCAAACTTTAGAATGATTTAGAATATTGATGGAATCTCCTATTGTTCACTCTCAGTACGAAGGGAATGCATTTGGTGACCCCTTACCCCATTCATATCTGTCGTTGGAGAAGGTCTTGTTATATCCTTCAGTTTCAGCCTTCACAACCTTTAAACCTACTACATAGTCATCCCACAGGGGAAAATCTACAATGGTCCTCTTTCGAGAGCCAACAATCTTCTACTAGTCTCAGTCTGAGTCAATGCCTTTAAGTAGGTCTTAATTATTAGCCTAACCGGTCTTTTGTTAAATTTATTTACTATTAACTCACGATTAACTTAACCAAGGTCAGGACTCAACTAACCAATATAGCAAGGTAAAGGTAAGGTCACAATGATAGTGCTAGAGAAATTAGTTTAGCCACACACTAGGGTTTAAGGGATATATTTACCTTATTTCGTTTTACTTTCAAATCACACATATACTTAAGTACAAGTTTAATAATTACATTCATATCCCTAGGAATATGTCTGTTATCTAGGTCAATTCACAAGGGTAGGCAAGTCTTAGATATGATATACTAGGTCATTTTGGTAGTCTAAAAATATAGGGTTATCCTAGTAAAAATCAAAGCAGAAACTGATTTTTTTGTAACTAAATTTTAATCTCTCATGCCTTTATAAACACTTAAAAGTGCAGTGAGAAGAATGAGCAGATAGGTGAGCAGATAGGTCGTAGAGATATTTTTTCCATATTTTATAGTATAACTTAAAATAGGATTGGGTTGGGCCAGGCCAGGCTCAGCCCGAGGCTTCAACCTTGGCCCTACCCACCCTGACTTAGGGTCAAAAATTTCCAACCCTGACCCGCCCTCAAGGCCAGGTATCTCAGCCCAGGCCCTGTTTGGGCAGATAGGCCGGGCCAAACTTACACCCCTAGTTTTTGGGTGTAAACTTTATCTGATCGGATGGAATCAGGATTAGTTACGACTAATTTGGCCGATTCACTAATCCAATTCTTAATTCTTAAAACCTTGACGGTAAATCTTAAGGGTGTTAAACCATTTGATTAGGTTTGGTTTAGCATGCTTAGGGGTAGAAATTGAAACCATACTGTTTAACCAAAGGTTTAAAAAAATGAAACCTGAATCATTTACTAAAATGGTTTTGGTTTAAATAATTTTATTAGGTTTTTATAATTTATACAATAGGTTTTTCAAACGGTTTTAAAAAACGAAGCCTAAATGAGAGTCTTCGAGATTTAGGTTTGGGGGTTTTCTCACTGGCTTTTGGGCTTTTAGGTTTTTGATATTAGTTTTTTATTTTATTTAATTAAAACTCATAAATATATATTAATATGTGATAAATACGACAATTAATATGGTGTTTCTTTAGAGTCGTGTATAAAATTATGCTACCTAACAAAATACGGTAAGAGTCGGATTATTGATTCATACGGTCGGATACGACATTTAATATGCGAACTTACTAACTATGCCCAATAATGAAAGACGGAAATCCCGTCCCTATTGATGCTTCTGCGCACACTCCCATTGAACTGTGTGCTGGCGTAGGTGTACAGATTACTTTTTATCAACCCAGGGATTGTATCAATAGTAATGACTGGAGTCTTTTGATCGGAGCAAGTATTGGTCAACTCAAAAATCGATATGGTATCGGATCAGTAGTGGCACAGATTGGCCATATCAGACAAATTTGCCCCTGATTCTCTCTTTTTTTAAATTTTTTTGGACTATTTTACCCTCTGTCCACGGTATCGGCATAGTATCAAGATCGATCACTTGCAAAACCGATACACATCACCGCCAACTGCGATATGATACTTTCTCCTCCATTGCCACCTCATTCCTGATGTTGGATCCCAAATAAAGCCCACCTCCTATGTGGGGACTATAAGAGTTTGGGTTGATATGGGTTTTCTCATTTATCGAATGTGAGTTCCCGTATGTATTTATAATTGAGCAATGGATTACAAGAGATTACAACAGATAAGATCAAATGATCACTGATCTTGACCTTGTTATGGAGGTTGCTTGACCAATTCTTCATTTATTTGAAGTGATGAGGCGGACTACTAATGTGGCTTGTTACACCCCCTCAAGCGTAACTGGGGATCTACCACAGTGAGCTTAGATCGCAGAAGATCGACTAAAATGAAATACAACAAGAGGCTTGATCATAATGTCGATAGTCTGAATCGTACATTTTCTTGGCGACTTGATCACGTATAAAATGATAGTTGATTTCAACATGCTTGGTTTTCGCATGGAAGGCTAGGTTAGCAACGAGGTACATGGCCCCAATATTATCATACCAAATAACCGGTAAGCGAGGAATAGTGTACCCAAGGTCTTTTAGCAAATATTGTAACTAGAGGAGTTCAGAGGCCGTGTTTGCAACCCCTTTATGCTCGAAATTCCATGCTGGACCTAGCAACTGTAGGTTTCTTTTTGGAGCTCCATGATACGAGATTTGGGCAAAGAAAAATACATAACCCGAGGTGGAATCCACAGAAATATCGAGCGTTCGAGATAGTGAAGCTATTTATCACTTCCAGTTAGATCAATTTCGGTTTCTAATCAACTAGCTTTGCCTTACGAGTTCTAGGAATTGATAACTCTCTCTCTCCACCTATTCCTCTGCAACTCGTGGAATTCTCTCTGCTTACCTTTTGTTTTTTATGCCCTATTACAAGAGAATAAGAAATTGGTATAAGTGTTGCTTGCTGGCAATGATACATTCCATATTGAAGAACGAAATTTGTTCCCACTGAAAGTAATTAAGTATTGCAAGTTTGCATCAGAGAATTGAGTATTTTCGATTTTGAGGAGAAGGCATATTCCACATAGGGTAGCTGTGCAAACAACCGCTAGGTCGATTGGTTGGTGGCTTGCCAGTTGAGTATGCGTGACTCCTAGGTTTCAAGGGACTGACTCTCTTGGATTGCTTATTTTGCCAAAAAGTTACCCTCTCTCCTCTCTCCCCTTGTAGTTTTAGATTGTTGGCTTGTCTAGTTGTCTTAGCCTTCCCGCCACTTAGCTTATAGTGGCCTATGGGCCCTTGAGTAGGATAGACCAAAAAAAAAAAAAAACATCGGATAAGCTGTTGAAAGAGGATTTTTAGAACATCAATTAATTTATTCTTCCTTTGGCGATTTTTCTAAACAGGTTGGGAAGGAATTCAAGCCTTAGTAGGTTGAATTGTAGTGATCTTACTTTGTTTAATTGGTGGGATCAAGGCTCAGCTGTTCGATTGTTTCTTAGGAGGTGAAGCTCGGGTCAGGAGCAGGGTTTTAGTAATTTGTATGGGTACCGGTTTTGGCTGATACCAATCCGTATTGGTCTCTATTGGTCCGGATCGGTCTTGTTTTGGTTTGAAAAAAATGCAATTTTTTTTGTTACATTTTTACCTATTTTCTTATCGATCCACCGATATGGGATCGGTCAGGAATCGACATCAATTTCCACTGATCCAAATCGGACAATCCGATACCGATTCCTAAAACTATGGTCAGGAGTGGGAGTAAGGTTTATTTTGAGATGGGTAAATTTGATAATTTGTTTGTTTTGAAGTAAGACTGAACTAAACCAATAAGTAGTCTCAAACATCACTTTTCAAACTTAGGATATCCCAAATGTCATTTTCTCAAACTTAGGGTACCTCAAATGTTGTTTGCCCTAAATTTTAATTACACAATTATATAGATACAAGTCAATGGTCCAAAGAGGAAATGCTTACATCATTACTTTTCAAATGATCCACATCAACTTATTTTACTTCAACTTTAGCAGAAATCAATATGTGGCTCGATCCTGAATTACTAGGATTTATTGTTTGGTTCAAAAAAAATCTTAGGAAGTGTAATGGAAGTTGATATTTTATGTGAATTTCCTTAACTTGAATTACAATTGTGAGTGTATAAATAGGTAAGAGGAATCCACATGTTGGAAACTCAATCACCCATAATACACATACTATAAAGACAAGATTACAATAAATCATACCTACTATATATGAGAGATTGAAGGAGATGATATTGAGATCATGGATTGTCAAGGGATTGCATGCTTGATGCTCAAGCAATGGCAAACATAGAAAGAAATTGGATATGGTGTGATATGGTCTGATACACCCCCTCAAGATGAAGATTGGAGCGATCGAATCTTCAGTTTGTCCCGAAGAAACGAGAATTTGGCCGTACCGAGTCCTTTGGTCAGAATGTCTGCAATCTGATCTTTGGTATAAATAAACTGGACTTGAAGATCATGTTTGGCAACTTGATCACGAACAAAGTGGAAATCGATTTCCACGTGCTTAGTACGGGCGTGAAAAATAGGATTTTTCTAGAGATACGTGGCATCGATGTTGTCACACCATAACACAGGGGTAAGAGAAGTAGAGATGCCAAGTTCACCAAACAGCGACTGAAGCCAGGTGAGCTCAGCACAGGCGTCGGTAAGAGCCTTGTACTAAGACTCAGTGGAGGACCGAGCAACAGTCTTCTGTTTCTTGGAAGCCCAAGAGATCAAATTATGTCCCAGATAGATGGCATGTCCACTAGTAGATGTACGATCGTCACCACCAGCCTGTTTGACATCAGAGAAAGCTTTGAGATCTTGAGATGAGGACTGAGTGATATGGAGCCCATAGTCAACTGTGTATTTGAGGTAGCGTAAAATATGCTTTGCCATGGTCCAATGGTCTTCTGTAGGGTTATGCATGTATTGGCAGACATAATTCACAGAGAAGGCCACATCTGGACAGGTTTGAGTAATATACTATAATGCACCAACTATCGACCGATACTTAGTGGGATCAGAGAAAGATACACCCCTTGTAGTAGATGCTTTAAAAGTGGTAGCCATGGGTGTAAGAACCGGTTTGCAAATCAGACATGCTAGCCCATTGGAGAAGACCAGTAATGTAGCAGGACTGAGATAGAGTGAGACCATCAGGTTTGTATGTTGCCTCGATCCCCAAAAAGAAACTTAATTAACCGAGATCCTTAATCGAAAACTCAGATGCAAGCTGTTGAAGCAGAGTATCAATATGCATGGGCTGATTACCTGTAACAAGGATGTCATTGACATATACAAGAACATAAGAGGTCGTGGGACCTTGTGTGTAAATAAACAATGACGGATCCATTTGGGAAGATCGAAAACCAGATATAACCAAGAACTGGGACAATCGGCTGAACCAGGCACGAGGGGCCTGTTTGAGGCCATATAAAGATTTGTGCAACCAACATACATGAGTTGGCTGATTAGTATCTTTGAACCCTTGAGGTTGAGTCATATATACCTCCTCATTAAGTACACCATGTAAAAAGGCGTTTTGGACATCAAGTTGTCGAACACCCCATCCATTGCAGACAACCAGTGTTAACACTATGCGGATAGTGGTAGGCTTGACAACTTGGCTAAAGGTCTCGTTATAATCCAATCCCTGTTGTTGATGAAGCCCCTTTGCCACAAGTCTCTCCTTGTATCGTTCGATAGTCCCATCGGCCTTGTGCTTGATCTTGTACACCCACTTACAACCAACCAAATTTGCATTAGTAGGGGGAGACACCAATGACCAGGTGCCATTTCTGAGTAAGGCTGCAAACTCATCAGACATGGCCTGTTGCCATTGAGGATCCTTCATAGCTTGAGTGTAACAGGTAGGTTCTAAAGGGGGAGAAGGGTCATGGGTTATTTGGGTAATATTGGCGTGAAAGGCTATGGAGGGGTCATCATAAAGCTCACTAAGAAGGCGTGTGCAGAATGGGGAGATCGATGGAGGGGTTGAAGAGGGAGAGGAGTGCGGACTAGGGGAGGGTAATATGGGATCAACACCGGATATGGGGGATTGAGGTAAAGGGGTCTGTGGCGGGTTAGGGGTTGGTGGGTGGACTATGGGTAATGGCGGATCAGGTAAGATGGTTAATGGTAGAGAAGCCCATGGTGGTGAAGGTGACGAGGGAGTGGGAGGGGATTGGGATTCACAAAATGGAAATCTAAGTTCATCAAATTAGACATGGCGAGCAATATAAATGCGACGGGACTCAAGATGCATGCAACGGGAGCCATGGTGGTGGGAACTATACCCAAGGAAAACACATGGAGCAAACCGCGGATCAATTTTATGATTATTGTAAGGGTGAAGAAAAGGGAAACAGAGGCACCCAAAAATTTGAGAAAACTATAATCGGGTGTGTGTGATGTGAGTAGATGGTAGGCAAATATGTTCCCAAGGGTGGGAGTGGGCATTCGATTGATTAGGTAGACTGCCGTTTTATAGGCATAATCCTAATAAGATTGAGGGACAGAGCCATGATTCATAATAGTCAGCCTAGTCTCAACAATATGGCGATTTTGCCTTTCAACGGTGCCCTGTTGTTCATGAGTGTGAGGGTAAGAAATGCAATGTTGAATGTCAAGAGTGGCAAAATAAGAATGAAGAGAGTAGAACTCTCCTCCCCAATCAGTTTGTACATTTTTTTTTATTTTGGTAGAGAATTGACGTTCAACAAATGCTTTGAATTGATTAAACACAGAAAAAATATCAGATTTAACCTTGAGGGGATACAACCAAATATACCGAGTAAAATCATCCACAAAAATTAAGAAATAACGATATCCATCAGATGGAATATTGGGAGAGGGTCCTGAAATATCACTAAAAATTTAAAATAAAGGAGAACTACTACAATTATGTGGTTCACGAAGGGTCAAACGGCATGATTTGCCTATTTGACAAGCAGAACACAAGTGCGGAGACGGAGGAAGCTTCACATAATTGATCATGAGACGAAAGGAGCGCTCATTCGGATGACCTAGACGTTGGTGCCATCGATCATAGGAGGAAACTTGTGCAATATTGGTGGAGGGAGCAGGCAACGGCTGAGGAGATGGCAGGTACTAGTGATCGTCTTTGCTAAGCCCTGTAAGCAGAATATGATTGGACGTCGGATCCTTCACATGAAAATGGGTGGCATGAAATTCAAAAAATACCTTGTTGTCAGAAGCAAATTTATGAACTAAAAGTAAAGAATTAGAAAGAGGGACATTGAGGAAGATGATATTGAGACCATGAATTGTCAAGGGATTGCATGCTTGATGCTCAAGCAATGGCAAATATAGAAATAAATCAAATATGGTGTGATATGGTCTGATAAAATGGATTGATAAGTCTAGAAATGTTCAGCTCATCTGGGACACCATCAAGTTCGAGCTTAAAAATAAGTTGGGGTCAGAGTGTTCTCCCCCCCAATAAGAGCCTGCATCTTGTTGGTAGTGTCTTCTTCCCTTTTGGATGTTTCTGTAGCTGTGAATTATTGAATATATTTTTTATTCACCTAAAAAAACAAATGTGAGTTCTAGGACACGTTTTGGCGAATGATATTTCTATACATCCTAACAAGGTCCAAGCCGTACTCAATTGGATTGTAATAATTTATTATTAGTTTTTTGATCGTATTATTTACAGTTGTACGATCTGATGGTGTTTTCATTGTCTAAGATTATCATTAATTGGACCAACCTAGCTTAGAGAGAAGGGCATCTTTGAATACCAATATATACTTTAATCATTAATTATTGGTTTTACCTGAGCATCCTTATAATTGAAGTTATTAGGATCTATATCTATATATAGGACCCATTAGAACTCCCAAAACAAAACAAAACAAAAAAGATTCTTTATTTATTTTATTATTTTTGCTAAAGATCAGCAATGAACTTCAATTCAAAAAAGACAACAATTGAAGGGCATAATCCCCACAACACCCGCTAGGTGAACCTGTAATAGGGCCGCCCCATGGCATCCCAGCTTACAAAGTGGGAGATGAAACCTGGTGAAGGTTGCCAAGAATTAGACTCTTTTCTCTTTGAAGTGTGATTTGCAAGAGCATCTGCTGCCACATTAGCTTCTCTGTAGCAGTGAGTTATTCTCCATTGGATGGAGCCGAGAAAGGGGGAGATAGACCACCAGCTTTGCAAGTAACTCCAAGAGATCTTACCGAAAAGAATAGCTGAGACTGCAGCGGCTGAGTCACATTCTATCCAGAGCTTGGAAATGCAAAGTTCGCGAGCTTCTTTAATACCCACCATGAATGCTGCCATCTCGGCCATGAAATTGGTTCTAACTTCCAGGTAAGTAGCAAAGCATTTGATTGGAGAGCCATTGTGGTTTCTAAAGATACCACCTGCACCCGAGGAACCTGGATTTCCCAACGAGGACCCATCAATGTTTAACTTCAACTAGCCTGGAGGAGGATGCTTCCATTTTACTTCCAAGATAGGCCTTGCAGGAGATCTGGCGATGGGAATTCACAGCATTCTAGCAAAAGATAAATCATGCACTAACTTAATCCTTACCCCATCTGTCTTGGTGCAGTACCTCACTTCTCTGAAACACATTTTCACCACCTGTGAGTGGGATCTTTTAATATTATCATATATTCTTCTATTGCGTTCTAGCCAAATCTATTGACATGCAATAACAATGAGGGGTCCCCAGATTGTGGGTTGGGGGATAAGCTTAAGTTTTTTCCGCCACCACAAAAATAAAAGCTGGTTTGTTGGGAACCCAGTCCAGCTTTCATTGAACTGAAGCAAGATATCCCTCCAAACGTCACAAGAGAAGGAGTAGTTCATAAAAATGTGGGTTCCAGAATCACAAGCAACTCCATAAAGCTCACACCTAGAGGCCAGTGCTACAGCTCTGCATTGAACTTTGTCATCGGTTGGAAGGGCTCCATACATCAGACGCCATCCAAACACTGATGTTTGAGGCTGCAGGTTATTTTTCCAGATGGCCCAGTCCCATTCCCAAGGCGGTGCCTTGGATCTAATTGCCTCCCATGCAGAAGCAACCGAGAAAGAACCAGAATTGGTGTGAGCCCATACACGGCGATCTGGGTTGTTGGAAGGTGGGGTGTCCATGCTTTGGATGATATTGAATACATGGTGGATAACTGGAGCAATTGTTGCCAGCAGATCCCAAGGGCCTTCCATAAAAAAATCAGCAACTTTAGCCATGAGAGATCGAGGAATTAAGTGAGGCTGCATTAGGTCCTCCACGCTTGGTTACCAATCCACTTATCATACCAAAAATTAATAGATTGACCATCTCCCACAACCCAACATTCAGCTGAGCATAAAAAGTTCCAGACCTTACGAAGACCAGGGAGGATAGTTGATGTTCCAATGGAGTTTTTAAGAGAGCCATTGGCTTTAACTAACATCCCCCACATGAAGGCTGCAAAGATAGAGGTGTCCGTTTTGATGGACCAAGCTAGCTTAGAGAGAAGGGCTAGATTAAGATCTCTTAGGCGACGGATCCCAAGACCTCCTTCGCTTTTTGGCTTACAAACACTGTCCCACTTGACTGTAATGGCTTTAGAGCTATCTGACACACCACACCAGATGAAGTTGCGAATCCATCGCTCCATTATCGTAACATAGGAAGCTGGCCAGAGGTAGATGGAAAAATTGTGAATAGGGATACTCCCCATAACAGATCTGACTAACTCCACTCGCCCTGCCATGGAGAGAAGGCGACCCTTCCAAGCTACCAATCTGTTTTTGAATTGATCTACAAGTGGTAGGATCATTTCCCGTTTCACCCTGCCTTTGCTCAATTGAACCCCCAAATATCTTGTGGGGAAAGTGCAAATAGGAATCTGCAGCTCGAAGAGCAGGCGCTGTCGTCTGGACGCAGAGATTCTACCCATGAAGACTTTGCTTTTAGCTAGGTTAATATTTTGACCCGAGTATGAACCATAATTGTCAAGGAAAATCTTCACTTGTTTAACACCTTGCAGTTCTGCCTTCATGAAAATAAATAGATCATCAGCATATAAGAGGTGGGAAGGGGTAAACACCTGGCGTGGGCCTGGCAGTGCTGCAATTCTGCCCTTTTGATGACGATCACTGAGACCTTTACAAAGAACCTCCTCTGAAAGAATAAAAAGAAGGGAGGAAAGAGGGTCCCCTTGGCGCAGACCCCTTTCCACGCTAAAGAACCCCACTGGACCGCCATTGATCAACACCAAGATTTTTGAAGAGAGGAGAATCTGATGCACCCAAGAAATCCACAAGTTTGAGAACCCAAATGCGCTGAGAACATCAAAGGGATAGGATCACTCCAGAGTGTCAAACGCCTTTTGGATATCAAGCTTCATGCCCATACCTCCTCCTCTACACTTGACTGACATTAAATTTGTAAGCTCAGAGGCCACCCCAATATTATCAAAGATGACTTTTCCTTTCTGAAAGGCCCCCTGTTCAGCCGAAATTAATTTGTGGAGGATAGCAGAGAGATGGCTAGCCATAATCTTCGGGATTAGCTTGAAAAAGAAATTCCCCAAGCATATAGGCCGGAATCGCCCCACCTTATTTGCATTATCTACTTTTGGAACCAGGGTTAAAAAATTGCAGTTTATCCCCTTGGCAACCACTCCTTCTCTGAAAAAATTCTGGACTCCCCGGCAAACATCTCTCCCTACCATGTCCCAGTAAACAAGATAGAAAGTTCCAGGGAAGCCATCTAGGCTCGGGGCACTGGTTGGATCAAGGTCGAACACTACAGCCTTTATTTCATCAGGAGAGGGGATCATGGTGAGCATCGCATTATCCTCATCCGTAACAATGCAGGGAATTACTGAGAGCAGGTCAGCGTTCTTGGTGGAGTCTCCTCTTTTGAAAAGAGATTCAAAATGCTCAGCCATATAGGACCCTATGTCTCCAAGATTTGTTAAGATCGAGCCATCTTCTTTTACTATTTCTCGAATAGCATTGCGAGCGTGCCTGATTTTAGCTGACAAGTGGAAGAACTTCGAACAACGATCTCCATACTTTACCCTTCTCTCTCTAGCCTTCTCACTCCACAACTTCTCTTGGAGCAAGACAGCGCATCATAGTTCCTCCTGGCTTCCAATTCTTGCTCAAAGAGATCTTCTGAGTCCTCTTGAACATCCAAAGCATTTTGGGCCGACTGAAGCAAGGCTCTAGTACGAGAGGACCTTTCAATCGCTTAAGCTTTTGGGCCACAACAAAGAGGGGGGAGCCTCGCACCGGTTCAGCCCAAGAGTTCTGAACAAAGTTTTTGAAGTCTGCATGCTCAGCCCAAAAACACTGCATTCGGAAAGGCACATTAAGCGGACGGCTGGGATACTCACAAGAAACAAGAAGAGGGGAATGGTCCGAGGGTCCCCTGTCCAAGACACGTTGAATACCTCCAGGATAATGCTGCTACCAAAGGTCATTAACAAAGCTGTGATCCAAAACTGCTTTGACATTCCCTACCCTTCTATTGTTTGTCCAGGTAAACTTGGCACCCGTTGAGGGGATTGGCAAAAGCGAAGCAGCCTCCACGATGGCTGCAAACTCTTGTGCGAAGCCAATATTAAAGCGACCCGGACCCCTTTTTTCGAAAGAGTACAGGTGGCATTAAAAGCACCAATTACAAGCCAAGGCCTTTCACCCCCAGCACGGGACACTAAGTCACACCACAGCTGACGACGCCCAGCCCTGAAACAGCTTGCGTGGACCACCGAGATGAGACTTGTAATGCCGTTCACCTCGACCTGGATAGAGACCTTCTGATTCGAATCTAACATTACCACTGGCCTTACCAACCCTTCCTGCCAAAAAAACCAGATGTTCGGATTACCTTCATGCCTGGAGTTTGAAATTAATTCCGCTCTAAACCCCAACTGAGAGAAGAATAACATTGGGCATCTATCCACTCCAATTTTAGGTTCTACCAAGCAGAGAAAATCTGGCTTATGTTCCTTTGCAATAAGGCGTAAATGAGCTTGGGCCTTGACACTGCCAATGCCCCTCACGTTCCAATATAGGCACTTCATGAGGAAACAGAGGGGAGGTCTCCTTGGCGCCCATGCACGGCACCCTATTGCTGAGACTTGCTTGTGGCTGGAGCCAACATGTCAATCTCCACATCACGCTGGCATCGACGAGGCCCTGCAATGATGTTAGCCTGCTCCATGTTCCTATCTCGTATTTGACACCGACGTTGCACCTTTGTAAATGGAGCATCGCCTTCTGTATCCATAGCTAGACCAGGCTGGGCATGCATAACCACGGCTGTGCGACCCTGATTCAGGCTTGTAACAGCAATAGGCGAGAGAACCACTTCAAGTCGACCTTCTCCATGGCTGGTCCATCTTGAAGAGTCAACCGGGCTATGTTGGTCAGGCCGGGTAGCAGCCACGTGAGTAGCCATAAAAGGTTGAGTAGGGGACACGTGGGAGAGGTTAACTAAATTCAAATTACCACAAGTAGCTTCGTGGTTACAATCCTCATCGCAAGAGGATAACTCAGCGTGCTCATGCCTGATTTGGGGGGATTGAGGGAGTGGACTCTACTAGCTTCCATGCTAACCGCTTGAAAATTATCCTCCTGATTAACCGCATTAGATCCCGAGATATGCGCCTCGGCTGGGGGAGATTGAAGGGTCGTTTCCTTTTCAAACTCCTCCGCCGGATCACCAGCTTGCTGTACCACCCTCCCCACCGGAGATTTACGTCGCCGTCGCCGCCTCCTAGGAGGTAAAGCCTGCTCGTACACTGCACCCAGAATGCCCCCTCCATCAGGCATTGCTGGTTCTCATTTGAGGGCAAGCTTCAGACTTATGCCCATAACGGTGACAACTTGTGCAACGTGACGGAGGATCTTCATAAACCACAGGCTGCTTGAAGACGAAAAGTTCAGAAGAGCCTTCTTGTTCCCTTTCAACGTAGACCTCTTCCACTCTAGGACATGAAATATCAACATCCACACAAACTCTTGCATAGTGACCATAGTATGAAACAGTGGTCTTTCGATCAAATAGGTCCTCCCACCGCTTTCGCGATAGAGAAGAGAATGTCCTCATGCCAATATTCCTGCGGCAGCATGGGGAATCGAATCCAAGTGAGTCGATGAGTGATGGATTGGGCATCAACTTTAAAACCCTTACCCCATTGCTGGAAGCGTAGGATCTGGCCTTCGACACGAACCGGCCCTTTTCTCCAAACACTAGTCATATCACTCGCATTCTGAAACTTGAAAACCACAAATCCCTTCTTGCCAATGGACTTCAACTCCACCGAGTCCTTCAGCGCCCAAGCCTTAGCAACATCTCGTACTTTATCCGTTGTAGTGAATCGAAAGTTCACCCTACCTAGGAGAGCATACTGCATCTTCACCAACTGAGCCACGTACGCAGCCTGGGGTATTTTGATTCTAGTGAGTGAGCCATCCCTCACCGGAGAGGGAAGGTTAGCGATCTCCGGTAGATGAGGCTTGGAAATTGCAGCGTAGGACTGAAGAGGGACGGAGGGTTCCGGCGTGTCCAACTGGGCCGGGAAGCCAAGGAAGCCACCCAAATCTTCAACCATTGTAGTCCCTACCGCCATTTGTGATGGAGCCAATATAATGCAGCTTAGTGGCTGCTATGGATCGGGAGAATCGAGAACGCTTTAATTCGTCATGGAGTTGATCAATCGAACAAGCACAACCAAATTGTAGCGGGGAAACTCTCTTCCATCATGATCAATTGAGCTATAGGAGCAAAAAATACATTAAACCACGTGCAGGTTTGTTCTCAACATTGGATCTGCATTAAAGCATATTTTTAGGGTTTGAGATAAGAAACCAAGCTCCCTTCAAGGACTCCATTGGTCACTTATTGAATTAATCATGTCTTTCTTGTTTCTTTATTAACTTGATTACTGCACGATAAAACATGAGAGAATACAAAACCAATCAAAGACTCTCTCTCTCTCTCTCTCTATAAATATTACTTCATAAGAAGGTTGAATTGGCAATAGCAAAGGGAAGGGAAAAGGGAATTGATTAGAGAAGTCAATAACCTTCCATGGCCACCAATTGTTTCTCCTTTCTATTTTCTTTTGTTGTTCTTTTATTTCTATTTGGTTGTTGGAAGAAGGTGGAGGCCAATGGATTCAAAGAACTGACGGCGAATGTTCATTACCCTAGTCATGTTATTACACTTAGTTCCTTGACTCCGGCAAAAGTTTGCTCTAAACCAGCCAAAGGTAATCTTCATTCTATCACAGCGTACCTCTATTAGATCTGAAATTTCATTACTCTTTAGATACTGATCTATAAAGATACTAATCTACTTTTCTCACACTTTCTTCTCCTTTGTTTTTCTTCCTTTTCATACAGACCTTCTAATTTCTAGTGGTAGTTTAGAATAGTTCATATCATAGAGGTCCATCCTAACAAAACTTTTTTTTGTTTTGAGAGCTGTTAATTTCAGCTTCAATTTACTTTCCATGAGACTAAACAAGTAGTTGTAAAAACTTAATTTCATGACCATCTTAGTCTCCCCTGGGCTAGTCCTTACCTAAGGGTTTTCCCACAAATGGCGCTAATGATGAGGTCAAGGAATATGTCTCATGATATTGTCTGGTTTGAATTGACTGCCGAAGCTAGCTTAATGTCATTCTCACGATTTTAAAAGGTTTTCATGAGGAAGTGAGGACTCCAATCCTTTTATAGACCACGGTCTCCCCTTCACTTACCAATGTGGGATTATCTTCATCGCCCCTGTGGCTAGTTCTTACCTACAACAGAGGCCCTCCCAGTGAAGGGAAGAGCATGTTGCTAGTTTTTTACCTGCCTAAGCAAGGGTTCCTACTTCCCACACAGTTTTAAAGGCCTCAGGAGAGACTGAGGACTCCAATCCTTATATCGACCACGGTCTTCCTCACGTTTGAAACGAAAGAATTAGTCAAGTAGGAAAATAAACCGTTAGAAATTTTAGAAGGGCATGAATAAACATATGTGAGAGAATATATAAATAATTGAATTTGAGGCTGAAAATTAACATGTGGCCAATTGAAATTATTCTTTTTTATATTCTTTTTATTTTATTTTATTTTTATAAGATTCTTTTCATATTCAAGGCACATGTGGCCCTTTGGATGTACTCGTCCGTAGAAACTTTTGCCTTAATTAATTAACTATTATTTAATTTCTAATAATGGGAACTAGTTTTCAGTCCGAGAGTGTGGCCTACGCCAGCACTGCCATGTGTGTATCTCTCTCCTCCTCACAACAAGGGAGTAAAGTGTCTTTTCATATGGGGAGGAGAGAGATAGACTTAGGAGAGTGCTGATGTAGGCCACACTCCCGGACAGAGAACGTTCTCCCTTAAGATAATATTAAGAACGAAGATCCAATCCCCTATCTATCGAGAAATTGACCAATTTTAAGTCATTCAATAATACATCTCTCACATGGTGGGTAGATGATTCAACACTAAAAGTCAATCCATCGATTTCCTGCTGCCATTATTGAACCCTATTATTATTAACTAGTTATAAGTATACAAAGGATTATTAGGCAGGTACTCTTTTTTAATTAGTAGTAGATAAGGGATTGTTAGGCAGGAATACTTTTAAAATTTTCTACAATTAATGAACAACTTGAAGTTTAGTATACAAGGGATTGTTTCCTTGTGTCAAAACCATTAATTTGATTCAAAATTTTTGAATCTAATGTAGTTAACAAGATCAATTTCTCTTGGAAAGGGCTCCCTATGTATGATGTAATTAGGTATAATCATATATCATATAGTTAGCCCGACCGTGGAAATCTCAGCTCGAGCCCTACGCGTAGGATGAAAAGCCAAGGGCTTAGGGCGGGCTAAGGCGAGTTTGGGTCTACTGGGCTAAACATGCACCCGGTCCTTCATTTCATTTTCTATAAACTTGATATATTTCAACTAATTTAAATTCATGGAGCTCTGTTCCTATGTGCCTGTTGTATGAACCCCTTTCCCACATGCCCACCTTATGTGCCAATAAATATCATGTAGTGTTGGATTGAATTTTAAAAGATTCAATATTCTAAAGATTCAAAAGGTCTTTATTACTTGTCTAAAAGGTCATTGTTATTGTCTACTTTTATTCAAATTTGAGTTTTCATTTCCCTCCATTTTTTGAGTTGCATTTGTAAAAGAACCAATGATGTTTAGTCCCACATTGGTTAGCCTCAAGGATATGAGCTTGCTTATAAGTATTCATGAGTCCTTAAGGGACATAGGGTTCTTTAGAGAGAAGTGTGTCCTCTCACTTGTGTGGGGGTTGGTCTGGGGTGCCCTTAAATCACGCGCGCCGAATCGAACCAAACCGAGCCGAGTCTGGGTCCGGGTATGGGTGTGGGTAATGTATAAATATCTTATTTTTATACATTCGTTTTTAACAACTCCATACTATGCATCTATCAATACATGTACCTTACCTGTATGTGTAGACACCCAAGCACCTATACGAGTATGTACTGGTACCTGCACATACACTAGGAGACACCTGAAGTACCTGTACGTATACAGGCATGCCTGTATACATATAGTACCTTTTAGAACCTACCTCTACGTATATTATAAACACAAGGGTATTGGCAAGGGTATACTTCACTTCGTTTGTACCCGTTTACTGCATCTTAAGGAGTGTTTGCTTCTCTGTTTCTCTGTTTCTATCAGAGAGTGTTCCTTCTCTGCTTTTGTCCGTCCTTTCTGTCTCTGGAAAGAGGAGTGTTGAGTATAACTTTCGGACCCCTTCTGTAATCACTTTGGGAGTGCTGCCTTTAGTGATTAGTGGGTCGTTTCATCTTGGAGGTATAATCGCACTGTACCCGGTTTGCACTAATAAGGGGCGATTAAAGACCTTAAGGAGAGTGTCATCTAGATACGACTCGATCCAACCTTCTGTCTTCTTTGGCAATATTCTGCGAGTTACAAGAACGTATATTTATTTGGATATTTATATTTATAATTCGCACTGTTGCTTATACGTTTATACTTTTACATTGTTCTGCCCATAGTCCGGTTATAACAATCTTAAGGTCTTTAATCGGTATTGACTATTTCTAACAGTGGTTATCAATACTGTTAAAACAGATATAAGACTATGGCTAGAGAAGATACACTTTGTCAAAAGGACACATCCAATGTTGATCCAATTCCAGCTAATGTGATTACTGCTGTTACCACTCTTCAACCAGCGTTGAAGAAGATGAGTATTGTTGGAGAGTTCGACAAGATCGAACAGTTCGATGGGCAGAATTTCAAGTGATGGAGCCAAATGCTTCTTTTTACTTTAACCCAAATAGGGGTTGCTTTTGCATTGACGGATCCTAAACCACCACAAAGTGACGTTCTGGAAGAAGAAGTCAAATGGATTGCATGGATTCAAGCCGACTTTTATTGTAAAAATCGGATATTGAATACGCTTGCCATTGATCTATACAATGTGTATAACTCATACGAGTATGCATATATGATCTGGAACGCCTTATCCAACAAGTATACTCTTGATGATGCAGGAAGCAAGAAATATGTGGTAGCAAATTTCTTGAATTTTGAAATGACAGATAACGAAAGTATATCTTCCCAAATTGATAAGTTTCAAATCTTGGTGGGAAGGGTATCTAAGGAAAATGTTATTCTTCCTGATGTTTTCGTCACAAGTTCCCTTCTGGAGAAACTCCCTTCCTCTTGGACTGATTTCAAAAACAATATGAAACACAAGAGAAAGGAATGGACCTTTTAACAGGTTGTGATAAGAATCAAGGTCGAGGAAAGGAACAGGAACAAAGACAATGGTGGAAAGCCTCTTGGGTACACTAGACTCAAAGCCAACCTTGTTGAATCAAATAAACAAGGTCATTTCAAACAAGTCAAGAAAGGTAAGAATTTCAAGAAATCAAAAGTGAAGTGATTCGCATGTGGTAAGCATGGTCATCTCAAGAGAGACTGTCGGAACAAGAAGTCCATGAAATTTAAGAAAATGAAGGTTAATTTACTGGAGGAAGACATTTTCACTGCCATGATTACAGAAGTGAGTTTGGCTGAAAAATCGAAAGATTGGATACTTGATACAGGTGCAACTCGATATATTTGTGGAGATCGCAATGCGTTCGTTACTTACTCTGTTGCTAATTTTGGTGATCAAGTTTTTATGGGAAATTCCCAGTCTTCTATTGTTATCGATAAAGGAACCGTCACCTTGAAGCTCACATCGGGTAAGTCACTTGTCTTAAGGGAGGTGCTTCATGTTCCAGACATCAGGCAAAATTTGGTTTCGGGTCCACTTCTCCATAACGCTGGGTTTAAACTCACCTTTGAATCTGAAAAACTTGTACTGTTGAAGAATGATGTTTTCATCTGAAAGGGCTATATTAGTGATGGTCTTTTTGTAATAAGTGTTTTGAACGTAATGAAAGATAAGCCGTGTGCTTTTTCCGTTTATATTGTTGACTCTTTTAATTTGTGGCATAATAGATTAGGGCATATTAGTGCTCCTTATATATCTAAATTATGCAAGTTAGGTCTTATAGATAGTCTTGGAAGGCAACCGGTGTCTAAGTGTACTACTTGTGTAGAGGCCAAACTGACAAAGAGGCCACATAAGTCAGTAACTAGGCAAAGTGATTGCCTTAGCTTGATTCATAGTGATTTGTGTGATTTTAAATCGTATAAATCAAGAGGTGGCAAAAGTTATGTTGTTACCTTTATTGATGATTACTCAAGATTTACTATGTTATATTTACTGAAGTCCAAAGATGAAGCAAGTGATACTTTCATATCCTATAAAAGAGAAGTTGAAAATCAACTAGGGAGAAAAGTTAAAAGACTTCGAACCAATAGAGGTTTTGAGTATTTTAATATTTTCAAATTTTGTGAAGAGAATGGTATAATACATGAGACTACAGCTCCATACCAACCACAATCCAATGGAATAGCTGAAAGGAAGAATCGTACATTGAAAGAAATGATGAGTTCATTCCTTATTTGTTCTGGGTTAACCCTTGATATGTGGGGGGAAACTATTCTAACGGCGTGCTATATTTTAAATAGAATTCCTCACAAGAAAACTGGTATGGTACCCTTTGAGTTATGGTTTGATAGGAAACCTAATTTAAAACATTTAAGGGTATGGGGATGCTTGGCAAAAGTATTAATACCTGAGTTAAAGAAAAAGAAACTTGGTCCTAAAATCTTTGATTGCATTTTTATAGGATATGCTTTGCATAGTAATGCTTATCGTTTTATGGTTCTCAAAACCATAGATGGTGTTTGCGAAGAAAACAACATATTAGAATCTAGGGATGTAGAATTTTTTGAAGATGTATTTCCTTATAATTCCAATGAAATATATATTACTAATACTAGTGGCAATTTAAATTTCAAAACTGATGTATCAATGAGTACAGAAAATGATTCTGTTTATCAAGATGATCCTATATCTAATGATGATGATGTAAGTCATTTGAGGAAAAGTAAAAGACAAAGGAAAGCTAAGCATTTTGGTAATGATTGGGTTGTTTATTTTATAAACGAGGATCCCAAATCATATAATTGGGTTGGTCATCTTGTGGATAAGGACCCTCTTACGTATAATGAGGCAGTTACATCCTGAGATGTCGTATTCTGGAAAGAGACAATAAAGAGTGAAATTGATTCAATATTATTCAATCATACTTGGGAATTGGTAAACTTGCCACACGGTTCCAAAGTGCTAGATACCAAGTGGATATTTCGGAAGAAATTAAAACCAGATGGATCACTTGATAAGTTTAAAGCCAGACTAGTTGTCAAAGGCTTTAGACAAAAGAAAAACTATGATTACTTTGATACATTTGCTCCAGTAGCTAGAATCACCACTATAAGAGTAATGGTGGCTGTTGCATCAATTTATAATTTGGTGATACACCAAATGGAAGTAAAAATAACATTTCTCAATGGAGATTTAGAGGAAGAGATAATCATCAGGCAACCAGAAGGTTATTCTGTGCCTGAACAAACAAATAAGGTATGCAAACTTGTTAAGTCTTTGAATGGACTAAAACAAGCACCAAAGCAATGGCATGAAAAACTTGATTTGGTACTCATATCAAATGGAATTCTTGTAAATGATGCCGAGAGATGTCTATATAGTAAATTTCATCACGGAAAAGGTGTGTTCATCTTACTCTATGTAGATGATATGTTGATTATGGGCACTAGCCTAGACATAGTGATACATACTAAAAATCTCTTAATGTCCAATTTTGAAACCAAGGACATGGGAGAGGCTGATGTGATTCTAGGAATCAGAATCATTAGAAAGGAGAAAGCGATTATCTTATCTCAAGCTCACTATATAGAAAACATGCTTAAAAAGTATGAATACTTTGACTTATCATCAGTCAAAACACCTATTGAGATGGGATGTCATTTACAACGACATAAAGGTGACCCTGTGAATCAGAAAAGATATTCACAGATTATTGGTTCTGTTTCTTATCTAATGAATTGCACTAGACCTGATATAGCTTTGGTTGTTGGAAAACTGAGTCAATATACTCATAACCCAAGCAACGAACATTGGTATGCTATTGAAAGACTATTGAGGTATCTAAAAGGTACCATTAATTATGGTCTTCACTATAGCGGAAACCTAGCTGTATTAGAAGGTTTTTGTGATGCTAACTGGATATCAGATACAAATGAATCATTAGCAACTAGTGGATACATATTTACCCTAGGAGGTGGAGCGATTTCGTGGAAATCGGTTAAACAATCCTGTGGGACAGGATCTACAATGGAAGTAGAATTTATTGCCATAGAAAATGCAGGAACTGAAGCCGAATGGCTTAGAAATTTAGTGGCGGATATTCCACTATGGACAAAACCTGTGCCATCGATATCACTTCATTGTGATAGCAAGGCGGCTATAGCTAAAGCTAAAAGTGGAGTCTATAATGGAAAAAAGAGGCATATTCATCTACGACATAATCTTGTAAGGCAGTATATAAATGAGGGAACGATAGGTATCGATTTTGTGGTCAAAATGTAATTGACATGTTCACAAAATCAATGCCTATACAGATATATATAGAATATCTAAGGGAATGGGCTTAAAGCCTGTGACATAGGTCACGTGATGGAAACCCAACCTATGTAAAGAGGTTTAACTCCTGAATTCGGTTCAAAGGGTACAAACGAAATCGCCAAACGACCTGATGAGTACTACCAAAAGTTGCTCATTCTGTTAGATGGAAAGGTAGTACCACCACAATGAAAGAGGTTGAGTTACTAACTCTTAATCAAGCCAAATCTCACGAAATGTGGGGTTGTGTTAATTGTGGTGCACACTGTGGGTTGATCTAAATGGATGTAGGAGGCGAGACCGCCTACCGATGAGAGTTTTAAAGGCAAACTCTCTAAACTTCCATTAGACCAAGAAATGGGACAAGGCTGGGTTCTATTTGAAAAATAGAATAAAATGTCCATTTAATATATAAGGGTACGTCACATAAAGTCAACTGATCGGATATGGATGGTGAGCTTGCCTGCTACACCAATGAGGAAAGGTTCAAGAAGTCTAACTTCACCCGTACTCTATAGTGAAGTTCATCAGACCTAGTGTAGGTTCAAGTCCGAAAGACACATGGAACAATGTGTCCTATTATGTCTAATATACTCAATACTTCTTTCACTCTATCGACATTTTGAATCTTGTGGGGGATTGTTGGATGGAATTTTAAAAGATTCAATATTCTAAAGATTCAAAAGGTCTTTATTACTTGTCTAAAAGGTCATTGTCAATGTCTACTTGTATTCAAATTTGAGTTTTCGTTTCCCTCCATTTTTGGAGTTGCATTTGTAAAAGAACCAATGATGTTTAGTCCCACATTGGTTAGCCTTAAGGATATGAGCTTGCTTATAAGTATTCATGAGTCCTTAAGGGACATAGGGTTCTTTAGAGAGAAGTGTGTCCTCTCACTTGTGTGGGGGTTGGTCTGGGGTGCTTTTAAATCACACGCGCGCACGCGCGCCAAACCGAACCAAACTGAGCTGAGTCTAGGTATGGGTGTGGGTAATGTATAAATATCTTATTTTTATACATTCTTTTTTAACAACTCCATACTATGCATATATCAATATATGTACCTTACCTGTACGTGTAGACACCCAAGCACCTGTACAAGTATGTACTGGTACCTATACATACACTAGGAGACAAGTGAAGTACCTGTACATATACAGGGACGCCTGTATACATACAGTACCATTTAGAACCTGCCTCTATGTATACTATAAATACAAGGGTATTGGCAGGGGTATACTTCACTTCTTCAGTACCTGTTTACTGCATCTTAAGGAGTGTTTGCTTCTCTGTTTCTCTGTTTCTATCAGAGAGTGTTCCTTCTCTGCTTTTGTCCGTCCTTTCTATCTTTGGAAAGAGGAGTGTTGAGTATAACTTTTGGACCCCTTCTGTAATCACTTTGGGAGTGCCACCTTTAGTGATTAGTGGGTCATTTCATCTTGGAGGTATAATCGCACTATACCCGATCTGCACTAATAAGGGGCGATTAAAGACCTTAAGGAGAGTGTCATCTAGATACGACTTGATCCAACCTTTTGTCTTCTTTGGCGATATTCTACAAGTTACAAGTACGTATATATATTTGGATATTTATATTTATATTTTGCACTGTTGCTTATACTTTTATACTTTTATACTTTTATATTGTTCTGCCCATAGTCCGGTTATCACATGTAGTCAAATCACATGGGATCCAAATTTTATGAATCAGTAGATTGAGGTCCCCTACTTACATGTCAAGTTTTATTAATACCAAAGTTTGTCATATGGTAAAATAGGGTTTTGACACAAATGACACGCCCACCTGTGTACATTATGGGATCCAAATCACATGGGAGTGCATTGTGATGGCCAAACGACATTGGCATGCATGGGCATACATGGGGATGTATGTAAATACAAGTAAAGGTGCTTAATTGAATTAGACTATGAAATATGTTTTAATAGTTAAAATTAGGGCTGCAATAGGGTCGGGTTGGGACAGGCTTTTTAAAACCCCAGCCCAACCCTGAGCCCCCTTAGTTGGGCCTAGGCCCGACCTGGCTTGACTCAAGGCCAGAATAATCCAACCCTGACCAGCCCTCAGGGTTGGGTCAGGCTGACCCTGATTGGCCCTGACCATGGGGAGGGGGGGCGGGGAAAAGAGATTCAAGGGTGGCCAGGCTGGGAGAAGAAGAAGAAGAAGAAGGGGAAAAAATATGAAGAAAGAAAGAACAAGAAGAAGATGACAGGATCGGGTTGGGCAGGGCTGAGTCGGGTTCAGCCCGAGGCCTCAACCCTAACCCAACCCGGCCCTGACCCGCTCTCAGGGCCAAGGTATTTCAACCCATGTCCTGTTTAGGTACAGGGCGGGCTCAGGCCATTACGGCCAAACTTGCACCCCTAGTTAAAATTGATACCTAGCAAAAGATTCCTACTACCACTGTGTAGGAACCATTTTTTATTTTAACTATGTCGCCTTAAGAAAACCTTTTTCTCATATATTACAGAATGGAAAAAGTTTTCTTTCATTGCGCAGGGGATCGGTTCAGCTACCATCCTAGGGTCCTAAAACATCCCCCTGTAAGATGAAATCGATAATACCCTCTCCCGCCCGTCCCATCGAAAACTACGATCAAGGGATTCCCTTCACCGATGCATAAGGAAAACTCAGTCCTTATAGAATTCTAAATTATTAATTTTTCAAATAATCTCTCTCTCTATTAAGATTGTTACATTAATAAATGCTATACCTTCCATGTTTTCAGGTGCCAAAACAATAAGCAATCTACTGCAAGTAACTCACAAATATGGGCCTTGTTCACCACTGAAGAAAGGGACTATAACAATTCCTAGCCTTCATCAGATTCTCCTTGATGACCAGATCCGAGTCAAATACCTCAATCATAAAATCTCCAACAACCATGCCACCACAATCCAAGATTCTGCAGTAAAGGTTCCTGCTAATTCCGGTCAATCCCTAGGGACAGGAAACTACGTAGTAAATATTGGATTTGGAACTCCAAAGCAAGAATTCATAGTAATCTTTGACACTGGAAGTGATCTAACTTGGATCCAATGCCAACCATGTGTTATCCAATGCTATTCTCAGAAAGATCCCATCTTTAACCCTTCTGCTTCCTCTACTTATTCCAATATCTCATGTGGTTCTAACGCTTGCAAGCAACTGCAATCAGCCACTGGCAACTCACGACCTTACGCCACTACTTGTATTTACCAGATTGCATACGGTGATGGTTTATACTCTGCAGGTTACTTTGCACGAGACAAACTAACATTATCTCGTTCTGATGTCTTTCCCAAGTTCAGATTCGGGTGCGGCGAAAACAATAACGGCCTGTTTGGCACTGCAGATGGATTACTAGGTCTCGGCCGCAATAAGGTCTCTACTGTTTCACAAACTGCTACAAAATATGGAAAGATTTTCTCGTATTGTCTTCCATCATCAACAAGTTCAACTGGTTATCTTGCATTTGGAAAACAACAAACAGGCACCACTAAGATACAATACACTCCATTACTAACAGATTCTAGAGGCCCGTCGTTCTATTTCTTAAATATGACTGGTATTAGTGTTGGAAGGAAAAAATTGGCAATCTCAGCATCTGTTTTTACAACTTCATGAACCATTATAGATTCTGGAACTGTGATCACTAGGTTGGTACCAACAGCTTATTCAACACTTAAGTCAGCATTTAGTAAAGTAATGTCTAAGTATCCTACTGATGAGCACATTTATGTGTGAAATCTTAGGGCATAAAGCATACATTTTACCACATTGGACAGAGTTACTTGGTGTTTTCTTGTGCTTTTCAGGTTTTAGGTGAATTATTGTGAAAATGGAGGAGATGTTGCTAAGGAGATGTTTTTAAACTTTTTCGAGGTGTTAATAGTATGGATGCATAGCCCATCGAGTCAACTTCGCAACGGTTCAAACGACACTTGATTCTAAGTTGAAACGAAGAAGTTATGGCCGTTTCTGTAACGACACGCGAAAATGGTGTACAGGGGGTTTATTTATAATTATTGACAGTCGGACGGGGACAAAGTGAAGCGGAAGTTCGGATTCCGGGGGCCTTAACACAATTATCAAAAGTTACTTTACTGTACCCGAAAGATTCCATTTGGAAGGCTCAGGACAGTCCAACTTCAACTTGAGACATCTTTGGCTCCCCAACTCCGAATTGGACGAAATTTGGGTCTATGTTGGGTGATTTTTCGCAAGGAACACAATGGTGAGGCCTATATAAGCATCCCATGCTCCACGTTTTCTGAAGGACAGAATAGGTATTTTATTTATTCTTGGAGGAATCCTAGTCATCACCCTTACTCTCTCTCTCTTCCAACTTCTCAAAGGCACTTCTGGAATTCTACTTGGGATAGATTTATATTTTCTCATCTATAGAAGGTTGAAAAATCAAAGATGCTTTGATTTTATTGCTTGGAGAAGATATCTACAAAGAAAAGGAAGACTTGTTAGAATTGGAAGTTTATTTTTTAGAAATAGAAGGTCTATGTAAAGTTGTAAACAATCTTCTCTTCTTCTTCGTTTTTTCTTTTCTTTTTCTTAGGTTTCAAGGCATTGTAAAGAGGAAAGAGAAGAGAATATTCTCTTTTCTTAGGAATATTTCTCCTACACTTCCATCTTCTCTCTTTCTCCTCTCTTCCACCTATAAATCCCCTTACCTCTCTTATAAAAATTGCTCATTCACTTAGTGAAATTTCTTCTCTTCTTCTCCTTCTAATTTGTGATTTTTGGCTTTTCTAAGTTCTAGTTTACTTTTATGATTTTTAGTTAATGATTATAATAGGTTTAGTTTATGCTTTAATTTCAATTTAAGTCTTCAATTGGGTTGTAATTTCTTAATTCTAGTTTAGGTTTTAAGCCTTCTAGTCTAAGTTCTTAAGTTGATGACAAGACTTGAAGATTTAGAAGAGGAGGCCATGGTAAGTTTATGCAAGTATTCAAGCTTTTCATTTATATTCATGCAAGCACATCCAGGTTTTACTATCTAAACTCTCAATCTCATTCTCCATCTCCTCTATCTCTCTCTATCTTCTTCTTCTTTCCCCTCTATTTCTTTTATTTTAATTTTATATGGTTGTGGTTTATGGATGCATTTTTATCCCCTTATTTCTTTTTATGTGGTTAGTATGTGTGGCTGCATTTTTATTCCTTTCAATTCGCTTTAGTTTGATAGGTTAGATGCTCATGTGTTAGGATGCCGATTTAATCCCTTAATTTTGTTAGATGCTTATGAGTTAGGATGCATTGATTTTCGTTAGTTTAATTAGTTTAATTTAACACTTTAATTTGGTTCACTTTGCATTACTTTTAAGTTAGTTAAATAGAGTGGCGTATATCTCCTCGTGTTCGATCAGCTACGATTGACCCGTGTACGCTTGCGTTTTATTTTAACTCAAACAAGTTTTTGGCGCCGTTGTCGGGAGATTATTGTCCATTTTATTTATCTGATTTTTAAGTAGTTCAAGTGTTTTAGTTTATTATTTTCTCTTCTTTTTTTTTGAAAAAAAAGCAGTTTTTGAAAACCTCTTCTTGTGTCTCTTCTGTTTCAAATAGTGTGCGCCCAATCTAAAGTCCTTCATATGCTTCAACCCTCCATCTTTTAGTGTCCCTCATAGGATTAAGTTACCTATGACGCTACATCTTGACTTGGTTGGGTGGATTGACATGTGACTTATCTTTGGAGGTGACCACTCTTGATAACAGAAAGCGACATAGTGAGAGTGTTGGAAACATAAACGTATAGTAGATCTCCATTCTACATCGAATCTATATTGGGGTCGCACGTAGGTGGCTATACAGTTCCCTTGCTTTGCCAACCTATATGGCATCCTTACAACTTTTGAACCATTGTTTCGCTTTTGAGGGATAGAGATGCACTATCTACCTTGGGCTCCCTCTTGTTTCTAGTTTTTTAAGTGTTTTATTTTTCTTTAATTTTTCTAAAGGAGACCTCATATCTGTTTAGGTGACTAAGGTGTGGACTCGTGATTCAAGTAATCGTCTTATTAGAAGACCACCTTCTCTACTACCTTTGACCATGGGTGACCAACAACCCAAGACTCTTAAGGATAGGTTTTACCCCACCAGGGCTGCACTATCCTCATGCATTAGTCACTGTTGTTACAGGAATAACTATGAACTCAAGACCAACTTCATCGACATGCTACCCCCATTTCCATGGGATGGCTAATGAGGATGCATATCTCTTCCTTAGGGAATTTGAGGAGGTCTTTGTTCTAATTAAGGTTCAAAATTTGACTGATGATGCGGTTAGGCTTAGGTTTATACCCTTTGCCCTGAAAGACCGAGGCAAGAAGTGGCTCTATGAACGCCAACAAACTCCATTAATACATGGGATGAGTTCACCATTGTCTTTTGAGAAAATTCTTCCTCTTCACAAGACCAATAAGTTTAAAAGTGACATCCTCCGGTTCAGCAGAAACCACATGAGTCCTTTTCTAAATTCATGGAAAGATTCAAGGACCTCCTCTTAGAATGCCCTCACCATGGTTTCCATAGTTCTTAAAGAGTCTATACCAGTTAATCCGGTCAACCAGGTCAACCATGTGTCGGTATGCAGTTGGTGCCAAACCCCTGGATACCTTTTTGAGGAATGCCCCAACACCTTGGTGGGCAATTCCAGCACTGAGAATGTAAGTGCTCTCTACCAAAATAACCCATATAGTAATACTTACAATCCAGGATGGAGCAATCACCCCAATTTCTCATAGAATCAAGGGAACCAAGCAGGCCCATCCAACTTTAACCATCAAGGCAGTTGGTGCCCAAAGGCCCAACTATGCACCACAAAGCCAAGGAATGTCTCCTAACCCCTTTCCCCTCGTCCTCATCCAGGACCTTCTATTAGTCTCGCTAGGCCTCCCCGCTGCACCTTATCAGTAACCCCGGGGTTTACCAATACAGGAGAGGCAACAAGACTGAATGAGATGGACAACAAGATAACTCTTCTCATGACAAGCCATAATAACATGGAAAAACAACTCACCCAACTTGTCACAATCCTGCATGAGAGGGAAGCAGGGAAGTTACCTAGCGGCTGAGCCAAATCCTAGGCATCGAGTTCATATTGCAAGGTACCCAAGCTCCTCCAACCAATGTTGCACAAGGCCAACAACACCAAGGGCCCTCCAGACAGGTAAATGTTGTTTATGCTTTAAGGGCTGGCCGTGAGTATCAACGAGCTAGTGCACCTCGTCTTTATCATCTCATACTCCTATTGACTCTCCCCTTCGAAGAGGCCATTGAAGTGCCTACTATTCCAGTTCGTCTAATGAACCTAAAGATATACCGGATGATTTGGTTGAGGAAACCAAAGAGGATTCTATTGAGGAAGTTAAAAAGACCAACCCTGAAAGAATTTATACCCCATTTGTCCCTTTCCCAAATAGGTTGGTTAGCAAGAAGTCTCCTTCGTGGGAGAAGATATTGGATGTGTTCAAGCGGGTTCGGTGAATATCCCCTTGTTGGATGCTATTGCCCGGATCCCGCTTATGCTAAAGTCCTCAATGACTTATGCACCCAAAAGCGGATCACCAATGTACCCAAAAAGGCATTCTTGGCTGCAAACATTAGTTCTCTAATCTCATAGCCAGTAGCAACCAAGCATAAGGATCCTGGAAGCCCCACCATCTCTTGCACTATAGGCCATACCACTATTGATCATGCCTTATTAGACCTTGGTGCAAGTATGAACCTCTTACCCTTCATGTCTACCAACAACTGGGATTGGGAGAACTGAAACCGACCAAAATTACTCTTCAACTTACAGATCGATCGGTTAAAGTTCCTAAGGGAATGACTGAGGATGTCCTATTGAAGGTTGGGGAATTTATTTTTCTTATGGATTTTATTGTTTTAGATACCCAACCCACTACCAACTTCAAGGACTAAATCCCAATCATATTGGATAGACCATTCCTAGCTACCAGATCTTGCTTTAATCAATTGCGGGGAATGGTCTCATGAAATTATCTTTTGGCAATACTGTTGACTTCAATGTGTTTAGGTTGGGCAAGTAGCCTGATATGGATGACGAGGTGCATATGCTTCAAGGATTTTTCGATGATATTGATACTTTCTTTGAGATTGATTTTGATTCGGGATTTCAAGAATGTATGCAGGAATTGGAGGGTGTTGATGATACCTCCTTATCTGAGGTCTGGAGCATCCAACCACCTTTGGAGCCCCTTGGACCCTTATCCACTTCCATTTCCAAACCCTCTATTATTGAACCCCCCACATTAGAGTTGAAGGCATTGCCCTCCAATCTCAAGTATGCCTTCTTAGGACATGACCATACTCTTCCTATTATTATTGCTTCTGATTTGACTTCTATTCAGGAAGAAGAGTTGATTAATCTTCTAAAGGACCATAAAGAAGCCATAGGTTGGACCATGTCTGACATCAAAGGTATTAGCCCCTCTATTGTTCAACATCATATACATCTGATGGAGAGTTCCAAACCTTCTAGGGAACCCCAAAGGAGGACTAATCCTGTGATGAAAGAGGCAATCAAGAAAGAGATCCTAAAATGCTTGGATCATGGCATCATTTATCCTATTTCTGATAGCCAATGGGTGAGTCCTGTGCAGGTTGTGCCTAAGAAAGGAGGAGTCACTGTAGTTGAGAATGCAAATAATGAGTTGATTCCAACCCGTATCCAAACGGGATGGAGAGTGTGCATTGACTATAGGAAATTGAATGCGACAGCTTGGAAGGACCACTTCTCCTTGCCTTTTATTGATCAGATGTTACAGAGACTAGCTGGCCATAAATATTATTGTTTTCTTGATGGTTATACAGGCTATAACCAAATTCCTATTCCTCTAGAGGACCAACACAAGATCACTTTCACATGCCCTTATGGAACCTTTGCTTACCGGTGTATGCCTTTTGGGCTTTGCAATGCCCCTGCTACATTCCAAAGGTGCATGATGAGTATCTTTTCTGATATGGTAGAGCACTTCCTAGAGGTGTTTATGGATGATTTTTCTATTCACAACTCTATTTTTCTAATTGCTTGCATCATCTCTCTTTGGTTCTTAAAAGATGCATAGAAAAGAACTTGGTCCTGAATTGGGAGAAGTGCCACTTCATGGTAAAGCAAGGCATAGTTCTTGGTCACAGTGTGTCCAAAGAAGGGATCAAGGTTGATAGATCTAAGGTGGACCTTATTGCCAATTTACAACCACCCAAGAGTGTGAAGGACATTAGATCTTTTTCTTGGCCATGCAGTTTTTATAGGAGATTCATCAAGGACTTTAGCCAAATAGCTAGACCTCTCACTTCTCTTTTGGCAAAGGACTGTCCATTTGATTTCTCTCTTCGAGTGTCATGATAGTTTTGAGCAATTGAAAGAGCTTTGACCTCAGCCCCCATTATTCAAGCTCCAACTTGGATAGTTTCATTTGAGCTTATGTGTGATGCCTCCGATTTCTTTGAGGGGTTGTTCTTGGGCAAAGAATCAACAAATTGCCCCATGTGATTTATTATGCAAATAGGACTCTTAATGATGCATGACTTAATTATACCACCACAGAAAGAATTTTTAGTGTTGTGTTTGCTTTAGAGAAGTTTAGGCCCTACTTGGTTGGATCACATGTGATTGTTTATACCGACCATGCACTATCAAATATCTTATGCGAAGAAAGATGCCAAGGCTCGCCTCATTAGGTGGGTCCTTTTGTTACAAGAATTTGATCTTGAAATTAAGGATAAGAAAGGGTGTGAAAATTTGGTTGCGGACCATCTATCCCAGTACTGCCTAATTCTTTGACTCATCAACTCTCCAATCAATGAGAACTTTCGATGAGTATCGATGGCGGTTGTCTAGTGAACCTTGGTTTCTTTGGCATTGTTAATTATCTCAGTTACGGTGTGACACTGGACATTGGTCTACCCAAGATAAGAATCATTTCTTTTCACAAAGTTAAATATTTCTTTTGGGATGATCCTTATCTTTTTAAGACTTGTCCGATCGGGTAATCTAGAGATGTATCCCGATCATGAGCAACAACTGTCTTATCTTTTTGCCATGATCAAGCTTGTGGAGGCCATTTTGGGCCTAATAAGACTACGGCCAAGGTTTTACAGTTGTGGATTTTATTGGCCTATCGCTTTAAAAACGCTTTTACTTATTGCAAGGCATGTTCTTCATGCCAATCGTTAGGGCGTCTTACTAAGAGAAATATGATGCCCCTCAACCCAATTAAGCGGTTGAGGTGTTTGATGTATGGGGTATTGATTTCATGGGGCCTTTCCCTAACTCTCTTGGTAACTGTACATATTACTTCTTGTGGACTATGTGTCCAAATGGATTAAAGTAGTTGCTTGTAAGACCAATGACCACAAGGTGGTTGTGAAATTTCTGAAGGAGAACATCTTCTCCCGTTTTGGTATTCCCCGGGCTATCATTAGTGATCGGGGCAAGCATTTTTGTAATCGGCCTTTTGAGGCCCTCATGAGAATGTATGGTGTCGTCCATAAGTTGGCCACACCCTACCATCCCCAGACTAGTGGCTAGGTTGAGGTTTCAAATAGGCAGATCAAGCAAATTCTTGAAAAAACCATCATCCCGAACCGCAAGGATTGGTCTAACCGGTTGATAGATGCGTTGTGGGCCCATAGGACAGCCTTCAAGACCGATCTTGGTCAATCTCCGTGCCGTCGGTGTATGGAAAGGCATGTTACCACTCGTAGAGATTGAGCACAAGGCCTTTGGGCTATCAAGAAGCTTAACTTTGACCTACCCACTACGGTGCCCATAGGAAACTCCAACTATCTCGAGTTGGAAGAGCTTAGGAATGAGGCATATGAGAATGCCCGAATTTACAAGGAAAAACTAAGGCTTTCCATGATAGGCACATTTTGAGAAAATCTTTTGTGGTAGGCCAAAAAGTTTTGTTGTATAATTCTCGTTTGCATATCTTTCCAGGTAAGCTGCGTTCTAGATGGGATGGCCCCTATATTGTTCAAAAAGTTTATCCTCATGGAGTCGTTGAAGTCCTCAATCCAAGTACAGGAGCTACTTTCAAGGTCAATGGCCAAAGATTGAAGCCGTACATAGAGATGCCTACTCGAGTTGAAGAAGAGGTCATGGATCTCCATAAGCCTCTTTACCTTGACCCCTGGTATGTATCCCCTTCCTTGTCTTTATTCTTTCTTTTCTCGCATGCATTGAGGACCTTGCATAAATTAAGTGTGGGGGGTGTGTTGGGCTTTAATTGTGAATTTTATGAATTTTGATTATGGCGATAGTTTTTGGATATGTGCATAAGTCTCTTCGATTTGCAAGCGAGAGTGAGAGGGAATTAGGTGCCCTCCTAGCATGAGAAATAATAAAAAATTCCTTTTCAAGGATGGTAGTTGGTTTTGTATCCGGTGATGGGGATTGAGTTTGAAAATATGAGTGCTACTTCATGTGATGGTTAGATTCTCTATGTGTTTATGGACCCCTTTGATCTTTTTGGCTAGTAGTTGAGACCAATTTGTTTATAGCAAGGCATGAAAGTGAAAGTGAATGAAAAAAAAAAAAAGAGACAAACAGAAAGAAAAGTGGAATTCCTTGGGACTAGACAGGCACTGTGCCTCATGAAGCGGGGGTGACTTGATCGAAATTCTTGGAAGGAAACTCAAAAAAATAAAAACTCTTGCATCAATGTCTCAATGTCTTATGGATACATGCAAAAGCAAAGCTACCAAGTATTTGGGTGTCCGGTGTATGCTCCACCATGTCATTCAGAGACATGAGTAGAGTAGAAAAAGAGTTTGTTGTTGAGAAAAAAAAAAAAAAAAGCTTTTGCCTTAATGCCTGGAAAAGAAAGTATGGTAAAAAATACTCAATGCCTAAGTCTTTGGTTCCATCAAGATTACTATGAGTGGTTTTACTTGAAGGTGAGTAGTGTTCAAAAAAATATGAGGAGATCCCTTGACCTTGATGCATGCTTGTTACTTGAATTGATGTGGGGTGATAAAATTCAAGTGTGGGGGAACCTTTGGCTCCTTAATCTTTAGTTGAGTATTTTTTTGAGATTGTGTGCCCTATCTTACTTATGCCATGAGAAAAATTTAAATCATTTTTTTTATTTATTTATTGAATTTTGGGTGTATATTCACTGCAAACACTCACGAGACACAACTCATCCACTAGGGGTAACCTAGGGGTTGAAAGGCTTGTTGCACATGCTAAGTGCAACCGTGATTCCTACGAAAGTGAGTTAGGATTTTTTTTTTTTTTTTTTTTTTTTTGCATTCTAGGTTAGTTTATCTTTTGCTTTACTTGAGGATGAGTAACGTTCAAGTGTGGGGGAATCTGATGAGCACATTTATGTGTGAAATCTTAAGGCATAATCCATACATTTTACCACATTGGGCAGAGTTACTCGGTGCTTTCTTGTGCTTTTCAGGTTTTAGGTGAATTATTGTGAAAATGGAGGAGATGATGCTAAGTAGATGTTTTTAAGCTTTTTTGAGGTGTTAATAGTATGGATGCATAGCCCATCGAGTCAACTTCGCAACGGTTCAAACGACATTTGATTCCGAGTTGAAACGAAGAAGTAATGGCCGTTTCCGTAACGACGCGCGAAAATGGTGTACAGGGGTTTATTTATAATTATTGACAGTCGGATGGGGACAAAGTGAAGTGGAAGTTCGGATTCCAGGGGCCTTAACATAATTATTAGAAGTTACTTTACTGTACCCGAAAGATTCCATTTGGAAGGCTCAGGACAGTCCAACTTCAACTTAAGATATCTTAGGCTCCCCAACTCCGAATTGGACGAAATTGGGTCTATTTTGGGTGATTTTTCGCAAGAAACACAATGGTGAGGCCTATACAAGCACCCCATGCTCCACGTTTTCTGAAGGACAAAATGGGTATTTGATTTATTCTTGAAGGAATCCTAGTCATCACCCTTACTCTCTCTCTCCTCCAACTTCTCAAAGGCACTTCTAGAATTCTACTTGAGATAGATTTATATTTTCTCATCTATGGAAGGTTGAAAAATCAAAGATGCTTTGATTTTATTGCTTGGAGAAGATATCTACAAAGAAAAGGAAGCACTTGTTAGAATTGGAAGTTTATTTTTCTAGAAATGAAGGTCTATGTAAAGTTGTAAACAATCTTCTCTTCTTCTTCTTTCTTTTTTTCTTTTTCTTAGGTTTCAAGGCATTGTAAAGAGGAAAGAGAAGAGAATATTCTCTTTTCTTAGGGAATATTTCTCCTACACTTCCATCTTCTCTCTTCTCCTCTCTTCCACCTATAAATACCCCCTACCTCTCTTGTAAAAATTGCTCATTTACTTAGTGAAATTTCTTCTCTTCTTCTCCTTTTAATTTGTGATTTTTTGCTTTTCTAAGTTCTAGTTTGCTGTTATGATTTTTAGTTAATGGTTATAATAGGTTTAGTTTATGCTTTAATTTCAATTTAAGTCTTCAATTGGGTTGTAATTTCTTAATTCTAGTTTAGGTTTTAAGCCTTCTAGTCTAAGTTCTTAAGTTGATGACAAGACTTGAAGATTTAGAAGAGGAGGCCATGGTAAGTTTATGCAAGTATTCAAGCTTTTCATTTACATTTATGCAAGCACATCCAGGGTTTTACTATCTAAACTCTCAATCTCATTCTCCATCTCCTCTATCTCTCTTTATCTTCTTCTTCTTCCCCTCTATTTCTTTTATTTTAATTTTATATGGTTGTAGTTTATGGATGCATTTTTATTCCCTTATTTCTTTTTATGTGGTTAGTATGTGTGGCTGCATTTTTATTCCTTTCAATTCGCTTTAGTTTGACAGGTTAGATGCTCATGTGTTCGGACGCCGATTTAATCCCTTAATTTTGTTAGATGCTTATAAGTTAGGATGCATTGATTTTCGTTAGTTTAATTAGTTTAATTTAACACTTTAATTTGGTTCACTTTGCATTACTTTTAAGTTAGTTAAATAGAATGGCGTATATCTCCTCGTGTTCGACCCATAGCTACGGTTGACCCGCACGCTTGCGGTTTTATTTTAACTCAAACACCTACTGCCGCAACTTATTCAATACTTGACTCATGCTATAACTTCTCTGGATACGCTAGAGTAACATTACCAACTATAGTGTTGCATTTTGGTGGAGATGCTGACTTGAATGTTGATAGTTCTGGGATTATAGTTCAAGCAAGCTCAACTCAATATAACTTGGCTTTTGCTGGAAACAGTGCTGATACCGATTTGGGGATTCTTGGAAACATGCAACAGCAAACATTTGAGGTGGTTTATAATGTGGCTGGAGGAAAGCTAGGATTTGGCGCTGGTGCTTGTAGCTAATGAGAACCAAAAGAAGAAGAAGCAAAAATGATCCATATGTTCCTCTTCTTTTTTCTTTTTTTCTTTTTTTAATTTTTTTTTATACAGCAAATTACATGCATCCCTGGTGTTTGAAACAATAACAGAACACCCGTCGTAGTTTAACCTTTTACGTGCACCCCTGGATGATTGGGAGGCTTACAAATAAGCCCTTACCGTTAAGTTTAAACTGTTAGGTATAGTTAAATATTTGAAAATGGCTATAATAGCCTTCAATGCCATGGAGAATTTTACCCTTATGATAGAACATAAGCATATGTTAGAGCAAACACCAACCAAAAAAAAAAAAAAAAACCGAAAGAAAACAAAAATAGAGCAAGATGACACAGAGATTTAACGTTTTTCCCACATCAGTATGGTGTGCTACATCCACGGGCAAATGCGAAGATGATTCACTACGCAAATCGGAGAAAAATTACAATGGAGATCTCTCAAGAATGCCCAAAACGGCGCTACTGCTCTCTCCCAGAAACCCTAAAACGAAAACCCCAAATCTTACTCATCTTTACAATAAAGCGGGTAAGGAACATAAATACTCCTCCATCGGATCTGGGTCAAGCCCTCCGCTACCATCACAGATTTCAGAAAAAGTTCCATTCAGGTCGCCACCTAAAATGTCGGAGCGGTTCATTCTTCGAAACGGGTCCAAGAATTCGAGACATACATAACAAATCTCCACCTTAGCTTGAATTCTGCTTTAACAAGCAAACACATAGCTGAAATCTTCATCTTCTTCAATAGCCTTTCCAAAGGGCTCAACTCAAATGCTGCAAACTCCAATCAAGTTCAAGCAATGCTCGAACTTGGTAGCACATAAAGGCTTTGTCAACATATCAGCTGGATTGTCTTCAGTACCAATCTACAACACTTAGATATTGCCTTGAGCAACTATCTCTCTAACAAAATGATACCGAACATCAATGTGCATCGTCCTCTTATGATACATTGGATCTATAGTCAAGTGAATAGCACTCTGGCTATCATAGTGGACAATAGTCACTGCCATATACTCTGCTTTAGTAGTAGATAATGCAACTGTAGCCTGTAAAGTAGCTTTCCAACTAACTGCACATCCTCCAAGAGTAAATACATAACCTGTTAGTGATCTCCTCTTGTCAAGATCACCTGCATAATCTGAATTAACATAACCAGATAAGCTATCACCATTCCTTCCAAACTCCAAGCAAACACCAGAGGTCCCCTTCAAATATCTAAGTATCCATTTCACTGCTTCCCAATGAGTTTTACCTGAAGATGACAAGTACCTACTCACCACACTAACTGCCTGTGAAATGTTAGGACGTGTACAAACCATAGCATACATAATGGAATCAACTGCACCAGAGTATAGAACATGTGACATGTACTTCACCTCTTCATTTGTCTGAGGTGATAGATCAGCTGAAAGTCTAAAATGAGATGCAATAGGAGTACTTACAGGTTTGGCATCTTTCATACCAAAATGCTCCAATACCTTCTCAATGTATTTCTGTTGAGATAGCCACACCTTCCCAGCTTTTCTATCCCTCTTAATTTCCTACCAAGAATCTTCCTTGCTGCCCCCAAATTCTTCATCTCAAATTCGGAATTTAACTGTTGCTTCAACTTGTTAATCTCATTCATATCTTTAGCTGCAATCAACATATTATCAACATATAGTAGCAAATATGAGCCATCAAAGAGTTCTCTGAAATATACACAACAGTTATATTGGCACCTATTGTAAGCAAAACTTTCCATAATAGAATCAAACCACCTATACCACTGTCTAGGAGACTTCTTCAAAGCATAAAGGGACTACTTCAATAAGTATACATGGTCCTCCTTACCCTTAGTAACAAAATCCTCAGGTTGATGTATATAAATCTGTTCCTCCAATTCACCATGTAAGAATGTTGTTTTCACATCGAGTTGGTCCAACTCCAAATCATGCATGGCAACTAAAGCAAGCAAGACACAAATAGAGCTATGCGTAACAACAGGTGAGAAAACATCATTAAAATCAACACCATATACCTGACTGTAGCCCTTTGCAACCAATCTTGCCTTGTACCTAGCACCTTCAACACTTGAGGTAGATTCCTTCTTTTTGAAAACCCATTTGCAGCCAACAATTTTCTTCCCTCTTGGTGGCTTGACAAGCTCCCAAGTTTGATTTTTATGAAGAGATTCAATCTCCTCATTCATGGCAATCAACCACTTTGTGGAATCAACTGAAGAAATAGCTTCTGAATATGTTGCAGGTTCACTATTTTCAATTATATCTGCAATAGACAATGCATAAGCAACAATTTCAGCATGCCCATATTTTTGTGGTGGTCTAATATTCCTTCTTGTTCTATACTTGGCAATGCTATACCGCTCTTCTTCTTGATCCCCTTGAGCTTCATCTTCTTCAGTGAAAGTAGGCAGCTGATACTAGCCTCTATAGAGCTTTCTTTCTTCTGTTGGTTTTGGGCACCACCACTTGCCTTTTGCTTAATTAAAATCTTGTAGCATTCAGATTTAATGTGCCCCTTCTTCTTGCAGTAATTGCAAAATAAATTCTTATGCCTAGATTTTGATCTAGCCTTCTTCTTGTCACTGTCCGAACTTCTTTTAGAAGCTCTCCCCCAAATGACCAAACTAACACCCTTTGATTTACTTGATGTCAACTCATCATCAATTTTCTGCTTGCTTAGTAGATTTGTTTTGACATCCTCAACAGAGATGATCTCTCTATCATAAATCATGATGTCCCTAAAATTCTTATATGATGGAGGCAGGGAACATAACAATAACGGGGCTAAATCTTCATCATCAATTTTCACATCTACTGCTTTCAAATCAATAACAATAGAATTAAAATAAAAAATATGGGATTTAAGTGAACTACCTTCACCCATACGAAGGGTATACAAACGTTGCTTTATTCTCAACCTGTTGGTGAGAGATTTGGTGAGATACAGGTTCTCCAACTTCACCACAACTCAGCAGTCGTCTTCTCTAAGAGAACTTCTTGCAAAACGTCATTTGAAAGACATAATTGGATAGCCGAAAGGCCTTTGATATCCATCTTGTTCCACTCCTCCTCAGACATAATTGCAAGTTTCTTCGCCTTCCCAAATAGGGCTTCCCTCAAGTCTTGCTGTGCAAGAACAGCCATCATCCGAACTTGCCATAAGCTAAAGCTAATGCTTCCATCGAACTTGTCAATATCGAATTTCGTTGATGTAGGAGCCATGGATACAGTGATTGAAGAAACCAGGGGCTTTGATATCAGTTTGTTAGAGCAAACACCAACCAAAAAAAAAAAACCGAAAGAAAACAAAAACAAAGCAAGATGGCACAGAGATTTAACGTGGTTGCTACATCCACAGGCAAAGGCGTAGATGATTCACTATGCAAATCGGAGAAAAAAATTACAATGGAGATCTCTCAAGAACACCCAAAACGGCACTGCTGGTCTCTCCCAGAAACCCTAAAACAAAAACCCCAAATCTTACTCAGCTTTACAATAAAGCAGGTAAAGAACATAAATACTCTTCCATCGGATCCGGGTCGATCCATCGCCCCCGCACCCCCAACGAGATCAATGATGGGCTCCATCGCTTTCTTCTCCATCAGGTCGGGCCAACATTCCAAACCCATCTCCCCATATCGCTTTCTTCTCCGACGAACTGCAAAGTATCTTTATCATCGCCGATGCTGCTGCTGCTATTTGGGGAATAATGTTCATTGATGGCGCCTTAAACATGGAATCCTCTATTCCATATCAAGTTTCAGTTGTCTAATACGATATGGATGTTCTGCAATCTTAGCTCGGGTCGCACATGTTTGGATATGCAAGTGGTCAGCAATATTTTGGAAAAGGGATGGGAAACAGCTAAAATATGGCTGGCCACCTCGACCACCAATCACCCGTGAACTGCAAGCTGTTTTTGGCTGTTGTGTCCTACAAAAACTACTGGGCCTCACTCTTGTCAACACGACCTGAATGGTAGCAATGGTTCTATCTAACAAGAAATTAATCTTGTGGATATAGAAAAGGAAAGCAGATTAGTTGGAATCACTATTAAAAAACAGAGAGAGAGAAAATGTTTGAAGGGGAAATTGAACAAGGATCAAAGTCAGAAGGGTTAGGCTGGGCAAAGGTTTCTTCTCATTGACTATTTTTGGAAAAGGTTGGAAGGAGAAATTGAACAAGGATCAAAGTCCTAAACATGGGACTAAAGAAGACCCTGATTCTTGCAAAACAAAACCAGTTTTTTCATGAAGAACAACATCTCTGTCAATAGGAGAAGAAGCATCTAATGAATCATGAGTTTCATCGTCACTGGAATTAGGACCATTAGATGTTGACTCAAGAGAGAAAAATCTAGGGATTTGATAAAGGGGTTTGGTTTTGAAGACCCAATGTGAGAAATGTGGGGATGCTAATTGAATTATAGACAGTTCAATGTCTTGAACAACTGAAGAGAACAACACCAGCTTCGATTTAGGGTTTTCACGTTTGGAGGAGAAGAATGGGAATCAGGGTAAACTGGTACTTAAATTAAGTCATTAAAGTAAAAGGGTAAAACTATCTTTTTTTATTTTCAAAACTAATAACTCACTATCACCGTGAGCCATCAGAGGGTTAAACGTAAAAGGTGAAACTATGGGGGTGTTCTATTATTATTTCAAACACCAAGGGATGCATGTAATTTGCTGTTATATATCTTACTTCTTATTATTATTATTATTATATAGAAACATGAACACATGTTTGGTGGCTAAACTTTCATTTGACACTTATATCCTTCATTCTTGATAAAAATTATACTTTATAATCTTTACCTTTTTGTCATTGTTTTTTAATAATTACTGAATCTTTGGTATCCTCAGTATTTATTGTTGTGTACACTTAATATATTATTTCATTCCATTTAATTTCATTTAATATTATTTATTATTTAATATCATAATTGGATTTCTGACTACGCAAACCGATAACAGCTGCAATCTGTGGATAAGGATAAGATACTGAAGGGGTACTCCCTTCCTTCTCAATCTCTATCGTTCTCTATGTCTTCGTCTTCCTTCCTTTACCTTGCAAACGTGGCTCAGCATCTCCCTCTGAGTGAGAGAGAGAAATTGAAAATGTAACAAAAACAATTTAATGAAGCATTTATCTCTCATTAATAGAATCCACGATTGACCATATCCATGTAACGCTTATACGAATCTTGCCTCTGCAACCTGATATCATCGTTGAACTCATCATGGCTAAGCGATTTCTCCCTCTTCAGTCCACCATCACCACCTCTCGATGATGATGATGACACAGATGAAGCTGAAGACGAAGCATCATTGAAGGTCTCTGACTTTCTGACTTTCTCAGCTCCTTTCGATTGGTCACCGCCGGTGCCGATTCCAGATTCGAGTCAGGAACAATCACACGAGGTGGAACGTCCCATGTCTCGCTCTTCTTCAGGTGCCGTATCAATGACCTTTTTCCTGTCTAATAATTTAATTCATCCATGCAATTCTGATCGACAAACAGAATTATCTTTTGCTATTTATTTTAGATCCACTGTTGATTCTTTTTTGGTTTTTAAAATCTGACATTGAAATCAGAACCCTTTTCTGTGTCTTCATTTCTTCATTGTCTTTAATATTTTTAGTATAAGTTCCCATACCTGCAGGCTTTCATTCACATTGCCTACATCAAAGAAATAGTAAAACGCAAGGAAAATTAATTCTTAGTGGTTTAGATGAGTCCTGGAATAGAGTAATCATAGCCTAATACATGCACTGTAACATCCTTTTTAGGGACCGGTAGTTTTAATTAATTTCAGAATAGTTTTGACTTTCGATCAATTGTTGCTTACAGCTTTTCCGTTTTGGACGGTTTTCTCTTGGGCATTTTTTGATTGGAGTTATTGCACACTCAAAGTTTTTTTTTTCTTTGTATATCTGTTTTTGTTCTCTACTTCCTTTGGAGGATATTTGGTATTTTTAGTTTTCTTTTCTAATTTGTAGACTGTCCTGTTTACTGGTGTTTGTCTGCAATATGTTGACAAGTTGGATTGTGCTCCTCTTGCTGTCGTTGTTAGCTCCACTCCCAAATCTAGGATAACACCACAACCAACGCACTTACTATTAAATGGTAGTGGGTTCATCTTTCGTTGATCGAAAAGCCTGTAGATACAACTTTTTTCCCTTAATAGTTGATCTAATTAAGACACTCAAAAGGATACACTATTTGTGTTACTTTGAAAACTTCAGGATTATTCAACCAAAATTTTCAGGGCTTTAACTAACAAGATCTACTATTTACTTAGGGGGTTTTCTGGGCTGTATATGGGTGATGATGATATGAAATTTCCACATTTGTTAAATTAGGTTTTTCGATAAAATTATTCTATTCTCCAGTCAAGAGACCCTTAATCTGACTGGTACATGAATGAATCTTTTTCATCCTCTTTCCATTTTTATCCAATATTCTTGAACTCGGCCTGCTGTCCCAATATCTCCACAATTAGGGGGTTGTTAACTCTTCTACGCTCAGTTGGTCTCTAGCATTTTATTTTTTTGTAGGATTATTGATTTCTGGATGTATTTGAATCTAGATAACCTCTGGAATAGTCGAACCCAACCATTTACAGAAAAAATTCAAAATTAAAGGAGTTCTTTGGTAGATCTTTAACTATATCTAGACTATAGAGGAAATTTTCTGTTTAAACAGAAAATACTAAGCTTCAGAACCAGTCTCGGTCCTACCCCGGTTAGTTAGTGGGTTCAGCTGGTTCAACTGGTCATCAATATCACCCTAAACCGTCAAACGAAGTCAGCGGAATACTCTTCTGAATTAGGAAAAAACAATTGATTTTTATAATTATTCTTCCTTTGTTGACCAGTTTACTTATTTGGTCATTGGTCGAACCGAATGATCCATCCGGTCTTGGTTTGCTAATGAACACACTAGCAGGGTTCTAGACTAGAAGGTTATTATTCACTGTTGTATCTGTGCTTTCTATACCTGGTGTCGACTAACCATTCTCTTAATATATATAATACCAATATGATCAACGAAGCTTAAAGCTTGAGAATTCAAACATTCTTCTGATTGACTGGATTGAAGGTAGCTAATAATTTTATTTTTTTTTAAAAGGAATAAGGTTTACTTTGAACCTACTTTATAGCGATCAATATTCCTTTTCTGATACAAGGATAATTCCCCCTCACCCCCCATGAGGTGGGATTCAATCATTCAATCACTTGTCTCTGTACCAGCGTCTGGGGACCTTACCTCCAAGCCATGGTTGTCAACTTGTTTCTACATTTTTTGTAAATTTCTTTTTGAATTATTTGGTTAGATTTGTGAATGGTTGATTTTTTGTTTGTGCATCAGATTTAGTTTGGAGCACCATGAGACCAACCCAGCCAGAAAACTAAGTAAAATATTGCAGCTTCGACTTATATCCAAACATCAGTTACAGTGTCAACTGAAAATAGGTTGGGGTAATAAAAAAAGGGAAAGAGATCACTGCCAAGGCCTTTACAACCTGCACGCGTGGGCTGGCCAATGGTAGCACTCACAAGCATCGCCCTGGATGGGATTTTCACCTTTCCATGGGGCAGCATTGTACTTTCACGCGCTTCTGTAGGATGAGGAACATAATCCCTTAACAAATAAACAGTTGTTTGCTTCCAATTAAGACCTAAGAGTAGATTTTTTTTTCTTTCTTAATTATTGAAACTTGCCATTTAAAATTTTCTAAGAAACTTATGTGATTATCTAATCAAATGAAAGGGGAAAGGGTTCTATGCTTTGATGCATCGAGCAAATAAGATGAGAGACGAGGAGATCAAAATACACTAAATATAGTTATTCCTCCATGTAGCAATGACACTTCATTTTTCAGAATTCAATGAATTTTATAGAAGACTGAATTCTCAAGTACAGAGGAAAGGCTAAACATATTTTATTGTGAACCCCGGGATCAAGGCATTGGTTATCTACTTCAGCCAGACTGTTTACTGAGTTTGTGTTAACAACATATGACACCAAACACCACTCTCTACTCAATCCTATATCTCTGCAATACTCTAATTTTGTCCAAGTTTTCTATGCATAAAACTTCTATCATAATTTGTTCATTTTTTCATAGTTTCACTCCATACTTTGACCGATTACTTATGTCTTCTAACTTTGTTAGACACCATAGACCCTTTGTGTTAAAATTGCTTGGGTTCAAACAAAGAGCCATTATCTTTTCTACTGCAACGCCTATTGCAAGGTCCATCGCACATGCATAGGATTGTGGGACTAACCTGAGATTTCAGCCACAGTTGGGACCCGTCAGGATCTCCACTCATCTGGAATTTCAGCTCCATTTACATTCTGGTTCTGAAGTTGTAAAGTTCGACATATCGAGCCTATATTGCCCTATTTTCAATTTATTTTAAATTTTTTGTTTTTGTTTCAATCTGTACTACATAGTTGTATTTGTGACTTTCTGTTTCATGATTTCAGTTTTATTCTGCTACCTTAGCTCAGTTTGATTATGTTTGATTAATTCAAGACCTTATTTCCCAAATAAAACCTCAAAAGATTTACAAGCACTAGTGAAGGAGACCACAGACACCATTTTCCCATAATTTTTATGATATGCATCAATATTTATTGAAAAATAGTTTAGTACTTCATACTATTTTGCACATTCATAAAGTCTCATTACCTTATAAAACCAAAATAATTTTCTCTCCAGCACTTAACAAATGCTTACACGTGCATTTTTACTATATATATATATATATATATATGAATATCAATTTACCGCAAAGAAAACCAAAAGAGAAGGGGGGGGGGAGAGTATACAACATAGGGGCTTATAAGACTCCCCAGGGCAATACACTAAAGAAATCTACTAGCCCCAAACACAACAAAGCGGGAAGACAACCAACAGTCTAAAATGACAGACTCATAGGAGAACCATCAAAAACAAAGCAAACTCCCAACGAAAGATCAAAGGGAACAAGACCACTGAATATGTACACCCCAATTCAAGAGTCTACTAGAAAAGCATTCTTGGCTGGGCTATTGCCTTTGAAGATCACACTGTTACACATTTTCCAAGTTTCAAGCCATATGTCATGCGCAGTGAGAGGTCTTGTCCTCATTTTGTTACGGAATTTCATGAAATTTCTCTCAGACCAGATATGGCTAATTTTAGTGCATAAGGCCAACTTCCCAGTAGTTGAAATCATCATCAAGGAGGATGCCACATCATCTTCCACTATGAATCTTTCCATATATCAAACCTAAAATCTCCTACGATATCTTAGCCGTCGATTCCACTTGAACTTCAATGATTGAGATTAAACCATTACTTTGAATATAAAGACTAAAAAATATTAGTCATGGGCTTGGGCTTTTGATGCAAGCTGATCTCCTTGGAAACTTGTAAATATGGGTTGGATGCACTTGGGCTGCATCATTCCCTCCTTGTAAGAAAGAATTCGTCTCTGCATTCGAATCTTCATCATTGCTAGAGTCTCCCACAAATGGTGTAAGATGGCGCACATTGAAAACATCATGAATCTTCATGTGGGATGGAAGCTTGAGCTGGTATGCATTGGGGTTAATGTGTGCAGAACTTCAAGAGGTCTAAGCTTTCGATCACTAAGCTTCTTGTAGCTTCCCACGAGGTGATGCTCCGGTGGCAAGTAAGCCCAAACAAAATCACTGGGTTTAAAGATGACCTCACGATGCCGTTTATCAAAAGCATTTTTGTAGAGCTCCATCTTGTCTTGAAGCTTTTGATGCACATTTTCATGGATTTGCCTCATTTCGGAAACAATATCATCCACTTTTACAATTGTCTTTTTGGGAAATGGGATGGGTGAGAAGTCAAGAGCCATTTTGGGTTGTCTTCCATAAACAATTATAAAGGGACTATAACCCGTAGTTCGATTCATCGAACAATTAAGGCAAACTCACCAAGAGATAATCGATTTTCCCAAGAGCGGGGATTGTCATCGATCAAGATCCGCAACAAGTTTCCCAATAATTGATTGACTACTTCGGTTTAGCCATCAGTTTGAGGGTGGAACACTGTATTAAATTGTAGTTTGGTGCCAATGCTTTTCCACAGTTGTCGCCAAAAATGACTAAGAAACTTTGTATCTCGATCGGAGGTGATAGTCTTTGGAAGACCATGCAATTTGTAAACTTCTTTAAAAAAAGATCGGTGGTCCGGGATGCATCCATTGTTTTGCGGCAAGGAATGAAGTGAGCCATTTTTGAAAATCTATCAACCACCACAAAAATGGAATCCGTACCTCGAACTGTGCATGGCAATCCAAGTACAAAGTCTATAGATATGTCTTCCCAAGGAGCTTGTGGTATGTGTAAGGGTAGGTAGAGACCCGCATTGGTGTTTTGTCCCTTACTTATTTGGCACTTTCGATGCTTCATCACATGACGGTGCACATCTCTCTTGAGGTGGGGTCAAAAGTACTTAGCTGCAACTAAGTGTAGTGTCTTGTCTCGCCCAAAGTGTCCTTCATTGTGCATTTCTTAAATCACCTTTTGTCGAAGGGAGCAATTCGGAACACACAACCGATTTCCTTTGAATAAGAAACCATCACAAATAGTAAAACCAGCAAGGACCTTATCTTTTGCATCCGAGATGAGTTTTGAGAAGTAATCATCTTCTTCATAAAGCTCTTGAAATGATTCAAAACCAAGCACAGTAGTATGCATTATAGAGAACAAATCCTTCTTGCAACTAAGGGCATCGGCAACTTGGTTTTGAACACCGGCCTGTGCTTGATATGGAAGTTGAATTCTTAAAGAAACTCCACCCATTTTGCTCATCAAAATTGAGCTTTTGTTGACCTGAAATATACTTTAGAGCTTCATGGTCGTACAAAACAAACCCCTATGAATCAAATATGGCCTCCAATGTTCAAGGATACGAAAGAGAGCATAGAACTCTAAATCATAAGTGTTATAATAGAGCTTAGCACCATTCAACTTCTTGCTAAAGAAAGTGATGGGACGTCCTCCTTGACTTAAGACTCCTCCAATACCGATTCCGGAAGCATCACAATGAACCTAAAAAATAAGGTCAACATTTTGGAAGAGATAGAACCGGGGCGGTGCTCAATCTTTCTTTAAGTTGCTCAAAACTCCGTTGGGCTTCATCGGTCCATTCAAAGGCTCCTTTTTTAATGCAAGATGTGAGTGGGGCTGCTATGGCACTGAAATGTGAAATGAATCGCCTATAGAAGGAAGCCAATCCATGGAAGCTACGAACATCATGCACACTGGTTGGAGTTGGCCATTCTTGAATCACCTTGACTTTGGCATCATCAACAGATATGCCATCTTTGGAGATGTTGAAGCCTAGGAACAAGATCTTCTCCATCATGAAGTAACACTTGTCAGGGGCCGCATAGAGCTTCTCCTTCCTTAGGGCAAGTAGCACTTCTTGAAGATGCTGCAAGTGCTCATTAGTAGATTTACTATAAACAAGAATATCATCAAAGCAAACAACAACCAATTTCCCAAGATAGGGCTTCAAGACTTGGTTCATAAACCTCATTAAAGTTGATGGAGCATTAGACAATCCAAATGGCATAACAAGCCACTCAAATAGTCCATCTTTGGTCTTGAACGCTGTCTTCCATTCATCTCCAGGTTTGATTCAGATTTGATGATATCTGCTCTTCAAATCAAGATTTGAGAAAATGGTAGCGCCGGATAGATTATCCAAGAGATCATCACGGTGGGGAATGGGTAAACTGTATTTGACCGTGATCTTGTTAATGGCTTGACTATCAATACACATCCTCCATGTTCCATTCTTCTTTGGCACTAAGAGTGCGGGAAAGGCACGAGGACTAAGGCTTTCTCGAATGAACCCTTTTGATAAAAGCTTTGTAACTTGCCATTGCAACTCTCCATGTTCGGCAGGACTCATGCGGTAATGAGGTAGATGGGGAAGGGGAGCATCGGGCACCAAATCAAGTTGATGCTAAATTTCTCTCAGCGGAGGGAGGCCCGGGGGTAGGTCAAATGGGAAAATATCTTGAAACTCACTCAATAGTGGTTTCACTTGGTCTGGGACAGTTGGAATTTGTACATCATTATACTCAGACTTGTTTAGCATTAGATATACAACATCTACCCCTTCCATAACACCCTTTACATCCCTTATTGTGAGCAAATTTGGGGTTGGGGAATTTTCCTTCAATAGAGACTTGAGAGGTTCCTTGCTAGGTGCCAAAGTAATTCTTTTTTAATCAAATTCAAAAGAATAAGTATTATTCCTTCCATCATGAGTAGTCCTCCGATCAAATTGCCAAGGTCGACCAAGAATTATGTGGCTAGCATCCATAGGCAATACGTCACACCATATTTTGTCATAATATGTAGATGCAATGGAGAGATGAATAAGGCAACGTTTGGAAACGGTATAGTGTGGGGTGTTCTTTCAAGTCAAGCTTCAACTTTTGAGCCGCCTCTTCTGAAATTACATTCTCACAACATTCGGAATGAATGATGAGTTGACATACCTTACTGGCAATGGTACATGCCGTGTGAAAAATATTGTTGCACAACTATCGGTCACTGGTTTCTTGCTTTGGGGTGAGAAAAATCTTTCTCATCATGAGGAGTTTGCCGGTATCAGTGTGGAGCACTTGCCCTTCTTCTTTATGTTCATGTTCGTCCTCTAGAGGTTCTTCATCTTGGAAATCCTCAATTTCAGATTTATCTTCTTGGTCCTCAAAACCCACCATGGCACCTTTTCTGTTTTGAGAATTTTTGGCTTTACGACAATTACTTACTCGGTGGCCAATCTCTCCACAAGAATAACATCTTAAAGCGGTGGAGGAACTTGGACTGGTTTCGGCAGTAAGATTGGGACCTTTTGGTTGAGAAGAATTCTTGTCCAAGTTAGAAGAACGGTCAAAATAATTAACCGGTTTAGGAGTGCTTACCGAATTTCGACTTGGCCAATTAGAAGTGAAAGTGGTTTATTGTTTCCGGCTTCGAGAGCGCTCCACTTTAAGGGCTCTTTGATGTGCATCTCCCACATCCCAGATGTCAAGAACTTCAAGGGCTTCTTGAATGTGAGATTGTAGCCCATTCAAGTATTTGTATTGTTTACAAGTATATCTTTTGGATCCATGATATTGTTACGAATTACCAACTCATTGAACTCATTGGTATACTGATCTACCATTCGCATACCTTGTCTCAAATTTTGGTACCGTTGGTAGAGCTCTCTTTTGTGTCCTTTGGGAAGGAAATACTTCTTCATCTTGTCTTCCATCTTTCTCCATGAAGTGATGGGTGCTTTGCCGACGGATTGACGTGTTTGCTTCTCATGTCGCCACCAAGCGATGGCCTTGCCTCAAAGTCGCACGGAAATGATGCCATCTCGGTGATCGTCTGGGACATGTCTATGTTCAAATACTTCACTTACAAGAGTCAGCCAATCAAGAATTTCATCGGGTGGATCAGTACCTGAAAATTCTGGTATGTATCTTTTGATCTCCTTTTACCAATCCGGTTCTCGAACTCCTTGGGTTTGGTGTTGTCGGAACCTTCTTGGTAGTGCAACATGGGAGCCTTCTGACATAGAATCTTTGGATCCTTCACCTTTGGAACTTGGTGGTGGATTATTGTTGTTGCCTTGAAACCTCAAAACCTCTCGAGTATGATTTTTATTTGTTCTTGCATCTGCCGTTGTTGTTCTAAGGCTTGGGCAAGAGCATCTTCATTGACAGTGGTGGTGAGGTTGCCACGGCCTCCTCGTCCACCTCGGATTCCTTGGGGCATGGTGTCTCTCCTCCTTGGCTCTGATACCAAATGGTGTAATCACCTCTATGGGATTGCTTGAGGTTGGATCGGGAGAGTACTTCTCTTCTTAAATATCAACAAAAAATTTTGGCAGATTGACCTTTTCTCTTGGTGCTAACACGACTTGCCACTTCATTCACAAGAGCGACCCTGGGTACAACTTCTCCAACTTCCCACAATATGATCCCATGGTTGAGAAGGAAGTGGCCGACGTTGAGGAGAGGATCTTGAAAGATGAGGCCGAGGCTGAGAAAAAGAAAGGTCCAGATAATCTTTTGGCCCGATCCGAAGCAACCGCCCCGATAGATGATCTAAAGAATCTCGATCCAGAGGTTTTCGCCCGTGCCCCTATCTCCGATGCTGTCACTTTGCCTGTTTCTGCTACCCAGGATGATGAGGAAATTGTTGTTGACTGACCCCTCGGGGTGGTCCCCTTCTCTCTCTCTCTCTCTCTCTCTCTCTCTCTCTCTCTCTTTTGAAAGAACAATTGTCTGTAAGAAAGGTGTATCTGTTTGTTTTTTTGATCGGATCGGACTTTGGTGATTCCAACCCATTGGAATATATGAATTAAGAACTTTTCTTCATCTTTATTGTGTGTGTTCCTTTATTCCTCTTTCTTCTATCACGAACATTCATGTCTTTATGTTGCCTTTGCCTAATCTTAAGTTTGGCGTGGCTTCTTTTTTGGCAGAGGATTATCCTAACTCTAAGGTCAGTAACATGCCTCACAGGTGAGAGTTCATTTAACCCCGAGATTTTCTTCGCGGGTGGGCACTTTTATGCCTCACGGATGAGGGCTCTCCCGACCCTGAGGTCGGTGATCTGCCTCACGAGTGGGGACTTTTATCTAACCCCGAGATTTTCTTCATGGGTGGGGACTTTTGGCCTCACGGATGAGGTCTTATTTGACCCTGAGGTGGGTGATCTGCTTCACAGGTGGGGACTTTTATGCCTCATGGATTAGGGCTCACTTGACCCTGAGGTCGGTGATCTGCCTCACAGGGTGAGGACTTTTGTGCCTCATGGATGAGGGCTCATCTGACCCTGAGGCCGGTAATTCGCCTCACAGGTGAAGACTTTTATGCCTCATGGATGAGGACTCATCCAACCCTGAGGTCGGCAATTTGGATATGTGCAATGAGATTTGTAGAACTAAGATGTGAACTCTTTGGTTTTTATATTCTTTCTTGACTGATAGTTAATATATGAAGAAAAATCTTGAAGAAATTTCATAAAAGTGAAGTAGATCTATAAGGAAGTGAGTTAGTTCAGGGTTTTACTGATAAAACCTCTTTAAATTCTCCGAGTTCCATGGTCTTGGTATGTCTTCACCCCCCGGAGTTTACAGATGATAGGTCCCAGGTCTGATTGTTCTAGAAACTATATAGGGTCTTTCCCAGTTTGGAGATAGCTTGTTCGCATTCTTCGGGTTAGATGCGCTCATTCTCTGAAGTACCAAATCTCCCACTCTGAATGTCCTAGGTCAAACTCGGGAATTATAGTACCGAGCCATCCTCTGTTGATAAGCTGCATTCCTAATTAAGGCCTTATCGCACACCTCATCCAAGAAATCCATGTTTACTCGAAGTCCATCTTCATTCAATTATTCGTCAAAGGTCAAGACCCGATGTGATGTGGCCAAAACTTCCACTGGCGCTAGGGCCTCCGTGCCGTATGCTAACCTGAAAGGAGTCTCGCTAGTCGGCATCCAAACTGTTGTTATGTAAGCACAGAACACTTGGTAGTTCATCCACCAACCTTGCCTTTGCCTCGAGCAATCTTTTCCTGATGCCATCCAGGAGAGTTCGGTTCATGACCTCTACTTACCCATTGCACTGAGGGTACGCTACAGTGGTATTCTTGAACTCAATGTGATAGTGTATGCAAAAGGCTCTGAAAGCTGAATTGTCAAACTGCTTTCCATTGTCCGTAAGCAAGACCTTAGGGAGGCCGAACCAATAAATGATTTTGTCGCGAAAAAAATTCTCCATGTTCTTCTCTGTAATGGTTGCCAGAGGTTCAACCTCTACCTACTTGGTGAAATAATCGATGGCAACCACCAAAAATTTCCTATTTCCCGAGGCTGGGGTGAAATTCTCGAGTAGATCCATTCCCACATCGCAAACGGTATGGGGCTGAGTACTGAGGTCAGTGGAGTAGCTGGTCGGTGCGGCACTAGAGCAAAAAGTTGGCATTGTTCACATATTTTAACATAATTCATAGCGTCCTCTTGCATCTTGGGCCAGTAGAACCCCTGTCGTAAGATTTTGTAAGCTAATGCCCAACCTTCTAGATGCTTGCCACAGATTCCTTAGTGCACATTGGCCAATGCGTATTGGGCACCTGCTGGCCCGAGGCATCTCAAAAGCGGCTCGCTGATAGATCTCTTATACAGTACCCCATCAACCAGGATGTACCGAGCCGCTCTCCTTACAACTTTCTTTGCTTCGGCACGATCAAAAGGTAAGACATCATCCTTTAAATACACTATGATTAGGTGCATCCAACTCGGACCTTCCTCAATTACATTTACCTGAACTTCTTCCTTATGTGATAGCTGCTTCAAGACCTCAATGTATATGGTTTAGTCAAGGTTCAAACAACCTGTCGTGGCTAACCTTGAAAGCGCATCTGCCAACCCGTTCTCATTTCTTGAGATCTACTTTATCTCAAAGTTAACAAAAGTTGAGGTCAGGTCCCGAACCTTCTCGAGACACTTTACCATCCGCTCTTCTTTTGCTTCATAGTTTCCTTGTACTTGATTTACCACTAGTTGGGAATTGCTATGGGCAATAAGATGCCTGACCTGAACCGATCGCGCCACTCTGAGGCCGGCCAGTAATGCTTCATATTTTGCCTCATTATTCAAGGCTGGAAACTCGAATCTGAGTGCACATTGTATCTTGAATCCTTCGGGACTGGTTAATATCAGGCCTGCTCCACTTCCTGCAGAACTGCTCGACCCATCTACAAACAACAACCATGAGATCGGGTCGTCATCTTATTTGGTCTCTTCCTCACCACAAGTGCACTCAACTACAAAATCTGCTAGGCTCTGGCTTAAAACATGAAGTGCTCTTATAGACTGGAACTAGTTGTTCATTTCTGTCTTGCCTGTTTGGTTGCCTTACGACTTTGAATCCTTTTCCTTGCAGCTTCAAACTCTTCTTCAGTGAGTTCAGGATTTGACCGACACCATTGAATTTTTCCTCCAATGATGAGAATATAGATTCAAATTGTTCTTGCCTCTGGCTTTGTCTCTGAGAAATGATAGCATGTAGGTCTACATCTGACTATTTTTTAGATCTGCTAAAAAGGTTTCTGAAGATGATATAATTCAGGAAATGTAGTTGCTAAAAGAGAACATGAACAGACAATCAATGGATGACTCACTTTCCCCTCCTTTTAAGAGGATTGGTAGGTGGTAGTGTTTCAGACACTTTCTTTGCCCACTTGCTATAGGATGAGATTTATTGAGTCCCAAAAAATTGTATTAGAGCTGTGACAACTCCATTCCTGCGTGCCTTCGATGTTGGGTGTACTTGGGCATACCCTATGAGTTCTACCTGAGTATCTCAAGCCACTTCAAGCACTGATTGAAACAGATGTGTGTGTGTGTGTTTTTTTTTCCAAATAATCTTTAGGCCTTGTGAAACAACACTGTCTAATTCCTCTCAAGGTCTTGAAACACGACCTTCAGAGACAATAGAGATGAGTGGGGACATTGGTGGGTCCGAAAGATTACTTATGTTGTAGCATTGAGTTTTCTTTCACCCATGGTGAAAAGAGAATAATGGGGGAGGCGGAGAAGATAAGCTCAACACAAAAATAGGGATTAGTTAAGTTCAATAGAAAATTAGGGATTAGGGAAGTTGTCATAATAGTGATTACAGGTTTTTTTTTTTCAAATTTTTTTCTTAATATTTTTTTTATATTTTTCTGATCGATACTGGCTGATTCCAAGACCTTTCCAGGAAAACTTTTTTTTTTTTTTTTTTTTTACCATTTTTTATCAATTTGGACTGGTTTTGATTGTTTCAGATTGGTATTGGCCTTGATCGATCCCGGGATTAAAAACCTTGGTCCGTCAGAGGACCTCTAACTTGTGACTTACAAGACAAAGTTGCCAGATTATATACTACATACAAGTACAATTGTTCTTTAATATATATAGATTTTTTTTTTGGGTGAGAATATAAAAAGTTAGAGACTTAAAATGGATGAGAAAAGTTTTGAAATTGCTAAATCAGTAGAAAAATACTCCCAAGGCCACACAAAACACTGGTCATAATTAAACCACCTCACTAAATCACCAATAGCAGTTGTATATTTCTTTTACCTTTGATACAATTGCTGACCTTTAGAACAAAATAAAAAAACAACCTAAGGGAGAGGGAAACAATTCAAAGTAGAATACAACAATATCCAGGAGAGGGGAAAACAACTCAAAAGGGAATATATCAAAATCAAAAGGGGGGAGATACAAGAAACTAGCACCAATTCCCAACTTGATTCCTCTTTATATTTCTATTGCTGATCAATTACTGGCTTGATTTTTGGACATATTATTTTTATATTACAAAGGGCTGATTCTTATTAGCTACAAGCACCAGCACCAAATCCCAGTTTTCCTTCTGCCACATCATAAACCACCTCAAATGTATGTTGTTGCATATTTCCAAGGATCTGCAAATCCGTATCAGCGCTGTTTCCATTAAAAGCCAAGCAATATTGAATTGAGCTTGCTTGAACTAGAATCCCAGACTTGTCAATATTCAAGTCAGTACCTCCACCAAAATGCAATACTATGGGTGGTGTGTCTACCGTACTATATCCAGACAAGTCATAGCATGTGTCAAATTCTGAATATGATGACGCAGTTGGGTACTTGGACATTGCTTGACTAAATGCTGACCTATGAGCTGAATAGGCTGTTGGTGCCAACCGAGTGATGACAGTTCCAGAGTCTATAATTGTTCCTGAAGTTGTGAAAACTGATTCTGCGATGCCTAAATCCTGCCCTCCAACCCTTATACCGGTCATATTTAGGAAATAGAACGACGGGTAGTTCGAATCTGTTAGTAGTGGAGTGTATTGAGAATTAGAAGACGAGGTACCCGCTTGGCTACCTAATGCAAGAAAACCAGTGGAGCTGGTTGATGATTGAAGACAATAGGAGAAAAGCTCTCCATACGTTTGAGCAGTCTGTGATACCATTGAGATCGGATTGCGGCCAAGGCCTAGTAATCCATTTGTAGTACCGAATAGGCCTTGGTTGTTCTGACCACACCCGAATTCAAAATTGGGGAAGACATCAGAGGAACATAGTGTTAGTGTATCGGTTACAAAATCCCCTTGAGAGTAGGATCTGTCACCATATGTGACCTGATAGAGGCAATTGGTGGTGCAGGATGACTGTGCATAGCCCGCTGAATTCAGTTGTGAGCATGCGTTGGAGCAACATGGGATGTTGGAATAGGTGGAGGAAGCAGAAGAGTTGAAGTAGGGATCTTGTTGTGAATAACATTGGACGGCGCATGGTTCGCATTGGGTCCAAGTAAGATCACTACCTGTATCGAATTCTAGTATGAAATTTTGCTGAGGTGTTCCAAATCCAATCTTCACAACGAAGTTTCCAGTCCCTAGGGAATCGCCAGAGTTGGCAGGAAGTTTTACTGTAGAATCTGCTACCGATGATTGTTGGTTGGAGATTTTGGAATTGATGGACTTCACGCGGGTTTTGTCGTTGATAAGAATCTGGCGAAGACTAGGAATTTTTGACTTCCCTTCCTTCAATGGTGAGCAAGGTCCATATTTGTGAGTTACTTGCAATAGCCTGCTTAAGATTTCGGAACCTGAAAGCATCGATCGAGAAGGTAACAATTGTTAATATTAATTTCCTTGGCATTAAGCCATCAACCAAAGTTCATTGACTTTTTGAGTGTTAAACTACCAATTGTTCTTTTGGGAGACCTATTTTTGAATTGGAAAAAAAATCCTGGCCAGGCTACATATCGATTGTGCATAGACAGAGGGGTCGAGATGATGGCCACCCAACCCGCAAAATATTAAATTCTACTCCAGTCGATCTGCTGCATGTGCTCTCATTGGCACCTACACTAGCGTGGGGGCTAATGAGAGTACATAGGGGCATCTACGTGGATGAGATTTTTTATTTCATTGGGGGCAAATTGATAATTTTGCATGCTCTTATATTTGGGTGTTGAAGCCACATGACCAGGCAACGTTCATTTTCCCTTCAAAAAATTGTAGAAATGCCACTTTCCATTGAGTGAAACGAAATGAATTTTGTGCAAAATATTCTAGATATGTAAAATGAAATTTTTACCCACATAAGTAACAAAATGCATGAGAACAATTTTTTTATAATGCATGAGAAATTGAAAGAAATCACCTTTGGCTGGAGTAGAGCAGACATCGGCTGGCATCAAGGAGCTAAGTGAAACAACATGAGTCTGGAGTCGATGATTTTCCGTCATTTCTGCGAACCTATAGGCCTCTACCTTTTTTATAGAACAACCAGCAAAGATCAACAAAGGAAGAACAGTTGAAAGAAAAAGGAAAAGGAAGGAGGAGGAGTTATACTGGCCATGGATATGATGGGTATTGGGTTCTCTAAGACAAATATTTCACTTTCTCTCAACACTATACTTGTGGCAATAACCAAACCTTCAAGGTCTATATATAGAGGGAAGAATGATCTAAATCTTCATATTTTGTGGAAAACCCTTTCTCTACGAAGACTGACTCATTCATCGGTCTTAGTCTTCTTTCTCAGCAATTGTAGTAATACATAAATAAATGCACAAAATGTTACAATAGATGTGCAGTCCAATTATTTAATAGCAGTTGTAGTAATACACAAATAAATGCACTACGTTTTAAGAACCTTCTGTTGTACATAGCAGAAACTTCTAAGAAGTGAGAACAGAAAGAAGAAAAACTGGACCAAAGCTTTTGATAATGTAATTTGAGATCTATTCTAAAGGATCCAATTTCTCTCCACCTGTGGTGAAGAGAGAATCTCTTTATCCATTTCATCTGACCTAGTTATTACTAGATTAGAGAAAGGTATTTTGGACCATCAAGAACAAGGGGTGATCGAGAGCACTAAACCCATCTGACCCTGGGGCTTCATTAGTATTACAAACAAAGAATTTTTTTTTTTATCTCCTCTGCCAAGATATCTTGAACAAGGAAATGCTTCTGGTCTTCTGTTAAAATTGAAGAGAATCTCACATCGGGCCATCCACCTGAATCTGGAGGGGGGACGTATTCAAATAGCTTTTCAATTTGAGTTCTCTAGCTCAATAATGTGGTTCCGATTTGTGGAAGATCGCCAAGTTGAAGCCATTGAACTTAGGATTTTTTCTTCACAAACATCTCTTCAACTTTAAGAGATTCAAGCGGATTGGATTTAGCCTCTCTCTGCTTTCCAACTAAGGTCAGATTGCAAGGGTCAAGGCTAATATCCTGCTGGGTTCCATATAGAGTCGTCTCGACCTTTATCCCTGAGGTTCGCTGACCGGTACGGTTGTGCAGCTCCTCTCATAGGGGGGGCTGAAATGACCATTCCACCCCCGATCGAACACACTGCCGAGATGGGATCCACCCCTCTTTTAATAGAGGCACTAGGAAACCGTACCGTGCAGGGGAACCGCAGGTGATAAAAATTCCTTTGATAGCCTCAAACATGTCTCTGAAATGAGCTCTATGCCTTGTGTGGAGGAGGGTCTTCACATTCTTAAATTTTAAAGCTAGATGAATCAGCAGGCTTTCAACATTCTCCAGAGGCAGAGACCAATCCTGCTGATTATATTTCTAAAGTCAGAATGGCCAACCCATGCATCAAAAAACGAGAACGGTTTAGGGCCAAAATTCACCGGTTGTGTGACTGATAGCTTAGTCAGTTATGACAAGTATTCTACTGCATAATTTCTCTATTTATTTGTGGTGGTCTTCTTTAATTAAGGTTATGGAGAGATGGATCAAAAAATTTATTTGGAGTGGAGATTTAGACTCTCCAAAATCTATCACAATTAAATGGTCTCAGATGTGTAAATCTAAGAAGGAAGGAGAATTGGGAATTTGTCGACTCAAAGATTTGAATTTGGCTCTGCTTTCCAAATTGTTTTGGGCAATAAAAATTGAAGATTCTTCTCTTGATGATTTTATGCGGGGAAAATATCTTGCTTTGGATGGTTCTTTGTAGAGATCTTGTCTCTCTTCTTCTATTTGGCCTGGAAATTAGAAAATTTTGGTACACTGTTTCCGATAAAGAGAGATAGATCATAGGGGATGTTTCTCATATAAATTTTTGGAAAGATCGGTAGATGGAAGATTTCTGTATATATTGCTGAACTTATTCCAATTGGTGTTTTTTTTTTCAATCAGTTTTTAGCTGAGGTGGCTGATTTCATTGTAGATGATGCTTGGTCCTTCCCGGTGGTGGAATCTGATATCCTAAAGAGAATTATGATCTAATTTCGGGTGTCCCCTTTCCCGTAGCTATGGCTGAGGACCGTCGTGTTTGGTCCCATTTCAAATATGGAGTGTGTTCAATGAAATCAGCATGAGAGGAATTTCACATGTAATCAGCTCCAGTTCCCTAGTTCTCCATAATTTGGAATAATGGTCTCTATCCGAAGCATGAGTTTTTTGGGTGGCAGTTGATTAATGCCTGTTTACCTATGGATGATATGGTTCCCAAGAGGATGGTTCCAATGGTTTCTAGATGTGATCTCTGCTATCATAAATCAGAAAGTTTGAATCATATATTTTTGGAGTGTTTGTACGTAAAAGTGTAGACACCTCATTTTGTCACCCTGAGTGACCCTAGACAATGATGTGCTTGAAATTTACCCAAAGTATGGAAGTGATTCCCTCGTTATAGTTCGAAGTGTCCCCATTGCCCTCAGGTAGTGTTCTCAACTCCTATGATAGTATAGGTGGTTAAAATGAACCCAAAATGATTTTCAAAATAATGATCAACGATTTTGACACATTTAGGTCAACCAAGACCTTAGCTGGAATAGACTTAGAACTGGCTACAATACCCCCCCCTAGTGTTGCACATGGACCAGGTACATCGTGCTCCAAAATAGCACCTGATGCTATCAAAACGGCACCCGATGCACCTCAGCCGGTACCGTTTGAGTCTCATACTATGCCATTTTTGTAGACCCTGAGTTTTGTCACCCCCCAACTGTGATGACAACCGAACGTGGATTGGCGTAGTATTTCTCTCAAGGACTTGACCACCTAACCTACCCCCCCATGACCCTGATAAGGTTCGGACAAATGATTTTAAGTGCAAAATACTTGACGCTAGCCAAGGGTGCAAAAGTAATGTTAAAAAAGACTGCAGAGAAATCCCCCGGCTCAAAATTAGGGTTAGTCTTTATTCTGAAATTTAAAATATTTTTTGACCAAAACTTGTACTAACACTTTGCACCACTGGATAGTACTCAAAAAGACGATTCCATATGCAAGGATCTGAATTTCTAACTTTCATGTTCATTTTTTGAGCACTTCCACCCAATTCCAGTGTTATCTTGACAGCTCGACTCCCCCACTTTATGCGGTTAGTCCCTCGATGTCCTGAATCCGCAAAAATGAGAATTTCCCCAAAAGTTGTTAGGAAGTACATTCGTGATTCACTTTTAGATCCAACCCTTTTTAGGAGTATAATCCTTTAAGAGAGAGAAAAAATCCTTCCCCCTCCACCAGAGCCGGGATTTTGTCCACTTTCATTAAAGAAGTGTGTCCGATAACCTGAAGCTATGTTGGAGTTTCAACAAAGTTCTCTTGATATGCCGAGGCTCTGTCAGAATTTCGATGAAGTTACAGAACGAAGAAGGAAGATGAATAGTTACGTTATATTAAGAGTAAAATTGTAAATTAAAAAACTATTAATTTGATTAATATTATCTTGGTTTAGATAGGGCTGTAAACGGATTGAATTCGGCTCGGATAGTGCTATATCCGCATCCGCATCCGATTAGCTATTGGACGGATTCGGATAGTGCTAAACGGATACGGACACTGATACGGATCGGATTGGATATTTTATCCGTTTACATGTAAATATAGCTTTTCGAATAGCTATAGTCTATCCGTATCCGCATCCGTTTAGCTTTCGGACAGATTCGGATAATGCTAAACGGATACAGACACGGATACGGAAATGGATTTCGATTATTCATTTGCACCCCTAGGTTTAGATACCCCCAAACACAGTATGTGAAATATTAGCCATCTTTGCTGCAATTTCATAGAACATTAAGTACCTTAGATGCCATTTACTTACTTTGGTACGATCTAATTGTGTTTTCACTGCCTAAATATTATCATTATTTGGTTTTTATTTCTAATCTAATTTTATTTTATTTTATTTTTTTTTGGGTAAGAATTCCTAATCAATTATGTTTATAATAATAATGCTTTTAATAATGTTTCTGATATGAGATGCTTTGGGAGCTGTCGAGCATCCCGAGCATCCTGGTCAAACACCCGTCCAGACTGTCCCGGCAAGAAAATGGCCTTCAACATAGTACAGCTAGCCAGTACGGTTAGCACCCTCAGGGTCGACCTAGATAGCCATCTCAAATTTCGTTTAAAATTAAACATGTTTTAATAAACATTAGTTCAACTTGCTTGCATTTTAAAGAAACTATTATCTTTTGTATTAAATTTTGCATCGTATCCATGTGCATCTTTGAATGTATCTTAAAATCAATGCCAATATATACTTTAAACATTAATTAGTTTTTTTTACATGAGTATCCTTATAATTGAAGTTAGGATCTCTCTCTCTCTCTCTCTCTCTCTATATATATATATATATATATATGGTACTCGTTTTTGAAAGGAAAAAAAAAAAAACAAATTGGGAAAATTACACTCCCCTACCCTGACTAAGCCCCAATATTAAAACCATTCCCCCTTCCTTCTGAATTTATACAATCCTCTAGTATTTTTGAAAATTAATTTCAACCGTACCCACTCTGTTAGTCAGTCACTGTAAAATAGTGACGTCATCTAGGCCAAACTTTTGTAAAGACTATAACACCCTTTATCCTAGTGAACTATCTATTCTACCCTTTCAATCAAAACAACGAAAGGCCTACTTTCCATATGAAAAAGTAAACCCTGTAATTAATTCGTTGCATCCCTACCTCATACGACAATTGATCACCTCTGTCTAACCCCGGCGACAACAAATGATGCCCGACGAACTACCTTTCAACCCTGAGACCATCGTTCTCACATTACATGTAAGTTGTTGACTCTCGAGTCCTCGACATAGCTTCTCCTTTCTTTGAAACTATGACTTGGATGTACTATGATAACTTTCAACAGTGACCAATGTTCATGCATGAAAAATTTGGAACTCAAAACAAGTATGTTGTTCCCATGGATGTATTGTCATTGTTTACAACACAATAAAGGTGCTCATGTGGGTGTGTATGGTGGATGCCGTGGTGAGTGGTTGGTGATTCTAAGATTGTCTTCAATTCTTGGGCAACTGGTGTTGTTGTCATTGTTGGCAACTATGGTGGTGTAAAGCCTGAAAGCATTATTTGTAAATTTATGGTGCACTATAGTAGCATTCAGAAGTTTCAACTTTGCAGCCAAATTGAGACAGGTTAATAGCAGAATCACCTGTAAGTGTAAACAGTAAGTTTTGAGTTCGTCGAATCGACTTCGTAACGCAACTGAAATCATTGCATTCCGAGTTAAGATGAAAAAGATACAACAGTTCTAGTTCAATGACTCAAAACAAGGGTCAAATGGTCATTTTTATTTGCACAGTGCATTCAACACGTGTCACCGAGTATTTGGCTAAGTTTGGGTTTATTTTGAAAAAAAATTATTTTTGATGGATTTTTGAGGTGCACACGGTGGTAGGCATTGGCATGGTGTAAAGGGGGCATGGGTGTGGATGCCCTTGGCTTGCTTGGTCGTTTTTTGAAGCAAGTCCCATGGGGACTTTAGTCGAACGCTTAGCGGGCATTCCATGCCTTAGTCTATGTTTTAGAGTTCTTAAAGAGCTACTGCCGATTTTGTATTCACAATTGAGTTGGGCTAAATAGATTATCAGGGATTGTTCGATTGGGGCCTTAATCCGCTGGTTGTGATGGCTTGTGGCTTGGATAAAACAGTGGCCGTCGGATCTGGTTGATGGGAGATGAAATGGGTGGCTCAAATCTATTTAAATTTTGTATTAAATTTGAAATGAAGGTAAGAGGACCTTTCCACCCCTTCTCGTAACGTTCAAAACTTCACTTACTTAAAGGCATCTTCATGAGTGCATGTGAGGGCTACTTCACCGAATGGGAGTTAAAGGTGACTTAACACCGTTTGAGTGGATGCGCTTCTATTGCCTGTCAACTAACACCGTTATCTTGGCCGTTAATTACTTTTTGATCCGATGTGACACTCTCATTTAGAATATTATGTGGCAGTTTTTTGGCCGTCAGATGGAGATCTCTAGTGTTGATCGTACGGTTGGCTTTTAAGCTGTGTTGTTGGTATGTTGGCGGTGTGTATTGATCTCAAAGATTCCATTTGAAGGCCTCTTATTAGCTGAACTTGTAATGCATTTTCAGGATGCTATATAGCTCCAAATTTAACGGGTAATATATGGATTCGGGGTAGCTCGTTGAGATCTACACTCTGAAATTATTAGTTTTGCGATTTGACACCTCCAAAAAAAAGCTCTGTGACAGAAGCCTATTTTCTTTATTAAAGACATTATTTGAAGATGGCTTTGTTCTTGGTTGCCATGGGAGTTGATTGCTTGATCTTCTAAGCTTCGTGGAGCAGTGGATTCCACTTGACATAGCCCAAGTGAGATATTGAATCCCTAATCCCCTTTGTTATATATATTTGGAAACCTAGATTTGTTTTTGGGTTTGGGATTATGTTGCAAGTCACTATGGGCATGCCACATGTTTGATGAAATGCCATAGTTGACATGGATTTAATGTCGAATGTTATTTAAACTTCATTTATGTACCTTGTGCTACAACGGACAAGAACTCAGTGAGAGGCACTTGTAAAGCCCAGTGAGCGTTCTCTAGTGAGGAGATTATTGAGATTAGCCTAGTGAGGGCACTCTGTGGATGTAGGCATACTATCAAACCACGTATATCTTTGTGCCCTGTGTTTGCTCATATTTGCATATGTCAAAGTGATATTATTCCCATGAAATCATGATTCCTCAATAGAGGAATATATACAGATTACAAGAGATTGAGATGTATAAGGAAACAAATAACCAAGATTACATAGAATATATGATCTACATATTGACAGAGATTGTTGATGAAGCTTCCATCTAGAGAGGAATCCATATTGCTTGTGATCACGGTTTCCCAGTTTGTGATAGAATCCATATCACATGTGATAACAGTTGGCTGAAATTGGAGATTGAGTTGTACATGGAATGTACAACCGTAGGAGAGGGTTATATCGTCAATACACCCCCTCAAGGTGGAGAATCGGGCAACCGAATCTTCAACTTGTCCATCAAGAATTCAAAACGAGCAGTAGCAAGAGCCTTAGTGAATGTGTCGGCCAACTAATCATGAGTGGAGATGAATTGAACCTGGAGTTACTTCTTGGCCACACGATCACGAACAAAATGAAAATCAACTTCCACGTATTTGGTGCAAGCATGAAAAACTGGGTTGGCGGAGAGGTAAGTGGCACCAATATTTTCACACCACAACACGGGAGAACCATGAAGAGGGAAACCAAGTTCCAAAAATAGAGATTCCAACCATATCAGCTCGGCAGAGGCATTCGCCAAGGCCTTTTACTTGGCCTCTGTCGAAGAGCGGGCTACAGTATGTTGTTTCCGAGATGTCTAGGAGATCAAGTTTTGCCCAAGAAAAATAGCAAACCCACCCATGGATTTGCGATGCACCCCATCAACAGCCCAGTCCTCATCGGAGAAGGCCTGTAGCCGGTGAGAGGGTGATCGTTCCAATAAAAGACTGTGGGTGGAGTTGCTTTTAAGGTAGCGCAAAATCCATTTAACAAGCTGCTAGTGATTCTTTGTTGGTGCATGCATATATTGGCAAGCTCAATTTACTGCAAACGCCACGTCCAGGCGAGTGAGAGTCACGTATTGAAGGGCCCCAAAATTGGAGTGATTGTCAGCAGGGTTATCGTGGGAAGCACCCCTTGAGTCCGAATCCTTTAGGGCGTGTTTGGTAACGTTCAGAACGCTGTTCAGAATAGTTCTTCCGTTCAAAAAGAACAAAAAAACATCAAAAAGTGTTTTGCTGTGTGGTTCATTTTTTTGTTCTTTTAGAACGAATCGGAGGTTATTAGCACCAAAAGAACGTTCTTTACAGATCATCTCTGAGACGGTCTGCAAAGAACAAGAATGAGTTGAGAAGGACAAAAACCATCAAAACCCGTGGTTTTCGAGTTTAGACGAGAAATTTCATCTCTTGCTCTTGCTCTGCCCGTGGAAGTTTGGAGACGACGAAGGAAGGCATCTTGCACTCTCTGCAACCCTAGGTGAGATCTCTCTCGCTCTCTCTCCCTCTCTATCTCTCGCATGCTTTGCCTCTCTCTGTTTCTCTCTCTCCCTCTATCTCTCGCACTCTATGCATCTCTCTCTCGCTCTTTCCCTCTCTCTGTCTCTCTATCTCCCTCTCATACTCTCTCACTGTCTCTGTGTCGATTTTTTGCTCTTTTCCTCTCTCTGTCTCTCTCTCTCCTCTCATACTCTCCCTCTCATTGTCTTTGTGACGATTGATCCAATTTTTTTCCCTATTTTGTCTCAGGAAGTGGATCAGCACCTTTAATCAGCACCCTTCAACCGAAAAGGTATGGATCAGCACCCCTTTGTTTCCCATTTTGTCTCAGGTAATATTATATCTCAGATCTAAAACTCAAAACGGCACTAGATCTTCTGTACGTAGTTTGGTTCCATAAATTGGTTGAATGTGTTTCCTTTTTTTTTTTTTTTATTTAATGAACTCATGGTAGAGAGTGGAGACTGTTTCAGTAGATTCTTGGTTCCATAAATTGGTTGAATGTGTTTCCTATTTATTTTTTTTAATGAACTCATGGTAGAGAGTGGAGACTGTTTCAGTAGATTCCCCTTCTAGGTCCTGGTTTTTTATGTTTATATTTTTGAGATCGACATTTAACCACTCTAAGGACACCCGATCCATTCAAACATTTCAGATTGATCATGTAATCACTCCCAAGTGACATTAAACAAAGTAGAAGTTGGATTAGGGCCTATGAATTAAGCTTATACATTTGTTTTTTGTTTTCACCATGTCAAGAACCAAATTATAAGATGGACATATACCCAACCAGGGTAGCAGTGTAATTCATTGAGCCTTGTGAGAAATTCAAAATGTCACTTTGGGTTGCTTGATTTTGAGCTTCTGAATCAGATTTTCTGGTACGTTCTAGTTATGTCTTAGCAGGACAATTTTTCTCAATCCTGAACTGTTGATAATGCTTTCCAAGACCATAAATTACTGTGTAGCTCAAGAGGATAGCAATGAAACTGAAGTCAAAAGTGGATATCAGTATATACTTGGTATCTTCTTTTACCTCTAACCCCTCTAGTGATCATAATCATTTCATTCCTTGCTGGTTCATTAGTTAGATTCTTAATTTTAGAGAAATCTGATTTAACCAATCATAAATCTTAGCTCATATTCACAAAATTGGAAACTGCACAAAATGGGATACCACCATAGATGCTGATGTCAACTCTGCTATTAAGCCTATTAGTAGTAGGCTGTAACTCAATTTAAAGCTTCCATAATCTAGAGCAGAAGATAAAAGACAAAAGAGGGGGGAGTCTTGTTAGAACTGAAAATTGTGGGTCATCCATGATTTCATTTATGGGCCCAAAAAGGGCTGGACATTCAATGGAGCCTGTTAAAGATACATACATGGGAGGGTAGTCTTAGCTAAGTAATTTTGGATTTAATTGTTATATTGTTTCTCTTTCCTATTATAGTTATATTTCAGTTTCCTATTGTAATTAGGTTCTAGGCTTAGCTAGGTAATAGGTGTTAGAGTCCTATTTCCTTTGTAACTCTTATTTGGCTTTCTAAATATAAAAACATGAAGGCTGGTATGATATTCACACCATCTATCATCCAACTCTCTTCCCATCTTCTCTTCTCAGTGATTGTACAACTCAGAATAGATAAACAAGATTGAAATTCAAGCAAGAACTATTGGAAACAAACAGTCGTATGGACAGTTTTGCTGTCTATATGCAGGAGCTAAAGCAGGCCAACGGATTTGAACCTGAATGTAGGAAATAATATTCTGACCTATAGAATCAATGAGAAGAACAGTGCACTACAGGGGGCTGCAGAAATCAATTCTAGTTGCAGGAAACAATAAAAGGAAATTTGTAGGAAAGGATCTTCCACTTAGAGTTTTGGTAGACAAACACTCCATTGGAAACTCTCCTGAAAGTGGGTTATAGATATACTTCTCAGCTTCACTCCACTTAGAATTCAGAGCAAAACCATCAGGTGACAAGCATTCCCAACCATAACCATATCCTGATCTTGCAAAGCTACCAAAAAAAAAAAAAAAAAAAAAAAAAAAAAAAAAAAAACCCACAACTGTTTCATCATCAAAAACTTAAAAAGCATTATAAGAATTACAATTCTAAGTCCAAAATTACCTTTGAGAGCACTTGTGAATGAATAAGTGGATGGGTCAATCTCATCTGAGAAGAAAATTTGGAGAAAGTGAAAAAGAAGCATTGAAGCCAAACCATATAATACATTAGGAAGTCCTCTCTCTCTCTCTCTCTCTCTCTCTTATTTATTTGTTGTAAGAAGATATTCTGTCGTAAGTCACCATTTTGATGCTAATTAGTTTACAAGACATGGCTACCTGGTCATCTGGTTAATTTTCATCATATTTAAATTCTTAGTTCATTATCTGCTAATCGACAGACCTGGTTTGGTGGGATGGGCTTCGTTTGGTTACTTTGGTATACTATAGGTACATCGTAGCATATAATTTATGGTTGAGTGTTGGTGTTTCACCTGATGGTATATTCTGCATGATGGAAAAACAGCTCTAAGTTGAATGAAATCTATATAAAAGTGGTGTAACTGTTTGGTTAGGAAACAATATGTTGATAAACAAAGTCCATATCAACTTCCTTTTCTGTTTATGACTACAGAAAACACCATGCTAGTTTTGGTCAAGGCAACCCTAAGGAAAGTTCAGATTCCAATCCAATAGGCAGAATCGCATATGGACACAACCAGCAAAGTAAACTGGTGATATCTCCCAAACAAGAAATCTGATCAGATTCCAACACTATTTACTTCAGATCTGTCCATCAGATTTGAGCCAAAATTTGGGAAACCATTCTTCTCTATATAATTGACCTTCGACCAGCTTTTTGACCATATCTGAAACTTTGATTTGCTGTTATTAAATTTAATTTTAAATCTGGTTTCTAAATCTGTCACTGTGAAAACCATCCAAGAGAATTTGAAACAGGTCAGATTTTAATAAGATGTTGATCATGAGATGTGATCTTCAGCCTAGAAGGACTTGGTTGGATGATATTGATCTGGGTATGACAGGGGACTGATCTTGGGGGACTATCATATGATTGCCCTTTAAATTATAAGTTGATTCAACTTTCACATCCCATACCTTTTCTTCCTTTACTTTTTTCCACTCACATAGGAGAAAGGGGATTGGGGAAGACAAAGAAATTACTGAGAAAGGAAGCAATGAATGGCAGGTAAGAGCAGGGCCCATCTATGTTATCTCTTAGGACCAATTTCAAAAGGTTCTGGCATTGGCACCACCATTTTTCTATTTGTACTAATTGCCTTTTATTTGAAAAACAAAAAATTTCTTTACTTCTCATATCCAAAATAGCCAAGTGCTTTAGTTAGTTAAGATCATTCAGTCTATGGAATCTCTTGGCTTTCTAGAATCCAAAAGAATGGAGAATATAATTTGGTTTAATCTGTTGTGTTAATTCATTGACAACTTGATGGGGCCTTTAGCTCAAATTGGTAGAGCACTTGGAACATGACCATGTTCCAAGAGGATGGTGGTTCGAGTCCACCAAGGCCCTCTTTATTTAACTGTTCATAGCATAGTTTGTTATGCCACTAATCCACTCAAGAGCCCAATTTTAATGGCATCTTTGAAATTTGACATCTTTTTATACTTACTTTGGTTATGTTAATGAGATTTTTTAATTCTACACTAAGGTTGGTAAGAGAAAAGGATTTTACAAGTCTTTTTTTGGTATTATTGACAAAGAAATGGCATTATTGTAATTAATATCAAATAGGGAAGAATAGATTTTACCAAACACCATTTTTGTTCTAAATAGTGTTCTTGAGAACGTTACCAAATGGTCATTTTCGGTCTCAGAACGCCGTTGTAGACCAAGAACGCAAAAGAACGTTTCTAGTCAAGAACGGGCGTTCTTTGTTCAGACGGTTACCAAACGCAGCCTTAGAGTAGACATAGGCATTTTTATTGGTTTGCAATCAACCATTCCAGTGCGCCAGAGTAAATCAGAAATATAATGAGACTGTGAAAGAAGGAGCCCACGTGAGTGAGATGTAGCTTCAATTCCCTAGAAAAATGCAGTGGTCCCAAATCCTTGATAGAGAAATTGCCCGACAATTTTGCAAGGAGAGCAGGAACGACAGCAAAGTCACTGCTCATGATCAATATGTCATCCACATAAACCAGAATGTAACAAACATGAGAACCGGTGCACTGGATGAACAGAGAGGTGTCTGTCTTATAACCAATAAAATCAAGCTGAAGAAGAAAGGCCGACAAATGATGAAACCAAGCCCTTGGGGCTTGTTTAAGGCCATCTAGAGAACGATGAAGTTTGCACACATGAGATGGATAATTAGAATCAACAAAACCCTGTGGTTGGGTCATGTATACCTCCTCCCATAGCAAACCATGTAGAAAAGCATTGTGAACATCTATTTACCGAATGGGCCAGCCATGAGACACAGTAATAGATAGAACACAACGGATTATAGTGGGCTTCACAAACGGACTAAAAGTCTCACTGTAATCAATACATACTATTGATGGAAGCCTTTTGCAACCAGGCTAGCTTTGTAGCACTCAAGAGAACCGTCCGCCTTACGCTTGATTCGATATACCCCTTTACAACCAACCAGATTCATGTTAGGGGTCCGCGGAACAAGGGACCATGTGCCACTACGAACCAAGGCATTAAATTCCTCCGCCATTGCTTGTCGCCATTCAAGAGCCTTCGAAGCCTGTGTAAAATAAGTGGGTTCCACAGAAACAACATTAGGGGAAAGGGCATGGGGAGGCTTGGGATGTTGGTGAAGTTGCATGGGATGGGTAGAGGTTGGATGCGGTTGGGGTTGGGTTTGGGTAGATGGTTGGGCCAGCTCAGGTTGGGGTGAAGCCTGGTAGAGGGCACTAAGTGGCCGGGTACATAAGGGAGGTGAAGATGGTGTAGGAGAGACAGGGGCTGGCGATGCAGTGGGTACAGGAGAAGGGGAGGCCGTGTTGAAGCTTGAAACAGGGGTAGGGAGAGGAGTGGTTAGTGAAGATGACGGCACTGGTGAGACTTGGGGGGAAGTCCAGTAAGGGCGTAGGTAGAAGAGTAGGAGATGGAGATGGGATTTGAATTGGGGTGGATGCCCAAGGAGAAGATGGAGGAGATGGAGGAGATGGAGGTGAAGAAGGTGGCGCGCCCAAGATTGATTTGGAGAATGGAAAATTCTCCTCATCAAACCGGACATGACGGGTGATAATGAGACGATTGGTTTGTAGATTGAGGCACCGGTAACCCATATGAGATGGACTATAGCCTAAGAAAACACACGGTGAAGACCGAAAATCCATTTTATGTTTATTATATGGTCTAAGATAAGGAAAATAGAGGTAGTCGAAAACTTTGAGAAATGTATATTCAGGGCGTTTATGGAAAACCAATTGAAAAGGTGACACACCAAGAGAAATGGAGGAAGGCATTCAATTTATTAATTAAATAGCAGTGTCAAAAGTAAACGGCCAAAAATGGTGGGGTACAGACCCATGAGCAAGAAGGGACAATCCTGTTTCAATGATGTGACGGTGATGCCATTCAACCGTCCCTTGCTGTTCATGGGTATGAGGCGCAGATATGCGATGGTGAATTCCAAGGTTTTGAAAGGAGGTGGGGAGGGTGCGAACCCCCCCCCCCATCGATTTTGCACACATTTGATTTAGCGACCAAATTGCTTTTTCACAAGAGCTTTAAAATTAGAGAAAATAGAGAGCACCTCAGATTTGCGCACTAGGGGATAAAACCATATAAACTTGGTATTATCGTCAATGAAAATTACATAATATTTATGAACTTCCAAAGATGGGGTAGGGGAAGGCCCCCAAACATCACTAAAAATCAAATCCAATTGGAAAATACTTTTACTAAAGGTTTCATGCAAAGTTAATCTACTAGACTTGCCCAACTGACAGGCAGAACACAAAGTACTAATACCAGTTGAATAACTCAGTAAATTATTAATATTAATCATATGCTGAAGAAGACGCTCATTGGGGTGCCCCAATCGATGATGCCAAAGGTCCATGGAGGTTCGAACAACAACATTAGTAGAAGGAGATGGGGAGGAGCGAAGTTCATAGAGTCCTCCATTACTCGGTCCAGACAGCAGAGTTGACCTGGTGACCTAATCCTTCACAAGAAAATGAGAAGTATGAAATTTAAAAAATACATGATTATCACGAGAAAATTGTTGAATGGAAAGTAATTGTTTGGTAATGGAAGGAACATGAAGAACATTATTCAAATAAAAAATTTTAGAAGAGTGACAAGGAAGAGATGTAGAACCAAGATGGGAGATAGGTAAGCCCTTACCATTGCCAATCTGTAACTAATCAGCACCAATGTATTCATCATACTGGGACAAAGCTTGTAGGTCTGGGGTTATATGGTGAGAAGCACCGGTGTCGGGATACCAAGGAAGAGGTGCGCCTTGGTGAGGGGTAGGGAGTAGTGGCGGTTGAGAATGAACATAGGAAGGGGCAACAGATGGGTAGGTGTAGTGGGTAAGAGGTGGTTGGGTAGGGTTGTATGGTGGAGGACCCAATGGATAACCTTGTTTGAGGCGAAGAAAGCAACGCTCGATGGAGTGGTTGGTTCGACCACAATAAGTGCAATAGATTCGGTTATATTATTGTCTTGGAGCACCGGGAGGAAAACCACCATGCCCCCTACCACTACGGCCCCTACCATGAAAACCCCTGCCACCATGGTTTGCTTGGGAGGAACCGGGTGCAGGAGAGGTGGAAGAGCGTTGAACCGTATTGGCGGTCGGAGATGAATTAGTTGGAGAAGATTCAGATAGGGCCAACTTCTTCAAAGAGGGGCCATGAAGGAATTCGTGACTCAAAAGCATGGCATGAAGATCATCATAAGCAATGGCATCCGACTTGGTTAAGAGAGAATCCACCATAGAATGGAAGTCAGGTTTGAGACCATGAAAAACATGTAGGTTAAATGCACTCGGGGGCAAAGGATGTCTGGCTGCACTTAGTTTGCCAAAGATGGATTTGGCGTGCTAGAGGAACTGAGAAACAGATTCATCAGATTTCTAAGTTAAGTCTTGCATGGCCATAGTGAGAGACATCAGACGACTCTCCGAAGGAGAAGAAAATGCAGTGCAAAGATATTGCCAAATAGCGCGGCTTGTAGTTTTCCCAAGAATAAGAGGGAAAACCTCTTCAGTGATAGAGGAGATTAGAAGTCTGCAGATAAGCAAGTCCTGGCGACACCAGGCAGTAGCAGTAGTTGGATCCTCAGGGTTTGGTATCGTGCCATCAAGATAACCACAGAGATTCTAGCCATCAAGGAATGGTTCAATCTGGATTTGCCAGAAAAGAAAATTCTTAGAGGTGAGCTTCAAGGAGATGCAATGGTGAGCATGTTGAAGGTGGGTGCCGCACCACTAGCAGAGAGAGAATCTTGGCCAATAGTGGAGGCAGCGGTGGAGTTAGTGGTGGAGCCAGCCATGGTCAAACAAGTAAAGATAGAAAACAAATTTAGAGATGAGCAGCTCGTTGGAGCAAGGAGGCTCTGGATACCATGTTAAAGTGATATTATTCCCATGAAATCATGATTCCTCAATAGAGGAATATATACAGATTACTAGAGATTGAGTTGTACAAGGAAACAAATAACCAAGATTACATAGAATATATGATTTACATATTCACAAAGATTGTTGATGAAGCTTCCATCTGGAGAGGAATCCATATTGCATGTGATCACGGTTTCCCAGTTTGTGATAGAATCCATATCACATGTGATATCAGTTGCCTAAAATAGGAGATTGAGTTGTACATGGAATGTACTACCACAGGAGAGGGCTATATCGTCAATAAGACAGAAGTGATTTTGTCTGCAAAGTGGGTGAGCACATTTGGTAGACTTCTTTCATTGTTGGGAAGCGGAGTGGAAGTGTTTGTGATTTTGTTGGGCAGCTATACAAGGTTGATGACTGCCTTCTCGAAGAGAGATTTTTGTGTGCACTAATTCACCCCTCCCGTCTCAGTGCCTGGGAACTACAAAATAGTTTCTTGATCAGTAATTGTAAATTGAGACACTTTTTTTATTCTGGAAATTGATTTACATCCTTGTATACTCTGTGCCTCTCTTTGTGTGTGGGACTGGGGAAGCATGCGACCTCTGAGAGGTGGAGGGGGTGGTTTTGAGGGGGGTATGGATGGTGGTTTTAGAGGGGGTAGAGAAGGTACTCATGGTGGCAGTAGAGGTGCACGTTTTGGTGGCCGTGGTCGCGGGGGTAGAGGTCGCGGTGGATTTCGCGATGAAATACCTCTCCTGAAATTGCAGAGGTTTCTTCCTTTAGTCATGCATGTGAAGGTGACATTGCAACCAAGCCCAAGAATGAGAAAATACCATACTGTTAAAATTAATGTATTTTCTAATCATTATCAAGAAAATTCTAGACTAGGCACAAGAAGGCTTTTGGATCTAGAAAACTCTAGTATAAGTCTAGGTAACATCTAGGGAAGTCCAAGTATTTTCAGGTAACATCTAAGGGAAATCTTTTAAAAAAAAAAACATCTAAGGGAAATCCTTGGATTCCTTCCATTCATGGCTTCTCAATCCCTTTGGAATACAAATAGACTCCTAATGTTTATTTTGTCTATGATGTGATCTCTAATTTCATTTGGAAAATGCCTGATCTGTGCTCTGTTGTTCCTTCGTCCTTTGTTGATGAAATCATTAAGATCCCTATTTCAGGAGGTTAGGACAAATGGTGGTGTTCCTTATCCAGGGATGGCCACTTTTCCACTCGTTTGGTGGCAAAATATCTTAGAGCTCAATACCGGCCATGCCATGATCTCCATTTCTCTAAGTGGTGGCGTTTTCTTTAGAAACTCAAATTGCACCCTAAATTTAAATTGTTCTTTTGACGTGTTTTAAATGCAGGATTACCAGTCAAAGCGACTCTCTCCAAATGGATGTCGATCGAGCCTACTTGTGTTCTTTGTGGTTCTTGTGCCGAGTCCACCTGGTACCTCTTTCTATCGTGTGACTGGACTAAGCGTATTTGGGCTACAGGCCCATTGGGATTAAGGACAGAGTTCCTCTCTAGTTCTTATCTAATTCATCAATGTTTTTCTATATTTTCTTCAGCTGCAATTGACAAACAATCTCAAACCTGGTTCCTCTCGGTTTTTATTGTTACTTGTTATTTCATTTCGCATGTTAGAAACAAGGTTCTTAAAGTACGTATTTGCCAAGGCTGATCCTATGACTGTTATTAAGCCAGTCCTAAAATGGCTTTCGGATTTGAATATTTGTCCCCCCAATGTTGTTGTAATGATCTATGTAATATTTCATCTATGAGATCCTTTCTATTATCCTGCATCCTATGCTAAGTTATGCTGTTTTAATTTGTGCTGGAGCATTTAATCCAGACTTAGATTCTTCTGGATGGGCTGTTTGTATTTTGTTTTGTAGCCTTAGGGTGCTTACCCTCCACAAGCAGCATGGAGGCCATGTTATTTGGTTTTTTGCAAGGTATAATCCATGCAGTAACCACGAATCTCCTCATAAAAGTAGTTTGGCTCCACAAGGATATATGACTTACTCTTCCCACCCCGTCAACAATACCATGGCCTTCGAATCTCTTACCAAATCTGCTCTAAATATCAGATGCTACCAAGAACTTTAAGGATATTTTATTTTATGCTAATACAAACACTAACCTTGTTTTTGCCCATAGGAAGCTAGCTGTCAATGCCATGCAATAAATATACATCTTGACACTTCTATCTAATATATTTTTCTGTTTTCATAAAAAAAAAAAAAAAAAAAAAACACTATGTCAGTAGAAATAGTTGAAAATTGCTAGAACTGGGACGTGTATATTTAGAGTTCAAAGTACCCAGTATTAAAAAACAAGTGAAAGTTCACCAGGTTGATGTTGGATGGATCCTATAATCAGTTATTTGAAAGAAGGAATACTCCTAGAGCATCCAGTAGAAGCAAGGAAGATAAGGATGAAGGCAGCAAGTGTTACACTCGCACCCGAAATATATCCTAATACCCCGGGTCAAATTAGACTTTTACCAATGGGTAATGCCACGGTGGCAATGGTCAACACCTGTGACCTTGAACGTTAAATTACTATTATAAGTGTCCCCTCAAAGCCCTGAAAGTACGGGTCAAAGCCCCGTAACTTTGTTTGAGGTTTGAGCCTTGACAGCAGCAACGGAGTCACGAACGGACTCACTAGACTGGTTCCGTTCATGGATCCATCCGTGCTGTTTCTTACCCTTTTGAAGTATTTTCCTGTGGGACCCACGTCCCCGTGTCTCGGACACCATAACTAAACCTTCGGACAAGATGGACTCCCACCCTTACCATCAATAGGTTATTTGGGCTAAAAAAGTGAGCCCACAAGACTAGATTTAAATAAATAATGGATTCTTCTATTTTGCTTGAACCAAACAAGCCCTAGAGTTAATGTGTCCTTTATAAGACCTAGGGCAGACCCAAACCTATCCTAACTAAATAGACTAATTAGGTGGTGACCTTGGCCCAATAGGCCCTAAGGTTCATTAAACCCAAAAGACCATCCTTATGTCTTAGAGACACTTAGGCAAACAAGCCCTAAGGCCTCCTTTGGTCTTTAAAAGATAAGGCTTAGCCCCATATTCTTCCATCTCTCCCCCTCCAATCCAAACAATGGAGGAGAAGAGACAAAGAAGAAGAAGAAGAAGAAGAAGAAGTAGGAAGAGGAATGGGAGGGGAAAGGAAGAAGATGGAAGGAATGCCAAAGAGGTTGGCTGCCCTACCTTCCCTCCTCTTGTTGTTCAATCAAGGCTTGAAGAAAAGAAGAAAAAGGGAAGAAGGAGGAAGAAGGTGGTGGATCTTCAAGGTTGGCTAGGGCTGGGATTGGAGCTCCACTCACCAAGGTATGCTGTATCTCTTAGTACCTCCCCCTTCTCCATTTACATTATTAATTTGAAGTAGATTCCTTGAGTTTGAGCTAACCTAGGGTTCCAATTGGGACTCAAGGTGAGGCTTAGCCCTTAAATGAGGTTCTACTGATAGAGACTAACTCCTAATGTAGGCTCCTATCAACCACTTTGCAGCCATTGTTGCTGATTCCTTGGTTTTAAAACCACCAAACCCTACCCTTAGACCAAATGGAGCCAAACCTTTATGTGATCTTGGATCCATGAAGTAAGCCTAGGTTCTAGTGACCCTAGGGAAACCTAGGACACCCCTCCATGACCCTGAGTGCCAGTGAACTCCAGGTTCCAAGCTGGAGGGGAAAACCCTAAGAAATCTCAAAAAGAACTCCGATGGACCGACGTATCGAGTCACCGTCGTGGTTCCGTCCGTCAGTCTGTCCAGTGTATCCCAGTGACTTATTCGAATGGATGCAGGAATAGATTTACTCTGTTGTCTCCGTCCACGGTTCTATTCCCTCTCGGGTATGTCTCAGGGTTCGAACGGATGCAGGAACGGATCAAGGTGGAAGTTCCATCCGTGGATCCGTCCCTCATGTTTTGACCTTTTGGCTTGAACGGAGTTAGGGATGGACTCACCTTGTTGCTTTCATCCGTGAGTCCGTCTGTGCTGTCCCACCATAGTAGAGGAAGGTGTTGATGTCGTTCAATTCCTTCTCCAACCTCTCAACACGCCGATCCTGAGAAGAGAATTGCTTCTTAACCTCTTCAAAACCCTCCATCATCCTCAGGTTCATCCGCCTGATGGCCAAGAGAACATCACTTCCACCTCCCTCTCGAGCACTAGAAGTCCTTGCTGCATGTGGTCCGGATCCTATGAACTCTATGTCATCATCCTCCTCATCGATCTCTCGGGGCCCTCCACCCCCACCATATTTGACCGGCTCCCTGGATCTGTCTTAGTTATAGTACAACCCCATCCTCTGTGTGGCATTAAACCCAAAAGACCCTTCAGAGCCTTTTTCTTTGGGTTCGTGGTCGAGGTCTATCCCAAAGTGTAGGAAAATTTGGGTGAGCAGTCTACCGTATGGCAAGGTGTTCATGCGGCGAGGATTTGCCACCGCATGGGCCATGTGATGAATGATGATATATGGAAGGCATGTTTGATGACCAGTGTAAAGAGAGTACGCCAATGCTGCTGCCATCAAATGGGGCTGGGTGTTGTGTCCTTTGGAGGGAGCCAACTTGGTCTTGGCAATGAAAGTAAGAACCCACTGAAAAGGGGGAAACCTTGTAAGATCTTCATTTTCATCGGACTTGTTATTGGTGAGTGCCCTGAACAATTTCTGATTGTCTGCAGGGGACAGACATCTGTTGGGATCGCTGTCTGGTGCATGAAGGACCCTATCCCCTTCTGCAGAAATATCCAAAAGTTTCCCTAACTCCACTTCATTGAAGGTAATAGTGACCTCCTTTACAATAAGGTCAACCTAACACCTTCTCCATCTTCTTTGACTAGCACCAAATTAGAATAAAACTCCCTGACCAATGTGGGATAGTAAAAGTCTGGATGAGTCAGCATGCTACTCCATTTCAGCTTGCCAAACCTGATGCCCACCTTGAAGGCAATTAATTCCTCTATTACCATATCCCTCTCCACCAAAATCTTTCTGTTATGAAGGTGCTCTCAGAAAATTCCCTCGGTCTCCGCCAATATAAATCTCCCCACATTGAAGGCGATAGGGGGAGCTAGCACTATGGCTAAATCATTTCGCCTTCGAGGAGCCATGGGTATTTCCTACACACAAGAGACCACCCAAAAGACAACAATAATTGAGCCAAACTAGGATAAATAAGATATGATTGGCGAGTATAATTATAGATGCAAATGCCTACGTGGTATGGAAATTATTGGATGACATGGATTTCACAATGAGAAGATAAGACATGATTACCATTGGAAATATGATTAATTTGGAGAAAAGAGACAAGATTTATATATATATATAAAATCCATATAAAATCCCTAGGGCATAAGCATGAAGGGATGAAATCAATAGCGGACAATTTATACTTTTGGCTACCCTACATCCCCAAATCAAATATCAAACAAGTAAATGGAATTAATGAGAACCCCAACAAGAGACAAAGATTGATTATCATAGAGTAAAAAGGTAAAGGATGAGTTTCAAATTCAATATGGACAACCACACGAACAAGTGAACATGCTTGATGTGTCAATGGGATTATTTTCTATGAAATTTTAGGGCATATAATGGATTAGTCATACCTTTGAGGTTTTTCCCAGAGTAGTGAGGATTTGAGAATTTTATCCCAACCTATACCTAGAAACAACTAAAATAGTTCAACTAGGCATGGCAAACTTGACAAATAATCTCTAAAATTCCTTGAAAAGACTTTCAAACTCAATCAAAATACATTATATATATAAAAATTCACTAAAATAGTGTCATTGATCGATTAGGGCTTGAATCAATCAAAAAAGACCCTTGTCCCATAGAGTCTTGGCATGGTTTCGGCATTCACATGGATTGGAAGAACAAACAATAAGATAAATGTACATGCAAATCCCTAATGATCTTGCCCTTTTAACAAAGGAAGAAGAATGAGCAAAGTGGAGTCACAACCGAAAAACGCTAAAGAAGAAGGGAGAGGAAATCAGGGAAAAGAAGGGAGAAATAGGGAGAGAACCTTACCTTGAGTCGGAGGAGATCGACCTTAGGGTCTTGACTCACCAAAATCACCAAGGAAGGGCAAGGAATGCTCGAACGAAAGTTCCTTGGAGAGCTTTTGTCATACAGTTGTGTTCCTCCCTTTTGGAGCCAAAATGAGTTTGAAAAACTTGTGGCTCTGTTTTTATAAAATGTTGCAAGCGGACGCACGAACGGATCCGCCATCGTGATTCCGTCCGTGAATCCGCCCAACACAAAATTGAAATTTTTTGTTCCTAGAACTGCACGAAACATCGAATGGATCCACCATCATGAGTCCATCCATAGTTTCGTTCGTCTCGGTATTTTTACCAAACCAAGCTTTCAGAGAATGGACGAATGAATGGATTCATGTTACATAATCCATTCGTTAATCTGTCCTGCCTATTTTGCGATAGAGCCATGAATGGACTCACAACATTGATTATGTCAGTGAGTCCATCCATTTTCTTTTGGGACTTTGAGCCCACTTTGTTCTGAGACCTTGTGGACACACCTATATGTGATGATTATGTGCTTAAACCCTAGTTTTATACCTAGGTTGTTTGGCCCATTTGTGGTTATTGTTTAATCTAATTGGATGTTATGAGGTCAAAATATTAGGGCTTGCACCAACTGGCCAAGCCAGTAAGAAATGGTAGGCATTAGTATATGCTATGGCTCCCCTCTTATGTGAGAGAAGGAGAGTTAACCTTGAGGATGAAAATCCCTAAGCCTTGTGGGTGAATGAACCAAAATTAGTTAAGAGAGCCAAACCTATATGGAGTGGAAACCTTAATAAGAGTACCAAATGCAAATTTGTGTCCAGACAAAACAAAAAGGGTACGACTTAATGTCGAACTCGTATTTTAGATGACTTAGTCTAAACGACTAATGGAGACCTTGTACAAGTAAAAGTCATTTACAACATCCCACAGGCTAGTGATAACTCTATTTGGAAATTTTGCTTGGTCCATTCAAACTTTTACTTAGATCCATAGATGGAGTCTCAAGTTGTATTTGGAACTCCTAAATGACCTATTATGCCGTACCTAAGACTTGCCTACCCTTATGAATTAACCTTGATGGCGGATACATTCTTAGGGATATAAATGTAATTATTGAGCTCGTACTTATGTATATATGTGAATATAAATGAAAATAAATATATCCCTTAAATCTTAAAATGAGTGGATAGAGTAATTCTCCTACACTACCAATGTGACCTTGCCTCGACCTTACTATATTAGCTAGTTTAAGCTCCGACCTTGGTCAAGTTGATTGTGGGTTAGTGGGCACTGAAATTGACAATGACCGGGTAGGTTAATTATTAGGACCTGCTTAAAAGAAATGGCTTAGCCCAAAACTGGTAAAAGATTGTTTGGTTCTCGAAAGAGGATCATTGTAGACTTTCTCTGATGGATTGACTGAGTTTTAAATTATGAGATGGTGAAGGCTGAAACTAAAGGATACAAGACCTTCTCTAACAACAGACATGAATGGGGTACTGGGTCACCAAATGCTTTCCCTCCATACTAAGAGTAAACACTAGGAGATTCTATAAATATTCCAAATCATTCTAAAGTTGGGTTAGGTAATGAAATAACCCAAAGTGAAAGCATTCAGAATATGAACCCTGTGTTAAGGACTAGATGAAGTTAAATCTTGTAACTTAATGGCGACTAGAGTGTAATACCGACCTAATCTGGAAGATCTAAGGAACCTTCTATTCCTTATGGCTTAACTTAGTATTTGAGGCCCTGTTTTCCCTGATATATCTTAATCATCGACCCTTAACCCAATTGAGCCTTGGGTTACTGTGAACCACATCCCCTGTGGTAATGCGACCTTATTAGGAAGAGGAATTGTAAGTCCTGATTTGTGGTGCCATATAGGCACTACCCCACCTTGACCGGACCCTTGACTTATTCCGTATAGTGGGTGATTAGAGGTGTTGTTATTTAATAGTCCTCACCCGTTGAGACCTTTAAACACGTCAAATTTTGGGGACAAAATTTTATAAGGTTGGGAGAATGTTACACCCGCACCCGAAATATATCCTAATACCCCGGGTCAAATTAGACTTTTACCAACGGATAATGCCACGGTGGCAATGGTCAACACCTATGACCTTGAACTTTAAATTACTATTATAAGTGTCCCCTCGAAGCCCTGAAAGTACGGGTCAAAGCCCCGCAACTTTCTTTGAGGTTTGGGCCCTGATAGCAGCAATGGAGTCATAGACGGACTCACTAGATTGATTCCGTTCGTGGATCCGTCCGTACTGTTTATTGCCCTTTTGAAGTATTTTTCTGTGGGACCCACGTCCCCGTGTCCCGGACACCATAACTAGACCTTCGGATAAGATGGACTCCCACCCTTACCATCAATAGGTTAGTTGGGCTATTGATGTGGGCCCACAAGATTTGATTTAAATAAATAATGGATTCTTCTATTTAGCTTGAACCAAACAAGCCCTATAGTTAATGTGTCCTTTATAAGACCTAGGGCAGACCCAAACATGTCCTAACTAAATAGACTAATTAGGTGGTGACCTTGGCCAAACAGGCCCTAAGGTTCATTAAACCCAAAAGACCATCCTTATGTATTAGAGACACTTAGACTAACAACCTCTAAGGCCTCTTTTGGTCTTTAAAAAATAAGGCTTAGCCCCATATTCTCCCATCCCTCCCCCTCCAAGCCAAACCATGGAGGAGAAGAGACAAGGAAGAAGAAGAAGAAGAAGTAGGAAGAGGAATGGGAGGGGAAAGGAAGAAGATGGAAGGCATGCCAAAGAGGTTTGCTGCCATACCTTCCCTCCTCCTGTTGTTTGATCAACGCTTGAAGAAAAAAAGAAAAATGGGAAGAAGGAAGAAGAAGGTGGTGGATCTTCAAGGCTGGCTAGGGCTGGGATTGGAGCTCCACTCACCAAGGTATGCTCTATCTCTTAGTACCTGCCCCTTCTCCATTTACATTCTTGATTTGAAGTAGATTCCTTGAGTTTGAGCTAACCTAGGGTTCCAATTGGGACTCAAGGTGAGGCTTAGTCCTTAAATGAGGCTCTATTGATAAAGACCAACCCCTAATGTAGGCTCCTATCAACCACTTTGTAGCCATTGTTGCTGATTCCTTGGTTTTGAAACCACCAAACCCTACCCTTAGACCAAATGGAGCCAAACCTTTATGTAATCTTGGATCCATAAGGTAAGCCTAGGTTCTAGTGACCCTAGGGAGACCTAGGACATCCCTCCATGACCCTGAGTGCCATGTGAACTCAAGGTTCCAAACTGGAGGGGAAAACCCTAAGAAATCTCAGTAAGAACTCCGATGGACGCACGAACAGAGTCACTGTCGTGGTTCCGTCCGTCAATCTGTCCAGTGTATCCTGGTGACTTATTTGAACGGATGCAGGAATGGATTTACTTTGTTACCTCCATCCGTGGTTCCGTTCCCTCTCGGGTATGTCTCAAGGTTCAAACGGATGCGGGAACGGATCCAGGTGGAAGTTCCATCCGTGGATCCGTCCCTCATGTTTTGACCTTTTGGCTTGAACGAAGTCAGGGATGGACTCACCCTATTGCTTCCGTCCATGAGTCCGTCCATGCTATCTTGATTGAAACTCAATTTTAACTTTGGGGGCATAACATAGGACCCCTCTATACATCTTTTGACATTTGCTCTTGCATTCTTAGGCTACCCAACTCAATTTTAGCTTAGGGTTTGGATATATATTAAACAATCATTATCATGCTATTATATGAATTATAAGCATCTTGTGCATTGCATTATTTATCTCAGATGTGAATTGCTATGAATTTGATGTGATAATGTTTTCACTATTTTATCGGGTTACGGTGCCGGGTGTACTGGTATCGAAACCCCAAAATTAATTATGAAACTTGTTAACTGTCATCCTGATCTGTATGTGCCATGGCGTGCTAGTACCCCTGGGTACTAAATGGAATGGGACGTTGATGCACCTGAAATACCTCTCGGGACGATAGGACTTAAATGTAGTATATCTGTGGTTAGGATTCTTGCTCCCTTATGCTACGACCCTTACCAACAGGGGTTTATGTGTTGGATAGTCTGAGCACCTATTACATGTGGGGGAGAGAGGCCAAGACAGGGATAGTAATGGCTATTGGGGTTTGCCACGGGGTGGTCTGATGGCTTCTATCGACGTAGGCTCCCTCGTGATAACTGAGGTTTCATTATGGTGATAAGTTAAGTGACCCACCGTGTCTCTCGAGTTATCACAATAGCATACACTTAACTTGAAAATTGTGTGCTAGGTGGAAAATTAACCTAACATTTACATGCATCATGAATTTTTTAAAATTGTGTGTTTGTGTGTATGTGCATTCCCCTTTGCTCTCTCACTAGCTTATGGAGCTAACCCCATTGCGCAACCTCTTTTAGTTGATATGCAGGTAATCTCTTGATGCGCATCTATGGATGTGAATCAAGCGGAGCTAGTGGATGGGACTTGGATGTCGCTGTACACCCAAGGATGGTGCCCTAGTGGTGTGAATTAAATATTTATTTATGTATTCATCTTCATTCATGTATGAACTTCATGTGTAAATATATAGAGATAAATAGATGGATATGGGGTATTGTAACTATATTATGTGTTATCACTAGAAAACCGATGCTCTATAATTATATGATTTAAATGAATTTCGCTTCCGCTAACTCTGTAATTGGACGATCTATTCCATTGGGTACGTCCGCTGATGTTATCATGAATTGATAACCGGGTGGACTGTGGCTTAGGACACTGTATCTGTGATCCTGGTAGTATTGGGATGACACCTGTCGTCCCAGTCACTCTCCTTTAATGTAAAATATCTTCATCGGGATGTAGGGGGGCGACAGCAAGGTTCCTCATAATTTATAGGGAGCTATACCGGAGGTCATATACCTATCCTTTTTTTTAACGTATTTAAGAGACTCAAAGGTGTGCTATGTACTTCAAAAAGTACATGAAGGGATTTATGGACAACGCCTTGGAGGAAGAGCATTAGCCTAAAAAATTCTCAAGCAAACTAGCCATACATGCATAAGGAATGCATGGATTATGTCAGAAAGTGTGAGAAGTGTTAGCACTATCCACCAGTTCGGAGGCAACCAACGTCAACTCTTGTCCCAACCAGCCCTCTCCCGTTTGCTATGTGGGGATGGGGCATCTTAGGACCCTTAACGCAAGTAGTTTGAGGCAAAAAGTTTGTGATTATAGCGATTGATTATTTCACAAAGTGGGTTGAGGCAGAGCCCTTGACGCTCATTGCCGAAGAGAAAGTTGTCAAATTTTTTAAGCACTCAGTGGCTTTCAGGTATGGGGTCCCATGAATAATCAACACAGATAATGAAAAAATAGTTCCTAGACAAAAAATTCAAAACCCTTTGTGAAGAATTGGAGATTGATCATAAAACCACATTAGTAGGCTATCCTTAGGGAAATAGTCAGGTAGAAGTCATGGATAGAACACTCCTCCAAGGCTTCAAGAAGAAGCTAGAAGAAGCTAAAGGATTATGGGAACACCGAACTACTACCAGGTTAACCATGGGGGAAACATCATTTATGTTGGCCTATGGAGTAGAAGTCGTGGTCCCAGTAGAAATTGGAATCAAAACCTACTGAGTTCAACATTATGAGGAGCAAAGCAATGAAGAGGACATGAGAGCTAATTTGGACCTGATTAATGAGGTACGAAACAACACCCGGTTGAGGATGGCCGCCTATAATCAGAGGACTGCGAAGTATTACAATTTATGAGTATGAGAAAAGAGGTTTTGGTCGGGAGACATAGTGGGGAGGAGGATAGAAGCTTCGCAACCATCTATTATAGATAAATTTGCTCCCAATTGGGAAGGGCCTTATAGAGTCACAAAGGAAATTTGCCGAGGGATATACTACTTGGAAACCCTAAAAGGAAGAAAGATCGATAAAGCATGGAATGCTGAAAATCTGCACAAATACTATCACTGATTGTCTAGTGGTTAGTCTTATTTCTTTCTAGTAATTTTCAAGTTTTCATATGAAATTTGAATAAGGTTGCAGGAAATGGCTATCTCATTATTATCACAGAAATGTGCATACATAAGACCTTTTAAATTAAGGCATCAAACCTCATAAAGACCTCTAAGTCAAGGCAGTGCATACATAAGACCTTTTAAATTAAGGCACCACACCTCATAAAGACCTCTACGTCGAGGCGATGCGTAAATAAGACCTTTTAAGTTAAGGCACTACACCTCATAAAGATCTTTAAGTCGAGGTAGTGCATATGTAAAACCTTTTAAGTTAAGGCACCGCACCTTATAAAGACCTCTAAGTCGAGGCAGTGCATATGTAAGACTTTTAAAATTAAGGCACCGCACCTCATAAAGACCTCTAAGTCGAGGCAGTGCATAAATAAGACCTTTTAAGTTAAGGCACCACACTTCATAAACGCTTCTAAGTCAAGGCAGTGCATATGGCAGACCTCTTAAATTAAGTTACCACATGCGACATCTATACCCGGACCCTAACCCGAGCTCCGAATGTAGGTTCGAAATCCGATGGATTCAAAGCCTTACCCACTAGCAACCTGTGGTGCACCGACCCGATGATCATTTTTTAAGGGGAAACTCCGGTGATGTCATGCCTACTAGTCCAGAGGCAACTACCAGACCTATATAGCTGTTCTGTGCATCAGATGATGTACAACCTAAGCTAGAGCTCCTACTTAATTAAATTGGGTTTTAAATTATTTTTAAATGATTAAACATTGTTTGACGGCCACAAATTATACAAGAACAATGCCCCAGACATGGCATAGGCCTCTATGGGACCCAAATGCAAAAACAGCAAGGTTTCACCTACTAGTCCATCCATAGTGGTCGATTGGATAGACCAGTACTGCTGTCACACACGAATTTCACTTCCGATGTGTGGGGCCCAGTGTCTCACACCTTGAATCACCTCCTCGCACCTAGAATGAATTGTGGGAAGGTTATCCTAACACTGTGATATATGGGGCCCACTCTGGAGCCATTTGCATTAGAGAATAGATTTCTAGAATGTATTTTATATAAAACTACAGTAGGCAAACAAGCCTTAGTGGTTGAACCTATATAAACAAGTCTTCAGCCCAAAAACCTCTCCTATTCATTTCGTTGGAGAGATGGATGAAAGAAAGAGAAGGAGAAAGAGGAAGAAGAAGAAGAAGAGGAGCGAGAAAAGGCTTGGGACCCTTTTTAAGCTTGGATTCTTCAAGGTAAACCCAAAACCCAGTAGTTCTAAACTGTTTTCTTGCCATTTCCATGGCTGCAACCATGTGATATTCTTTAAATCCTACTGTACAACCATGTCTCATATGTTCTTCATGTTTTACTAGCCTTAGATACTAGGATTCTTACAAGCATGCATGGATCTACTAAGGTTGACCTTTTATCTCTACATTTCTCATGATATATACATGCTGTAACTGACATTACCAGCTTGTATAATTGATTCTCATGCCCATTGCTAGCCTTGAATGATCCTTGTAGGTGTAGGAACTTCAATACCTAAATGCATGATGAATCTATGGGTTTGTTTCCTGAAACAAAGCTGTTACAGAACTATTAAAAACCACTCCATATGTTAAAACCTGTTGATCTTGTGTACAAAACCATGCATGCTAGCCATAGATGCCAAGAATCCCTAATACCCCATGCATGTTTGATTTTTCACCATTTGCATGTTGGTTATCATGCATGGAACCCAATAATGTCTCCTGATCATCCATGCAGTCCATAGATCCAAAGATCTAAGCCAAAACAGCAGTGCCTTTTAAGATTCTCGAGCTGCACTTGTACTGGTCCATTGCTACTGGTCCATTGGATGGACAAGTACCAATCGACCACTACCAGAAACACTACCCAATTGCAAGCCTGGTCAGTCTATGGCTTGTGAAACATTATGAAAGACCTTTTGTGTTGAAACCCCAACCATCCCAGCTCGATCTATACCTACTGTTTGGAGTCAGTATGACTTCCGGGATGTGTTTGGGCAGCCAATCCATGTTTGAAATGGAACCATGACCCAAACCTCTGATAGAACCATCGGAATACCATCTAAAAACCTTTGGTGTGAACCCATGACCCTTCCCCTAAAACCTTTTCCAATTTTACAGCTGTGACCCTACTGGTCCATTGCTACTAGTCCATTGGATGGACCAGTACCAATCGACCACTATAGGAATCTTGGACCTGTGTTGCCTCTCACCTACCCCAAGGTTTGGAACCCCATGTTAGAGGTCATTTGTGTTATCCATATTATAAACTATTCCATTCTAGCCCTATTCTTGTATTATGAGCAATGGGTTGATTGCTACTGGTCCATCGGATAGACCAGTCCAATCAACCAGTACCATCCATGATTGATAAACATGATCTTAACACTTGAAATGGCTTAGAACAATACCTAGGGACCCTCTTGGGGTGAATCCATGAGTCCTTTTCTCAAGTTTGCTACTGCAGCCCTACTAGTCCATTGCCACTGGTCCATTGGATGGACCAACAATACCAATCGACCAATACTGCTGTTTTATAATTTTGGGTCCAGCCTTGGTTTGGGAGCTAGACCAAGGTTACCCCTAGTCTCCTAGGGTAATTTAATGTTTGTTAATATAAAATTCTAATTTATTTACTATAGGTTTTAACTATTTTCTTGGCCACACATATCAAGGTGCTTTTGAGGACCGACAGTCCTTCGAGCAAGTGGAGCATAGCTAAGGTGAGTGGAATTACACCATACGTGTAGGTGTAACATAACTAATGAGTTATGATAACAATAACAATTCACTTTCTGTCTTTATATTTATATTCTCATGTTCTTATTGGAATTATGTTGAGAACTGTTGATGGAATGCTTGCATATAAATTGTTAGCCTAAATAGAAACGAAGGCCGATGGTAGCTCATAGAATGGGATGTGATTGACACCACCTGACTCGTACGATATCATTAAAACTGCTAGTCTAGAAGCCATAGCCGGTTTGGAAATGAGGCTAGTGGTGGCCCATAGAATGGGAAGCAAGGCACCATCTGACTCATGCTATGTCATATCGAATGCATATGGCTTGGTAATCATCACCCGTACTATGAACCCTTGCCAACAGGGGTCTAGGTGTTGGATACCACAAAAGTGTGAGGCCAATATCCTGAAGGGCATTGCTCGGTCAGTCGACTCATCGGGTCACTAGGACAGGTGATGTCTATTGGCCCATCAGTTAATAGGGTTGGTGGTAGCACAGTGGTAACCTAGATGGCCCATCGGGCTAACCTTGGGAAGGGATGCTAAAGCCGACTGGTTTTCTCCAACAACTCAATGGGTGTATCGCGGGAAGGGGTTAGACTCCCGCACCAGGGATACATGTATTGCGGATTGTAGTAGCACTATACCTGCCTTAGTTTTGTCTATTAGGTGGCTTAATAATAATAATGAATATCATTCATCTAGGCTCATGGTTGTGTTTGCATGTGCACGCATGGTTTGTATTTCATTCACGAGCTTGGTGGAGCTCACACTCTTGTATATTCTCTTTTAGATGATTTTTCAGGTACTGGTTTGCCAATGGGCGATGAAGCTGTTGATGGACTGTAGATCTTTCTCATGTTGTTGATCTATGAAGATTTTGTTATTATTTGAATTTCTCTCTTTCAAGAAGTGTAATTACCATGACAATGTACTTTTTGAACATAAATGGATCTGTGGGTAATTTGATCTTCCGTTGCACTCTGATATTCATTTATTATCTTTTACCCTCATTGTGTGGTATGTGACATTTAAGTACTACTTCTGGATCCTTGGGGATTGGCGGATGTCATAGGATATCTAGGTCACTTGCCTAAATCCTCCCAGGGGTGGTTTGGGGTGTGACACCGCACCTCATAAAGACCTTTAAGTCGAGGCAGTACGTAAATAAGACCTTTTAAGTTAAGGCACTACACCTCATAAAGACCTTTAAGTCAAGGCAATGCATAAATAAGACCTTTTAAGTTAAGGCACCGCACCTCATAAAGATCTTTAAATTGAGGCAATGCATAAATAAGACCTTTTAAGTTAAGGCACCGCACCTCATAAAGGCTACTAAGTCAAGGCAGTGCATACGTAAGACCTTTTAAATTAAGGCACCGCACCTCATAAAGACCTCTAAGTCGAGGCAGCGCGTGTGTAAGACCTTTAAAGATAAGGCATCGTACCTCATAAAGACCTCTAAGTTGAGGCAGTGTATAAATAAGACCTTTTAAGTTAAGGCAGTGCACCTCATATGCCTCTAAGTCGAGGCAGTGCATACATAAGACCTTTTAAATTAAGGCACCGCACCTCATAAAGACCTCTAAGTCGAGGCAGTGCATATGTAAGACCTTTTAAGTTAAGGTACTGCACCTCATAAAGACCTCTTTGTCGAGGCAGTGCATATGAGGCCGTGTACGTAAGACCTTTTAATTTAAGGCACTACACCTCATAAAGACCTTTAAGTCGAGGTAGTGCATACATTAGACCTTTTAAATTAAGGAACCACACCTCATAAAGACTTCTAAGTCGAGGTAGTGCATACATAAGATCTTTTAAGTTAAGGCACCGTACCTCCTAAGACCTCTAAGTTGACGCAGTGTATATGTAAGACCTTTTAAGTTAAGGAGGCACACCTCCTAAGACCTCTAAGTCGAGGCAGTGCACACGTAAAACATTTTAAGGCACTACACTCCATAAGATAAAGATAAAGCAGAACAAAATACAATGCAAAAGAGAGTAAAAATAAAGAATATTTTATTCTTGTCTTTCAGATTGTTACAAGTATTGGAATACAATAGAAGCACAAGTGACAACATGATTTCTACTTTATGGCTGTCATAAAGACCAAGAAAGTAAGTCGTCAGGAAATCAGAGCAAATGAGTTATGGACAAGATTTGTCCAAAACATTAGAAGTGGAAGATGAAGGAGCTCTCAGTCGCTCCTGCCAATCCACTGACGAGCTCATAGCTAAAAGAGAGGCTTAGGTTTAGTGAACGCAAACAAGTAGATTCAGAAATGCTAAAGCACTGCTTGACAGAGAGAGGCTGAAGTTCTTGGAAACACCATTGGAGAATGAGTTGCACAAACTAGGATCAAAGGAAGACCGCAAGAAATACGAGGAGCTTTGAGATTGTCAAACCAACCTCTGAGCATTCTGCAACTCATCACCAAATCTCCCCACAAACAGAAGAAACCACATGCTCCTTGCAGAACCAAGTATTGAACTTCAAACAATCAAAGAAAGTAAACTCTTGACCCTGTCCAAGCCCCATCTTCAACAATGCCAGACGACACAAAACAAGTGGATTACCTAGGTCACACCCTTATGCTTGGAAGATGAAGGTCCTAAGGGAGACCTGCAAACAACGAGCCGATGCGTTGTTTGAATATCACCTCTGAGAGCACCTTGTTGTTTGAAAATCACCTCTGAGAAGAACAACGCAATAGTTCCAAGACTAAAATAAGGCATAATGGCTATCCGAATGAATAATAAAAGTGAAAATGACTCCTTATAAAGGGACGCAAATGACCTTGATCTAGTCCCAATGAACGCTTCAAATTGCTTGAAAACCCATCTATCAACTAATTCGCCACTTCCCAAGTAAGTAGCCCACATGGCAAAACCTCGGGACATGATACGAAATGACACAACACGACATGGAACGTCTCATTTAAAGTGCATTGATTACTCACTGAGAATATATTTCCCTAAAAGGTAGTTGAAAGTCATTAAAAGTGAGTCAAAGCCATTAAAAACGAGTAAAGCGTTGGAAATGACAAATGTAAGTGAAATGAAGTGACAAAACACATTGATTCCTTCTAAAGAAGAGGTTTACACCCACGACCTCAATGTGTCATCGACCTAAGGTAGGCAAGAAGTCATGGATTCCTTCAAAGGAAGAGGTCGGTGTCCACAACCTTAAGGTGTTGACGACCAAAGGTAGGCAAGAAGTCATGTATTCCTTCTAAGGAAGAAGTTTACACCCATGATTTTAAGGTATCGATGACCTAAGGTAGGCAAGAAGCCATGGATTCTTTCTAAAGAAGAGGTTAGCGCCCATGACCTTAAGGTGACGACGACCTAAGGTAGGCAAGAAGTCATGGATTCCTTCCTAGGAAGAGGTTTAGTTTTTTCCCACGAGCGTAAGGTGTCGACGACCTAAGGTAGGAAAGAAGTAATTGATTCCTTCCAAGGAAGAGGTTTATGACCACGACCTTAAGGTGTCGAAGACCTAAGGTAGGCAAGATGTTACATCCGCACCCAAAATTGTTATTAATTATAATTTCTCTCTCTTGTGACGTGTAGATTCTGCTATCGTGTACGTTGGTGAGCAGTTTTCACTTGTGGTCAAACCTAGGCACAAGATTGTTGACCAGTTCACAGGCCTGCCTGTGGAAGAGAGGTTCCTCACCGACTGTGGGGGAGATTTATTGACGGTGATTTCGTTGACCATCCTCCTAGTATGAGTCCCCATAGTGAAGAGTACCGAAAGGCGTTTCCTGTGTCCCCATACTTAGATACCTCTTTCGGCGATGAGCTTAGCATCACGGTCGGGAAACTCTTCAAAATCACGAAAGACACGTTGTGACGGTCGAGGGGTAAGATACTGCCCTTATGAATGTTAGTATACCCTCCCCTTGTTGGCCTTGAAGTGTGGGCCAAAGCCCAATAAATTCCTTTAGGGTTCTGCCCTTTACAGCAGCAATGGATGCACGAACAGACTCATAAGACTGCTTTCGTCTGTTAATCCATCCATATTGTTTTAGGCTTTTCGGTGTTTTCCTTATGTGGGACCCACACCCCGTGCCTCAGGCATCCTACCTAAGCACCTAGACAAGGTGGACCCCACCCTTCGTCTCCTTGAATTGTATGTGCGCTATATAGGTGGACCCACTTGTCTAAGTTTGCATTTAAATGAGTTTTAACTCTTAAAGCTCCAAGCCAAATAGGCCTTAAGTGGGAGCTAACTATAAAAGCAAAGCCCAGCCATTTGTGGCTTATTTACTTCTCCTACCTACCCAAACCATGGAAGCTTGGAGAGCTTTGAAGGCATTGAAGGAGGAGATTGGAGTGCGCTGTGAAGGTGGAAGCCATCTATTGGTTCATCTTTAAGGTGAATGCTCTCCCCTTCTCCCTCTCTTTTCCATTTTCAAGCTTGGGGAACCCCTTGGGATCGATTCCCAGCTTAGGGTTTTCTCTTGAAGACCCAATATTTCTCATTAACTCCTAAATTGAGACCTACTTTTCTCTCTCCCTTGCTGCCTTCATGGTTTTGGTGGCCTGAGCTGCTGCTCAAAGCTTAGAGACCTAAAACTAAGTTTGGGAAAACCTGGAGATGGCTCAAATCCCTTGAATCCTCTAAGTCTTATAAAGGGCTAGATGTTTTGGACCCCCACGAAGGAATGGACTCACCTCCCTAATCCTAAGACCCTTATGGTTTCATGAATGAAAGGTTGGAGAAGGGTTTCCTCCCAAGTCTCAAAAAGAGATTCGACAGATCCACGAATGGATCCACTGTCATGATTCCATCTGCTGGTCCATCTGGTAGAGTCCAGCCGGTTGGCTTGGGCGGAGCCACAAATGGATTCACTTGGTAACTCCGCCAGTAGCTCCGTTCGCTCTAAGGAATGTCTCAGGGTTTGGACAGATGCACGAATAGATTCACTTGGAAGTTCCGTTCATGAATCTGTTCCATCTATTTTCTCTGAATGCTTGGACGGAGCCAAGAACGGACTCACCTGGTTATCTCAGTCCCTACGTTCGTCCGTGCTGTCTTGACCTAAACTTCAAATAAATTGTTGGGACCCCTCATGGGACCCACCTATACACTTCTAACATCATTCTCACGCATCCTCAGACTTCGTAACTTGTACGGGAGTACATGCACCAAGGTAAATCTTACTGAACACACCGAACAATAAGCAAGCAAACTGTGAGTGGGTTTTGGGTGATGTTTGGGTTTGTTATATATATATATAGGTCATATGATTGTGCTTATGCCTGCATCCATTCTTATCATGTTGCTTCTTTGCATATAAACTATCTTGGATACGAATTGATGAAATGTGGATATGTTTACTTACTTTATTGTATCGGGTTAGGGTGCCGAAACCCCAAAAATGCTTATGATAATTATTGATTGTCATCCTGGTCTGTATGCGCCGTGCTGTGCTGGTACCCAGGTACTAGATGGAATGGGATGCTCATGCACCTGGAATACCTCTCGGGATGATAGGACTTGCATGTAATATATCTGCGGCTAGGATTTATCTTCCCATGCTATGACCCTTACCAACAGGGGTTTAGGTGTTGGGTGATCGAGGCTGCTTGTTTCTTGTGGGGGAGAAAGGCTAGGTTAGGGATGACCACTGATCACCGGGGTCTGCCACTGGGTGGTCAGATGGCTTCTATCGGCGTAGGCTCCCTGTTGATAATTGAGGTTTCATTATGGCGATAAGTTAAGTGACCCACAGTGTCTCCCGAATTATCATAGTAGCATATATCATGACTTAGATTGTTTGTTAGGTGAAAAATCTATTTAACATTACATGCATCATGTACTACGTGTGATTGTGTGTTTGTGCATTCCCCTTTTCCCTCACTAGCTCAGTGGAGCTAACCCCCTATGTACACACCTTTTTAGATTTTGATGCAGATGGTGGATATCTAGCTGAGCCAGTGGATTATGATACTATTGGCGCAGAGGAACCCGAGACTGTGTCGGAAGAACACGACGACGGCTACCCCTGTGATGATTGTGCCTACGGGCCGTGATGTTGTTGGGAATTGTCCCCTCTTTTGATTCTTTTGGGGCTTCGTGCCCATTATGAACATTTTCTGTAATAACTTATTGTTCTTTTGAGTAGTTATGTCATGGTCAGTCGACAAATAGTGTTAAACTATTATTGTATCACCTAGCCAGTTGAACATATAGTAACTGCTATTTATATTGCTTCTACTTGTACTAACTCTATTTTAAATGGAATATTCCTTCTGTTTTATAAATTGTAATTATTCGGGTGGGTCCTTGGTTGTTGACTATGGATTGGGACACTGTGTCATTGATCCTGGTAGGAAATGGGATTATGCGTATCATCCTAATCACCCTCTTGATTGTGCTTATTCCTAAGCTTGGAATGGGGGCGTGACACAAGAAGTCATGAATTCCTTCTAAGGAAGAGGTGTACGCCAACGACCTAAGCTAGGTGAGAAGTCCAAAACCTCTCCTAGGAGTGCACAGAATGTGAAATTTGACAGAAATGTTTTGTAAAATATGAAAACTTTAGAAGTTGCAAAAACCTATATATTATTGAAAACAAAAAGCCTGCGTTGGGGCATTACAAAAAGCCTGCGTTGGGGCATTACATAAGCCTAGACTGGGGCATTACAAAAGCCAATGCCAGGGTAAAAAAAAAGGAAAGGAGATGAACTTACTGATAAGTATCAGGATGAAGAAACCACCAGAAATGGATTGAACTTCACCACCGCAAAAGTTTAAAACCTCAAAATCCTCAGAGAAAGAAGAAGATATGACAAAGCAATCACGAAGACAAGAAGCAGAAATGAGGTCTACGCACAAGTTACCCAAATTAAATAAGTTACAGTTGAATGGTTATGATGTATTTCCATAGACAGCGTGATTACAAATTTTCTAGATTTTAAGGGATTTCTTCCAACATGTCATCACCTCTTTGGCTACTCGAGGAGTTGGAAGTGTGAGGAAATGATAGGCATGAAAATCGAAGAACACTCAATATTTTTGAAATTTCACGAAAGCGTAAAGAGAAAGCTTTATGCCTGCCCCAAGGTATAATTACCATAGTACCCTCCTAGAAGGAAATGACTTCAAGATAGATCATGAACTCTTTACTATTAGCTCATAACTCGCAAGAGAATTACTCCCATAGTTCATACTCTCGAGCTGAGGGAGTGGGGGGGCCTCTGGTATGGGTAAAATACTCCAGCCACTAATAGCAAGACACGTGGAGACACGAGAATAGGAAACATGATCCACAAAGCCTCTCGCATTACTTTCCCAATATGGAAACCTTCTAAAATCCCAAGAGCAAGGAGTTACACTCCGACTTGGAAACCCAGAAGATCTACGATTCAAGCTCCCCATTAATGGAAGGAATCTTATCAATCTACAAGATATAGAAACTTGCCTAAATTAGACTCTTCAAGAATGGTTCCCACTCCTGAAAGGAAACTACTAAATCAAGCCGGATCCATATCAGAGAAGGATCCTCATCTCCAATCGATTCTACCAAGCCACCAATATAAATAGAACTTCACCCCCAAGGGGCAAGGTATGTCACAATTTCTACTTCACATCTAGAGGATATTGCTCTGCCATTCCCTTCAGTTGCAAGGAAGCTGACTTAGGCATCAGCCGGGACAGTCCCGGCCCTCTCATGGTGTCTTTTCCTTTGTCTTCCACAGTAGTCTCTTGGAGCGCAGCTCGTAGCCATGAAAAGTCAGTTTTCTGCTGCAACAGTTTCTATTCCGCCAAAGAATTGAAGGTTCTCAGATCGCCGGAAGTTGCCGCTTCTCAAGTCGTCAGAGAGTTGCAGACTTGATGCAAGTCGCAGAAATTAAGGAGAGGTTCGGTTCAAAGGCTTTCTCAATGATAATGCTTCAAATATAGGTAAGGGGGGTTGGGTTGGTTGTGTTCTAGTGCAAGGATAAAATAGTCATTTGAATTTCGTAGGAAACCTGGTTAGAAAATAGGGGTTGGTTGTAATATTAGAAGGAAGGGGAAATGGTTTTAATACTGGGGCTTAGTTAAGGGATGGTTTTTTTTTTCCCAAAAAAAAAAAAATCTCTGTATTGACTGGACTGGACGTGCAGGTTTGTTCTCAACATCGAATCTTTAGGATTTGGGTTAACAAATAAATATCCCTTCAAGGACTCCATTGGTCACTTAATGAATTAATCATGTCTTTCTTGTTTCTTTATTAATTTGATCACTACACGATAACAGCTGAGAGAATAAAAAACTAATCAAAGAGTCTTCATTTTTCCTTGAAAGAACGAAAGACTTGTTTCTCTCTCTCTTTCCTTCAAATGACTTAGACTCTCTCTCTCTCTCTCTCTCTCATATGTTTATATGTATAAATATTGGTTCATAAGAAGGTTGAATTGGCAATAGCAAAGGGAAGGGAAAAGGGAATTGATTAGAGTAGTCAATAACCTTCCATGGCCACCAATTGTTTCTCCTTTCTATTTTCTTTTGTTGTTCTTTTATTTCTATTTGGTTTTTGGAAGAAGGTGGAGGCCAATGGATTCAAAGAACTGACGGCGAATGTTAATTACCATAGTCATGTTATTACACTTAGTTCCTTGATGCCGGCAAAAGTTTGCTCTAAACCAGCCAAAGGTAATCTTCATTCTATCACCGCATACCTGTATTAGATCTGAAAGTTTGCTCTAAATGACTTGTTTCTCTCTCTTTTCCTTCTTCTTCTTCTTTGTTTTTCTTCCTTTTCATCTAAACCTTCTAATTTCTATTGGTAGTTTAGAATAGTTCCTATCATAGAGGTTCACCCTAACAAAACTTTCTGTTTTGAGAGCTGTTCATTTCAGCTTCAATTTACTTTCCATGATACTAAAGTAGTAGTAAAAACTTAATTTCTCTCAACAAACACGTCCAGATAATATCTGATGGGGTCAGAGAATACGTCTCATGATATTGTCGGTTTGCCTTCACGCTCTTAAAAGGTCTCATGTGGGAGTGAGGATTTTAATCCTTATATGGATCGACCATAGTCTTTCCTTCATTCACCGATGTAAGAGTACCTTAGTCGCCTGATGAGGTCAGAGAATACGTCTCATGATGTTGTCCATTCTAAGCGTCCTCACTGTTTTAAATGGTCTCATGAGGGAGTGAAGGCTCCAATCCTTATATGGACCATAGTCATCCCTTCACTCACTGATGTGGGACTATGTTAGTCACCTGATGAGTTCAGAGAATACCTCTCATGATCTTGTCCGTTTTGTGTGCCCTCACGGTTTTAAAAGGTCTCTTGAGGGAGTGAGGACTCCAATCCTAATATGTACCACAGTCTTCTCTTCACTCACCGATGTGGGACTATCTTCGTCGCCCCTGGGGCTACTCTTTACCTACAATAGAGGCTCCCCAGTGAAAGGAATAGCATGTTGCTAGTTTTTTACTTGCCCGAACAAGGGTTCCCACAGATGGAGCCAATGATGAGGTCAAGAAATGCATCTCATGATATTCTCTACTTTGAGCTGCCCGCCGAAACTAACTTAATGTCACCCGCACGGTTTTAAAAGGCCTCATGTGGGAGTGATGAGGACTCCAATTCTTATATAGACCACGGTATTCTTTTCACTTACCGGTGTGGAACTATCTTATTTGCCCCTGGGACTAGTTTTTGCCTTCAATGATACCTATTCAGAGTCAAACAATTAAACCATTAGAAATTTTAGAAAGGCATGAATGAACATATATGAGAGTATATAGACCTTGAGGCTAAAATTAACACATGGCTAATCAAAACTATTCTTTTGAATTTATTTTTGCGTAAGATTCTTTTGATATTCAATGGTACAAAATTAAGGAGTTGCTATATCAACCTTCCATATGATATAAAATAAGAGCATGGCCACATATATCATTTGGACGTACTTGTCCAGACAAATTTTTACCTTAATTATTTAACTATTTCGTTAATTTCTAATTAGGATAATATGAATAAGAATGACGATTGAATCCCCTATCTATCTAGAAATTGACCAATTTTATGTCATTCAATAATACATCTCTCACATGACGGGTAGGTGGTTCAATACTCAAAGTCAATCCATCAACTTCCTGCCATTATTGAATCCTATTATTAACTAATTAGAAGTATATAAGGGATTGTTAGGCTGGTACTAATTTTTAATTAGTACCATATAAGGGATTGTTAGGCAGAAATTTTTTTTTTTTTTCATTTTCTCATTCCCATATGAAAAGACACCTCTACCCCCTTGTTTTGAAGAGGAGAGATATAGACACATGAAAGTTTTGGCGTAGGCCACACTCCCGGACAGAAAACTTCTTCCTTTTTTTCTTTTAGGTAGAAAGCCTTTTTCACACATATTATAGAATGAACAAAGTTTTCCTTCACCACATGGGAAGGGTTCATCCAACATCCTAATGCCCTAAAATACTACTCATCAGACGAAGTTGATAATACCCTCACCCCCTCTCCCGCCCATCTGATAAAACGGGGTCAAGGGGTTCCCCTTTACTATGGCAAAAGGAGTACTCTAAGTTCTCTTGGGTATGATTTCAAAAAATATTTCGGGGGTGATTTCAATTTCGGAAGGTGTTTGGTATGACTTTTGCACCTTTTTATGTAATAGCTTAGGAGCTATTTCACGTATTTAGGAAGAATTCCATTTTATGTTAAACACTTTAATGAACATGTGCTAATGATGAGGGTATAAATTTCATTTGACCTTTCTAGAATTTTGTGCAACATACATTTCGATTCGCTCAATGGAAAGTAATATTTCTAAAATTTTTTGAGTTTGAAGGGAAAAAGAATGTTGCCTGGCCATGTGGCTCAAACACCAAAACATAGGAGCATGCAAAAATACCAATCTGCCGTCAATAAAATAAAAAATCCCATTCATGTTGATGCTCCTATGTACTCTCATTGGCCCTCACGCTAGTGTAAGGGCCAATGAGAGCATGTACGGCAGATCGATCAATAGAGTAGAATTTAACATTTTGCGGGTTGGGCCATCATTTCGACCCCCTTGTGTCTAGGCGTAGGCGCCATGTAGCCTGGCAAGGATTTTTTTCCCAATTCAAACATAGGTCTCCCGGAAGGAGATTGGTAGTTTAACACTCAAAAAGTCAATGAACTTTAGTTGATGGCTTGATGACAAGGAAATTAATATTAATAATGGTTACATTCTCGATCAATGCTTTCAGGTTCCGAAGTCTTAAGCAGGCTATTGCATGTAACTCACAAATATGGACCTTGCTCACCATTGAAGGAAGGGAAATTAAAAATCCCTAGTCTTCGCCAGATTCTCATCAAGGACCAAACCCGAGTCAAGTCAATCAATTCCAAGATCTCCAACCGACAATCATCGGTAGCAGGTTCCACAGTAAAACTTCCTGCCAACTCTGGCGATTCCCTAGGGACTGGAAACTTTGTTGTGAGGATTGGATTTGGAACACCTGAGCAAAATTTCATACTAGAATTCGATACAGGTAGTGATCTTACTTGGATCCAATGCAAACCATGCGCCATCCAATGTTATTCACAACAAGATCCCTACTTCAATTCTTCTGCTTCCTCCACCTATTCCAACATCCCATGTGGCTCCAACGCATGCTCGCAACTGAATTCAGCGGGCTACGCGCTGCAATTCTGCATCACCAATTGCCTCTACCAGGTCACATATGGTGACGGATCCTACTCTCAAGGGGAATTTGTAACCGATACACTAACACTATCTTCCTCTGATGTCTTCCCCAATTTTGAATTCGGGTGTGGTCAAAACAACCAAGGCCTATTTGGTACTACAGATGGATTACTTGGCCTCGGCCGCAGTGAGATCTCAATAGTATCACAGACTGCTCAAACGTATGGAAAGCTTTTCTCCTATTGTCTTCCATCATCAACCAGCTCCACTGGTTTTCTTGCATTCGGTAGCCAAGCTGGTTCTTCCTCTTCTATTGCTTCATACACTCCACTAATAACAAATTCGACATACCCATCGTTCTATTTCTTAAATATGACTGGTATTAGTGTTGGAGGGAAAGATTTGGCAATCTCACCATCAGTTTTTACAACTTCAGGAACCATTATAGACTCTGGAACTGTGATCACTAGGTTGGCACCAGCAGCCTATTCACCACTTAAATCAGCTTTTAGTGAAGGAATGACTCAGTATCCAACTGCACCAGCTTATTCAATACTCGATACATGCTATAACTTGACTGGATATAGTACAGTAACAGTACCAAACATAGTGTTGCATTTTGGTGGAGGTACTGACTTGAATGTTGATAGTTCTGGGATTCTAGTTCAAGCAAGCTCATATCAATATTGCTTGGCTTTTGCTGGAAACAGTGCTGATACCGACTTGGGGATTCTTGGAAATATGCAGCAGCATACATTTGAGGTGTTTTATAATGTGGTAGGAGGAAAGCTGGGATTTGGTGCTAGTGCTTGTAGCTAATGAGAACCAAGAGAAAAAGGAAAAATGATTCTTATGCTGTAACTTGTTTTATAATAAATCTGTTGGGGTTTGGAGTTAATTAAACCATCCCCCATCTGTGCTTCGTTAATTTTACAACAGAAACATGTGAAATTGCCGAAGAAGAGTGGGTCTAATGACATAGGGTAAGTAGAAAAAGAATTGGAACTCCCTTGCCTTTTAGTGTCAAAAGATCCAAAATGTGGAAGGGGCCTCATCTTTCTAATGTTTTCATTTGACAGAAAGTATGTTTGTAATTGAAGCTGAGTTTTATTACATCACCTTTTTTTTTTTTGTTGCTAAAAGATCAGGTATATTATAAAATGGAAAAATAAAATACTGAAAAAACTAGTTGCAACACCAGGAAACAACTAACAGAAAAATCACTAGGCACAACCCCCACCTACGGTATAGCCATCAGCAGGGGAAGACTGTAGACGCTGAATTTTGACACCACTCCCGGCAATGATGACAATCAGACACGAACGACTGACGAAATCCCCCAAAGGACTTTTTCCCCCATACACTAGCCATGTCACCCCCTCCATATCCCTAAAAACAATTTACAAGACCCTTTTACTTAGCGTTGAAGGTGGTACTGTTCACCTTCCTTGACCACGACGGTCCTGCTAGCCTGTTAGTGGGCCGTGGGGGTTGTAGAGGGCAGGCAGCCCCCTACCGGGGGTGTAGAGGGGCGGAGCCCCCCGACAAAAAATTTTATGAACGGCCAAAAGAGACAAAAATCTTAAAAAAATCCCCGATACAACCCCGCACAACTAGTCAGCGTGAGTTCATTGATTTGGGCATGACTAGGTCTATGGCATACACAGAATTGAAGAAAGTAGGGCTTTTGGGCACGGTTCGACCACGACCAGTCAGAGATCCTCTACCTTCTTGGTATGACCCAAATCACTACTTTGATTATCACACCCAAAAGGGGCACCCTACTGATGAATGCATTGCACTCGGGCATGCTGTCCAGGACCTACTAGAAGTAGGAAAGTTCAAGTCAGAGGTAGAACAACAGTCTGTTAATCAAACAATCAACGTCCTCAAAGAAGATTTAGAAGGATTTGACCCCACCTCCTTGATCCAAGCTCTGCCGGTTCCTTTAGAAGAGGTAGTGAATGGTCGAAAGCCTCCATCAATGATGTTTGCCCAGGATATCCATGAATCTTCTCTTCCTTCAACAACCAATATGACCAAGCTGAATGAGCCTGAAGGCAATAAAGAGATCAAGGAAGAAGAGGTTTTGGCAGGATTACAATCTCGGATTGACTGTATGCCTTTCCATCTCCAAGAACAGATCATGCATCAGGTCTTACAATCAAGGAGTGAAGATTTCCTAGAATTGTTTCATGAAATTACTCTCTTCAACCGTGGGAATGACGACCTCCAAGGACTTCCTGTCCATCCAGATTATCCTTTCTTTAATATCTTCGGGATAAGAGATGTCTACCAGTTGTCCACTGAAGCCCTTTGTTTCCTCTAGTACCTCTATGAAAGTTAGGTGGTAGCATTCAGCTTCCGTGTTCCAGAATTGTTGACCTATATGAGCCAGGATGAATCGCATCCAGAATTTGTTCCCCCTCAGTCAAACATAATGAAGTTCCTTCTTCGATTTCAGACACAGACTCTACACGCTCCATAGTCCTCACTGGGGATAGGAATCGCAAGGGGAACCTAATTTGATCATGCGTCAATCTAGCTGCACCTTTTATTCTGGTACAACATTCAATTTAGTGGATTTTTTTTAACAAAGGATATAGAAAGGATGATTGGGAGGAGATAAGAAATCATTTGTGTGAGATTAACGGAGTCCCTAAGGAGAAGATTCCTCCTAGTTTATGGGAAAATCCTTTTGATGCTACCACCAGTTTTAAAAGGGAATACTTCTTTTACATTGCCAGCCTGCAAAGCGGTAGAATCGCCGAAGAAAGTTCTCTGTATTCCTCCGATGGAACAGGGACAGACACTGATTGAGGACATCACTGTCGCCCGAAGACGTTAAACTACAGTCATTACCTTGATGAGGATCAGTTCACAACCCGACGTAAAATGGATCCAGGACCCAGTTCTGGTTAGAAGGGCACTTTTAATGGTACAAACTGCACAGTCCCATGACAAAGCAGTGACAGTACTTCACTCTTGTGTAGACATGATCGCACTGAAGACATCATTAGGTCCGCATCCCTTAGGTCTTTTCATTCAATCAAATTTTCTTTTGTAAACTCATCCACCGTGTGTTTTCCATTAGCCGTTAATGAATATATTTTGTTGTCCATCTACTCGTTCTCTTTCTTTTCGCATTCATTCAAATGGCAGTTTGATCTCATGATTGATAGTTAAAAAAAATAATCTACTACCCATTTTTCCAATGTCAAAGTCTTGATGGTAAAAAATCTAGAGCTTTCCATACATCTGATCCCCTTCCAACAAGTCGGAAGCCTAGATGAAAATTTCATCTCATAAAGCCTATTAAGGGAGGCCCCCCTTTGGCCGCTAGTCATCCCAAAAATAAACCCTGAGACAGCAAAATTCATTAGTCCCCCAGTTGTGCCTTATCCTTTTCCTTTAAAAAACTTATTTTGGCCCCTCCTACACCTCATTATCCATATATCCTCTTGCTCATCAAAATGTCCCATTAGCTTCTAGGGTCTAACTGGAAGAAGTCTCCTCGGTGAAGTAAGATGTCACAAGGGTAATACGTTTCCGAAGGATTTAAACAAAAAAAAAAAGTAGATCCGTCTCCAAAACCAAAATTGAGCCAATAAAAAAAAATGATGAAAGAGTCCAAAAAAAGAAAGAAGAAGAGAGAATTCGAAAAAAAAAACATGAGAGTTCGAACAAAAAAAAAATGAGGATGCATTGGCTCAAGATCTTGCAAACAATTGAGAAAAGTTAGACCATGGGGTAAAAGTTTCCACTTTTCCTTTGGAGACAATATTGTAAAAATTGTCAGTCAATCTTCGAAGGTAAAGCCTTCAGTTCAAATGAGAAGGATTGCCTAACTTCTTGATTACACTTTTGGAAAGAAAAATTGTCAAAATCCCAAAAAAAAAAAAAAAAAAGACTTCAATTACCAGATTCCTGGTAGAATTTTGGGAGTAGAAGTGTCAAGTCATGGTTGGACCCTAGGGGCACATTTGAGCCTTTACCACCCTTTGGAACCCAGTCCTAAACCCCATTAGAACCTAGTAAAGCCCTCCCGGGCTAAATGATGATGAGACTCTCCTCAGCAGCTTCAAGCTAACCCAATTATGATGGAACTTAATTATCAAGGCTTTGACGTTGGGACATCTTTGTCCTGAACTACGTTCGACCTGATCCCAACTTAGGGTACATAGGCAACTTGATAAAAAGAACAATCAAGTTCGGTCCTCCCACATGTACAGTCCTCCGTCCATCCATTCACTTTCCTATCTTTTTTTTTTTACTCTCCATATTTCCGCTCTATCCTCTTCTTCGTCAATATCTCTCTCTTTGGTGCGACCCAATGATAAAAATAAAAAAAAAAGAAGCCTGTCTACCAAGGTCAAGGGAATTTATGGCTTGGAACATCAGTAGCAGTGTACTCACCCTTTTAACCAACAAAGTGACCAAGGGAATACTAGAAAAGGAATTAAGTTGTCAGTGGGGTAATCTCTATCCGAAATGATGGGGCATGAGGAAGAAAGTTTATTTCCCTAGGGCAGTCTACAGGGAAGAGCATCTGAAATAAGAGGGGCATCCTGTCCATGGAGATCAGTTCCTAATCGTTGAAGAACCTTGATGACCACATGGAAAAGAAATGGTACCCATGGAGGAAGGGAAGAATGACCTATCCACCCATCTTGGGCGCATCCATTTTGACCTACTGGGGCAAAGTTCTATCCATTCGATTTTGGCCCCTCAACGTCTGTCGAGCCTATGCGAGTAACAAGGACGTGAATAATATGCCTACAGGGAATTGTGCAATAGGATTTCAAAATGAAATACTTTTGCAAATAAAATATTTTTCAAAATAAAAATAAAAAAAGAAGAAAAAAAAAGAGGTGAATCACAAGCATGCAAAATATTTGTTTCTACCTAGGTTTTTGGTGCTGCCATAACATTTATGCACTAACCATTTGTGAAGAACAAGTGTTGTGCAGTACAAAAATAAAGGATATTTGGTAAGCATTTATGATTGTATATGATTGCTTTTCATTTGCCCATGTTTGCATCATAAATATTTGCATAAAATTGATTATTTCATCTTTTTACATAAAAAAATAAAATAAAATTTCATCATACATAAGGATTTACACTGTCACATGTTGTTTAAACGTTGATTTTTGTTGCACTCACATACAACCTGATCTCATATCGTTTGGCTCCTAACACACTCACGTATGGCTTGACAAAACCTTCAATCTCTTTTGTACTCGCATGCAATTTGATTATCCAACCACTATTGGATTCATCTAAGACCTTTAAAAATTCTGCACTCTTGTGCAATTTGATCCTATTGATCCCTACTATACTTGTGCATAGCTTGATCATTTCAATCTCACTATACTCGCGTATGGTATAATCACATGTGAATTTTTTGGTCTTAGCCGTACTCGCGTACAAATTGATTGAACCTTTGATCCTATTGATCTCTACTATACTCGTGTATAACTTGATTATTCTTTCAATCCTTGGTATACTCATGTATAGTTTGACCATCCTATGAATTTGACCCCCCCTTGTACTCGCGTACAATTAGATCGTTGACCTTTTTTATCCTAGCTATACTCATGTATAATTCGATCACCCCATAAATCTTTTGGTCCCTATTGTACTCATGTACGAATTGACCCATCGTCTGATCATCCTTGCAAGTTAATCATTAACTCTCCTAATTTTTGCTATACTCCCGTACAGTCTGACCTCCCGTAGTCTCCTAATTTCCACTATACTTGCATATAGACTAACCTCCTATGGTCGCTTGATTTTTGCTATACTCGCGTATAGACGGACCTCCCATGGTCTCTTGATCTCTTCTATACTCGCATATAGTCCGACCTCCCGTGGTCTTCCAATTTCTGCTATGCTCGCGTATAGTCTGACCTCCCGTGGTCTTCTAATTTTCACTTTACTCGCGTGTAGTCCGATCTCCCGTGGTCTCCTAATTTAAGCTATACTCGTGTATAGTCTGACCTTTCGTGGTCCCTTGATTTTCGCTATACTCGCGTATAGACTGACCTCCCATGGTCTCTTGATTTCTGCCATACTCACGTATAGACCGACCTCCTGTGGTCTCTTGATCTCTTCTATATTTGCGTATAGTCCGACCTCCCATGGTCTCCCGATTCCGCTATACTCGCGTATAGACCGACCTCCCATGATCTCTTGATTTTCGCTATACTCGCGTATAGACTGACCTCCCATGGTCCCTTGATTTTTGCTATACTGGCGTATAGACCGACCTTTCGTGGTCTCCTAATTTCCGCTATACTCACGTATAATCCAACTTCCCGTGGTCTCCTAATTTCTGCTATATTTGCGTGTAGTCTAACCTCCCGTGGTCTTTCGATCCCCGCTATACATGTGTATGGTTCGACCTCCCGTGGTCCTCTGATCTCCTCTATACTCACGTATAGTCCGATCTCCTATGGTTTTTTGATATCTGATATACTTGTGTATGGCTTGATCACTCGTTGACCCCATCCTTCTTGTTGAGAGATGGCACCTCATCCTCAAAATCTAAACCTTGTTGAGCGTTGCTTAAAATCAAAACCCTACCAAGCATTGCTCAAAATCAAAACCTTGCCGAGCGTTGCTCAAGATCAGATTTCAGCTGAGCGTAGCTCAAAATCAAAACTTTATTGAGCGTTGCTTAAAATAAAAAATTTGCTGAGGGTTGCTCAGAATCTAAATCCTTACTGAGCATTGCTCAAAATCAAATCCCAGCTGAGCGTTGCTCAAACCCAAAACCTTGCTGAGCATTACTCAAAATTAGATTCCCGCTGAGTGAAGCTCAAAACCAGATCCCTGTCGAGCATTGCTTAAAATCAGACTCCTGCTGAGCGTTGCTCAAAACCCTACTAAGTGTTGCTCGAAATCAGAAACCAGCAGAGCGTCGCATAAAACTATTACCCTTTTTGATCTATTGATCACCGTTGTCATCTGATCCTTGGATCGCCCATTACCATTTGATCCGTTGATCACCCATTGTCATTCAATTCCTGGATTGCCCGTCGCCATTTGATCTTCAATCTCCCGTTGACACCTAATCCTCTAGATCGACTAATTAAGCACCCGTTGCTACCGAACCATTTTTCGAGATATGTTTAATTGTTCAAAAAAAAGATTTCATCGGACGGTTTGCCGAAATTAGTTTTATCGTTCCAAATTGAAAAGTTTTGTTGAATGATTTACCGAGTGATTTACCGAATTAGGTTTTATCGTTCAAAACGTCATCACCTATGAGCAAAGTGGAGATAGTAGTTGCTCAACCCGAGGAAGTTTACCGAAAGGTTTACTAAGGGACCTCCATTACCTTTGAGCAAAGTAATGGAGTAGTTGCTCAACCCAAGGAGGTTTACTAAAAAGTTTGCTGAGGAAACACCGTCGCCTATGAGAAAAAGTGACGGTAGTAATTGCTCAAAAGATTTATCGAATGGTTTACCGAGACAAGATTTTTTCGTTCAACTCCGCCACCTATGAGTAGAGTGGCAGTGAAGCATGCTCCTAGTGATAAAATCAAGTGGTCTTTTGTCTTTGCCCTTCGGTTGTTGGCACAGACCTCGGACAAAGAGGGGCAAACTGTAGACGCTAAATTTTGTCACCACCCCCGACAATGATGGTAATCGTACACGAACGACTGAAGACGTCCCCCAAAGGACTTTTCCCCCCATACACGAGCCATGTCACCCCCTCTATATCCCTAAAAATAATTTACAAGACCCTTTTACTTAGGGCTGAAGGAGGTACTGTTCACCTTCCCTGACCACGGCGTGGGGGTTGTAGGGGGGTAGAGCCCCCCGACAGAAAATTTTATGAAGGGTCAAAAGAGACAAAAATCTTAAAAAACATCCCCGGTATGACCCCACACAACGTCCCCGCACTAAATGTCACGGCCCCGCACAACAATCTCACACCCCGGCCCCGTATGGCAGCACCACAAGTGGCCACAGTCTGTAAGGCAGTGCCACACCCGACCGTGGCGCCGCATGGCAGCCCCACACCGGAGCCCCGCACGACAGCTCCGCACATCAACGCCACGCACCGCGGGAAGCCCCCTATGGCACCGCACGGTAGCGTCGCGGCCCCCCCAAAAGAAGTTTTTTTTTCATTTTTTCATGCCCCGCGACACCGTGGATTTCACCGCGGCACCGCCAGGCTTGATTTTTGCCTACAAATAGCCCCCTCCACCCCTCATGTTGAAAGGAGGGTCCTGCACCACTAGCAGAGAGAAAATCTTGGCCAATAGTGGAGACAGTGGTGGAGTTAGGGGTGGAGCCAGCCATGGTTGAATAAGTAATGATAGAAAAAAATTTAGAGATGAGCAGCTCATTGGAGCAAGGAGGCTCTGGATGCCATGTTAAATTTATATTACTCCCATGAAATCATGATTCCTCAATAGAGGAATATATACAAATTACAAGAGATTGAGATGTACAGGGTAACAAATAACCAAGAGTACTTAGAATATATGATTTACATATTGACAGAGAGTGTTGATGAAGCTTCCATCTGAAGAGGAATCCATATTGCATCTGATCACGGTTTCCCAGTTTGTGATAGAATCCATATCACATTTGATAACAGTTGCTTGAAATAGGAGATTGAGTTGTACATGGAATGTACTACCACAGGAGAGGGCTATATCGTCAATAACATAGAAGTGATTTTGTCTGCAAAGTGGGTGAGCCCATTTGGTAGACTTCTTTCCTATTGTTGGGAAGCGGAGTGGATGTGTTTGTGATTTTGTTGGGCAGCTATACAAGGTTGATGACCGCCTTCTCGAAGAGAGATTTTTGTGTGCACTGATTCACCCCTCCCCTCTAGGTGCCTGGGAACTACAAAATAATTTTTTGATCAGTAATTGTAAATTGAGACACTTTTTTTATTCTGGAAATTGACTTACTTCCTTGTACTCTCTGTGCCTCTCTTTGTGTGTGGGACTGGGGAAGCATGCGACCTCTGAGAGGTGGAGGGGGTGGTTTTGAGGGGGGCTATGGATGGTGGTTTTAGAGGGGGTAGAGAAGGTACTCATGGTGGCAGTAGAGATGCACGTTTTGGTGGCCGTGGTCGCGGGGGTAGAGGTCGCGGTGGATTTCGCGATGAAATACCTCTCCTGAAGTTGCAGAGGTTTCTTCCTTTAGTCATGCATGTGAAGGTGACGTTGTAACCAAGCTCAAGAATGAGAAAATACCATACTGTTAAAATTAATGTATTTTCTAATCATTATCAAGAAAATTCTAGACTAGGCACAAGAAGGCTTTTGGATCTAGAAAACTCTAGTATAAGTCTAGGTAACATCTAGGGAAGTCCAACTATTTTCAGGTAACATCTAAAGGAAATCTTTATAAAAAAAAATCTAAGGTAAATCCTTGGATTCCTAGCGAGCCCTTTCATTTTGAATTCATTTAGTTCAGAATGAATCAAATCTCCCCAAGTAGGATTCGAACCTACGACCAGTCGGTTAACAGCCGACCGCTCTACCACTAACCTTCTGAGGAACAACAGGATCTTCCATTCATGGCTTCTCAATCCCTTTGGAATACAAACAAACTCCTAATGTTTATTTTGTCTATGATGTGATCTCTAATTTCATTGGGAAAATTCTTGATCTATGCTCTCTTGTTCCTCCGTCCTTTGTTGATGAAATCATTAAGATCTCTATTTCAGGAGGTGAGGACAAATGGTGGTGTTCCTTATCCAGGGATGGCCACTTTTCCACTCGTTTGGCAGCCAAATATCTTAGAGCTCAATACCTGCCATGCCATGATCCCAATTTCTCTAAGTGGTGGCGTTTTCTTTAGAAACTCAAATTGCACCCTAAATTTCAATTGTTCTTTTGACCTGTTTTAAATGCAGGATTACCAATCAAAGCGACTCTCTCCAAATGGATGTCGATCGAGCCTACTTGTGTTCTTTGTGGTTCTTGTGCCGAGTCCACCTGGTACCTCTTTCTATCGTGTGACTGAACTAAGCGTATTTGGGCTGCAGGTCCGTTGGGATTAAGGACTGAGTTCTGGCCTGTCTAGTTCTTATCTAATTCATCCATGTTTTTCTATATTTTCTTCAGCTGCTATTGACAAACAATCTCAAAATTGGTTCCTCTCAATTTTTATTGTTACTTGTTATTTCATTTCGCATGTTAGAAACAAGATTCTTAAAGTATTAGCCACGACTGATCCTATGACTGTTATTAAGCCAGTCCTACAATGGCTTTCGGATTTGAATATTTGTCTCCCAATGTTGTTGTAATAATCTATGTAATATTTCATCTATGAGATCTCCTCTATTATCCTGTTTTAATTTGTGCAGGAGCATTTAATCTAGACTTAGATTCTTCTGGATGGTTGTTGATATTTTGTTTTGTAGCCTCAGGGTGCTTACCCTCCACAAACAGCATGGAGGTCATGTTATTTGGTTTTTTGCAAGGTATAATCCATGCAGTATCCACGAATCTCCTCATAAAAGTAGTTTGGCTCCACAAGGATATATGACTTACTCTTCCCACCCCGTCAACAATCTTCGAATCTCTTACCAAATTTGCTCCAAATATCAAATGCTACTAAGAACTTTAAGGATATTTTATTTTCTGCTAATGCAAACACTAACCTTGTTGTTGCCCATAGGAAGCTAGCTGTCAATGCCATACAATAACAATACATCTTGACACTTCTATCTGATATATTTTTCTGTTTTCATGAAAAAAAAAAGAAAACTTTGTCGGTAGAAATAGTTGAAAATTGCTAGAACTGGGACATACCGTATATTTAGAAGAGTTCAAAGTACCCAGTATTGAAAAACAAGTGAAAGTTCACCAGGTTGATGTTGGATGGATCCTATAATCAATTATTTGAAAGAAGGACCCCCAGAGCAACCAGCAGAAGCAAGGAAGATAAGGATGAAGGCAGTAAGGTTCCTCATAATTAATGGGGTCTATACCGGAGGTCATATACCTATCCTTTTTTTTTAATGTGTTTAAGAGACTCAAAGGTGCGCTACGTACTTCAAGAAGTGCATGAAGGGATTTGTGGACAATGCCTTGGAGGAAGAGCATTAGCCCACAAAATTCTCAAGCAAGGGTATTACTGGCCAATGATGCATAAGGAATGCATGGATTATGTCAGAAAGTGTGAGAAGTGTCAACACTATGCACCAATCCGGAGGCAACCAACGTCAACTCTTGTCCCAGTGACCAGCCCTCTCCCGTTTGCTATGTGGGGAAGGGACATCTTAGGACCCTTAACGCAAGCAGTTTGAGGCAAAAAAGTTCGTGATTATAGCGATTGATTATTTCACGAAGTGGGTTGAGGCAGAGCCCTTGACGCTTATTACCGAAGAGAAAGTTGTCAAATTTTTTAAGCATTCAGTGGTTTTTAGGTATGGGGTCCCATGAATAACCGTCACAGATAATGAAAAAATAGTTCGTAGGCAAACAAATCAAAACCCTTTGTGAAGAATTAGTGATTGATCATAAAACCACATTAGTAGCCTATCCTTAGGCAAATAGGCAGGCAAAGGTCACGAACAGAACACTCCTCTAAGGCTTCAAGAAGAAGCTAGAAGAAGCCAAAGGATTATGGGAATACTGAACTACTACCAGGTTAACCACGGGGGAAACTCCATTTATGTTGGCCTATGGAGCAGAAGCCATGGTCCCAGTAGAAATTGGAATCAAAACCTACTGAGTTCAACATTATGAGGAGCAAAGCAATGAAGAGGACATGAGAGCTAATTTGGACCTGATTGATGAGGTACGAAACAACGCTCAGTTGAGGATGGTTGCCTATATTCAGAGGACTGCGAAATATTACAATTCGTGAGTAAGAGAAAAGAGGTTTTGGTCGGGAGACTTAGTAATGAGGAGCGTAGAAGCTTCGCAACCATCTATTATAGATAAACTTGCTCCCAATTGGGAAGGGCCTTATAGAGTCACAAAGGAAGTTTATCCAGGGATATACTACTTGGAAACCCTGAAAGGAAGAAGGATCGACAAAGCATGGAATGCTGAAAATCTGCACAAATACTATTACTGATTGTCTAGTGGTTAGTCTTATTTCTTTGTAGTAATTTTCAATTATTTTTAAGTTTTCATATGAAATTTGAATAAGGTTGCAGGAAATGGCCATCTCATCATTATTACAGAAATGTGCACACGTAAGACCTTTTAAATTAAGGCATCGCACCTCATAAAGACCTCTAAGTTGAGGCAGTGCATACGTAAGACCTTTTAAGTTAAGGTACTGCACCTCATAAAGACCTCTAAGTCGAGGCAGTGCATAAGTAAGACCTTTTAAGTTTAGGCACTGCACCTCATTAAGACCTCTAAGTCTCTAGGCAGTGCATACGTAAGACCTTTTAAGTTAAGACACCGCACCTCATAAAGACCTCTAAGTCGAGGCAATGCATACGTAAGACCTTTTAAATTAAGGCACCACACCTCATATAGACCTCTAAGTCGAGGCAGTGCATAAATAAGACCTTTTAAGTTAAGGCACTACACCTCATAAATGCCTCTAAGTCAAGGCAGTGCATAAGTAAGATCTTTTAAATTAAGGCACCGCACCTCATAAAGACATCTAAGTCGAGGCAGTGCGTAAATAAGACCTTTTAAGTTAAGGTACCGCACCTCATAAAGATCTTTAAGCCGAGGTAGTGCATATGTAAGACCTTTTAAGTTAAGGCACCGCACCTCATAAAGACCTCTAAGTCGAGGTAGTGCATATATAAGACCTTTTAAATTAAGGCACCGCACCTCATAAAGACCTCTAAGTCGAGGCAGTGCATAAATAAGACCTTTTAAGTTAAGGCACCAAACTTCATAAATGCCTCTAAGTCAAGGCAGTGCATACGTAAGACCTTTTAAATTAAGGTACCGCATGTTACATCTGTACCTGAACCCTGACTTGAGCTCCGAATGTAGGTCTGAAACCCGATGGATCCAAGGCCTTACCCACTAGCAACCTGTGGTGCACTGACCCGGTGATCATTTCTTAAGGGAAAACTCTGGTGATGTCATGCTTACCAGTCCAGAGGCAACTACCAGACCTATGTAGCTGTTCTATGCATCAGATGATGTACAACCTAAGGTAGAGCTCCTACTTAACTAAATTGGGTTTTAAATTATTTTTTAATGATTAAACATTGTTTGATGGCCACAAATTATACAAGAACAATGCCCCAGACATGGCACATGCCCCTGTGGGACCCAAATGTAAAAACAACAAGGTTTCACCTACTGGTCCATCCATAGTGATCGATTGGATCGACGAGTACTGTTGTCACACACGAATTTCACTTCAGATGTGTGGGTCCCAGTGTCTCACACCCCGAATCACCTCCCCGCACCTAAAATGACTTGTGGGAAGGTTATCCTAACACTGTGATCATGTGGGGCCCACTCTGGGGCCATTTGCATTAGAGAATAGATTTCTAGAATGCATTTTATACAAAACTACACTAGGCAAACAGGCCTTAGTGGCTGGACCTATATAAACAAGTCTTCAGCCCAAAAACCTCTCCTATTCATTTCGTTGGAGAGAAGGAAGAGAGAAAGAGAAGGAGAAAGAGGAAGAAGAAGAAGAAGAAGAGGAAGGAGAAAAGGCTTGGGACCCTTTTTGAGCTTAGATTCTTCAAGGTAAACCGAAAACCCAGTAGTTCTAAACTATTTTCTTGTAATTTCCATGGCTGCAACCATGTGATATTCTTTAAATCCTACTGTACAACCATGTCTCATGTGTTCTTCATGTTTTACTAGCCTTAGATACTAGGATTCTTACATGCATGCATGAATCTACTAAGGTTGACCTGTTATCTACATTTCTCATGATATATACATGCTATAACTAACATTACCAGCTTGTATAATTGATTCTCATTCCCATTGCTAGCCTTGAATGATCCTTGTAGATGTAGGAACTTCAATACCTAAATGCATGATGAATCCATGGCTTTGTTTCCTGAAACAGAGCTATTACAGAACTGTTAAAAACCACTCCATATGTTAAAACCTGTTGATCTTGTGTACAAAGCCATGCATGCTAGCCATAGATGCCAAGAATCCCTAATACCCCATGCATGTTTTATTTTTCACCATACGCATGTTGGTTATCATGCATGGAACCCAATAATGTCTCCTGATCATCCATGCAGTCCATAGATCCAAAGATCCAAGCTAAAACAGCGGTGCCTTTTGAGATTCTCGAGCTGCACTTGTACTGGTCCATTGGTACTGGTCCATTGGCTAGACAATTACCAATCGACCACTACCAGAAACACTACCCAATTACAAGCCTGGTCAGTCCATGGCTTGTGAAACATTATGAAAGACCTTTTGTGTTGAAACCCCAACCATCCCAGCTCTATACCTACTGTTTGGAGTCAGTATGACTTCCAGGATGTGTTCGGGCAGCCAATCCATGTTTGGAATGGAACCATGACCCAAACCTTTGACAGAACCACCGGAATACCATCTAAAAACCCTTGGTGTGAACCCATGACCCTTCCCCTAAAACCCTTTCCAATTTTACAGCTGTGACCCTACTGGTCCATTGCTACTAGTCCATTGGATGGACCAATACCAATCGAACACTACAGGAATCTTGGACCTGTGTTTCCTTTGACCTACCCCAAGGTCTGGAACACCATGATAGAGGTCATTTGTGTTATCCATATTATAAACCATACCATTCTAGCCCTATGATAACAAGTGGAGCATAGCCAAGGTGAGTGGAATTACACCATACGTGTAGGTGTAACATAACTAATGAGTTATGATAACAATAACAATTTATTTTTTGTCTTTATATTTATATTCTCATGTTCTTATTGGAATTATGTTGAGAATTATTGATGGAATGCTTGTATATAAATTGTTAGCCTAAATAGAAACGAGGCCGATGGTAGCCCGTAGAATGGGATGCAGTTAACACCACCCAACTCGTACGATATCATTAAAATTGCTAATCTAGAAGCCGCAGCTGGCTTGGAAATGAGGCTAGTGGTGTCCTATAGAATGGGATGCGGGGCACCATCCGACTCATGCTATGTCATATAGAATGCATATGGCTAGATACTCATCACCCGTGCTACGAACCCTTGCCAATAAGGGTTTAGGTGTTGGATACCACAAAAGTGTGAGGCCAATGTCCTGAAGAGCATTGCTTGGTTAGTTGGCTCATCGGGTCACTAGGACAGGTGATGTCTGTTGGCCCATCAGTTAATAGGGCTGGTTGTAGCACAGTGGTAACCTAGAGGGGCGGTCTAGCTAACCTTGGGAAGGGATGCTAGAGCTGACTGGTTTTCTCCGACAACTCAATAGGTGTATTGCGAGAAGGGGTTAGAGGCTCGCACCAGGGATACATGTATTGGGGATTGTAGTAGCACTATATCTGCCCTAGTTTGTCTGTTAGCTGGCTTAATAATAATGATGAATATCATTCATATAGACTCATGGTTGTGCTTGCATGTGCACGCACGGTTTATATTTCATTTACGTGCTCGGTGGAACTCACACTCTTGTATATTCTCTTTTAGGTACTTTTTCAGGTACTGGTTTGCCAATGGATGATGAAGCTGTTGATGGACTGTAGATCTTTCTCATGTTGTTGATCTACGCAGATTTTATTATTATTTGAATTTCTCTCTTTCAAGAAGTGTAATTACCATAACAATGTACTTTTTGAACAGAAATAGATATGTATATGGTATAGCATAGGTATTTGGGATTTTATTATAAATGATATAAATCATCTATGGGTAGTTCGATCTTCCGTTGCACTCTGATATTCATTTATTATCTTTTACCCTCATTGTGTGGTTTGTGACATGTAAGTATTGCTTTTGGATCCTTGGGGATTGGCGGATGTCGTAGGATATCTGGGCCACTTGCCTAAATCTTCCCAAGGGGTGGTTTCGGGCATGACACCGCACCTCATAAAGAACTCTAAGTTGAGGCAGTGCGTAAATAAGACCTTTTAAGTTAAGGTACCGCACCTCATAAAGACCTCTAAGTTAAGGCAGTGCATAAATAAGACCTTTTAAGTTAAGGCACCACACCTCATAAAGATCTCTAAGTCGAGGCAATGCATAATAAGACCTTTTAAGTTAAGACCTTTTAAGTTAAGGCACCGCACCTCATAAAGGCTACTAAGTCATGGCAGTGCATATGTAAGACCTTTTAAATTAAGGCACCGCACCTTATAAAGGCCTCTAAGTCAAGGCAGTGTGTATGTAAGACCTTTAAAGATAAGGCACCGTACTACATAAAGACCTCAAAGTCGAGGCAGTGCATAAATAAGACCTTTTAAGTTAAGGCAGTGCACCTCATAAGCCTCTAAGTCAAGGCAGTGCATACATAAAACCTTTTAAATTAAGACACCGCACCTCATAAAGACCTCTAAGTCGAGGCAGTGCATACGTAAGACCTTTTAAGTTAAGGTACTGCACCTCATAAAGACCTCTCTGTGGAGGCAGTGCGTACGAGACCGTGCATAAGTAAGACCTTTTAATTTAAGGCACCGTACCTCATAAAGACCTCTAAGTCAAGGTAGTGCATATGTTAGACCTTTTAAATTAAGGAACCACACCTCATAAAGACTTCTAAGTCGAGGTAGTGCATACATAAGATCTTTTAAGTTAAGGCACCGCACCTCCTAAGACCTCTAAGTTGACGCAGTGTATATGTAAGACCTTTTATGTTATAGAGGCACACCTCCTAAGACCTCTAAGTTTAGGCAGTGGACACATAAAACATTTTAAGGCACTACACTCCATAAGATAAAGATAAAGCAGAACAAAATACAATACAAAAGAGAGTAAAAATAAAGAATATTTTATTCATGTCTTTCAGATCATTACAAGTATTGGAATACAATAGAAGCACAAGTGGCAACACGATTTCTACTTTATGGCTGTCATAAAGATCAAGAAAGCAAGTTGTCAAGAAATCAGAGCAAACGAGATATGGACAAGATTTCGTCCAAAACATTAGAAGTGGAAGATGAAGGAGCTCCCAGTCACTCCTACCAATCGATTGATGAGCTCAGAGCTAAAAGGGAGGCTTAAGTTTAGTGAACCCAAACAAGTAGATTCAGAAATGCTAAAGCATTGCTCGATAGAGAGAGGCTGAAGTGCTTAGAAACACCATTAGAGAATGAGTTGCACAAACTAGGGTCAAAGGAAGACCTCAAGCAATACGAGGAGCTTTGAGATTGTCAAACCAACCTCCGAGCATTCTGCAACTCATCACCAAATCTCCCCACAAACAGAAGAAACCACATGCTCCTTGCTGAACCAAGTATTGAACTTCAAACAATCAAAGAAAGTAAACTCCTGACCTTGTCCAGGCCCCATCTTCAACAACGCCAGACGACACAAAACAAGTGGATCACCTGGGTTACACCCTTATGTTTGGAAGATGAAGGTCCTAAGGGAGGTTTGCAAACAACGAGCCAATGTGTTGTTTGAATATCACCTCTGAGAGCACCTTGTTGTTTGAAAATTACCTCTGAGAAGAACAACGCAGTAGTTCCTGGACTAAAACCAAGCATAATGGTTGCCGAAATGAAGATGAAAACTTTTGGCTCCAAAAGAAAAAAGAAGGAAGAATGACCCCTTAGAAACAATCTGCCTATCCAAATGAATAATGAAAGTGGAAGTGACTCCTTATAAAGGGACGCAAACAACCTTGATCCAGTCCCAATGAATGCTTCAGATCGCTTGAAAACCCGCCTATCAACTAATTCGCCACTTCCCAAGTAAGTGGCCCACATGGCAAAACCTAGGGACATGATACGAAATGACACAACACGACATGGAACGTCTCATTTAAAGTGCATTGATTACTCACTGAGAATATATTCCCCAAAAGGTAGTTAAAAGTCATTAAAAGCGAGTCAAAGCCATTAAAAATGAGTAAAGCGTTGGAAATGAAAAATGTGAGTGAAATGAAGTTACTTGTCCTCAAGTAAACAAAAAAAAAACTAATCTAGAATGCAGAAATCCTAACTCACTTTCGTAGGAATCACGGTTGCACTTAGCATGTGCAACAAGCCTTTGAACCCCTAGGTTACCCCTAGTGGACGTGTTTTGTCTCATGGGTGTTTGCAGTGAATGTACACCCAAAATTCAATAAAAAGAAAGAATGCTATAAATTTTAATCATGGCATGAGTAGGATAGTGCATATAATCCCAAAAAGTGCTCAACTAAAGATCAAGGAGCCAAAGGTTCCCCCACACTTGAATTTTATCACCCCACATCAATTCAAGTAACAAGCATGCATCAAGTTTAAGGTATCTCCTCATATCTTCTGAACACTACTCACCTTCAGGTAAACCAAAGACTTAGGCTTTGAGTATTTTTTACCATACTTTCTTTCTAGGCATTAAGACAAAAGCTTTTTCTTTCTCAACAACAAACTCTATTTCTACTCCACTACTGTTCTCTGAATGACATGGTGGAGCATACACCAGACACCCAAGTACTTGGTGGCTTCGCTTTTTGTATGTATCCATATGACATTGAGACATTGATGCAGGAGTTTTTTTTTTTTTTTGAGTTTCCTTCCAAGGAATTTCAAACAAGTCACCCTGCTTCCTGAGGCAACAGTGCCCACTCTAGTCCCAAGGAATTCCACTTTCCTTTCTGTTTCTTTTTTTTTTTTTTTTTTCACTTTCATGCCTTGCCTTGCCACAAACAAATTGGTCTCAACTACTAGCCAAAAGATCAAAGGGTCCATAAAACACATAGAGGAATCTAGCCATCAATAGAAATAGTGCTCATATTTTTCAACTCAGTCCCTCTCACTGGATACATACCAATTACCATCCTTGAAAAGGGATTTTTTTATTATTTCGCATGTTAGGGCACCTAATTCCCTCTCTCTCTCTCTCTCTCGCTTCGCAATTAAAGAAATGTATACACAAAACCAAACTACCGCCACAACCAAAATTCACCAACTTCACCAATTAAGTCCAACACACCCCCCACACTTAATTCATGCAATGTCCTCAATGCATGCAGAAAATAAAGAGCAAGGACAAGGAGGGAGATGAGGGGGCTTACCACATATAGTCAACAAAGAGGATCATGAAGAGTCATGAGCTTTACAAAAAGTACTAGGGGCAGCAACAGAAATCTCAATCCATGGCCGATAAATGTAGAAAGAGCTTCAGAACCAGAAAATACTCGACCATGAATTTTGGTAAAGCAAGAAATAACATGGAAGTTAAGCACAAATGATAAATTCCCAACAGAAAAATCTGTCCTCATGGGACAATGGAAAATGAAAGTAGTGAACAATAGTCCATGTAGACAAATCCTCCCATTCCCTCCTATGGTCAATGCAGAATGCATGCCATTATCATAAAAATCAACCAAGAATGGATCGCAGTAAGCATCAAAAGGATCATGAATATCAGTAACCTCATCAAGATAATCATAAAAATGGGAGGTTTACTCAAATCAATTCTAGCAATAAAATTATCCGCCCTTTTCATAACTTGATTTTCCAAATAAGGATCATGATAATAAGCTTGAAGAGCATCATGACTAACATTGTCCACCTCAATAAAATCATCAAACCTAGGAGATTTGGACCAATCAACGTACGGGACAAAACAATCCTCAAAATGACAATTATCTGGGTTTAAGAATGGGGGAGATCGAATTTCCAGGGTTTCCATGCTATCATGAAAATTTGATTCTAAATCAGTGGAAACACTAGGCTCACTAAGATCAGAAATTTTAGGCAAAAGTTGGACTTCCCTAGGTGGCTCATCGAACTTCGCTTCACTAACATCTTCAGGAGACTCAATCTCAATAAATAAATCATCTTGAAAATCATTTTTTTGGGGGTGACTCTCATTAACTTCTAATTGGGGTGTTGGACTTTCAACATCATTAAACTGGGGATGGGGCGGTTCATTCTGAACTGGAATCTAGTAACATGGACTAGGTTCAGGCTGACTAGGTAATTTACCCTTTTCCTCCTCTTGTATCATAGTGATTAGTTGAGAGAGTTGCTTCTCCATTCTATTACTACTTTCTACGAAAAGGGCAACGTTCCTCTCAAGCTCACTCCGTCTGGCCTCCTCACCCATTTTCTGAAACTTAGGGGGTTGGTGATATTGTTCAAGGAGAGGTGGCTCATTGAGATTCAATGGAGGGTTGGGCATTAGAGGACCAAACTGACCATGGTATTGGAAATTGGATGGTCCAACTTGGTTATTCCATTGATCCCACGAGAAATTGGGATGATCACTCCACCCCTGATTGTAAGTGCCAAAAGAATTGTATTGAAATAGAGAACTCACATTCTCATCACCATAGCTGCCCCCATAAAGATTAGGGCATCCGTCCATAACATGGATAGCTTGGGGATGTGACCAATCAAAGTTTTATGAAAGCCCATAGTTGGGTTGGGGAATGAAATTGTACTGGGGTGGTGCAAAGTGGTTCTCTAACTCACTACTTTTGGCCGCCCTAGCCTGTTTAAACCTTTCCCCCAAAGTTATGGCTGCCTTACCCTGTTTCCACCTTTCCCCCAAAGTCATAGGTGGAGGTGCACCTCCCATTATTCCAGACATGCATAAACTAACCACCTATCCCAAATTGAGGTCTCCCTTAGAAAAATTAAAGAAAAATAAGAGATTAGAAAAAAAAAATCACCAAAAACAAGAGGGAGTCCAAGGTAGATGGTGCATCTGTTCCTCAAGAATCGAAACAATAGTTCCAAAGCTATAAGGTTGACAGCAAGGGAACCCATATAGTCTTCAAGAGCCACCTACGTGCGACTCCAAGTGGATTCTGATGTACAGTGGAGGACTACTATATGTTTCTGTTTTCAAGGCACTCACTATGTCACTTTCCTTTTATCAAAGTTGGTCACCTTCAAAGATAAGTCACATGCCAATCCACCCAACCAAGTCAAGATGCAGCGTCATAGGCAACCAAATCCTATGATTGGGCGCACAATATTTGAAACAGAAGAGAAACAAGATGAGGTTTTTAAAAACTTTTTTTTTTTTGAACAAGAAGAGGAGAAAGAGAAGAAACTAAAGTACTTTGAATCACTTAAAAATCAGAAAAATAAAGTGGACAATAATCTCCCAGGCAACGGAGCCAAAAACTTGTTTGAGTTGAAAATAATACCGCAAGCGTACGGGTCAATCGTAGCTACAGGTCGAACACGAGGAGGTCAACTTTGAATAAATTTTCACTTTTAATTAACGCGAAGTGTACAACTTACCAAATATGGAAACAACCTATATATGGAAACTACCAATTATGGAAACTAGCAAATATAGAAGCAACTAAATTACCAAAGATAACAAATTAAAAATAAAAACTAGGGCAACCGCTAAGGGAATGGATGAATTAAAGTAAGAAAGTCACTTGGGAATGGGTTCCACCGTGAGAATTAGGGCAGATCAATGACTAGCATATTAGGGCAAAGATTGCATACAGCCTAGGTCTATAAGATATGCGGCACAGCTCATATACGGCTAACATATCCTATAAAAATAGTGCTCATAAAACATACACTGTAAACAAAAAAAATAAATGAACATAATGGTGTCACAATGGATACGGCTAACGAACATGTATATAGTTCCCCTTGGAATAACATACAAGCTGTGGATGGTCATCCATTGTAAGTCCAATATTGATCATGTCCATTAATCACATAGACAATGCTAGCCATCAATTCTCCTTCTCTCATGGTTTCACCCACTCCCAAGAAGAGAGGTTTAGCTAGCCATGAAAGCAATGAAGAGGGAAGGAAGGATTGATGGAGAAAAAGACACAGAAATTACTAAAACTAAAATTTATAAGAAGAGCTTAGCTGATTCGAATAACTCCAATGAAGATGATTTCATCACTTGAATCCCATCACTTGAAGCCGCATCCAATATTGAAGAACAAATTACCAAAGTGTATAATAAAAATTACACATATGATCAAAGGGATGTGGAAACAAAAATTATCCTAACAATGATTCTAAAAATTACATGTGATAACCTAATTACATAAGATCTAAAAACTGAAAATAAAAAGAAGAGGATGAGAGATCGGGTATAAGAAAGAAGAACGGCACTGCTGCTACTTTTTTTTTTTTAATCTAAAATAGGAAATTAAAACTGAAAAGAAAATGAAGGACTGAAGGGTGAGAGAGAGGCTGGACTGCGGTCAAGATGGATGTTATATATGGGGGAGAGAGAGAGCTCGTAAAAAAAAGATGGGAAGGAGATTGGAGAAAGAGAATTTTAGAAGAAGTGGGAGAGAGAAGAGATACAATCCGAGAGAATTTAGGAGAGAGATTAGAGAGAAAAGATATTTTTCTCTTTTGTTTATTATATTTTTTTATCTTAAATTCCAACTTCACTAAAAAATCGCTATTGGGCTATATCTTTCTATCCTGGATCTGAATAGACCGAGCCCAAGAATTAAAGTTGCATCATTTTAAATTTCGGATGATATGAGTCCAATATTCGATATCTTCTGAAAGATTCTTGATTCTCCAAAATTATCGTTATGCCCCTATGCTTGATTTTTCTCTCTTCTTCTTCTTCTAAACTCGAATCGGCTCTAATCAACTGACTTCTGACATTGCGCATTGGAAAGCTAACCCGGCTGAATTCTTCAACCTTGTAACCTGGCATTTGGCGGTCCAATTAGACATGTATTCTCCACTTTGACCAAAATGTCCCTAAACCTGAAAAATGACAAAAAGTACCTGAGTAGCACTGTTCAATGTGGTAAAATGAATGCTTTATACCCTAAGATTTCACACATAAATGTGCTCATCAGATTCCCCCACACTTGAACTTTGCTTGTCCTCAAGTAAACAAAACAAAAACTATCCTAAAATGCAGAAATCCTAACTCACTTTCGTAGGAATCACGATTGCTATTAGGTTACCCCTAGTGGACGAGTTGTGTTTCGTTAGTGTTTGCAGTGAATATACACACAAAATTCAATTTGTAAATCCATACTATGGCCAAGATAAAGAATGCAGCCCCAAGATAGTTTACTTTGAGATTTTCTAGATATTCCCCCACACTTGAACTTTATTATCCCACTCTGAGTTGGAAAATTGTCATACATCTAACTTAAGGAGGTTTGGGGTAAGGTGAGTCACACTGTTTTTCCTTGAGATTAGATCGAATATGTCATTTAGGCTACAAAAGATTTCAGCTCGGAACCTTGGTAGAACCTTTAAACACATATATAATTTCAATTTCACTTTGATTTTACTTGCCATATTTTTCCAAGTATTGAACTCAAATGTCCCTCCACTACAATTGGCTTGAATGACATGCAGGGTTTGCACCAGACACCCAAGTTACTAAGTAGTGTTGGAGTAGATTCTTAGTGCATATATCATTTGATTGCCACATTGTGGCTTTAGACATTGATGTAGTATGAGTTCAAACTTCTTTTTTTTTTTTTTTTTCAACACACGCTACTCCAATCCGTGCAATGTCTTGACTTCCTAAGCTTTCTAGGTGGCTCTTGTAGCGAGCTTTAGGCCAATTACTCTCAAACCAGACGGCTTTAAGGAATTAGGTGTAAAACACCCCTCGGGCTTACTTACTCAAACCAAATAGGCTACAAGCTAAGACTCGATCAAAGAGCAAATAAATTTTTTCTTGGCAATCAACTATATCATGCAAGTGTATCATGGTTCAATCTTAGCACCTAACCAAAACTCATGTAAACAAGATGACTACCAAAATCGGCTCTCTCAGTAGACAGTATACTTTCAAAGAATTTAAAATCCCATTGATCGATATATTCTAATTCCCTCCTCAATGCGGAATTTTTTTATTACTTCAAAGTGTAGGGTATTTTGGATGCTCTCAAAGTCTTTCAGAAAAGTAAACTAAAGAGGCTACACACTCATTCTTGAACCGTAGTACAGACTACAAATCGATGAAATCCCCCCATACTTAAATGATGCAGTGTCCTCAATGCATGAAAAAAAATAAAAACAAGGACAAAAAAGAGGGGGCGTACCGGATATGACCATGGTGGCTCAAAATAAGGAGATGCATGGAAATCCATGACCTCGTAAGAATGTGGTGAAGAAAATGGCATGAGAACAAAATTAAAAGATGTGCTAGAGATTGTAGAGTTTGTACCCTTACCTAGATCAAATATTATAATGCCTCCATTGGGTTATTGGGATAACACCTCTTGTTCCTTTTCAGGCGGTTCCACTGGTGGTGACTTGGGAAGAGAAGTAGACAGATTACCATCTGGCTCAACAAGTGGTGGGTTGGTCCACAATTTAGAAGGCTCTCCCCCATACTTGGATTGAGCCAAGTCCTCTAAACATTGATTGATACCTGTGTTAAGAGCAATTGCAACCAAATCAGGTGATTCAAAAATTAGATGCACGTCTTCATCTAAGCATGGTTATTTTTCCAATCTAAAGACATTAAAATCACGAGATGCATGCCCAAAAGATAGTCTCATCAGACCATTTCTACAATTGATCAGAGCATTGCTAGTAGCTAAGAAGGGTCAACCAAGGATAATTGGGACTTGGCCTTTGATATTGGTCATCGGTTGGGTATCTAGGACTATGAAATCCACGGAAAAAAAAATTCTCTAACCTTTAATAACACATCCTCAATTACTCCTTTGGGAGTCTTGACTGATCTATCTGCCAATTGTAATGTGACAGATGTTGGCTTAAGATCTCCTAACCCTGATTGTTGGTACACTGAATATGGCAATAAATTGACACTAGCTCCTAGATCAAGAAGGGCATGGTTAATTCTAGTGTTACCAATCATACATGAGATAGATGTGCAACCAGGGTTCTTATACTTAGCCACTATCTGTTGCGACAGAACTAAACTCACATTGACAGTTAGGAAGGCTTTCTTAGGTACATTGGTTTTCCTTTTCTGAGTACACAAGTCCTTGAGGACTTTTGCATAGGTAGGTACCTGGGAAATAGCATCTAAAAGAGGGATGTTAATATGCACATTTTTTAAGACATTTAAAACTTTTTCAGTTATTGCATCCTTGTTGTTGCTTTTAAGCCTATTGGGAAATGGAGCCTTAGGGACATAAGTCTTCTTAGGTGGCTCTTCATGTTTCTCTTCATTAACCACTATAGGTTCATTAGACAAACCTTGGATAGGGGGCTGGTCATTCACAACTATGGGAGGGTCATGTGGGGCACTTACAATGGGTGGTGGATGGGGAACATTCACAACATCAACAGGAGGCTGAGAAGTTAAAGGAGTTGGTTGAATTGGAACCTCTTGTTGGTACTCACGTCCACTCCTCAGAGCATATATGGCATTACATTGACTAGAGGGTTCTGAGTGGTGTGGACTTTGATGGATAGAGTTCAGCTAAGTATGAGGTGGATGGGGCATAGAGGTCCTAGGGTTCAGATTTGGTTAACTCGGCATCTTACCCTTTTCCCTTTCATGGAGAGTATTGGCCAGTTGAGAGATTTGCCTCTCTATGTTATGTTGGCTGGTCATGAATGTGCTCATGAGAAGCTCCATATTCTTCTCAAGGGAATTTATCCTGGTAGACTCATCACTATTTTTTAGAAATTCAAGTGGTTGTTGATTCATCATTGGGGTTGGTGGTGTGGGTCGGAGATTATTGGGAGGGGGGACAAATCTAGGGTTAGTCTGCTGGGGAGCAAACTGACCTTGGATTGAAGGCTGGAATGTAGATTGGAGGCTGGAATGTAGATGGACTAACTTGATGGGGGCCCTGGTTCCATAAGAAGTTAGGGTGATGTCTCCACCCAAGGTTATAGGTTTCACTATAAGGATTGTTCATTACATGCACACTCTCATAGCTGCCATGCCCACTAGACCTATTAGGGCACTCATCCATCACATGTGGTGAGGATTGGTATCCACTACACAAAGGGGTGGTCTGACAAACCAGATTTATCGGGGAAGGTCCCTTGGTCACTATGGCTTCCAGTCTTCTAATAAGACTGTCCAATTGAGCCTCTTTGGCTATAGTTCCCTCTACTAAAAATCCATTATTGGAGTTTTCATTTTCTTGAGTGGATTCCCACTCTCTGGTCTTGTCCGCTAAGTCAACCAAAAACTCCTAAGCTTGATATTCATCGGTGAATGATGTGAATCCAGTTGGGCACATGGATTCCACCAACTGCTTGGTTTGATAATCTATACTCTCAAAAATGATTTGGCACAGATGCCAAGTATCTAGGCCATAGTGAGGACACTCTTAAAGAAGGTTGTTGAATCTCTCCATGAATTTGGAGAATGATTCATTTGGTCTCTGTCTGAACTGCAGAATGTCATTCCTAATCCTATTGGTCTTATGCAAGGGAAAGAACTTCTTTAGGAAGACAACTGTAAATTGATCCCACGTAGTTATTGAGTCTCTAGGCAAACTATAGAGCCACTTTTTATCTTGATCCTTAAGTGCAAAGGGGATGAATATCAACTTAACCGCATTATCAATCAATTGTTGCATCTTAATGAGCACACATACCTCCTCAAACTCCCTAAGAAACAAATATGCATCTTCATTAGCTACCCCATGAAAGTGGGGCAACATACTAATGAAATTAGATTTAAGCTCATAATTGTTTCCTTGGGCGGCGGGAATGCATGAGGGTTGTGCAGTCCGTACGGGATAAAAGCGGTCCCTAAGGGTCATACGTTGCCTCTCTCCTTCCTCAACCATGGCTAGAATCTCAACTCGTTCTATCCGGTTCTTTGAATTCCTCACCCAAACAAGCATACAAAAGCCACAATCCGAAATTAGGGCACCCCTCAAAGCTCTTTATTTTTTTTTAATATTTTTTATTAAAAACACTACAAATCAATTAAAATTTGAAACTAAACAAGCGTCACCTCCCCGGCAATGGTGCCAAAAACTTGTTTGCAAGAAATAATAACCGCAAGCGTATGGATCAATCGTAGCTACGGGTCGAACTCAAGGAGATATACGCCACTCTGTTTTACTCACTTTAAAGCAATGCAAAGTGAACCAAATTAAATAAAGGGTGGAGTTAAACTAATGATAATTAAATTAACGTATCCTAACTTACAAGCATCTAGCGTATCTAACGAGTTGAATTGGCATCCTATCACATATCCATCTAACCTATCAATACTAACGCCGATTGGAAGGAATAAATTGTAGTCACACACCACAACCACATAAAAAAAAAGAAAAAACAAAAGGAGAAAAAGAGGAAGAATGAGACTAAGAGGTTAGAGAGGTAAACCCAAAGGTGCTTGAATTAGACTGAAATTGTTTGCTTTTCACACTTGAAATGGCGCTACCAAATCTGAAATTAAAATAAAATTAATTAAATTAAGATCCTAACATGATGATAATAGTGAATAAAAAAAAAAAAAAATTCTAAAAGCATGATTGAACTAGAGAGGTAAAGAATGAGAATAAACTAAAAATAATGGAGAATTAAAATTCCTAATAGAGTAGAGGGATTAATGGAGATGAGAATACTAATAAAACAAAACTAATAGAAGAAGAAAGAGGTAGAGAATAAGAAGAAGTTAGAAACTAGAAAAACTAAAAGGTTAAGAAGAAGAACATAAAAATAAAAATAAGAAATTGATAGTCCCTTCTACCCAAGTTGAATTGCATGAACTAATTAATCCTTGCATGAATGTAATTTGATAAAGCTTGAACACTTGAATAACCCTACCATGGCTTCCTCTTCCAAGTCTTCTAAATCTTCTCAATAGAATTAGAAGCCTAGACTTGAAAGCTTTAAACTAAACTAGAATTATTACAACCATATTGAAGACATAAAATTAAAGCATGAATCAAAAGCATTCCAACCATGGAATTGAAAGCATGAAATCAAACTAGAACTTATAAAGCCAAAAACTAGAAGAAGAAAAGAAGAAATTTCACTAATAATTTGAACTTTTATTGACTAAAAATTGAATTGAAATTGAACTAGAACTAACTAAAAATTAACTTGTTACAACCCAAAGGGCAAGGGGTATTTATAGGGGGAAGAGAGAAGAGGTAGGAGAAATATTCCCTAAGAGAAGAGAATATTCTCTTCTCCTTCCTTCTTTACATTACTTGAATCCCAAGAAAAAAGAAAAAAATAGACACTAAGAGAGATAAAAATCCTAGCTACATAAACCTTGTATTTTTCAGAAAGTAACTTTCTAATTCTAAACTTGTGCTTCCTTTTCTTTGTAGGTGTCTTCTCCAAGCAATGAGATCAAGACATCTTTGACTTTTCAACCTTCCATGGATGAGAGAATATTTTTCAAAAGAAATCTATCCATAGTAAAATTCCAAAAGTGCCCTTGAAAAGTTGGAGGAGAGAGAAAGTGATGACTAGGCTTCCACTCAACAAATAAAATACCCATTCTGTCCTTCAAAAAACGTGGAGCATGGGGTGCTTATATAGGCCTCGCTATTGCATTCCTTGTGAAAAATCACCCAAAATAAATCCAAATTTTGTCCAATTTGGAGTTCGGGAGCCCAAGATATCTCAAGTTGAAGTTGGACTGCTCCAGAGCCTTCCAAATGAAATCTTTCGGCTAACAGGAAAGATAACTTCTGATAATTATGCTAAAGCCCCTCAAATCCAAACTTTTTATTTACTTTGTCCTTGGTCAATTTTTTATAATTACAAACAAACCCTATCATAAAAATTTAAAACAGTGGCATGCCATTTTCCTGCGTCGTTACGAAAATGGCCGTAACTTCTTCGTTTTAACTCAAAATCAGGTGCCGTTTGAACCGTTACGAAGTTGACTCGATGGGATACGCATCCATACTATTAATACCTCAAAATTATGCTAAGGGGCTCACTGTAATCACATTCAAATTTAACTTATTGGCGTGATTCTAACAGTGCTCAATCCAAACTTGATTTTCTTGACTCCTGACGCTTCCGGCTACTGCCAAACACCACTAAACAGTTTAAAAATGTTTCCTTAGCATCATTTGCTCCATTTTCGTAAGAATTCACCTAAACCCTAAAAACACAAACAAAAACCTCGAGTAGCTCCGTTCCAAGTATAAAAATGCATGCTCTATGGCCCTAAGATTTCACACATAAATGTGCTCATCATGAAGCGACAAAACACATGGATTCCTTCTAAAGAAGAGGTTTACACCCACGACCTTAATGTGTCGTCGACTTAAGGTAGGCAAGAAGTCATGGGTTCCTTCAAAGGATTAGGTCAGCGTCCACGACCCTAAGGTGTTGACGACCTAAGGTAGGCATGAAGTCATGGATTCCTTCTAAGGAAGAGGTTTACACCCACGACTTTAAAGTATCGATGACCTAAGGTAGGCAAGAAGCCATGGATTCCTTCTAAAGAAGAGGTTAGCGCCCACGACCTTAAGGTGACGACGACCTAAGGTAGGCAAGAAGTCATGGATTCCTTCCTAGGAAGAGGTTTAGTTTTTTCCCACGACCTTAAGGTGTCGATGACCTAAGGTTGGAAAGAAGTCATTGATTCCTTCCAAGGAAGAGGTTTATGACCACGACCTTAAGGTGTTGAAGACCTAAGGTAGGCAAGAAGTCATGAATTCCTTCTAATGAAGAGGAGTACGCCAACAACCTAAGCTAGGTGAGAAGTCCAAAACCTCTCCTAGGAGTGCATAGAGTGTGAAATTTGACAGAAATGTCTGGTAAAATATGAAAACTTTAGAAGTTGCAAAAACATATATATTATTGAAAACAAAAAGCCTGCGTTGGGGCATTACAAAGAGCCCGCATTGGAGCATTACAAAAGCCTAGCCTGGGGCATTACAAAAGCCCATGCTAGGGTTAAAAAAAAGGAAAGGAGAAGAACTTATTGATAAATATCAGGATGAAGAAATCACCAGAAACGGATTGAACTTCACCACCACAAAAGTTTAGAACCTCAAAATCCTCAGAGAAAGAAGAACATATGACAAAGCAATATGGAAGACGAAGAAGTAGAAATGAGGCCTACGCACAAGTAACCCGGATTAAATAAGTTACAGTTGAATGGTTATGATGTCTTTCCATAGACGGCGTGATTACAGCTTTTCCGGATTTTAAGGGATTTCTTCCAACATGTCATCACCTCTTCAGCTACTCGAGGAAGTTGGAAGTGTGCGGAAATGATAGGCACAAAAATCGAAGAACACGAAATATTTTTGAAATTTCACGAAAGCGTAAAGAGAAGCTTTATGCCTGCCCCAAGGTATAATTACCATAGTACCCTCCTAGAAGGAAATGACTTCAAGATAGATCGTGAACTCTTTACTATTAGCTCATAGCTCGCAAGAGAATTACTCCCACAGTTCATACTCACGAGCTGAGGGAGTGGGAGGCCTCTGTTACGGGTAAAATACTCCAGCCACTAATAGCAAGACACGTGGAGACACGAGCATAGGAAACATGATCCACAAAGCCTCTCGCCTTACTTTCCCGATATGGAAACCTTCTAAAATCCCAAAGGCAAGGAGTTACACTCCGACTTGGAAACCCAGAAGATCTACGCTTCAAGCTCCCCATTAATGGAAGGAATCTTATCAATCTATGAGATATAGAAACTTGCCTAAAATAGACTCTTCAAGAATAGTTCCCACTCCTGAAAGGAAACTCCTAAATCAAGCCGGATCCATATCAGAAAAGGATCCTCGTCTCCAATCGATGCTACCAAGCCACCAATATAAATAGAACTTCACCCCCAAGGGGCAAGGTATGTCACAATTTCTACTTCACATCCAGAGGATATTGCTCTACTATCCCTTCAGTTGCAAGGAACCGGACTTAGGCATCAGAGAGTCTTTGCTGGGGACAGTCCCGACCCTCTCATGGTGTCTTTTCCTTTGTCTTCCACAGTAGTCTCTTGGAGCGCAGCTCAAAGCCACGAAAAGTCAGTTTTCTGCTGCAACAGTTTCTATTCCTCCAAAGAATTGAAGGTTCTCAGATCGCCGGAAATTGCCGCTTCTTAAGTCATCAGAGAGTTGTAGACTTGATGCAAGTTGCAGAAATGAAGAAGGAGAGGTTCGGTTCAAAGGCTTTCTCAATGATAATGCTTCAAATATAGGTAAGGGGGGTTGGGTTAGATGTGTTCTAGTGCAAGGATAAAATAGTCATTTGAATTTCGTCGGAAACACTGTTAGAAGATAGGGGTCGGTTGTAATATTAGAAGGAAGGGGAAATGGTTTTAATATTGGGGCTTAGTTAGTTAAGGAATGGTTTCATTTTTTCCGAAAAAAGAAAAAAAGCATCTCTGTATTGACTGGACTGGACGTGCAGGTTTGTTCTCAGCATCGAATCTGCCTTAAACCAAATTTTTAGGATTTGGGTTAACAAACGAAGATCCCTTCAAGGACTCCATTGGTTACTTAATGAATTAATCATGTCTTTCTTGTTTCTTTATTAATTTGATCACTGCACGATAACAGCTGAGAAAATAAAAAACTAATCAAAGAGTCTTCATTCTTCCTGGAAAGAACGAAAGACTTGTTTCTCTCTCTCTCTTTTCCTTCAAATGACTTAGACTCTCTCTCTCTCTCTCATATGTGTATATGTATAAATATTGCTTCATAAGAAGGTTGAATTGGCAATAGCAAAGGGAAGGGAAAAGGGAATTGATTAGAGTAGTCAATAACCTACCATGGCCACCAATTGTTTCTCCTTTCTATTTTCTTTTGTTGTTCTTTTATTTCTATTTGGTTTTTGGAAGAAGGTGGAGGCCAATGGATTCAAAGAACTGACGGCGAATGTTCATTACCATAGTCATGTTATTACACTTAGTTCCTTCACTCCGGCAAAAGTTTGCTCTAAACGAGTCAAAGGTAATCAAAATTCTATCACAGCATACCTGTATTAGATCTAAAAGTTTGCTCTAAATGACTTGTTTCTCTCTCTTTTCCTTCTTCTTCTTCTTTGTTTTTCTTCCTTTTCATATAGACCTTCTAATTTCTATTGGTAGTTTAGAATAGTTCATATCATAGAGGTTCACCCTAACAAAACTTTCTGTTTTGAGAACGGTTCATTTCAGCTTCAATTTACTTTCCATGATACTAAAGTAGTAGTAAAAACTTAATTTCTCTCAACAAACACGTCCAAATAATACCTGGTAAGGTCAGAGAATACGTCTCATGATATTGTCGGTTTGCCCTCACGCTCTTAAAAGGTCTCATGTGGGAGTGAGGATTTTGATCCTTATATGGATCGACCATAGTCTTTCCTTCATTCACCGATGTAAGAGTACCTTAGTCGCCTGATGAGGTCAGAGAATACGTCTCATGATCTTGTCCGTTCTGAGCGTCCTCACGGTTTTAAAATGTCTCATGAGGGAGTGAAAATTCCAATCCTTATATGGACCATAGTCATTCCTTCACTCACTGATGTGGGACTATGTTAGTCACCTAATGAGTTGAGAGAATACCTCTCATGATCTTGTCCGTTCTGAGTGCCCTCACGGTTTTAAAAGGTCTCTTGAGGGAGTGAGGACTCCAATCCTAATATGTACCACAGTCTTCTCTTCACTCACCGATGTGGGACTATCTTTGTCGCCCCTAGGGCTACTCTTTACCTAAAATAGAGGCTCCTTAGTGAAAGGAATAGCATGTTGCTAGTTTTTTACTTGCCCAAACAAGGGTTCCCACAAATGGAGCCAATGATGAGGTCAAGAAATACATCTCATGATATTCTCTGCTCTGAGCTGCCTGACGAAGCTAGCTTAATGTCACCCGCATGGTTTTAAAAGGCCTCATGAGGGAGTGAGGACTCCAATTCTTATATGGACCATGGTATTCTTTTCACTCACCGGTGCGGGACTATCTTATTTACCCTTGGGACTAGTTTTTGCCATCAACAATACCTTTTCAGAGTCAAACAATTAAACCATTGGAAATTTTAGAAGGGCATGAATGAACATATATGAGAGTATGTAGAACTTGAGGCTGAAATTAACACATTGCTAATCAAAACTATTCTTTTGAATTTTTGGGCGTAAGATTCTTTTGATATTCAATGGTACAAAATTAAGGAATTTTTTTTTTTTTGGTAGCATGCTATATCAACCTTCCATATGCTATAAAATAAGAGCATGGCCAGATACACCATTTGGACGTACTTGTCCAGACAAATTTTTACCTTAATTAATTAACTATTTCGTTAATTTCTAATTAGGATAATATGAAGATTGAGGATTGAATCCCCTATCTATCTAGAAATTGACCAATTTTGTGTCATTCAATAATACATCTCTCACATGACAGGTAGGTGGTTCAACACTCAAAGTCAATCCATCGACTTCCTGCCATTATTGAATCCTATTATTAACTAGTTAGAAGTATATAAGGGATTGTTAGGCAGATATATATATATATATATATTTTTTTTATTTTTTATTTTCTATTAATGAGCAACGACTTGCAGTTTAATATATATACATTAAGGGAAAATGTTCTCTGCATTGGGGGCATAGGATGTACTCCCATGAGTCTATCTCTTATTCTCATATGAAAAGACACCTCTGCCCCCTTGTTTTGAAGAGAGATATAGACACATGAAAGTGCTGGCGTAGGCCACACTCCCAGACAGAAAACTTCTTTCTTTTTTTCTTTTAGGTAGAAAGCCTTTTTCACATATATTATAGAATGAACAAAGTTTTCCTTCACCACATGGGAAGGGTTCATCCAACATCCTGATGCCCTAAAATATCACATATTAGACGAAGTTGATAATACCCTCACTCCCTCTCCCACCCATTTGAGAAAAGGATCCGACTCCTCTACTTCCACCTGCCCAGTACTGCCATGCGCCCCCACTCACAGGCGCGGTAGAAAGTACCGCCTTACCCCCGCTTGGGCAAGGCACTCGGGCAGGGGTAAGGCGGTACATTTCGCCTTGCTTGTGTGTGGGGCGAACACGACAGTAGTGGCAAGCGGAAGTAGAGGAGTTGAATTTCTAATAAAACGCAGTCAAGGGATTACCCTTTACTGTGGCATGAGGAAAACTCGGTTGAAAACTCGGTCCTTGTGGAATTCTCAAATAATCTCTCTCTCTCTCTCTCTCTCTCTCTCTCTCTCTATTATTAACAAATGCTACCTTGCATGCTTTCAGGTGCCAAAACCGCAAGCAAGCTACTGCAAATAACTCACAAATATGGGCCTTGTTCAACACGGAAGAAAGGGACTACAAAAATTCCTAGCCTTCATCAGATTCTCCTTGAGGACCAGATCCGAGTTAAGTACCTCAATCATAAAACTTCCAACGGCCATGCCACCAAATTCCAAGATTCTGCAGTAAGCCTTCCTGCCAATTCCGGTGATTCCCTAGGGACAGGAAACTACGTAGTAAATATTGGAATTGGAACCCCAAAGCAAGAATTCACAGTAATCTTTGACACTGGAAGTGATCTCACTTGGATCCAATGCCAACCATGTGTTGTCCAATGTTATTCTCAAAAAGATACCATCTTCAACCCTTCTTCATCCTCTACCTATTCCAATATCTCATGTGGTTCTAACGCTTGCAAGCAACTGCAATCAGCCACTGGAAACTCACGATCCTGCTCCACTGCTTGTATTTACCAAATTGCATACGGTGATGGTTCATACTCTGTAGGTTACTTTGCACGTGACAAACTAACACTATCTAGTTCTGATGTCTTTCCCAAGTTCAGATTCGGTTGCGGCGAAAACAACAACGGCCTATTTGGCACTGCAGATGGATTGCTAGGCCTTGGCCGCAATAAAGTCTCTACGGTATCACAGACTGCTACAACATATGGAAAGAATTTCTCCTATTGTCTTCCATCATCAACCAGCTCCACTGGTTTTCTTGCATTCGGTAGCCAAGCCGGTTCTGCCTCTTCTATTGCTTCATACACTCCATTAATAACAAATTCGACATATCCATCGTTCTATTTCTTAAATATGACTGGTATTAGTGTTGGAGGGAAAGATTTGGCAATCTCACCATCAGTTTTTACAACTTCAGGAACCATTATAGATTCTGGAACTGTGATCACTAGGTTGGCACCAGCAGCCTATTCACCACTTAAATCAGCTTTTAGTGAAGGAATGACTCAGTATCCAACTGCACCAGCTTATTCAATACTAGATACATGCTATAACTTGACTGGATATAGTACAGTAACAGTACCAAACATAGTGTTGCATTTTGGTGGAGGTACTGACTTGAATGTTGATATTTCTGGGATTCTAGTTCAAGCAAGCTCATATCAATATTGCTTGGCTTTTGCTGGAAACAGTGCTGATACCGACTTGGGGATTCTTGGAAATATGCAACAGCATACATTTGAGGTGTTTTATAATGTGGTAGGAGGAAAGCTGGGATTTGGTGCTGGTGCTTGTAGCTAATGAGAACCAAAAGAAGAAGGATTCTTATGTTGTAACTTGTTTTATAATAAATCTGTTGGGGTTTGGAGTTAATTAAACCATCTCCCATCTGTTCTTCGTTTATTTTACTACAGAAACATGTGAAATTGCCGGGGAAGGGTGGGTCTAATGACGTAGGGTAAGTAGAAAAAGAATTGGATCTCCCCTACCTTTTAGTGTCAAAAGGTCCAAAATGTGGAAGGTGCCTCAGCTTTCTAATGTCTTCATTTTACAGAAAGTATGTTTGCAATTGAAGTTGAGTTTTATTACATCACCTTTTTTATGGCTAAAAGATCATGTATATTAAAAAATGGAAAAATAAAACACTGAAAAAACTGGTTGCAACACCAGGAAACAATTAACAGAAAAATCAATAAGCACAACCCCCACTTACGGTATAGCCATCAGCAGGGGAAGACATCCAGTGACCAAGCAAAGAGAGAAATACAAAAACTAGAACCGATTAACACAACTGGAATCTAGGTCTTCCCTGAGCATCTATCCTCAGCTCCTCCTCCATCCTACAAGGCCACGAAAGAATCGGAGTTGAGACTTCAGAATTTGCCGCTGACTTTGCAAGGAAATCTGCTATTGGGTTGGCCTCTCGATAACAATGACTAATCTTCCAAACAATACCACCAAGAAAACCCTGAAGAGAAAGCCATTTTTGCCGAATGACCCAAGGAACCGATAGCTTTAAAACTAGCAAGACCACAGCTGCCGAATCGCATTCAATCCAAAGCTTTTTGGAATGCGAAGAGCTTGAGCCATATCCAAACCAATAACTAAAGCCTAAACTCCGCCACAAAATTTGTGGAAACCCCAAGGTAGGATCTGAACAAAGAAACAACCTTGGCATTGCTATCTCTGATAACCCCCTAGCACCTACTTTCCAAGGGGTCCCAACAGAGCAACCATCTATATTAAGCTTAAACCAACCCAACTGGGGAGGGCACCTTAAAAATTCAAGCAAAGAGTTACGTCTACCCTGGGGGACCAGGATATTCAGCTTCCTAAATCAGAGCAGATCCGCAACAGAGAGACCCGACCTTGGAGGCTTGGGGCTAGGAAACGAATTTCCCTCAACACCAAGGAAAAAATCTGACTGGAGCACTTCGCAACACCGTCGAACCTTCTAGCATTATATTCCTTTCAATCTAAATAAAGTAGGGAATCAAGATAAAACCCACAGTCCAAGGCCCCTTGAGACACAAAGTTCTAGACTTTTGCAACCACCATTGTCCAAGGAGCTGGAAATTTCCAAACTGCCTGTTCCAAGACACACCAAAGCAGTCCAAAAAAGGCTGATGGCCAAATAAATCTTGCAAAAGCGCACTCCAAAAATAAATGATGGGCAAATTCTTCTTGTTGACAACACATCTCGCATCTTGAAGGTAAGCACAGTCCCTTGCTCTTTACTTTGTCATCACATGGCATTTTACCTTTTAAGAGTTTCCACTCAAAAATTGCTTTGCATGGTTGGATGTGAGAACCCCAGACAAGCTTAAACCATCCCACTTTCGAATTAGGTCTTCTAGGGCCCTCCCAAGCAGACTTAATAGAAAAAACACCCAAAAAGGATAAGGACCAGCTAGAGACATCCTTTGAATTTATTCCCATAATGGGAATCGAACCTGCAACCTCAAGAATGCTCCTCATAAAGCTAGAAGACATGGAAGGAAACACCCAAGCTCCATTCGAAATAATATCTGAAACCTTGTTCTGCCAACCCTGAAAATAGGAGGATGAAAGGAGACAACTCTGCAATGGAAGAAGGGCCAAACCACCTATCATGCCAAAACAGGATTTTCTTCCCATCACCTACTATCCACTGCTCATTGGATTTAACAAAATCCCGCACCTTCTTGATGTCCAGCCACACTGAAGAGGACTTATGACCAGACTTAAAAAATCCATCCGTATTTACAAATTTAGCACGAAGAAACTTACTCAAAGCTGAATCTTCATGCTTCATCTGCCATACTAATTTGCTTAGACAAGCACTATTTACATCCCTTAGACGACGAATGCCTAGACCGCCTTCAGATTTGGGCATGCATACATCATCCCTGTAAACAGTAGAAAAATAGAAGAGAAAGAAGAAAAGAGGAGGGGAAAAGAGAAGAAGAGAAAGAAGAGGGAAAGCTGGCTTTCTGGATAATGAGAGAGACCAGATATTATCATTCACAAATGGGAACCTTTATAGGGGTAAAATAGGAACATCAAAAGAAATAAGCCAAGACCAGCGCCATAAGGCTGACGCTGATTCTCAAGATAGGACCACTACCCATTTTACCCTTTACTTCTAACACTCCCCCCCAAGCTAGAGCATATATATCAATCATGCCCAGCTTGTTACAAATATAGTCAACCCTCCCACTTACTAGAGACTTGGTAAGCATATCAGCAAGTTGTTCTCCAGTCTTGACATACTTTGTACAGATTACGCCCTGTTAGAGTTTTTCTCTTACAAAGTGACAATCCATCTCAATATGTTTAGTTCTCTCATGGAATACGGGATTTGAGGCAATATGTATTGCTGCCTGGTTGTCACACCACAATTGCATTGGTGTAGAGTTCTCAAACCCAAGTTCAGTGAACGCCATCTTCAACCAAACCAGCTCACAAGTAGCATAGGCCATGGCTCGGTACTCGGATTCTGCACTTGATCTAGCCACTACACTCTGTTTCTTACTCTTCCATGAGACAAGGTTACCTCAAACAAGTATACAATAGCCTATAGTTGACCTTCGATCCATGGGTGATCTAGCCCAATCTGCATCAGAAAATCCCTCAACTCGTGTATGGCCATGATCAGTGTATACTAATCCTCATCTAGGAGACTTCTTGAGATACCTCAAAATCCTAATGACAACATCCCAATAAGGTGTCCTAAGAGATGACATGAATTGATTTACAACACTCACCGGAAACGAGATATCAGGTCGAGTGAATGTCAAGTAATCCAGCTTTCCAACCAACCTTCTGTATCTTTCTGGATCATCAAAGGCATCTCCCTCGTCTGCAATAAGCTTGATATTTTGATCCAATGGACTATTAAGGGGTTTGCACCCTAGCATCCCAGTCTCCGTAAGTAAGTCAAGAGTATACCTTCGCTGTGAAAGAGATATTCCCTTCCAACATTGAGCCACTTCAACTCCTAGGAAATAGTTCAACTTTCCCAAATCTTTAGTTTGAAATCTCTATTGTAGATGAGATTTCAAACTATCAATACCTGTAGAGTCATCACCAGTAAACACAATGTCATCAACATATACAATCAGAAAGATTATTCCAGCATTTGTTTGGCGATTGGAAAGAGAATGGTCACTATTACATCGTGACAAGCCAAACTCAAGGCCCACCTCTGTAAATCGGCCAAACCAAGTCCTTGGAGATAGTTTCAATCCGTACAAAGATTTCTTCAATTTACAAACTAGTCCAGACTCCCCTTGAGCATCAAACCCTGGAGGTTGCTCTATATACACTTCCTCATGAAGGTCGCCATGGAGAAAAGCATTCTTGACATCGAGCTGATGCAAAGACAATGATACAAAGCAGCAAGGGAGATCAAGACACGAATAAAGGAGAGTTTGGCAACTAGAGAAAAGGTATCTAAGTAATCGACACCATACACCTGGGCATAGCCCTTGGCTGCCAATCGAGCTTTCAGGCGAGCAAGAGAGCCATTAGCATTAACTTTGACCACATAAACCCAACGACAACCAATAGTAGATTTTCCAGGTGGCAGAGGAACAAGGTCCCAAGTGCGGTTATGCTCCAAAGCCTATAATTCTTCGTCCATAGCTGTCCTCCAACCAGAAATATATAATGCCTCTGCAGTAGTCTGAGGAATAGGATGACATGCAACAGTAGAAAGCCAAGTGCGAAAAGTAGAGAATAAACCAGAATAAGAAACATGAGAAGAGACTGAGTGTTTAACACACTGACGAGTACCTTTCCGATGAGCAATGGGTATATCCAAGTCAGAAACTATAGGACTAGGAATAGGATCCGCAGATGATATAGGCGTGGCAGTAGGCGGGGCAGCACTGGGGACAGTAGAATCTCTCCGTGATTCATGGTGATAAACATGAATAATTGGAGGCTTCGCATGAGGTGGTGCAACAGGCATCTGCAAAGAATGCTGAATAGCACAAAGAGGAAGATCCTCATCCAAAGAAGGATCGATAACAGATGCATGCACAAAAAGTTGAGACTCAAAGAAAGAAACATTAGTAGTAACAAAATACTTATGAAGAATAGGAGAATAACATCGATACCCCTTCTGAACACGAGAGTATCCCACAAAAATACATTTGATGGGTTTGGGGTCTAACTTCGATAACCCTGAAGTATGGTCTCGAATGAAACACACAGCCAAAGACACAAGGTGGCAAAGGGAATAAGGGCTCAGAAGGAAGGCATGAGGAATGCCACCACCAAGGATAGAGGAGGGCATACGATTGATGAGGTAACAGGCAGTCAACACTGCATCAGCCCAAAAAGACTTATCCACCTTCATTTCACAGAGAAGGGCCTGAGTCACTTCCATCAAGTGACGATTCTTCTGTTCAGCCACACCATTTTGTTGGGGTGTGTCAGAATAAGAAGACTGGTGAATGATTCCTCAAGTGGTCATAAAATCAGAAAAAGATGCAGAAAAGTACTCCCATGCATTGTCACTATCCAAAACTTTAATGTAAGATCCAAATTGATTCTTAATTTCAGAAACAAAGGAAGAAAAGGTCGAGAACAATTCAGATCGACATTTCATTAAGTACAACCAAGTAACATGAGAGTAGTTATCAACAAAAGTAACAAAATAAACAAAACCCAACTTTGAAGACACATGACAAAGACCCCATACATCAGACTGAACCAAAGAAAAGGGATGTAAGGCCCGTTTGTTAACACGAAGGGGATAACTCACACGGTGGAGTTTTCCAAACTGACATGATTCACAATTTAAAACTGAAAGAGAACGCAAACTAGGAAATAGTTTTTGCAAACTCTATAAGGATGGATGACCAAGTTGACAGTGAAGCTGATAAGGGGAGGCTGTGCTCGAAAAGCAACGGAAAAAGAATCCTCAAGAAGATACAGTCCCCCAGATACCCGACCTCTACCAATCATCCTCTTCATCTGCAAATCCTGAAAGACATAAGTAAAAGTTTATTAAGCAGTTGTAGGCAGTGGTAAGGTGACTAATAGAAAAAAGGTTAAAAGAGAATTTAGGCAAAAACAATAAAGATGATAGGGACAAGGAATAAGTGGGACAAACAGTACCAGTGCCTCTGACTGTAGCACAAGAACCATCAACTAAAGTGACACCCGAACGAGAAAGTTGCAAAGAGGAAAAAATACCTAAGATGCCAGACATATGGTCTGAGGCCCCTGAATCAATAATCCAAGGCCTAGAAGTGGAGAGACACGTAGTGGCATTACCTTTCTGGACAAAAGTAGCAGTGGAAGAAATGTCCTGAGCAGCCTTGGCCTGGCTGTAGCGAGCATACTCTTCCTCTGTCAAAGTCAAAGTCACACAACATTTCTCAACAGGTACAAGTGGGCTGCAGAATCAACACTGGCAGTGTTAGCTATCTTTGCTACAGGCTTGTCATGTAGCTTCCAACAATAACGTTGAATGTGACCAGATTTACCATAATGATGGCAAGTCCTTGGAGGACCAGACCTCTCAGACAAGTCATGGGTACTCGCAGAAGATATAGTTGGGGGGATCTAGGTAGGCTGACGACCCCCACTGCGGCTACTACTTACAAGAGCAGTACTATCACTAGAAGAGACTCGAGTAGTATCATGAGACACACAAAGAACTCGAGAAAAAGTGTCTACAAGAGATGGAACTGTAACACCCCCAAGGATCTAAGATCAAACCGAATCAAAGTCAGGGCCCAAACTGCCCAAGAAGCTCATAACTGCTAGTTGCTCACGCTGTTGCTACATGTGAGTAACATCAGAGGTAATGGGCAGCAAAGCATTCAACTCCTCATACATCCTCTTGAAATCAGCAAAGTATTGAGTCAGTGGTTGACCCTTTCTATCAACTCGATAAAACTCTTGAGAGAGTTCATAAATCCTGGAGAGGTTGTTGTGTCCAAAGTACAGTACAGCCAAATACGCCCATAGATCCTTAACAGTGTCAATATGGGTCACAAGATCTACAATATTGCTGTCCATAGAGTTGAGCATTTGTCCCAAGATGTCAGCATCAGCAACCTTCCAAGCCTCAACAGTCATGGTGGCAAGTTTCGTGCCAGTCAAATGATACTTCTCACCCCTTCCTGTGAGAACCAAGGTCACAATCTTGTGCCATTGCTGAAAATTTTGACTACCCTCTAGCCTCTTAGAGGTCAAAAAATTAGGTGAGGATGATACAACCTTAGGTATAGCCTTGGTGTCCGTCGATGTGTCTCCCATAATCACCACAAAAGAGGAACACCAATCAAACAATAAGGGCTCTTAAGCCAATTCAAACCAAGAAACAAAGAGGCAACACAAACAACACTCTATCTTCACCGAAGAGGCACCCAAAAGTGCAAATAGAACAACCAGCCAATGCTTAATCCAAGATAAACATTAAATAAGATCTCATCACTGCACTAAACAGCAAATCAGTCCAATAGAAGTAATCCGATAGCACAACAGCAGCTCAAAGAACACTCCAATATCAGGTCCATATCTCAACAAAGACCACATAGGTACAAAACAGTAGCTCAAAACCAATTCAGACATGGAGAACTATATATCCAACATCACAATAGACTCTAAAAAGCTTAAAAGAAAGATTCACAACAATGGAAAAAAAATCACCAAACAGTGCATCACACTCAAGCACAGGTCATTACTAAGAACTTCAAACCTAAAATAGAGATGAATGAACATCACCAAACCATTGCTGCAATCTGTCGAACACCTTCAAGGCATCACAACTGGGGTAAACTACCCCCTACGGTAGAGAGGAACCGAGAGATTCTTCAAAATAGAATGGGGTTTATGCCACCTTCTTTTAGTATAAATGTGAAAATGGGATAGATGACTGGAAGGAGAAGCTTAACCTTTTGATCAGGCCTTCTCCAATACCATGTAAACAGCAGAAAAATAGAAGAAGAAAAAGAAGAAAAGAGAAGAGGAAAAGAGAAGAAGAGAAAGAAGAGGTGTAGACACTGAATTTTGTCACCCCCCGGTGATGATGACAATAGGACACGAACAGACATCGGTATCTCTCTCAAGAAGGACTCTTGTCCCTACATCTAAACCAAATCACCCTAACATCCCTAAAATGACTTATAAGACCCTTTTACTAAATGCTGAAGGAGGTACTGCTCACCCTCCCCCACCATGGGGATGTGTACCAGATTTTTCTGGCGCCACGAGGGGGTGTAACATCAGCCTGCTGACATCACCCACGGCACCGTGGAAAAGTCCCCCACGGCGCCGTGGACATCTCCACGGCGTCGTGGAGGACTTATCTAGCCATGAGAGAGAGGGGACCCCTCCCTATAAATAGGAGAGTCTCCCTACCCCAAAAGACAAGCTTTTCTCGGGTAAGGAGACCCTCTAGGGCTTGTTTTGCCCCCTTTTCACCCTCTTTTCCTCTGTCTTTTCCTCTTGAGTATGTGAGTGAGTGGAGTTCTTCGACTTGGGTAGATCCTTCGGTTACTCATCCATGCATAGAGCGATTCTGCTCTTGGGTATTATTATCCCGTCAGTGTACGGATAACGAAAAACCCCCTTCACAGCCATTATTCTATCTGTATACAAATAATGAAAATCTCTTATATAGTCGTTACTCTGCCCGAAGTCTGAGTGACAAAACTCATCTCGTATAGCCTCATTCTGTCCGACAAGAGAGAGACAAGCCGATCGTCCGTCTCCACCTGAGCCGTGGGACATCACATATTTTACCCTCGGTGCGCTTTCATTTATTTCTTGTATTTCTAGACAGGTATCTGTCTCTTTTCCTCTCATTATTTTTGGCATAATGTAGACAATTAAAGTAACTCATTTTAGTGTACATAGTAAATGACTTTTCTTTCTTTGTCATGATTAGTGCATCATAACTTAGCCTTACATGTTAGTATAAGATATATTATTAAGGGAGAATATTCGAAAACCAACATCTAGTAGAAAGACCGGTTTATCCGGACGAGGTGGGTGCCTAACACCTTCCCACCCTCGTAACCTGACTACTTATCCTGAATCTCTGACCAGACCATATGGAATCACGTAGCCCTTTTCGCTAACCCCGGATGGGGCTACACCCATTGGGTCCTAGGCCCTAACCCTAGGTGGCGACTCCATTTCTTTATAAAGCATGATCCCAATCCCCATGATGATATATCGGAATGATACGTCGTTATTCATCGAAGCCAACCTTTGTCGCGATAAGGCTGAGGAAACCTCATCCCGAGGACCACGGTACTTACAAGAGGGAAAGTTCGCTTTCTCGACAATGAGAGAGACCAGATATTATCATTCATATATGGGAACCTTTACAGGGGTAAAATAGGAACATCAAAAGAAATAAGCCAAGACCAGCACCATAAGGCAGACACTGATTCTCGAGATATGACCACTGCCCATTTTACCCCTTACTTCTAACAATCCCACTTCATTGAAATATTGTTAACAGTGTCAACCTCCCCAGACCAAATAAAATTACGCATCCATCGTTCCACTGTTTTAATGATGGAAACTGGCCACCAATATATTAAAAAAATTATGAATGGGCATACCAACAATCACCAAGTGGACAAGTTCCACTCTTCCAAGCATAGAAAGAAGTTTTCCATGCCAAACGAGTCTTTATCTTATCTAACAAAGGAGAAAATATTTCCTTGCAAACACGGCCCTTGAAGATCTCAACCCCAAGATAATGAGTAGGGAGCAAGCAAACAGGAACCCCCAGGGTATCTAAAATAAATCTTTGTCTGTGAGGACCAATGCTACCAAAGAACAACTTGCACTTTTCCAAGTTAAATTTTTGTCCTGAGAAGGCTAAATATTTCACTAAGAAGGAATTTAAACTCCTCACATTTTTTTTACCCGAATAATATCTAGGACCCAAGGAAGCCCCTAAATTGTATTCATGAGAAGTGTAAAAATAAAGAATACAAGGGGGGGACATACCCGCCTTACCCCAACCCGAAAGGATTAAATCTCTCAAACACTCCACCAAGGACCAGCCTAACCCAAGTACCCAAGGATACAAAGAACCAACAGCCAGAGCACCTATGTTTTAAGGACTGGCAGACCCACTCTGTCTTCCCTAATAATACAAAGAAGAGCCATCGGAATCCTCTCGTAACCAGTATTACTTTCTCGATAAGAGAAGAGATGAGAAGGCAAAGCGCATCACAGAGATGGAGCACCTCCTAAAACCAATACCAGTAGGAGCAGATATTACAAGTCTTTTGTGTAAAGAAACTAACAGTTGTAGAGGAGTCGGAATTAATATAAAAATCCGATAAACATAGCCCCACACACAACCTTAACCCATCTCTAAGCGCTCTTAATTCAGCCACCACATTAGTGCAATCACCATAAAAGTTAGAGAAGGTTGCAATTTGTTGGTGTTTTTTCCAACACTCTCATAAAATGGCGCAGGGATGGTATAGGTGCGAGTGTGCCAGAACCTTGACGCAGGCTCAAACGAGGCTAGGATCGCCTTATCCTACTTTCAACCAGGGAATCTAGGGTTCCCTCGTGCCTGAGTAACTCTAAGGACCTTTGGGTTAGACTATAATGGCGTCGGTCTCAATGGAGCTTTGAAAACAACAAGAACAAAACAAAAGGAAATCCGTAGAATACCTAAAAGACACACGCAGAGAAACAAACGAATAACTCAAATAAAGGAAAATGATCAACATCAAATCATACCATTCCATGGAGGTGGATAAACTCCTGATTCTTCACGATGGGTGATCCAATGATTGAACAGTACATCTCCCAACAATGCAATAAAATAAAGAGAGACTGAATAAATGATAAAGACTGAAAAAGATAAAAGTGCTAAGCTGTTGTATTGTGTGTCCCTTTGTTGTGAAAGCTCTATGGCTTTTGTAGACGGAGTCCATCAAGGATCCCTGCCTGACAGTTATCACAACTGCCACTCTTTCTATAACTCCATGACCAACTTCCCTTGTCGCCACGTGTTTCCTTTTGATTCCCTGTTGAAGCATCCTACTAAGAGTGTGTTTCACTTATCCACGCCATCTCTGGATTTGGTGGGTCCCAGTCAATCGAGTGCCCTCAGCAAGCCTGAATCGCGTCCAGGTTCCTCCTGCCATGTGGCTACTTGGTTTATTCCTTGGCTGGAAAATAGGATCCATTACCATGCAAAGAGCCCCTTTCAACGGTTCCATAACTACTTTATTAAACCACCTTACTAAGCCACGGTCTGCAATTGACACGTATCCTTAGCCTTGGACATGGCTCCTTCATATGGCGTCTTACCACGTGGCCTCCTTCCTTGGTTCACCCTTGGTCAAAATAGGAACCAACAATGCCCCTCACAGACGATGCCACATGGCTTGAGTCCCAAGAGGTTGTACTTGTGAAAAACATTCTTGGCGTTGATCTCTTAGACTTCCCAAACATATCCCAAGTGATAAAACATGATACTATTTTTTAAAAAACATGTTACATATTTGAATCATCAAAATAAGCTTGTCAAATGTTCCCATTAATGGTTCATTTTTCCCATTCAAGAAATAGGAAAAAAGGGAATTTTTTATTGGATTGAAAAATCTAGATGATGATGTTGGCAAGCTGTCGACCGAACAGCCAATAAAAGTGGGGCATGTTGATAACACTTGTCCATATAAAAATCTAAAATAATGAATAAACAAACAAAGGAAGAATTTGGGCATTCATAAAACCAAACTAGGAAAAACTCATCCTAACAGGCCTGCTTTGATAAACATATAAAGTGACGAATCCTCATGAGCCTGTTTGGCTTTGCCCAGTATCAAATTTCATAGTCTAATATTGAATCAAATACCCTCCAGTTTACACCCAGTTTGCGCTCACCCCATTGTGGTCGAAAGGGACCTTGGTCAAGGAACAGCTAGGCCAGAAAAGTGAATGATCGTACTCTGATATCTTTGGTCAGGAATCATTTCAACGGGCCAGGAAGGTAGGCAGTTATCATCACAGGCGGTTTCCTTGCAGTTGGAGCCGAGAAGTAGTGGTAACCTGAGTATGGCTGGACTTTGGCCGACAATTAAGGGAACCGTCTCCGATGGTTACACTCACTATAAATAAGCAGGAAATGTAGAGAGTAGGCATCAATGACATACACAGAAAACCTACAGTTTTTTTATCTTTCCTTTTTTGCATTGTATTTTCCTTTGTTATTAAAATGGTGTGAACTTAAGGTTTCTTTCACTTTATGCACCCTTTTGATTTGTACTGTAGATTGTCCACGTCAAGTAATCCAAGTGCAATTCTTTCCAAGTTTTTGGGCCATCTGTTTGTGCTGCTAACCGTGAGAAGTCCTTGGATTACCGGGGCGCGAGTAAAACCCTAGATAACCATGGTTGGTCAGTGTCCCAGTACAGATTCGACCATAATGTAGCGTTTGCAGGAAATTAAGCGTAACATTTTTGGCACGCCCAGTGGGACACTCGATAAGCGATGGTGGAAACTAGAGCAAGTCGATGAAACAGGGATGGCAGTTCAGATGAGTACGATGGCAGAAATGCTGGTCAAGTGGTCACGCAGGGCGAACAATAATTGGATGCTGTTGTGCCTCCATATGTGGCTGCATTGCTGCAAGGGCAAGCCCGCATGGCCGCAGAGACACAAGGGTGTCTACAATCAGGAATTGAGGACATGAAAGCCATCATGGCTTCCATGGCTCAGGCTTACAATGGCTCCTAGGTCCGTTTCAAAGAATTGGTCACGATGTTTCTGGCCCAACAGCGCCCTCCTCAGGTTGCCCAACTCTGCATCGGCCAAATTTTGGTCGGACCAGTTGGTAGCACAGTTGGGATAGGGACTGGAATGTTGGCAGCCCAGGGGTCTTATCCTGGGGTTTTCGGCTAGGCAGGAAGTTCGTCTAGTCAGCCAGCGTGGCCAAATGGTGCAGCGACTAGGATTTCACTACCTCAGAATGGAGCAACGGTCTCGGCAACGAGGTGGGGAATCCTACCGTGCCACCCACCACAACCTCTCCTATGGTGGGACTTCAGATTGGAGGGGAGTGTGCTGGTCGTGCAAGTACAAGCTTTAATCAGAGGCTGGCGGTGCCCAGAATGAACCTGTCGGAGCCAGAATGGTCGTACGTTGGTCATTTCCCTCCACCGCCCAACGAGGGCCAGGCGAAGGTACAATCGAAGTCGGTGGTGGCGGAGCAGGCCAATCAGGTAATTATTAACCAGGAGGATTTGACCCGGTTGATCCAAGAATATATCAACCCCTTGTTCTGGCCTATTACCCGACCGGTGTACAAGAAACTGTACCCGAAGTACTATGATCAGCTGGACCTTGGGTACACTCAGAAAATCCCACAGTTCGCTAAGTTCTCAGGAGAAGACAACACATCTACTATCGAGCATATAATGAGGTTCCTTGCCTAGTATGGGACCTTAGGGGCTAATGAGATCATGAAACTGAGGCTATTCCCAAATTCCCTGACCGGTTCAACGTTTTCATGGTATACCAACTTGTTAGCTGACTTAATTCAAACCTGGCGGGAGATGGAGGATCAATTCCATGCCCAGTTCTACCAGATTGACCCCCTCATCTCTATAGCAGATTTGGCATGCATGTGTCAGTTGCCTAATGAGTCGGCCGCGAAACTTATTAATAGATTTAAGCTGGCATGGTATAAGTGTCCAACTATTTTGCAAGAGCCGGAATATGCCAAGATGGCCCTAGGCGGGCTTTCTTTTCAGCTGCAAAAGCGCTTTGCCGGCCAGGAGTTTCCAGACCTCGGTCAGCTTGTTGCCCAGGCAATCAGCTATGAGTTGGTTCTCAAAGAGGAGGAAGACCGAAAGGCTTCTTCCTCGGGGATTTATTATAAGCAACCTGCCTTGGCGATCATGGGGGCGTCAACTCCTAGTTCAAACCCTATCAACTTCTCGGACTTCGAGGCTGATGAGGAATGCGAAGCTCTCACTGAGATAGTCTCAAGAAAGCCTTATGTGTGCAAGGCCTTGACTCCCATGGCCAAGCACGCCAGGACAAGCCCAAAGCCAAAGCCGAGCTCAGCAAGGAATTTTGACAGCAGGGCTCGGTATTCTTATGATATATCCAAGGCCGAGTCAATTTTTTACCACCTTCTAAAGGACAAACAAATTAAGTTGTCGGAGGGGCAACAAATACCTTTGGCCGAGGAGATTAACGGGAAAAGGTATTGTAAGTGGCACAACTACTTCACTCATAATACTAATGGCTGTATTATTTTGTGCATGGCACTGCAGAAGGCTATTAATGATGGACGCTTGAAGTTTCCTGACAAGGGTAAGGGTATCATGTTGGTCAACGAGAATCCGTTCCCACCGATCAATATGTTAGATGCTGATTTGTCAAAATTGTGCCTGCTTAAGAGGGAGGAGCCTCTGGTCACATTGAAGCATCTCCAACATTTGTCTAAGGAAAAGAAGAAAGGGATCAACATTTGAAAGAGGCATCATGTTCTACACATCAGCAGGCTACTTGACATCATATTGAAATCTGTAGGCCAGAAACGAAGACATCATATTATAGCATCAGTAGGCCAAGGCAACCATCTGATCTACCAATATCGGTAGGCCAAGGGCATCATGTTATCAACATCAGTAGGTTTGAAACACTGGGCATCATGTTCAATCTCAGCAGGTCATTAGCACCATGTTATCAACATCAACAGGCTAGGAATGGAATGTTGATCTACCATTTTCTTTTGTTATTTCTTTTTATTTTGTTTCTTTTCTACATCAATATCAATATCTTTCTATCTTCCTCTTCTTGGCATTGCAATCTTTGCATTTGTTTTGAAAAGTCCTTGGATTACCAAGGCATTGGAAAAACCCACTCTTTGATTCCATTCACTTTATGGAATAGTTTCCTCATCCAACAACGGTCTCCAGACCGAAGAAATTTAGTGGAAACACCTCCTATCATGGAATGCATTCCCCGGTATGTCCATATATATATATATAGGTACTTCGATCACTACTGTGCACTCTTCCTTGGTCCTGAATTTTCAAGGCTCTGTTTTATCACTAGATAAATTCTATTTGGACATCCCAAGAACTATTATTCAGAAGTTTGACAGCATATGTGCCAACTTCCTATGGGGGGAGTCGGAGTGGGGATACTGACATCACTGGGTAAGCTGGGAGAAGGTATGTCGGCCCCTTCTTGAAGGTGGGCTGGGCATGAGGCATTTGGAGGATATGGGACGTGCATTACGTTTGAAGGGGCTTTGGCGCATCATCACCACAGAGTCACTATGGTTGGCTTTTTTTAAAGCAAAGTTTCTTAGAAATCAACACATGGTGCTAGCGTCGCCTAGAGCAACAAATACTATCTCTTGGCGTCGGGCCATGGCCCTTAAGGAGGTCCTTTTAGACAACTCTCGATGGCTAGTGGGTACGGGTGATGTCAAATTTTGGCTGGACAACTGGTCCGGTTATGGGGCACTGATGGGGATCAGGTGGATGGTGCTCTAAACCTTGACCTTGAGCTTTGTGTGAGGGATGTTTGGAATATGGAGGGATTTTGGGATCAAAGAGAGCTGCAAAAAATCGACTCACAGGAAGTTCAAGAGGGTGTGTTGAACAAGAAAATGTTCGTATCAGAAGTTCAAGACAAGCTCATTTGGACCCGGGCAACAAATGGGGTATTCTCAACTAAAGCAGCTTGGAGAATGATAAGGCCAGTCGCGCGGGAGAGGGCTTTTGCAAAATGGATATGGCACCTTGCGATTCCACCGAAGATGGCTTCTTTGCTTGGCAAGTCTTAAGTGGTGGGATTCCAACTGATGACTCAATTAGGAGGCTTGGCATCCCCATCGTCTCGAAGTGCCTATGTTGTGGCGAACCAAATGTGGAAACTGCTTCCCATTGCTTAGTGTGGGGAGGGACTGCATCAAAGGTTTGGGATTTCTTTTCTCGTTTGTTGTAGGTAGAAAATGTGGCATGGCAGGAGGTGAGGACCAGGCTTTTGTTTTGGCAAGGGAATGCAAGCAATAGAAGCCTTTGTGGCATTGTTACTGGCTTGGTCCCAAGTTTCATAGTTTGGGAATTATGGAGGGAAAGGAATAACAGAAGAAATGGAGAGAAGGCCTGCTCTGCTAGAATGATTGTTGAAGCTATGAAGGGGTGGATTCATGAAATACCCCTTGGCTGTGGTGGTAAAACCCCATCTCTGCAAGACACGTTGGTACTCCAATTTTTCAGCTTATCAGTACAACCTGCTGTGGGTAAACCTCCTATCCCTATCTACTGGTGCCCTCCTTTCAATTCTTATAAACTTAATATAGATGGGGCCCATAGGGGTAACCCGGGGTTAGGGGGTGGTGGTGCCATCATCCGTGATGGTGAGGGGGGCGTGGTGGCTGCCTGTGCTAGGTACTTTGGTGAGTGCACAAACACCATCGCAGAGGTTAGACCCCTTAGGGATGGCCTCGATTTATGCAGGATGTGGGGTCTCTGAAATGTTTATGTTGACACTGACTCGGCTACAGTTATCCGATGTGTCAATAGCAGGAAAAGTGACTCTTGGATGGCATAGTATTGGTTTCAGGAAACCTTGAAGCTGGTGGATGAAATACAATCAGTGTTTGCTTTCACATACAGAGAAGGAAATAGGGCTGCAGACTGGCTTACGAATTATGCCTGCAACACGAAGGGCAACAAGAGTTTTAGAGGGGAGCATGACCTCCCACGGGAGCTGCGGAGATTGGTTCACGAAGACGCGCTGGGTTTCCCTGTAATTAGGAATTAGGCGAGGGGGTCTAGTACTTCTTAAGAGGCTTTGAGTATTTGTAACCTATTGGGCAGGGGTTGGGGTAAGGCGGGTATGTCCCCCCAGTGTATCCTTTTATTAGTTGTTTTTTAATAAATCTTAGGGGTTGCCCCGGTCCCAGAGAAGTTCGGGTTAAAAAACAAAATAAAAAAAAGGTAAATTTTATTTGGACTACAATTTTTTGTGTGAGAAGAAAATCTATCTCGTCACAAAATTTGAACCCTTGAATATTCCGTTACGGAGCAACAAAAATCAATTTCTGAGTTGATTCATCGTTTCACTGCCATGGATGGCAAATTGGAGCAGGTCCTTCGTTTGCGAATGCCGCCAATGGATCAACGTCCAAGTCTCATTGGATCGTCGTCATCGCCGGCAACTCTGACGTCCAATACTGCTACTGCTAATTGGATCCAAATTCGTACAGTACGGTTAGATTTTCCACGATTTGACAGTGCGGATCCGATCGGATGGATATTCAAGGCGGAACATTTCTTTGAATATCATGGCACCTCGGACGAACAACGCCTGCTCATCTCATCGTTTCACATGGACGGTCCGGCACTACAGTGGTTTCAGTGGATGCATCGCACTGCTCAGTTCACGACTTGGAGAGCTTTCACTCGTTCGCTGGAAACACGATTTGGTCCATCTGAGTTTGACGATCCGCAAGCATCGTTGGCCAAATTAGCTCAGATCACCATGGTGGCTGAATATCAGACGAGATTTGAAGCTTTAGCGAATCACATGGTCGCTGTTCCAGCGTCGTTCTTAATGAGCTGCTTCATCTCAGGTTTGAGATCTGACATTCGGAATGAAGTTACGGCGCTCCGTCCAGCCGCGATGACACAAAGCAGTGGGACTAGCGAGACTACAGAAGGCTAAATTCAATGAAGTGCGTCATACTCCGTCCAGATCCATGACGTCTCGAGGTCTGCTACCAACACCTCCATCATCCTCAGTTCCATTATTACCCTCACCTCCAACCGCTTCCCGCATTCCTATCAAACGCCTTACTCCAGCTGAGATGCAACAGCGAAGGGAGAAAGGACTCTATTAAAATTGTGAAGAGAAGTTTGGCCCAGGTCATCGCTGTAAGAACCGCCAATTGTTTTTATTAGAATACAATGAGGATGGCTGGAAAACACCGATGATGCATTACTGCAGAATGGGGAGGAGATCACTCCACCTGACCTTGCCCCAGCCACAGAACTCTCTTACTACTCGATGACAGGGGAAGCCTCCCCCACTACGCTGCGATTCACCGGCTACATCAGTGGCAACCCGATCCAAGTTCTGGTTGACAGTGGAAGTACGCACAATGTCATCCAGAACAGAGTGGCTCTGCATCTCGGATTGGCCGTGGAAGCTTCACCAAATGTGAAGGTGATGGTGGGCAATGGCAACCATGTTACCTACGAAGGACTTGTCATGCAATTAACAGTTAAGCTTATCCATCACCCTATTACCATTGATGCTTTAGTTTTACCAATATATGGGGTGGATTTGGTTCTTGGGGTACAGTGGTTAATCCAACTAGGCCCTGTTTTGTTTGACTATCAAAAACTCACTCTGGAATTTGTGGAAGGAGATCGAAAGATCATTCTGGTGGGCGACGCGGCTCGCGTTCCTTGCCAGCTCCAATCCCATTGCGTTCGTCGGCTAGTGGAAACAGAGGAGTTGATGGCTCTTTTTCAATTGGAACTCTAGCCGTCCTCTACACCAGTACACTCCAACAATGAACCGGATCTTCAGGTTCTTCTCAAAGCTTATGCTGCTGTGTTCACTGAGCCAACTGGGCTACCCCCATCACGAGAGCAGAATCATACCATACCCCTGGAACCCGGGTCACAGCCAGTCAACGTGAAACCGTATCGCTATCCCCATTTTTAGAAGACTGAAATGGAGCGATTGGTTGCTGAAATGTTATCCTCCGGCATCATCACCCACAGTACCAGTCCCTTTTCGTCGCCGGCTCTCCTTGTCAAAAAGAAGGATGGAACATGGAGATTTTATATAGAGCTTTGAATGCCATTACCATTAAAGATAGATTTCCCATCCCTACAGTGGATGAGCTTTTAGATGAGTTGCAGGGAGCACAATATTTTTCCAAGTTGGACCTCTGTTCTGGTTACTACCAGATTTTGGTTCACCCAACTGATGTTCACAAAACCGCCTTCCGTACTCACGAAGGACGCTATGAATTCCATGTCATGCCGTTTGGGTTATCCAATGCGCCGTCAACATTCCAAGCGACTATGAAGTCTGTTTTTCGACCATTCTTACGGCAATTCGTCTTGGTGTTTTTCGACGACATTCTGGTTTACAACCCAAACTGATCTTCTCATTTGCTTCATCTTGAGCAGGTGCTTCAGGTATTGCACTCGCATAAGCTCCATGCAAAATTATCTAAATGTGCCTTTGGCCAATTATCCATCGATTATTTGGGGCACAGAGTGTCAGCCCAGGGTGTTAGCATGGATCCATCCACATCTCGGTGATTGTTGATTGGCCCGTACCGAATAGTATCCGGGATTTGTGTGGTTTCCTTGACTTACAGGGTATTATCGACGTTTTATACGCCGCTATGCGCAGTTGGCTGCCCCGTTAACTGACTTGTTGAAGAAGGGGGCGTATTCTTGGTCTACTGTAGCTCAAGAAGCCTTTACTCACTTAAAAGAGGTAATGACTACAGATCCTGTCCTCTCTCTTCCCAATTTTGGCCATCCTTTTATTGTAGAAACAGATGCCTCGGGAGAGAGCATTGGAGCACTTCTACTACAGCAGGGTCACCCCATTGCATATTTTAGTAAAAAATTACCACCACACCTGCAGCTGGCTTCAGCTTACGTGAGAGAGCTCTATGCAATTACCCAATCAGTGATGCGTTGGCGACATTATTTTTTCTCTCAAGCAGCTCACCGAGCAAACGATTCAAACCCCCGAGCAACAGCACTGATTATCTAAGCTGTTGGGTTTTTCGTTTGATATTGTGTGTAAACCAGGCAAAGACAATAATGCTGCAGATGCACTGTCTCGTGTTAGCTACCCCACCGTGACCCTCTTTGCTTTCTCCGCACCCACTTTGGATTTTTTGGAGCAACTTCGAGAAGAGGTAGCCAATAACCCCGAGCTCAAGACCATCTGCGCTGGGCTTCAGGCCAACCCCAACGACTATGAGGGTTATGCCATTCGTAATGGGCTTCTTTATCATCACCAACAACTAGTATTAGCTTCAGATTCACCCCTTAGAGAGCTATTTCTCAAGGAGTTTCACGCATCTCCGGTTGGTGGACACGCAGGGTTTTTACACACCTTCAACAGGGTCTCCACCAATTTATTCTGGAAAGGAATGCGAGCCTATGTCAAGCAATATGTGGCCTCATGTGTCGTATGTCAACAAATGAAGCCAATCAACACTTCCCCAGCCGGCCTTCTCCAACCTATACCTGTACCAGAACAAGTTTGGGAAGATATTAGCATGGATTTCATAATGGGGTTGCCCATTTCAGGGGGGAAGAGCATCATCTTTGTGGTGGTCGATCGACTATCAAAATACGCTCACTTTTGCGCTCTCGCCAGCAACTTCACCAGCCAACGGGTCGCTGAAATTTTTGCCACTGATGTCGCTAAACTTCATGGCTTCCCTCGTTCAATTATCAGTGACAGAGATCCCTTGTTTTTGAGTACGTTCTGGCGCGAACTCTTTCGACTCCAAGGGACCACGCTCGCCATGAGTAGAGCGTACCACCCTCAGACGGTTGGCCAAACTGAGGTGTTGAACCGTTGCATCGAGATGTATTTGCGAAGCTTTGTTGCCGACGTGCCCCAACAGTGGCTTAAGTATCTTCATTGGGCTGAGTTCTGGTATAACACGGCATACCACACAGCTGCTGGGATGACTCCTTTTCAGGCCTTGTATGGACTACAACCCCTATTATTTCACGCTATATCCTGGACTCATCCAGTAACCAAGCCGTAGATCAAGAGCTGCAGTCACGTGATCAGGTACTTCGGGCCCTTCGGCTCAATCTCTCTCGTGCTCAGGCATACATGAAGTCACAGGCCGATAAGAAGCGCAGTGACAAGGAACTGTTGTTCGATGGCTATCACTGAGAGGGGGGGTGAATCAGTGATGTAAATTTTTCAATTTCTTCGCCACTGGCACTGGTAATTACTGGGCGGATCTGAAAATAAACTACTAGGTTGTGTACACACCCCAGCCAGACTCAAAGGCTCTACCAAGTGTGTACACCCATTCTACAGCCCACACAATCCAAATGCAACAATAAAGATATAATGCAAAAATCCACACGCACAACACAAGGTATACGTGGTTCGGCAAGTTGCCTACATCCACGGAGCAATGCCACTATGGGCTTCGTATTTGCTCAAATACTCAACTTCGCTGCACCTACAGCTGGGAGCACCCACACCCAAATTTTCTCAGCATAGAACTGAGAGGGCAATTAAGCCAGTACAAAAAGTACCCAATGCCTGAGAGCACCCACTCCCAGTATTTAGCACCCACTAAATACAAGACAAAAATCAATAGAGTTGGGTTTATATCAATACCCTACAAATAAGCTCAGACTAGCTTAGGTTATCAACTTGTATCACCTAACACTAGTAAAAATAGAGAACACAGACAATCACAAAGAAAAATGGAAGATTGGAAGCCTTACAACCATTTGCCTGTACCGATCTCAGATGTGATGGAGCCCACTGGAACTACTAACTCTTCCCTTGCAATGAAAGACTTAGGTTTTCAAGTGCACACTGCCATAAGGGGATAACAGATTGCTCCTTTCTTCTTGTCCCTTCCTCTTCTTGTATTTCTTCAAGAACCAATCAAAAACCCCAATTTCTCCATAAATAGATCTTCAAAAACCATTGAGAACCAGCTTGATGGAACCCCACAATAGCCTTCTATTTCTTCAAAAATAAAAATGTAGAGAGAGAAATCAGATTCCATCTTCACCCATTTGGTTACTCTATTTTTCAAGCAAAAACCCCTCTTTCTTTTTTTTCTTTTCTTCTCTTCTTCTTCCCTCTCCTTTCTCCTTTTTTTTTCTTTACCACTCCACGGTTCTGTAGCTTCCTTTTTCACTTAGAGAAGAAGAAGAACCATTTCTCTCTTCTTTCTACAAAAGATCAAGTAAAAGACTAAACAACCCTTTTTAGATGGGCCAATGGAATTTACATAAAAGGAATCTTCAATCAAGCATTGATTAAAATACTTCTCTTAAGGTAGAGAGAGATTGGCACAGTTTCCAAAGTGCTTTTTGAAGAACCAATCAAAAGCTATTAAATGGAATCAAAGACTTTTTGAAAAGCTTTTTAACTCATCCATTCACAACCTTCACTTGGGAGAGTAATGATTTCCTTTTTTTTTTTTTAAATCTCTTCAACTTTGATAATTTTAAAAAAAGTCCCTCTAACTTTACTTATTTATGTCATCATAGACATAAATTAAATTTATTTGCATGTAAACCCCTGAGACCAAAAAGTGATCTTAAGCTGCTGGCCGAGAGCAAAATTTGAAATCCAACTTTCCAGATTTGCTTCTAATTTGCGCATCCAAACGGAAAAAATCATAACTCCCTCATTTGACGTCGGATTGACGAACCGTTTGAACCATTGGAAAGAGGACTCGACGAACTAACTTTTTGTAGTTCAAACCTCTTTGAAATTCTGATACGAGACCCACTGAAAAAATACCTGAAGGTAATACAGCCGCGGTGAGTTATGAAATAGGAACCCATAAGCCTCCAAACACTTTGTATCGCTGCTACCCATGCTTGTAATGCTCTGAACTGCAACCAACAACATTTCCTAAGCCACTGAACACTGTCATAGCCTCAAGACTGGCCACCTCATCATTGCTCTGTGCTTGATTGCCAACAATGACAACCCATATGCAACAATCTCCCCCTTTGGAGTTGTTGGCAACCTTCTCATCATCTGTGTGCCTGCATCTACAACTAACACAACATACTCAAACTCCCCCTGCTTGCAAAGCCTGCATTTTCTCCCCCTATGAAGGACAGGAATTCTCCCCATACAGTGATGAAGACTCTCTCTCCCCCTTTGACAACAAGTACAAAGGGATGTACAAGGACTCCCCCTGAGCCCATAATGGGAGCAAATCATCTACAATAAGCATGCTCCCCCTGCCCCTCTGCACCTCAATGCCTGGGAATAAGAACCACTCCCAACTTCTGTCTAAGGAACTCAAACTGCTCCTTGGGTAATGGTTTTGTGAAGATATCTGCTGACTGTTCTGCTGTGGGGATAAACTCCAATCTCACCACTCCTTCTGTGACCTTCTCTCTCAAAAAGTGATATCTTATTGCAATGTGCTTTGTCCTGGAGTGCATGACTGGATTCTTTGAGATGTTGATAGCACTTGTATTATCACAATAAATCACCACAGGCCTATCAACCTCAACACTCAAATCCTTCATCATCTGTTTCATCCACAACACCTGTGTACAACATGATGTGGCTGCTATATACTCAGCCTCTGCAGTAGAAAGGGAGACCGAATCTTGCTTCTTACTGTGCCAAGTCACTAAACTGCCACCCAAATAAAATGCACCACCACTGGTGCTTTTCCTGTCATCCACATCACCTGCCCAATCTGCATCTGAAAAAGCTGACAATTTGAAGTTTTTACTTTTGGGATACAACAGGCCATAGTCACTGGTACCTTTCAAGTACCTAAAAATTCTCTTCACAGCTGCTACATGAATTTCTTTGGGCCCAGCCTGAAATCTAGCAACCATACACACAGCCTGCAGAATATCAGGTCTACTAGCTGTCAAGTACAAGAGACTTCCAATCATTGACCTATATGTGGTGTGATCAACTGATGGGGATGCATCATCTTTAGTTAACTTGCATCCAGTCATCATGGGTGTACTGACAGGTTTGCAGTCTTCCATGGTGAATCTTTTCAACATTTCTCTCACATACTTGGATTGACAGATAAAAATTCCTTCTTTTAGCTGACTGATCTGCAACCCCAAAAAGAATGAGAGTTCACCCAACATAGACATTTCAAATTCAGCCTGCATCTTCTCTGCAAAATCTCTACACATCTCATCCTTGTGGCCACCAAAAATGATGTCATCTACATACACAACTACCACAAGCTGACTATCTACAGTTGATTTCACATACAAATTACTGTCCACCATGCCCTTTTTGAAACCCAAATGACATAAATAGGTGTCCAATCTAGCATACCAAGCTCTGGGAGCTTGTTTCAGCCCATATAAAGCCTTCCTCAACCTGCAGACAAGTGTAGAATCTTCACTAAGTTGGAATCCATCTGGTTGTTCTATGTAAACTTCTTCATCCAATGTGCCATTCAAGAAAGCAGACTTAACATCCATCTGATAAACCTTGAAACCTTTGTGAACAGCAAATGCTAGGAATAATCTGATTGCCTCAAGTCTTGCCACTGGAGCAAAAGTCTCCTCAAAATCAATACCTTCTACTTGAGCATATCCCTTGCATACAAGTCTAGCCTTGTTTCTTACAACTTGACCATCTTCATTGAATTTGTTTCTGAAGACCCATTTTGTGCCAATTATATTTTTGTCAATTGGCCTAGGAACCAAATCCCATGTGTGATTTCTTTCAATCTGGTCAAGCTCTTCATTCATGGCTTTCATCCAGCTCTCATCTCTACTTGCCTCCTCAACAGTTTTTGGCTCAACTTGTGAGAGAAGAGAGTAGGTGTTGGAGTACACTCTTCTAGTTTGCTTACCTGTACTCCTGGTTCTCATCCCTGCACTAGGATCACCTATAATTTGATTTTTTGGATGATTCTTAACAGTCCTGCTTTGCCTTTCTTGCTCATCTGCCTCAGTGTCAAACTTGTCATGTTCATGCCCATGTTCATCTCTTCCTTCTTGCCTATCCTCACCTGCTTCACTCACCTCAGTGAGGTCTTCAATTTCAATAGAATCAGCTCTTGAGCTAGTAGAGGAATCTCTTTTCTCATCAACCTTGACATCTGCACTTTCCACAATTTTGCCAAGTCTTTTGTTGTAGCATCTATAGGCTTTGCTTGTGGTGGAATAGCCTAGAAAGATGCCCTCATCAGCTCTATCATCAAACTTCCCCAAATCTTGATTGGTATTTTTGATGTAACACTTGCTACCAAAGACTTTGAAATGTCTTACTGTAGCTTTCTTACCAAACCAAATCTCATAGGGAGTTTTGTTCTCATGAGCTCTCAACATACACCTGTTGTGAATATATACTGCAGTGTGTACTGCTTCTCTCCAAAATTTGTTACCCATGCCATTTTCAATCAACATGGTCCTTGCCATCTCTTGAATAGTTCTGTTCTTCCTTTCTGCAACACCATTCTGTTGAGGTGTTCTTGCAGCTGAGGTCTGCCTTCTGATGCCATTTTCATAACAATATTCTTTGAAGTTTGTCCAGGTGTACTCACCTCCTCTATCAGATCTCAGACATTTAATCACTTTCCCTATTTGTTTCTCAACTTGTTTTCTGAAGACTTTGAATATTTCTAATGCTTCTGATTTGTGCTTCAAAAAATATGCCCATGTCATTCTGGAGTTGTCATCAATAAATAAGATAAAATATCTCTCTCCTGTGATGCTCTGTGTCCTCATAGGACCACATATATCAGTGTGCACCAACTCCAATGGTTGACTAGTATGATACTCTTTTGGCTTGAAAGATACTCTAGTCTGTTTCCCTTTCTGACAAGAACCACAAATATGGTTTGATGGCTTTTTCAACATAGGTATATCTCTAACAGCCTTCTTTGAAGAAATTTTTCCAAGACTGTTAAACCCAATATGTCCAAGCCTCCTGTGCCATAACCATGTCTCTTCCTCTATGCTTAGCATACAAGTGTCTTTAACTGTCTCTGTCAAGGTGTAGAGATTCCCTGAAGTTCTTTTTCCTATGGCCATCAACTTCCCTGTGCTTGTTCTCCAAATTTCACAGCCTTGGCTATTAAACACCACTTCATGTCCCCTATCACAGATTTGACTGATACTGAGTAAGTTGTGTTTAAGCCCTTCCACATACAAGACATCTTGGGATTGCACCTTCCCATTGTTGAAACTAATGGTACCCTTTCCAACTATTTTGGCACCATCATTGTTCCCAAACTTCACTGACCCACCTGCATAGATCTCTAACTTCTCAAACCTCTTCTTGTCTCCTGTCATGTGACTTGAGCAGCCACTATCAAGAATCCATGGTGTTGAGTCCCCTTGAGCTCGGAAAGCTGTTTGTACACCATAGAACTGTTGCCCTTTTCTACACTGCTCTTCTAAACCCAAACTCTGCTTCTTGATTGAGGTTTCTATAGTTGCTTCTCTCTAGAAATCTGTTTCTTAGGCTTGGTTGCTTTAACACTTCTGACATTGCCCTGTCTATCTCTATTATATGATCTCTGTGGAGGAAATACAGTTCTGCAGTCCCTGGCAATATGTCCATAATTGCTACATTTATAGCACTCAACCATCACATCCATTAAGGGTGCAAAAGGATTCCTATCAACAAAGTTTGGTGGACCAAGATTGAATTTGCAATCTGAAATTTTGTGTCCAAAAGTATTACACTTGAAACAATGACCTTGAAAGAACTGTCTTTGTCTCATTGGCTCTCTTTGCCATTTGTACTGAGCCCTATGATCAACAACATTTTTAGCTTTCTGTTGAGAAGGATAGTAATAACCAAAGTTCTCTACTCTCCTGCCTGACCATGCCATTTGTTGTTGTCTAGCATAGTTAGTCTTATGGGGTGGAGTTTTGTTTTTCTCAACTCTCTTATCCTTCACAGTAATAGGATTTTGAGCTGTGCCTTTTCCTTTACCCTTGGCACTCTTTGATGATTCTCCTACAAATCCAAGACCGAATTTGTTGTGAGTTGATCTTTGAGAATTAAGGATCTCATCAAGCTTCTTGCTACTAGGATGCACTTGTGAAGATGTTTCTATGTCATGCATACTTGAGTCATTCTCAAACTCTGCTACCTTTGCCTTGAGAGCATCAATCTCCTTCTGAAAATCAGAATATTCAGCTAGGATATTGGACTCTTCTTCCAATTTAGCCTTCAGAGATAGATTTTCTGATTCAAGCTCTGTGCATTCTGTAGTTTTCTGTGATAACTTTTCTTCAAGATCTTCTAAAAATTTTCTTGATTCATCTGCTTGCTTTTTCAGCTGAAGAACTAATTGTTCTTGTTCCTTAAGATTTTGTGAAACTTGTTTAACCTTCTTTCTTTCTTTCTTGAGCTCTTTGAGAGCAGCTTTAAACTCTTCTTCAAAGTTCACTTCTCCTTCTTCTTCTTCATCTTCAGAAGTTGTGCATGTTCTTGGCAATTCATCCTCTTTTTCTTGAAACACCATAAAAATGGCATGATCATCTACATCATCATCTGATTCATCTTCAGATTCTTCCTCAGATGTGTCATTGCTCTTCTTAGAAATGAAGCTTCTTTTCTTGAATTGATTTTTCTTGGATGACTTGGAAAAAAACTTCTTCTTCTTTCCCTTAAAACTTGTTTTCTTTTCTTCTTCATCATCACTCTCCATTTGCCCCTTGTAGGGACATTTAGCTGCAAAGTGTCCAACTTTACCACAGTTGAAACACTTAAATGGAAGCTTATTTTTATACTTCCCTGTCCCCTTTTTTTAGCTTTTTGGTGAAGTGGGCTATGATCTCATCATCATCATCACTGTCTTCTTCTTCACTTTCCGGTTGCTCTTTTATTTTCAATTTCTTCATTGCCTTAAATGCTGCGTCTTTGTCAACTGATTTTCCTTTGCCTTTTCTCATCTCATAAGCTGTAAAGATCCCATGTAGCTCATCAAAGCTAAGTACTTCTAGATCCTTAGCTTCCTCAACAGCTGAAACCTTGGAGTCAAGTCTATCTGGTAGAAATCTAAGAATTTTCTTCACAACAACAGAGTCAATTAGACTCTCTCCCAGTCCTCTGATGGAGTTTACAACCCCATTAACTCTAAGCATATAATCTTCAATATTTTCTTCATTCAACATCTTCAATCCTTCAAACTGAGCTCTATAAACTTGGAGCTTAGCTTCTTTGATTTTTGCATCTCCTTCGTGGATGCTTTTTAGCTTGTCCTAGAGTTGTTTGGCAGACTTGCATTCCATCACTTTTACAAACTCACTGTCAATAAGAGCACATTTGATTGCATGCATGACTCTACTGTTGTTTTCATATTTCTTCTTCTCTTGGTTGTCTGCAGGTGCAACACCAGTCATGGTGTATTCATTCAACACTGAAGCCCAAACATCATATCCAAGAGACCCCAGATAGGTCTCCATTCTGTTCTTCCAAAAAGCATAATTTGTTCCATCAAAGTGCGGTGCCTTTCCTGAAGACCCTTCTCCTGAAGCCATACTGACCCTGAATCACTCAGCTGCCTCTAAAGCTGTCACTGAGTCCCAAGCTCTGATACCAATTGTTGTTCGATGGCTATCACTGAGAGGGGGGTGAATCAGTGATGTAAATTTTTCAATTTCTTCGCCACTGGCACTGGTAATTACTGGGCGGATCTGAAAATAAACTACAAGATCGTGTACACACCCCAGCCAGACTCAAAGGCTCTACCAAGTGTGTACACCCATTCTGCAGCCCACACACTCCAAATGCAACAATAAAGATATAATGCAAAAATCCACACGCACAACACAAGGTATACGTGGTTCGGCAAGTTGCCTACATCCACGGAGCAATGCCACTATGGGCTTCGTATTTGCTCAAATACTCAACTTATGCACCTACGTGGGAGCACCCACACCCAAATTTTCTCGCATAGAACCGAGAGGGCAATTAAGCCGATAAAAAGTACCCAATGCCGAGAGCACCCACTCCCAATATTTAGCACCCATTAAATACAAGACAAAAATCAATAGAGTTGGGTTTATATCAATACCCTACGAATAAGCTCAGACTAGTTTAGGTTATCAACTTGTATCACCTAACACTAGTAAAAATAGAGAACACAGACAATCACAAAGAAAAATGGAAGATTGGAAGCCTTACAACCATTTGCCTGTACCGATCTCAGATGTGATGGAGCCCACTGGAACTACTAACTCTTCCCTTGCAATGAGAGACTTAGGTTTTCAAGTGCACACTGCCATAAGGGGATCACAGATTGCTCCTTTCTTCTTGTCTCTTCCTCTTCTTGTATTTCTTCAAGAACCAATCAAAAACCCCAATTTCTCCATAAATAGATCTTCAAAAACCATTGAGAACCAGCTTGATGGAACCCCACAATAGCCTTCTATTTCTTCAAAAATAAAAATGTAGAGAGAGAAATCAGATTCCATCTTCACCCATTTGGTTACTCTATTTTTCAAGCAAAAACCCCTCTTTTTTTTTTTCTTTTCTTCTCTTCTTCTTCCCTCTCCTTTCTCCTTTTTTTTTCTTTACCACTCCACGGTTCTGTAGCTTTCTTTTTCACTTAGAGAAGAAGAAGAACCATTTCTCTCTTCTTTCTACAAAAGATCAAGTAAAAGACTAAACAACCCTTTTTAGATGGGCCAATGGAATTTACATAAAAGGAATCTTCAATCAAGCATTGATTAAAATACTTCTCTTAAGGTAGAGAGAGATTGGCACAGTTTTCAAAGTGCTTTTTGAAGAACCAATCAAAAGCTATTAAATGGAATCAAAGACTTTTTGAAAAGCTTTTTAACTCATCCATTCACAACCTTCACGTGGAAGAGTAATGATTTCCTTTTTTTTTTTTTAAATCTCTTCAACTTTGATAATTTTAAAAAAAGTCCCTCTAACTTTACTTATTTATGTCATCATAGACATAAATTAAATTTATTTGTATGTAAACCCCTGAGACCAAAAAGTGATCTTAAGCTGCTGGCCGAGAGCAAAATTTGAAATCCAACTTTCCAGATTTGTTTCTAATTTGCGTATCCAAACGGAAAAAATCATAACTCCCTCATTTGACGTTGGATTGACGAACCGTTTGAACCATTGGAAAGAGGACTCGACGAACTAACTTTTTCTAGTTCAAACTTCTTCGAAATTCTGATGCGGGACCCACTGAAAAAATACCTGAAGGTAATACAGCTGCGGTGAGTTATGAAATAGGAACCCATAAGCCTCCAAACACTTTGTATCGCTGCTACCCATGCTTGTAATGCTCTGAACTGCAACCAACAACATTTCCTAAGCCACTGAACACTGTCATAGCCTCAAGACTGGCCACCTCATCATTGCTCTGTGCTTGATTGCCAACAATGACAACCCATATGCAACAGGAACTGGCTGTAGGTGACCTGGTTTTGGTCAAGTTGCAACCGTATCGACAACAAACAGTGGCATTACGGGCACATCAGAAGTTGGGACGACGATACTTCGGTCCTTCTCCAGTGCTCGAACGTATCGGAAAAGTGGCATACAAGCTGGAGTTGCCGCTGGCTTCCCGAATCCTCCCAGTGTTTCATATACCTCGTCTCAAACGCTTCGTGGGAGACCCCAGCCGTAACTCTTGCCAATTACCCCCTACTTCTGGTCCAGAAGCACCAGCTCCAGAACCAGTGGCCATTTTAAATTTTAGTCACTTGCGTCACCGTGGGCGAACAGTGCATCAGGCGTTGGTCCAATTGGTTGGATTACCCTTGGAGGATGCCTCGTGGGAGGACGTTTCGGTGTTGCGCCACGCGTTTCCCCACTTGAACCTTGAGGACAAGATTCCAAATGAAGGGGGAGGCAATGATATGATTTTAACAGAGGGACTAGGGGATGAGGCGACAGTTGGAGGAACCACGTCATCAGCTGGAGAAGTGGCACCAGATCACATGAACCAGGAGGAGTTACCAACGAGCGTGCCACTTTCACGTAGGAGCAGCAGAGCACGCAAAAGAGCTGTGACCTTAACCAACTTTGTGTAATGATGTGTAATGTTCTGATTGGCTTAGATGTAACCAACTGAGATAGAGTGAGAGTGTACAGGGTGCTTATATAGGCAGTCCACTGAAATAATGAGAGACTGAACATTTGAAATCCTCTCTCTCTCTATTATCTTCTTCTTTTCCCTCTCTTTGTCTTTTGGAGGTTGCTCCCTCGAAAGAGCAGGGTTCCACCATATCATTATCAAAAACAGCCCTTGTTGGAAGGTTTCACAAGAAGTCATTAACCGGTCAACCCAGAGGAGTCCAAGGAAGAAAAGTGATTGATCAAAGCTAATATTTCTGATTCCAAGGGTTGGTTGCATGTTTAAATCGGTCTTCTCCTTCTTCTTCTTCTTAAGACTTAGTTTTTACTTTGATAGTGTAGCTTTCCTTCATTCATATGGAGCTAAATGGCGAGGCTCATACTTTAGTTAAGGGTGTTTGAAGTTTCCTTAGTGGTCCAGCATTGGCTTCTGGTTTTGGGTTTAATAAGGAATTCCATATGTAGTAAGGTAAACCTCTAATTTGGATTTAAAGCATTTTATGGATGTATTCAAAGATCTCTTGTAAGATTGTCTTTTTTATGATTGGTTAAGGGGCCTAAGTTTACATATGAGGTTGGTCCCCACCCTAACATCAACAATGCAAAGACAAAAGGAACCATTAAATAGTAGTTTCATTTCTAATCTCCAACTTGGTTATTCAACATTGGTCTCCATAAATTCAGGTACATATTATTTTGCTTCTTAATCTATATTTGATCTTAAAATTTCCCCAAATGTGAGGCCGAAGTTGAATCAGACAAGCACATAATTCTGGAATGCAGATTCTCGGTTCAGATATGGAAAGAAATCCTATATAGCTTCAATGAAATTTGGGGTGGCTTCCCCTCTATGAAGCTACTTTTTTCTTGGTGGAGATAAAAATCAAGGGTAATGCCAATTTCAAGTATATGGGATGCGCTTCTCATCTTTATTTGTCAACAGATCTGGTTGGAGCGGAACAAGTGCCGATTCGACAATTAGTGCCCCTTCACAAGTAATACGCTCAATCTATTATGAAATCTCATTTTGGACCAACATAGATGGTGTCAAGGTTAAAACAACCCATGATATGATTTTGGCGAGAAGATGAAGGTCCCCATTCTTAGACCCACCTCAAAGGAGATCATTGAGGTAACTTGGAAACGTCCGCCTACAGGGTGGAGTAAGTTGAACATTGACGGATCCTCTTAGGGGAACCTGGGCGCCACGGGAGCAGGAGGCATTCTTAGGAATCACCTTGGAGCAACTGTTCGATGCTTTGCTTCCTACCAAGGGGTGGGAACCAATTACATGGCTGAAATGGCGGCCTTCATGGTTGGAGTAAATATGGCTTGTGAATTAGGTGTTGATAAGATCTGGATTGAAAGCGACTCAGCAGCCTTAGTAACTACAGTCCTCTCTCGCAAGGTTCCCTGGTATTTCCTACAGCGTTGGTGGTCGGCTATGGCATTCTTGGATTCTATCCAATGGAGAATCACCCACTGCTATAGGGAAGCAAACGCAGCAGCAGATGCCCTAGCAAACAATGCGGCTAAGCAAAAGAGCTTGGGCTTTTGGGATAATCCACCGCCTTTCATTGCTGCAGCAGTCTCTAATGATGCGCACGGCAGGCCATACTGCAGATTTCCCTAACTTGAGTGGGTGATTTTACATGTATTCTGTTGTTCTCAGGGCCTCGAAGATTGCTAATGGCACTGCCGAAGGTGATCAACTAGGACCCTTTGAGATAATTGTGTAACTTGCAAACTCTTTGTAACTTCTTTTCTCTATTTATATACATTGCTGATCTTTAGCAAAAAAATTTGATCTTAAAATTTCAAATCTAACATGTGATATTACAGCTTGAATGCCGAAGGTTTTTGTTTTTGTTTTTGTAATTAAAAAGAACTTTATTATGAAAAACGTGAAAGCTCATGACTGAGGATTACAAAGATCAACAAGTCATAGATCGGAAATGGGTCCGCAGCTGCAATTTGTTGAACATAAGAAATTCCATCCCGAACAGAGAGTTATAGGCCTACCATTATTTCTTGGAGATTGGATTCAACCCATCCAATTTAAAAACATTACAGCCTTTTTCTTCAGTTTTATGGAGCTAAATGATAAGGCTCATATTTTAGCAAGGGAGTTATAAGTTTCCTCAGTGGTCCAGCTACCTACCTAGGAAGGAAATCTATATGTTCAATAAACCTCTAAAAATATCTCATGTAAGATTGTATTTATATAATTGGTTAAAAAAGGCCTAAGTTTACATATGAGGTTGGTCTCTACCTAATGTAGACTTAGAAACGAGAAATCGACTATTCTACTCTTCAAAGAACGATAGAGGGTGAGGATGTACTCAGTCGGCACAATACAAGCTCTTCAAAACTTGGAAGGGGAGAAGTTCTTCAAGACTTCAAAAGAAGAAACTTCAAAACTTCAAAATTCAATTCCATATTCAACTCCTTAAAATGGGCATAGCCCTTACATATTTAAAGGGAAATAAACACTAATAAAACCCTAATCAATTCTAACCACCCATCTAATTAAATTCCTACAGTTGAGATTAGAAACAAGCATAAAAATCCTAAACCTACTGTACTATGGGTTTATATTAATTAAATCAATTCCAAGTGTTTTGAGTTGTAGATCAATATTGTGGGTTTTGATATTCTTCAACTTAAAGGATCCTTTGTTTCTTGTCTGTTTTGTTTCATTCCAAGGTCGTCTAATGCAGCTGTAGACCCCTTGGCCAGGTCGGTGCTTTCGGATAAGTCTCCGATTGATTGGCCAGTTACCACTCAGTGGCTTCTCAATCTCTGTATTAAAGATGTCATTGCTTGTAAGGACTTTGGTTGTCAATGAAGTTATTTTCTACCAATATATATATATATATATATATATATATATATATATATATATATATATATATATATATATATATTAATTAAATAAATTACTCATGGGCCTGGACCCACCCATCAACCAAATAAAATTTTAAAATAATTAAGAATCCTAAAACTATGCTCAATTACACTAAACAATTAATCATAAACTAAAATAAGTAATAAGATGCAATTATGGACTTGCATCACTCCCTAACATCAGCAATGCAAATATATCTAATTAAAATCAACGTTGTTGGTCTCCATGACTTCAGGTACATATTATATTTAATTTATTATGCATTTCAATGCTTCTTAATCTATATTTGATCTTAAAATTTTTAAGTCTGATATGTGATATTACAGCTTGAAGGCCTAAGAACTACGAAACTTAGCCAAAAAATAAGAGTCTGCGGCTGCAGTTTGTTGGAGACTCTGCTGCCGAATCTACTTCACTCTTTAACACCATACGTTTACACGAAGTGAAGTCGTTGGTCATACAGAAATCTGGTATATCTCATGGACCCATCGCTTCATGTACACTGGAAACTCTGTGTGTATGCGTCGGTTAATATTCCAAAAACTCAACTGCAATAAAATATAAGTCCCAGAAATTAATTAAGAACAATAATCGTAATAATGAGAATTAAATGAAAAAAAAGTCCATATATTCATTTTTTTATTTTTTTATTTTATGAATAAATATATAAATATATATTCAATAAGCCTAGAAACACAATAGCCTCAAATAGGGAAAACAAAACAATGGAAAAAAGAATAAGAAAAATAAAGAAAGAGACCTTCACTCTATCCTTTAAGAAGGGATAGGGAGGTTCCAAGAAGTAGCAATGTGGCGTTACTTGGGGACCCCAAACACCGGCCAAAAGAGTGACTAATCTTTGTACTAAGTTCAAAGAAAATGACTTCCCAAATCTGAGTAACTATCCTGGATTTGGAGGTCAATCTCCTCAGACTACGTTCTCTTCATATATGATAGATCACTGCACAGAAAGCAAACTTGCCCACCTTGTCATACAGAGATTTTCCATGAAAATTGCTTTTGATTCACTGACATTCCCTTTCAAAGGAAGGGATCCTTCGGGATTGTAAAATAAATCACCACTCATTAGGGTGTTGCCTGAACGGAGATGGAAACACAGCGGAAGGATCTCGTACGGATTGGTTATAAGTTTACGAACTCGAACGATCTTTTTCAATCTCTAGATATCTTGAAAGGCTTTTCCACGGAGTACTCCATACCACAAATCCTTAGGAACAGATGGAATCCCACAGAGAACACACTAGCTAGTAACTTGGTGAACAAGATTGAGAGAGAGAGAGAGAGAGAGAGATCAACAGTGTAAGAAAGCAATGGGGTTTTGGGGTGACTTGATTATATATAAATATAATCAGTCCCCACCTTCTCACAATGTTCCACTCTAAATAGGACACACAAAGGGAAGAGACCTAAAGAGGGAAGGCTACCTCCTTAAGTGGCGGACCCAACTGGTCCAATTGGTTGACCCATGGGTGGGCACCAAACCTAAACTGGGTCTGCCCAGATTCGGTTAACACCTCCCACTCGCCCACATAGAGCGTACTAACTCAATTGTTCATCCAATCATCTCTCAAACATGTAACTCTTCATACAAGAAATGAGGCGTGCGACCTAACGAGATAAAACATGGCAGAATTGCTATATCAAGCTTCCATCTAACCAACATAGCACATCACTTACAAACATTCTCGAATTAGTCCAAACGATCCAACTACACCAGATTCAGCTCTCTCGACCCCTCATGATGAGAAGTTGTAACCCCTTGTATTTAATGTACTCATGCTATATCGATCACAAATACAACAAGTCGCTTTGGCAATGAGTCACAAAACAAAGGTGTAATGTTGGATGGGTTTCCCTGAGTCCCCACATGTCAATCTGATTATTCCCAACAGCTTTCCCAATCATGTTCCGAGTATGTCAAAGTACCGTCATTGGGTATCCTCTTCATTATATTGTCTCAGGTAGTTAGGGTATTGAGGGATTAATATAATCCACGTGGCTTAAACAATAACGAAGTAGGGATCCATTCAGTTACTCTCACTATCGGTCGGTACTAGCACATACAGTATGATATGTATGATATGGCGAAACTCCCATTGATGTGGGCATGTCACTCACAAAAAAAAAATGCCATATGGATCTTAGTCTAGTTGCTGCACCAAACGCGTAACCTGAATTTCTAGCACAGTCGCCCTTATGGTTTCTGCCTGAAACCTCACAGCCGACTTTACACAGGGTATGTAGAAGTATGGTCTCTTCCACGTTGGATCAGATAAGATCTCATCTTAGCTCTAACTAAGGCGACATGAAGCACAAATACCCATAGGCTTACCTTGCTCGCTACCCTCAAGTACCAAGGTGAGTCACCCTTATGAGTGGGTCGACTCAGTTCCTAGTGACATCTTTACAATAAACAAATGTGCACACACAATATCGCTCAAGCAAATATATCTCAGATATATATGAAAGGGAGATACAAATAAATGCCCATCTATAAAAATCTGCCAAAGTAAAATACATATCAAATCCGCCTCAGTCCCAAGTTCCTAACATGAATAAGGAAAACATCTCTGACAATGGGCTTCATCAAAGGATCCGCCAACATATTGCCAGTGGATATATGCTTTAGAACTACTTCATTTTGCACAACCATGTCTCGAATGTAATGATATTGTATGTCAATGTGTTTGGCTCTTCCATAAAACTTGGGGTCCTTGGCGAAAGCCAGCACTGCTGTGCTATCACAAAGTATAAGCACAACATCGTCTGAGTAAGTAGAAACACTAAGTCTCTACAAGAACCTTCTGAGCCAAATAGCCTCCTGAATTGCTGTCGAACATGCGATATACTCTGACTCCATCGTGGATAGGGCGATGCAGGACTGTTTCTTTCTATTCCAAGTAACAATCCTACCTCCTAGGACAAGTGCATTTCTTGAGGTGGATTTGCCAACATGTGGATCTTAATGTGGGGACTATCGATCTTCAACTCTCTCAACAAATGCCTGTCCTTTGTCTCCCTCGTTCAATCTCTCTCATTTTTATTCAATCATTTGTTAGTAACATTTTTTATTTTATAGTAAATCTTATCCTCTTTTATTTTTTATTCAACTGCTCTCTTTTCCTTTTTCCTTTATCTGTTTGTTTGATTTTAATTTTTTATTCAATCCCATATCACCAGATCGCTGCTATGGCACCATATTGCCAAATCACCATTGTGGTGCCATATCGCCAAACCACCAACATGGCGTCATATCACCACCATAGTGCCATATTCACCATATCACCGCCATGATGCCAAATCTTCAGTTTACCGCCATATAACCAAATCGCCGCTATGACGCCAAATCACTGTCTTGGTGCCATATCACCAAATCACCATCATGGTGTTATATTGCCACATCACCACCATATTGCCAAGTCACCAAAATATCGCAAAATTGTCATATCACTAAGACGATGCTATCATCTTCTGTTTGACCATCTTTTGTGTATGTCCAAGAGTGACTATCGCATAATCACCATATCACCACGGTCTTTCATAACTGTCGCACTATCTTCTGTGCAATAGGGTTAAACGCGGTTATGAAGTTAGAAAGTCTTTGATTTATTATTAATGACCAAATTGAACTTTAACCGCGTAAGCGGAACACTTAAACATCTTCACTGATATTGAGGAGCTCCAACAACTAGTTTTTCTAGGAAATGTTAAGTTGAATATTGGAAACTAAAATGGATTAATACTTCCAACTATTTTGATGTTTAAGTGATTCTCCAACAACTAGTTTCTCATGGAAATAAAATTGAAATTCAAATATTCAAAGAAGAAGTTTAGCTTTACTCTTACAACCAGTTCGTTTGCCTATAAAAAGATGGAGTTACTTGACGTCATCAATTAATCAATTGACAAGAATACAACTTGAAGTGAAAGAGCTTAATTCAATCATCATCTTGAGAAGAGCTATATGCTTCATCGTCATTATCATCTTGAGAAAGTGTAGTTGCTGTTGTATCCATGCTCAAGTGATCACATTATCTTGAGAAGGGATGGAACAAGTGTTTCAACGTGTAAAGTGCAAAAGCATCTTATAATTGATCATAGTGTGACTAATTAGTTACAGTTATTAGGCTTGAAAGAAGAAGCCATTTTTGTTGTGAAGGAAGCCTGTGTGGCTTGAGGAAATACTTCCTGTGTGGCTTGGGTAGAAATCCTTGACTAGGGTGGCCTAGGTGCTCATCCTAAAGAAGTAGTTAAGTTTGTGTAAATGCTTGATTCTTTCCTAGGAAAAGAATTACTTAGTGAAAAAAATACTTGGTCCATGATCAAGGTAGTCGACGTTGGACAAGTTGGTTCGAAGCTTTCTAAATTTCTTAATTATGTATCTTCATTGTCTCTTTTCCTCTATCTTCCATTTGCATTTTTAAGTTTTTAAGTTTGTAGAAGAAATAGCTATCACCCAATTCAACCCCGTCTTAGGTGGTGACATTCGATCCTAAGGATGTCATGGCAACAATTTGGCGGTATGGCTACTTCTATTTCCTTTTTGATATGGAATTTTTTCGATATGAAACTTGGCTCTGAACTAGACTTTTCAACTGCTAGAGCAAAGACTCGGGTAGTACCTCTTCAACTGAGTTCTGAGACGCTTATGCACCCGAATTTGCTTGATTGTGAACTTTAAACTAACTTCCCTTTCCTTTAGGAGTGATCTTTGAGTGAGCTCTCTCAATTGACTATGAATGATTTCCTTCATCCTGATGGAGTCTTTTCCTCTGGATATTTCTATATTTTCCTTTTGTGACTTGTAAAAATTGATTAAATTGTACCATGATTTTTGGCCTACTAGATTAGTGGTTTGGTTTTATGGATGATCATCTGAATGGGCCACGTTGTAGTACTTAGCTTGACCGCACTTATCATGATGTATTACTTTCATATGTGTGCATTGTTGATCTATGCATGATTCGTTTGAGGGTGCAAGTCAAAATTGGTCAAAGTATGGGAGACATGAGGACTAGTCTCTTGATGGTTGGTACCCATAAGTTCTATGGAGCCCATCCATGAAAAGACTTCATGTACATTGAATGTTGATCTTAGTGACTAATGTTCAATTGCAAGTGACTTGACAATTACGAAAGTATACGAGTACTTTCTAACTGCCAATTTAAAAAGTTTTTCATCAAAAGATTTTTGCAGAAAATATTTCCGTATATTAATATAAAAATTATCTATATCTTTCTTTGAAAAACCATTTTTGTTTTGTTCTATTGTTTGGGAAGTTTTGTAATTTTGTTCTATATTTCTTGTTTGAGGGCTTTTTGGTTCTTGTCAAGGGAACCCCAAGGAGCATTCTAGATATAGATATTAGGTGGTGTGAGGACAAAAGGTTTTAGGGAACCTTCCTTTCTCTCGATTGTAAAAGGGGTTTAAGGTCTCTTTAATTGACGTGTGGCTACTCTTACTCGCTTGGAACAGATCGCAATTTAAACGGAATAACCTAGTTTTGTTTAACTATTAAAAAAAAAACCTAGTCCAGTTTGGTCAGACCGAATCAATTTGGTTTGTAAGAGGTGGGATAATAAAACTTGGGGGCACTGTTTTTTGGGTGGGACACAAGGGCCACACCGCACGTGCCAGCCAATAAGAGCGCACACTGTGGCACAAAAGGGGCAAAATTTCCGCCATACATGGGGGGCATGGAGGACATTCTGCATAAGAAAAAACTTGTTTTTTTTAATGTAGATTACCATTTACGTGCAACAAAATTGACTTTTAAAAGGTACAAAGAGTAAACAGAGGCCTTAACAGTTGTAATAAAAATTTTTTTTTTGAACAATGTATTTTTCATACAAAAAGTGTCAATGGTAGTGGATTGCTTTCCAAGCAAATTTAGTAATCCAAAAAATAAAAGTTTTATCCGAAGTTAACAAAAAGGTACTATCATCAACAAAGGCACTATATCCCACGGCCAAGAGGTTTGTGATGGTTGTGGGATATACTGAAGAGGCTCTTTTGTTGAAACCCAAACCTCCTTGATCTTAATACCAAATCTGGAAGCTTGTTGAAGACCATACATTATCGTTGTCACTTCCACCTCTAAAACATGGTATGCCGTCAAAAAACCTACAGTGGCATATACTAATCTTTCTTGAATTCAAATACAAAAAGCCCAAGTCGAGGAATCCACACTTGGTTGGAAGGTTCCTACACATAATAAAACAGCAAAGTCAAGAAGTGGCAGATTTAAATCCTTTATAGCAACTGGATTATCAGGAAACAGAAATCCATCACAGATATTTTCGTCAATGACATTTGGGGATTTAAGGTTGAGATCAGCGATCCAATGGTTGATGAGAGTCATTGTTCTAATGGGGTCTGCCTTAGTTTTCCCTACAACAGCTCTGTTTCTTGAATCCCAAATGAAATAGCAGGTAATTATAAAAACAGAGAAACACCAAATAAGAGTTTTTTTATCAAATTGGTTTTGAGAAAGAAAGGATATGCAAAAATGTTCCATAGATGGATGGGTGAGAAGTTCAGTTCTCAATCCCAAAGGGCCAGCCCAAATCTGCTTTGGCCAACTACAAGAGAGTAAAATATGCCACATTGATTCCGTAGAGTTTCTGCAAATCAAACAATCAGAATCGACTTGGTTCCATTTCGAAATGGTTTCTCTGGTAGGAATTCCTACATGTAAAATACGCCAAAAATATTTAAAATTTAGAATAAATGGAAAATTTCCAGAAAAAAAAAAAATCCACCAGCTGGCACACTGACAATTAAAATGAGTAACATTATTGTTAAGAGTTAGAAACCGCACGGCATGACGTGTTGAGATTTGGCCATCCCTAGCGAATTGGTCATCCCTAGCTAAGGTGCATCACTAGCTATCATCATTAGTTGATAAAGAAATGTTAGTGATTCCTTTATGGACTACACTGCCATCATATAACAAAATTGACTTCTAAAATGAAGTAAAGTTTATCACAAAAGAAACTTGTATATTTTTTTATTAATTAAAAAAAAACATGTACGAATCCATTTAAAACAAACTCTTTTGCCCCCTTAATTATAATTTAAACAATGAGTTTTATAATTTTTTTAGGGTTGTTATTAGCGTAACAAGGTGGGTTACTTTTCCAAATGTAACAAATAGATGAAAAGACTATTATATGATAAAAAATAAAACAAATAAGTATCATTAAGTAGGACAATATGGATATTTCATTATTTTATTAAAATCTCATATTTATAATAAAAAACAATATTTTAAAAGTATATTTCTGTCATTTAACAACTTATACTACCTCTCCAATACACACTGCAGTTTTTTTTTCCTCTTTCCCGCAGATCTCTCCTGTCCCTCTCACGCAGGTGCTTCTCCCTCACTCGATCGCTTGCCGGAGAAGCCGCCGGAGAACCTAGCCTCACCCTTCTGTGGAAGAATTCGATTGAGAAGGCAGCCCAAAAGCCCTAACTTGATCGCCGCTTGCCTCTCTCACGATCTCCTTTCTCAACAGTCCGGCGCACCGTCACCTCTCCTGGGAAGGTTTCGATTCCTGTTTTCTCTCCACTCTTCTCTCTCTTTCTTAAGAGGTCTGTGGTTGTTGATGGTAAGGTATCCCCTGTTTTTTTTATTTCCTTTTATTTTTCTTTTTCCTCTTCTCTCTCGTTCTCATCATGTGTTTTCTATTCCTCTTTTGATTTTTTCGTTTATCTAAAATTCACAAGCTGTAACCTGTAGTATATGGGGCATAATTAATTACTCATGTCATCATTCTGCTTAGCACAGTAGATCTTTACAGTCGTGCCATTGTTTTAGATGTTGTTTTTTCATGAATGCTTGTTGCAATTACCTGATGCACATATTTCATTAAATATGTGTTCATCAACACTTACTCGAATTCATGACTCCAAATTCAAATCCCAACTTTTCAGCAGCTGAAATGAAACAATCTTGAATAGCAGGTGCCTTTAACAAAGGAATGGGAATAGCCTGCACAAGAAATAACCATTCAGAAAATTCATAAACTGTCAGTAGATAATCAAATAGTATTTTGTCACAGCAGTTAGCCCATTATCCAGTGATCCAAAATCACAAATCCATTTTGGCAGCTTGATGCATGGATTCTTCACATTTCAATTCTTCTCCTTATACAGTAGGTCCAGAATATGATATAACAACCCTTTCCATCCCAACATCTAATGTCTCCAGTCTCCTTTGATACCTAGGGACCCAGGTTGTCCAAAGAATATCCATCAAAACTGAGTTTAAACATTTCTTACCCGGGGCTGCCGCAGGAATATTGACCTCCCACGAATTCTCAAGTAGATTAAAAGAGTCCAATCTCTGGGCAAGAAGCCTTCTGGAATGAGTTACTTTAGATCAGATCTTAGCAGTGACTTGCACATCAGAAAACTTGTCCCAGAAGAGCCTTGTGTTGCTCTTCCAGCACACTCTATGAGGGAGCAAAAGAGAACAACCAGCCACAAGAAACTAAACCCCCATGTCAATCAGTACCAGATGCCATAACTAACATAACTCTCTCATCCTTGAGACATGCCCAAGATATCAGAAAAAATGACATGAAATTACTCAAACATTTTCGAGAAAGAAACAAAACAGGAAAAGATGGTCAACAAATTCTCTATCCTTTTGCACATTATAGACAAGAAAGGAGAAACCACAGGGCATTTCCTTTGAAACAAGTCACAAGTTAGCAATTCGTTATGTGCTCTTTTTGCCCCCAAATTCCCTAGATTTTGAGTTGTTGGACAAGTGTGTGTCCATCAAACCCGGTTCGATCCGGTTCAACCCAGTTCACCTTTGTATTGAACATTTATACATTTTAGTTTAATATTGTCACATGCGATATAAACTTTTTGAGCATTATGTGTCCGTAGTTATACTTAAAATGGTAGTCACGACTAGGGTTTGGGCTGGGCACCCTTATCATATGGTCGTCGCATTGGGTATGCCTAGACATGTGATGTCAGGGTACGAATGCGAGTGCTCACATGTTTGATGTGTCCATTGGCGAAGAAGAATCTACTTTGTCGATTCCCTCATGTATTACCGGATGTAGGAAGGGATAGACATGTATCACCGACACCTGCACTGAGGGAACCACTCCGCAAAGTGTGATCGCATTCTTTGGTTCATCAATGACCGAGACTCAAGCGAGTCAAAGCCGGTGTTCGGGAATGCGTGAACACTTTGTGAGTGAAGGAGTTATCCAACACGGCCACCATCGCCCGATTGGGGAACACCAAGATAGAGACTATCTGTGCATGGTCGGATCGAATCGGATCCACCGTTTTGGAAACAGTTTTGCAAAATTTATTTTACATAAAATGATACATTATTTATAGTTATTTTAAATAAAGTGTTTTATCGAGTTTTAGGACCCGATCGGATGCCGCAGACGCTCTTATATGGACATGTTCTATGGATTGGGGTTTGGCAAAGACATGTGTACATGCCCTAGATTCCATAATGATGGTGTTGATTAGTGGGGGTCGTATATGATAAATTGTTATCATATAGGAGTTATTTAGAATTTGCTAATTTAATTGGCTCTTTATTTAATTAATGGATTTGGTGCTAATTGTAATTATCCATTAATAATTAAATAAAGAATCTAATTAATACTTTCCCTATTAGATTCTCTTCTTCACGTGTGTAGCACTTTGATTTTAAACAGAAGCGCAGTGAGAGAGAGAGAGTCAAACTCTCACTAGGGCTCTATTAAATTTATCTAGGATTTAATTAAACCCTATTATTATAAATAGGGGACCAAAAAACGCAGAAGAGGAGCTCTCCACATTTTTGGAGCAGACACTCTCTCTCCTACGTTTTTGGTTTCTCTCTCTCCCTCTTGTGATCTCTCTTCTTCTTCTTGCTTCTCTCACCTGTGTTTGAGAGTCGGGTTTGTGAAACCCTAGATCTGTGCTTTGAGGAGTTTGAGGGCATCGGGATTGGCGTGTAGAACCTTGGTAGCACCATTGGAGGTTCAGATCTGTTTGCTTGGAGCGCTCATTGGAGGAAGAACCACTTGTCTATTGGAGGAGCAACACTTGAGGCTCACCAGGTTAGCGCTTCTTTATTAATTCCTTTTGTTCATTGATTATTAATATTTATGGGATGCGAAAGAAACTCGAATCGATTATTTTCCAGTGCGCATTCGAGTATGGGATGGATCCCTCTTGCCATGTGATGGACTAGAGACGAGTTTCTCCGTCCCTATTGTGATAATTAATTTTATGGAATGCAATAGGGAAGGAGAAACCCTAATAGGATGCACCGGGGTTCCCATGGCGACCATGGGAAACCCTAAAATTAAAATGGGGCACCCATGGGACACCATGGGCTAACCCAGGGCGTGCAAAACCCTAAAGATAAATATCTTGGTCTCCCTAGGGAACCATGGTTTGATCCCTGGACCGTTGTTTAGCCAAAAGTGTGGTATCAAAGCCACCTTTCCCACCCATGAATATTAGATAATTAATGGTTAATATGATTATTATGAGTGGAATGCAAGTTGGCACATGGGTGGTTAGGATATGGTTGTTGTAACAACCTTCCCATGTGCACATGAGTAGTTACAAGGTTGTTAGTGTAACAATCTACCCATGTGATGATGGATTTGGTTTGTTTTGTTTATTCTAATTATTGAAGCATGTATCCAATTAGGTTGTGATTACTAATTTTTATTTTAAAATTTTTTAATCATGTTCTATATGTGGGGGGGGGGGGAGCGCATGTTGCCAAGCCTCTGTGCACGCCCTTCCCCATGAACCTACCCTTGTACGCATCCCCTTGTGGGCTGCTTGCCTGCGGGCAGCAAGCTTGCGGGCTGCGGGCCTGCAGCTTTGTCCGTGGGCCCTGTGCCTATGGGCTGCGCAGGAGTGCTGCAGCTCGCGCAAGTGGGCTGCATGCACCCCCTTGTTTTCCCTCCAGTTTAACAAAAAAAAAAAAAAAAAACAGATTTTTCAAAACAGAATTTTATGATTTTGTTTTGTTTTTGGAGGATGATGATGGGTGAAGAGATTCTCTCTTTACCCACTTGCAATTAAAATACGATTTTAATTTTATGGGCTTGGATACATGATATCACATGCGATGTGGTGGTTCAATAATTGAAGGAATCCATGTTTTAATTTTTGGTTCACTTGCTTTAATGCCCATGCATGAAATTATATTATGATGTGATTATGGGAATGGCATTCTAATAAATGGATGGATTGTTTATGCATGTGATACATGGGGTTATGGGTGGATGTGATGCTTCTCTCTCTTTCTCTCTCTCTCCCTTTCTTTTTTATAAACAAATGTACTCCACCCCATGGGCAACCCAAATGGTGGGTTGGTTTCTCTATGCGGGGTTTCTTTATTATTATGGAAAGAAAAATGTATAGAATTTTTCTAGGTTTCCATTGTAATTTTAGAGGAGTTAGGACTCCCAGGGCATGTAAATGGTGATCCACATGTGGTGCTCAAAGCTTATGGAGATGCAAGTCACCTACTTTGAAGACGTGAGCGGGCCGAGGAGATGATCGAGGCGTGGCATCCATGGCATGATAAATGCACCCAAAGTTATTAGTTTCATTTTTATTGGGAGGGTTCTTTAATTGCTTCTGATAAAAATGCCGCCATCCCATAATCACTTTTAATTAATGTTGATTAATTATGTTGTTTAAATCTATCCATGTATGTGAGAGTTAATTAATCCCTCTTTATTCACAATACATGTATGATATGGACTAGTCTTAATCGGTAGACATGTCCATGGCCTCCTATTGAAGATAAATGTAGAAAATGTGTGACATGACCCCGCATAAGCCGACAGGACATTGCAGGACCTCTGTCACGCATTTATCTATATTTACCTCCATCTAGATACATTAGGGTATGGATAGTGAGAGGGCACCGCGACAGGTGGGCCATCTTTCATGATTCCATGATTCTAACTAATGCGATAGGTAAGTGCATGACTTGGGTGTATGTCGCCGCGGGGATCTGGACATGACACTCGGTGGCGAAAATATTGGAAGCCCATGAGGCGGACAGCTTAGTCCACACTACCATGGTGTGTATAATGACTCCTGACAGGATAAGTTATGCATGCAAGGGTTGTAGGTATCCAATTCATCTTTTGGGTTATGAGGGAAACCCAAATCATGAAAGACCATTGATGTATGTGTGCTCAATTTATTATTTTCAATGGTCATTAATTAGCATGTGTAGATTAATATACGATGGTTGCCGTTAATTCCAACCTGTTAACACTCATTAGCGAATACAAATTTAATGGTACAAACTATGTCGATTGGTACGAGCATTAAGTTGCTCCTGATGCTGAAGGATGTACACAATTCTAGATGAACAAGTTCCTCCTCAACCCGACCCGAACGATTTTGAGGCAAATGAAGAGATGCAAGGGTTTCTCATGAGGGATTCCAAGGCATCACTCTATATCCTAGGATCGTTGGAAAAATCAGTTGTAGACTCGATCAAGGATATACGCATCTTTGGGAGTAAAATGGATAAGCTTTTGAATTGTTCAACAGGCGAGTTAACACACGCACATTCGATGCGGTGAGTCAAATCCATAACTCCAAGATGTCTCGGGGGACTCGGTGATGGATCATGTAATGAAAATGATCAACTGTTTGAAAAACTAGAATCCATGGGGACCGATTTCAGCCTGCGATACAAGACCGATGTGATCTTAGCGTCACTCACTTCGCCTACGCACCTTTTAGGATGTCCTAAGATGTCCGAGAAGGAGATGGAGCTCACCGAGCTTGCTAATGCAACTGGTGAGAGGCTGAAGCATCCTTGAAAAGGACAAGGCCGAGGTCAATGCAATCGAGGTAAAGCCTTCTTCAAATGGGAAGAAGAAGAAAAGGGAAGTAAGGGCAAGACCCGAAAGCCAAGGGTGGGAAGTCCGGCAATAAAGGCAAAGGCAAGTGCTTCTATTGCAAGAAGGAGGGTCACTTGGAAAAGAAACTATCATGCTTACCTGGCAACTTTGAAAGACAAGAAGCCGGATGAAACAGAGGCTGCTAAAGAAGGTACATGTGATGTTCACGTTCTTTATGAGTCTAATTTGTCTTTTGAACCGACCAATTCTTAGTTGGTGGATAGTGGATCCACTGCTCACATTTGCAATGATTTGCGGGGTTCAAGGAGACAAGGAACCTGGAAAGAAATGAAGTGCGTCTTCGGATGGGCAGTGGGAGCCGAGACCATGGCGTTGGCGTGGGAACTTTTATTTTAAATTTTAGTTTTGCTAGTTTACTTTTAAAGGATTGCTATTATGTACCCTCTTTCAAGAGGAAGCTAATTTCAGTTTCAAAACTTGTTTTGGACGGATATAGTTTTTCCTTTAATTCTAAATTGATTATTCGTTTTAATAATTCCTTTGTGGCATCCGGATATATGTAAAGTGGTTTGTATTTTCTAGATTGCCCTATTAGAACGAATGTTGTTTCAAATGTTGATTTGAAACGGAAAGCGACTCCAAGTGAACTCAACATATCTGGCATCTAAGATTGGGTCACATTAATGTGGACCGAATTAGTAGATTGGTGAGGGATGGGTCCTTAGAGAGTCCGAGGGTGGAACCATTCCCCACCCGTGAATCATGCCTTCAGGGTAAAATGACCAAGAAATCCTTTAGCAATAAAGGTGCTAGAGCCACAGATCTCGTTGGAGTTGATACACACCGACGTGTGTGGACCCATAAACATACAAGCAAGATATGGGTATGAGTACTTTATCACGTTCACTGATGATTACTCTAGATATGGTTACATATACTTAATGCGTAGGAAAACGAAAGCCTTTGATAAATTCAAAGAATTCCAAGCCGAGGTCGAAAGACAACTCGATAAACGCGTCAAGTCCTTACGATCGATCGTGGAGGGGAGTATCTATCGGATGAGTTTAAAGAACATCTCATATCCCAAGGGATAGTTAGTCAACTAACTAATCCAGGCACACCACAACAAAATGGTGTATCCGAAGCGACTAATCGGACCCTATTGGATATGGTCGGGACGATGCTCACTTATAGTGAGCCGCCTCTTTCTTCGGGGTACGCTTTAGAGACGGCGATATATATCTTGAATAGGGTTCCATCTAAGTCTGAGCCAAGACACCCTTTGAGTTGTGGAAAGGGTGAAAGCCCGTATTCAACACCTTAGGGTATGGGGTTGCATAGCACATGTGCGAAAGCAACAGCATGAGACAAGTTAGAATCCAGGACTTCGAGATGCTATTTCTTAGGCTACCCCAAAGGCACAATAGGCTATTATTTCTATGACCCTTGACCAAAAGGTCATTGTAAGTAAACATGTCACATTTTTGGAGGAAGAAATGATGACCCGGAGGTCCGAACCAAGTAGTCATAAAACAGCTATCGGATGGCTTAGAAACATCACTTCCGGAAGTGAGACCAACTCGACATACCCGCTGAAATACCAACACCGAGGAACCTCGACGCAGTGGGAGGACGTTAGACCACCCACCAGGCTAACTCTTCTAATCAAGAGGAAACAAAGTGGAAGAGTTCCACATGGTATCGGTTGAATCGGATGATGATCCGATGACATACTCGAGGCTCTAAAGGATGTTGATGCCATTAGGTGGTGGAAGCAATGCGCTCAAATCGATTCGATGCATTCCAACAAGGTCGGACTCTAGTCGAGAGATTCAAAGCGAGACCGGTGGCAAGGGTTATACCGAGAAAGAGGGTATAGACTATGAGGAAACCTTTTCACCGATGGCGATGATGAAATCCATCAGGATTTTATTGGCTATCGCAGCACACTTTGATTATGAGATCTGGAAGATGGATGCGTCGCATTTCTAATTGGGTTCCTTCAAGAGATAATCTACATGGAAAGACCGAGGGGTTCTCTTCCTTGGAGGAAGAAAGAAAGGTGTGCAAATTGCAGAGGTCCATTTATGGGCTGAAGCGAGCTTCCAGAGTGGAACATCGAGTTTGATCAATCAATCAAATCATTTGGTTTTGATCAAAACATGGATGAACCATGCGTTTACAAGAAGATCAGTGGGAGGGCAGTATGTTTTCTTGTTTTATACGTAGATGACATATTGCTGATTGGTAACGATGTAGGATTCCTTTCATCATGTAAAACGGTGGTTATCCACAACGTTTTCGATGAAAGACCTTGGTGAAGCTAGCTATATCCTTGGGATCAAACTCGTAAGAGATCACCGAGAAAAGGATGCTAGGCTTGTCACAAGCTACCTATATAGACAAAGTCCTGGCCAAATTTAGTATGGAGAACTCCAAGAAGGGAAGTGTTCCCTTCAGGCATGGAGTCGATCTTTCCAGATCACGATGTCCTCGGTCTCTTGACGGACATTGAAGAGATGAAGAGGATTTCCTATGCCTCAAGAAGAGGAAGTCTAATGTACGCTATATTGCGCACGAGGCGAACGTCCGCTATGCAGTAGGTATTGTGAGTCATTATGAGTTTAATGAGTGGAGGTGCCATTGTATAGAGGAGTACAAAATAGAAATCTATAGCCGATCCCTATTTTTATGAACACCTTGCATCATGTGATGCGGCTAATAAGGTGTTTGGGTTAGGAAGTTCCTAACATTTGAGTAGTCCCTAATCTTGTCAAGGGTCCTATTCCCCTGTTATGTGACAACAGAGGGGCCATTGCACAAGCTAAGGAGCCTAGGGCTCATCGGAGGAACAAGCACGTGCAAAAAGTATCACCTCATCGAGAGATTATCCAGCAGAGTGACTTGAGTATCTCCAAAGTGGACAGCGAAAATGTGTCGATGCCATGACAAAGGGTTTGTCACCGGAGTGTTTGAGAAACACATGGAGGGCATGGGTTTAAAATGTATGGGGAATTGGCTTTGATGTACAAGTGGGAGATTGTTGGACAAGTGTGTGTCCATCAAACCCGGTTCGATCCGGTTCAACCTGGTTCACCTTTGTATTGAACATTTATACATTTTAGTTTAATATTGTCACATGCGATATAAACTCTTTTAGCATTATGTGTCCGTAAGTTATACTTAAAATGGTAGTCACGACTAGGGTTTGGGTGGGCACCCTTATCATATGGTCGTCGCATTGGGTATGCCTAGACATGTGATGTCGTGAATACAATGCGAGTGCTCACATGTTTGATGTGTGCATTGGCGAAGAATCTACTTTATCGATTCCCTCATGTATTACTGCGGATGTAGGAAGGGATAGACATGTGTCACCGACACCTGCATACTGAGGGAACCACATCACGCAAAGTGTGATCGCATTCTTTGGTTCATCAATGACCGAGACTCCAGTGAGTCAAAGCCGGTGTTCGGGAATGCGTGAACACTTTGTGAGTGAAGGAGTTATCCAACACGGTCACCTTTGCCCGATTGGGGAACACCAAGATAGAGACTGTCAGTGCATGGTCGGATCGAATCTGGATCCAACGTTTTGGAAATGGTTTTGCAAAATTTATTTTACATAAAATGATACATTATTTATAGTTATTTCAAATAAAGTGTTTTATCGAGTTTTGCAGGACCCGATCGGATGCAGACGCTCTTATATGGACATGTACTATGGATTGGGGTTTGGCGAAGACATGTGTACATGCCCTAGATTCCATAATGATGGTGTTGATTAGTGGGGGGTTGTATATGATAAATTGTTATCATATAGGGAGTTATTTGGAATTTGCTAATTTAATTGGCTCTTTATTTAATTAATGGATTTGGTGCTAATTGTAATTATCCATTAATAATTAAATAAAGAATCTAATTAATACTTTCCCTATTAGATTCTCGCTTCTTCACTGTGTAGCACTTTGAGTTTAAAAGCAGAATCGCAGACGAGAGAGAGAGAGTCGACTCTCACTAGGGCTCTATTAAATCTATCTAGATTTAATTAAACCCTATTATTATAAATAGGGGACCAAAAATACGAGAAGAGAAGCTCTCCACGTTTTGGAGCGGACACTCTCTCTCCTACGTTTTTGGTTTCTCTCTCTTCCTCTTGTGATCTCTCTTCTTCTTCTTGCTTCTCTCACTGTGTTTGAGAGTTAGGGTTTGTGAAACCCTAGATCGTCTTGAGGAGTTTGAGGGCATCGGGATTGGCGTGTAGAACCTTGGTAGCACCATTGGAGGTTCGATCTGTTTGCTTGGAGCGCTCATTGGAGGAAGAACCACTATCTATTGGAGGAGCAACACTTGAGGCTCACCAGGTTAGTAGTTCTTTATTAATTCCTTCGTTCATTGATTATTAATATTTATGGGATGCGAAAGAAACTCGAATCGATTATTTTCCTTGTGCATTCGAGTATGGGATGGATCCCTCTTGCCATGTGATGGACTAGAGACGAGTTTCTCCGTCCCTATTGTGATAATTAATTTTATGGAATGCAATAGGGAAGGAGAAACCCTAATAGGATGCACGGGTTCCCATGGGCGACCATGGGAAACCCTAAAATTAAAATGGGGCACCCATTTCTCCGTCCCTATTTTGAGCATTATGTGTCCGTAAGTTATACTTAAAATGGTAGTCACGACTAGGGTTTGGGCGGGCACCCTTATCATATGGTCGTCGCATTGGGTATGCCTAGACATGTGATGTCGGGTGCGAATGCGAGTGCTCACATATTTGATGTGTGCATTGGCGAAGAATCTACTTTGTCGATTCCCTCATGTATTCTTGCCGGATGTAGGAAGGGATAGACATGTGTCACCGACACCTGCATACTGAGGGAACCACATCACGCAAAGTGTGATCGCATTCTTTGGTTCATCAATGACCGAGGCTCCGGTGAGTCAAAGCCGGTGTTCGGGAATGCGTGAACACTTTGTGAGTGAAGGAGTTATCCAACACGGTCACCACGCCGATTGGGGAACACCAAGATAGAGACTGCTCTGTGCATGGTGGATCGAATGCGGATCGATGACCGTTTTGAAAATGGTTTTGCAAAATTTATTTTACATAAAATGATACATTATTTATAGTTATTTCAAATAAAGTGTTTTATCGAGTTTTTGCAGGACCCGATCGGATGCATGAGACGCTCTTATATGGACATGTACTATGGATTGGGGTTTGGCGACATGTGTACATGCCCTAGATTCCATAATGATGGTGTTGATTAGTGGGGGGTTGTATATGATAAATTGTTATCATATAGGAGTTATTTGGAATTTGCTAATTTAATTGGCTCTTTATTTAATTAATGGATTTGGTGCTAATTGTAATTATCCATTAATAATTAAATAAAGAATCTAATTAATACTTTCCCTATTAGATTCTCGCTTCTTCACTGTGTAGCACTTTGAGTTTAAACAGAATCGCTGGATCGAGAGAGAGAGTCGACTCTCACTAGGGCTCTATTAAATCTATCTAGGATTTAATTAAACCCTATTATTATAAATAGGGGACCAAAACTACGCAGAAGAGGAGCTCTCCACGTTTTGGAGCAGACACTCTCTCTCCTACGTTTTTGGTTTCTCTCTCTCTCCCTCTGGTGATCTCTCTTCTTCTTCTTGCTTCTCTCATTGTGTTTGAGAGTTAGGGTTTGTGAAACCCTAGATCTGCTTGAGGAGTTTGAGGGCATACGGGATTGGCGTGTAGAACCTTGGTAGCACCATTGGAGGTTCGATCCGTTTGCTTGGAGCACTCATTGGAGGAAGAACCACTATCTATTGGAGGAGCAACACTTGAGGCTCACCAAGGTTAGCGATTCTTTATTAATTCCTTTTGTTCATTGATTATTAATATTTATGGGATGTGAAAGAAACTCGAATCGATTATTTTCCACTGCGCATTCGAGTATGGGATGGATCCCTCTTGCCATGTGATGGACTAGAGACGAGTTTCTCCGTCCCTATTGTGATAATTAATTTTATGGAATGCAATAGGAAGGAGAAACCCCTAATAGGGATGCACCAGGGTTCCCATGGGCGACCATGGGAAACCCTAAAATTAAAATGGGGCACCCATGGGACACCATGGGCTAACCCAGGGCGTGCAAAACCCTAAAGATAAATATCTTGGTCTCCCTAGGGAACCATGGTTTGATCCCTGAACCGTTGTTTAGCCAAAATGAGTGGTATACAGTATACTCAACTTCCAATGCACCTTGTGAAGGAGGGGAGCCTAGGATTATCTAGTGAAAACTTAGTCATTATGGTCTCTCAGAACTAGGTGTATACATTTGACATCAACCATCATTCATACCATTGTCTTTATGTTTTTCCACCTCTTTGCATAAGTTGTTCTATGTCAACATGTCTCTGGATCTAACAGGTTTTAGTGCAAACAAGTTGTCTTTTGTTTTTGCCATTTGTCTGTAACAAATTACCTTCTAGCATAGAATAAAAATGAAATTCTTTGATAAATACTTGTGCTTTTGCTATATATGATGGAACAGAGTATTTCACAAACTTATGGTATTGTTATGTATAATTATTATCCTATTACCAAAACCTACTGAACAGCAACTTGATTTTTAAGCCCTTTTTTTTTTTCATATAATTCTTATAGGATATTTGTGGGCCTAGCAAAATTTGGCATATGGGATCTCTAGACATTCTCATCTCTTTTTTGTTTGATCTCTTTTATTATAGCATAACTACTATTATAGGTTTTCTTATCAGAGAAGTAATTGCTAATATTAGTGTCTAGAAGATAGAGTTGATTGGAGGGCAAAGGTCCATGTAGCCGACCCCATTTAGTTGGGATAAGGCAGAGTAGTTGTTGTTTGGTGTCTAGCAGATAGAGCCTAGTATTCCGAACAAGATATGGGTTTCATTGTACTACCCTAGCCTTGAGAAGAGCCTAGTATTCTGGATATGGAACTGTACCATTGACAGTCACCTTAGTGCACCAGCAGTGCCCCCTCCAGTGCTTTCAAGTTTAACTTGATGGAGATATAGAGATAGCCCTGGTTCATCTGACAGTGGAGGTACAAGAAACTGCATCAGAAAGATTATTTTACCATTTTCTGTGCCCAATGGCAATGCTAATTTGATCACAGTAAAGGCTTTACATGATGTAGAGCAGAACACTTTTGCAGGCCGGGTTTGGGTTCTTCTGTTTGTGGGCCACTTCGGTAACTTTTTGGTGTTTATGTTCATGTAATTAAGTAGGATTTATTAGGTAGTATGAATGGCTAAAACTTTTCTGTAATAGGGTTAGTCAGTTAAGAGTTAATTTCAGTTAAATATTTTTTTAAGGGATTTAGATAAGTTTATTACTGTAATATTGTGATGGATGAACTTTCTAGTTCTGTAGTAGATAAGTATCAAGTTATTTTAAGGAGAAGTACTACATATATATGTAATGTTCTTCTTCGGATGAAATAGAACACATGAAAGTTTTCTGTAGCTGTTGAGCTACTGCTGTGTGGATCCACAAACTTATTTGAATGTGGACTCCTTCAATCATAAGTGGGATTCCTAGGTAAGTATTTTCTCCTCCTTTTTCTCATCTCTCTTCTACTTGCTACTTTCTAGTTTTGTTACAGTAGTTCTTGAAGCACTGAAATAGCTTCTTTTCACCATAATCTACATTAAACTTGCACAAAACACTGGCCTAACCATCCCTATCAATTAACATCTTCATCAGCCGTCAAAATAGTCCTGGTTTCACTCTAAACGTTATATTCCATTTTCCATTTATACTGTCAACAGCCAAAACAGCAAGTTTTCTATCTCTTGCTTCCATCAAGGCCGAGGGCTAGTTGGGACTTCAACCCACTCGGCCACTCCTTGGAAACAATTTCATTGTAAAACCATAGTTCTACATCATTATAGCATAAAACAATAACGTGGTTCTCTTAGGAATTGAAGGATCTGATGGAAGGATACATTGCTTATGATCTTTCGTGCTAGTTGCTGTCGTTCTGAATTTTTTTTCGTTTTTACCTTCTACCAGTAAAGGCTTTTCTCTTTTTCTCTTGGGTGTCAAGACTTTTAGCTGTACATTACCTTGCGATGTAGAGGTTTATTTAGAAATTTCTATTTTCAATAGATTCCTTTTGTATTAGTTTCCAATTCCAAGTTAGTTTCAATTTCCTATTTCTTTAGGGGCAAGATATTGCTGCCCATAAATATGTATGAGCTCTTAGGAGCCTCCCAACAATTTATGATGATGAATGAATAGAAAATTTTGAGCATTCCATGAACACATATTCATAATGCAGAGTTGAAAATGAGGAAGAAAATACGCATATCTTATGACAAGCCAAGATGCCGCAATACTATTAAGTTAAACTAAGGGTAGTTATTCATGCAGAGTTGAAAATGAGGAAGAAAATACGCATATCTTAGAATTGCCAAGTATTCTTCTCTTGAACTTCATCTAACGTGGTAGTGCTAAAGGATGCTCATAACAGAGTTCTTGTAAGTATAGTTTTTTTAACGTTCTTGATTATCATTTCTGTCAGATGCAAAGCTAGCTACCCATGCATATAAAGCATTATTTAAATCTAGTCTTTTGAATTTACAATCTTTGTTTTTAAAATAAGATGCAACCAAGAATCTACAAAAACTTAAGGTGAAAATACACGCCTAGACATCCATTCCTGAAGGATCTGACATACAGCAACCGATTGATATGTAACTTGGAATCCCTTGGGTCAAATAACCTGAAATTCAATTCCCATACTCCAAGTGTAGTGTTTAGTACTAGCAAGTAAACCAGCAAAGATAGATTTCTTGTTATAAGGGGTGTGATTGTTGGTCTTCTCAGATTTTAGAAAACAGCAGCATGTGAATAATTTCTGTTTGCCACAATCAATACAGAAAATCAAAGAGCCAGCTGGTATAATTTCTTCAAGGTAGAACCAGCCATGCCATGTAGCCGGTGAGCATTCAGATCCACTTAGTGAAACTATATAAGACTATAAAATCATCAAGCAGATGATCTGCCACAAGAACAGGAACAACTTCTTTGCTTCTCTCAAGCAATGTTGCCTTGCTTCCAGGAGCTTCTCAAAAACCTACATCCGACAATACAAAGAGACCATCCTGTGAATCTTACCACCCATATAATTTCTCAGGAACTATTAAATATCACTTAAAGTTTTCATAACAAGGAAAAATGATTCATGTACTGGCATAACATAATATGTACTATCACAACAAAGCTAAGCAAACAAGGTAGAGAGCTGAAAAGGTGGCTTGAGAGCTAAAGCAACCATAAGTCTGAGATTTTGAATTGAAAGCAACAGACTTGTGGACAAATCAATGCAACTGCTTATGTTGTGGAAGTTTACGACTTCATCGCCGGACTGTTTAGGCATGGTTAGCAAGTCCCACAAAATTTGAAATGCTTTTCTAGCAGTGGTGGCTTAGTGTATCGGCTTAAAATGAAACCATATAGTATTGTTATTAGTATTAAATAACTTAGAAAATTCATAAACAAACTTTAAGCTGCATCAATATGATTTGTCTTCCAAGTGAAAATATTTATTGTAATTATTTAAACATGCATTAGTTCTTAGCTTAAATTGAGTCTTTAGCTCAAAAAGGAAGAGCAACTGGGGTTACACCCAGGAGATGATGGTTCAAACCCATCAAGGCTCTCTTGTGTTATATGGCTTTTTTTACACCTGTATGGCATATTTGCTTGGAATTCCTCAGCTAGATGGAGACAGCAATCTCTATTAATTGGGTAGTAATCTCTCTCATTGTAATCTCCATTAATTGGGCAGCAATCTTTTTCATTGTATGTCTCTGCTTTGGGTCATTGTATCTTCTTCCAATCTCCATAAACGGTTCGATTATGGGTTCAAAATTTAGACCATTTAATTAAATGATTTAAATCGAACCGGACCGTTTAACACTCTAAGATGTACATAAATATGTCGAAATCAAACAAAAACAGTTTACCGAAACCAAACTGAACCATTAAAATTGAAACCGTCAAAAACATTTAATAAACGGTTCGATTATTGTTTGAGACCGTTTAATTAAACAATTTAAATTGAAACGGATTGTTTAACACTATGAGATGTACATAAATGTGTCGAAATCAAACAAAAACCATTTACCAAAACCAAACCAAACCATTAAAATCGAAACTGTGAAAACTTTAATAAACAATTCGATTATGGTTTCCAAATTGAGACCGTCTGATTAAATGGTTTAAACTGAACCGGACCGTTTAACACTCTTAGATGTACATAAATGTCCCGAAATCAAACAAAAACCGTTTACCGAAACCAAACCGAACCATTAAAATTGAAACCGTGAAAACATTTAATAAATGGTTCGATTATGGTTTCAAAATTGAGACCGTTTAATTAAATGGTTTAAACCGAATCGGACCATTCAACACTCTTAGATGTACATAAATGTGCCAAAATCAAACAGAAACCGTTTACTGAAACCAAACCATTTAAATCGAATCCGTGAAAGCGTTTAATAAATTGTCCGATTGTGGTTTCAAAATTGAGACCGTTTTATTAAATGGTTTAAACTGAACCGGACCAGAAAAATAAAACCTAAATTATAGACCTTGTGAACAAAATGTTGAGAAAAAAACAGAAGGACAGTGTTCTTGAGTTTCTGCCATTGATTTATTGAGAATAGAAAGGTCTCCCCAAAAGCTGAAAGTATGATCGTTGAATGCTGATCACAACAATAGTGTTGCAAAGTATATACTTTGACCTGCTGAAATGCTGTGTTTTGTGATGGAGATGAGCTTCTAAGAAAAATATATCCCCAACCACCATCCAGAAGAAATTTCACCTTTGTAGTGCCTTGGTTGCATTTATTATGCCCTTGAATTTAGGTTAAATGAAAAGATTCATGAGATGATTTAGAATTCAAAAGACAGTATCCAACTTTGTGCTTACTACTATTGTATGAAAATGCAATTCCAAATCTACCAGCTCCAGTTATACACTTGAATCTAAAGTTGGGTTTTCCATGTAGGATGCCAGTTGAAACATGCTAATGAGGTTAAGGGCAACACTTTCTATAGGTTGAAAAGGGGGAGGGGGGGTTAGAAGTAGTAAGACTCACAATAGACACAAACTGGTTTCACTATCCAGAAATTGATGTATGGTAACACATTTAAGGCATTATAGTGGAATTGTCAATGATGTATGCTAAGAAACTCTGCCACGCAGGGCCAATGATAGTATGCACAGAAGCATCAACAAGGGTAGGATTTCCGCCCTTCATGAGGGGTGGGGCGATCATTTCGCACCCCTTGTATCTATAGGGGTCCCATTGCGTTGATCATGGCATCTTCATTCACTCACCACCTCTTTTTATGAGTGAAATGGTTGGGCAATGGATTTTGTTTCCTATAGTTTGAAAAAAATTAACTTCTTGAGAGCCACCCAGACCTACTGCAAGTTGAAATTTGAAATACTACTTAATCTGCTTCCAAACTCATCAAAAACTATATTTTCAGCAAGTGGGAATCTCCTGCCAACAAAAGTTGATCTATTAGTACTTTCATTTTCAATCGAGTCTTTCCTTAGTTATGGTGCTTTAGGATCCTCTTTGTAACTCCTCCTTGCAACTTAATGTTGAACGGGACATGCCTTCACATAAAAAAATGACATACATTTTCTTTATGCAACTTCACTTTGCTCATAGAAAGAAACAATTACACACATATCGACAGGCCTGCTTGTGCAGAGAAACATATGAAGCCAATATGAACTCAAGATCTATATCTTCAAATATTTAATGCACTCCAAAAAAAATTCCAGATTTCAGCTTCAGGATCCTCTTTGTAGCTCCTCCTTGCAACTTATTCATTGATTTTTTGTTTTTGCTAGACAAGTTGAAAAGCCATAAAGGTAGTAGGGAATTTTTATCTTTCTTTTCCACAAGGTGTACTAGAAGGTCGTTTCAACATATTTGACTATTCTTTTGAGTTATATAATGCCTACAATTGTCATTTGCACTCATGTCACAATAATTCACAAAAAAAAAAAAAAAACTTGATGGATTCAAACCACCATCTCTTAGGAAATCCCCAAGTGCTCTACCTATTTGAGCTAAAGACTCACATAAGAAAGCAAATGACAGCAATTTTAATTGAATAAAATATGTTTCAATATGAATCTTTACTAAGATCAAGTTCTAAAAACAAGGGGGAAAATGTAAGACCTTGTCCCTTGAAGCCAAGCAATTGCAAGGATCCATCAGCATGACTAGTAAAAGTTATTAAAGAACCAATCTGGAAACAATAGAAAAATGAGACATTTTTGAGAATCCCAAAGTTCTCTACCTATTTGAGCTAAAGACTAACATACAAGAAACCAAATGGGAACATTAATAGGGGAATTATCATAAAAATTCAAAGATGGTATATTTTAGCATCTACTTACCATTACTATTTAACAAAGACTTAACAATGCTTCAGTTCCACATCAACAAATCCAATCCACAGTTAGCCTATTAGATCTTCATTTTCCAAATACAGCCACACAGAGAGAGAGAGAGAGATGAAAAATGGTTCTTGCTCATTCCAAAAATAAGGAAGGGAACACACAAGTGCAGCTCAATATTTTCTACGGAGACTGGTCTCAGCCCTGCGTGTGAAACCAGCAAGCTTCACTAACACCTCCAAAGGTGGGGACTGGTGAAGGTGATACTGCAATGGATGAAGAACAGAGGTGAAGGTTAGACTGAAATGGATGAGATCGGACCCTTGATCTCCAAAGTTCAGGTGTTCCAAAACGCCCTGTTTCTGTTTCAGTTGAGAGTCTCAACTTGAGATTTGAGACAGTGCAGTATGCACAAAGAAAGATTTCAATGTTTGGAACAGAAAGTAGGTTGCAGTTTTGCAGAGGGATTGAAGAAACAAGGGACTGGTTTGGAACACCTGAACTTTGGAGATCAAGTCTGCGATCTCATCAATTTCTGTTAGCATGAGACTTGGAATGAAATTAAACAAGAGAAGACACCATCTTGCTGATAAAATCAAATCACAAAAGAGCACTCTTTATATAAATATCTTTCACATAACAGCCACATTCCATTAGGGACAGCTTCAGTGATAACAATGTTGAGGTTCAAGTACCAAAACACAACATCATAACTCATACGAATTTAGATATCATAGACGTAGCCGATTCTTGAAATACAGAATAGTTGTATTCTTTATGGGGAAATGCAGGGTCAGTCCAAGGATCTACACAAAGGCAGGGACTAGTCCTTTGCAGTTAAACCATTAAGAAAAGTAACTTCCCAACATGCTAGCAGTGACCAATCGAGAGAGCATCCCCCACCCTCAAAAAAATAAGCAAAATTATGGCACATCTCTTTGACATAGAACAATACAAAGCCAAAATAATCATGTTGAGACAGAGAGAGCAATGAGTCAAATTGTTTCTTCATCAAACAAATCTAGTAGTCTACGATGTTAGAATTTTAGTTCTAATAAAATTCTATATGGACATAATTAAATCTCTAAACCAGGCTAATTAGGGTTTTGATCTAATAAAGTGGGGTCATTAAGTTATATTAGAAGTCTAATGTGGACTGACTTAGTGTGGGCCAGATAGATTCCTATTGGGACTATGATGAGTCAGACCCTATAGGGATTACTATATAAGGAGAGCTAGGTCCCCCCTCTACCTATGACAACTTATTATTCTCAATTACTATTGAGGAGTGCATTCTTGAAAGAGAAGGAGATATTCAGTGTTCGTCGTCCCCGCGCATTCGGTATTCTCATCAGGCCAGTTACTTTGGGAATAGAGGGGAAGCATCTAGATCTTTGTTCTTTATTTTTCGCTGCAATCATCATCACTATGGATGCGAAACAAGGTTGGTGGTTCTATCCTTGTTTTCTATTATTTATTTGATTGTGTTCTTGAACGCCCTATGGAGATCCTGGCTTCTGGGATTTTGTCCCTATTCGGATCGATTTATTCTAACATGTGGTATCAGAGCCTCCATAGATCCGTTCTTGAACCTATATGGATTCAAAATAATAGAACATAATAAGGGAATTGAAAATTTTTTGATTCGAATCAAGGTTTTTAGGGTTTTTTTCAGTTTTTCAAAAACCCGTACGAACACTGGCATTCTGCCATTTTTTTTATCCAGCGAAATCAGAATCTGATCACATGGGGGCGTAGAGCTCGAAAAATCAAAAATTTCGATGGGTGGATCACTGCCGGCAGCTGTCGGACGCGCTCTCACGCGCCGGCGGCAGCCGCGGGTGATCTTCACTCGCCGGCAGAAGTTAAAAAAAAAAAAACAAAAAACAAAAAAGGAATCTGGGTTTTGCTATCGTGCGCCTGACATTATTTCTGGGCGATGCTAACGTGCGCCACCCGGGTCGGGTCGACCCGGTTTCTGACCCGAAGACCCGACCCATTGACCCGGTTGTTGACCCGTTTTGGGTTGACCCGAACCCGATTGGATTGGGTCTGAACCGGTTCACTCGAACCGGTGTTGAGCCAAATTGATTTGGTTTGATTTTTCGGACCGGTTTGACCAGTACAGTCAATCGGATTTGGACTTGAACTTTGACCGGGCTTTCTGGGGGCTACGAGACTCTGTTTGGGGTCCCATTTTTTGTGTTGGCTCTGTTTTTGTGTGCTCTACACAGTGGTGCCCTCTGTTTTGATTAGATATGAATATTTTAAATATTTTTGGTATTCTTTTGATGCATGCCCTTTTATGTAATTTATTGGTTCGTTCTATTGGGAACCAAACCAATTTCTGAATTGCTGGAATACCTACCTTGATGAACAGAATTATTATTATTTTTGTGTTAATTTTAAGACATTTAAAGTCCCTTGTCATAAATTGTAAAATAACACATTGTTTAAGGATGTAAGTAATTTTGGAAAATCCAGAAAGAGGGTTTCATGTTTTCGACAGGATGCAGCCGCCAAAGCGATCTTCCTTGGTGGATTTGTGAAACACCGGTCTTATACAGTTGTGGGATGTCCTTCAACTCTGATGTGTGGTCATACACCCAAAGGTGGTGGTCATGTATTGGTACTTGAAGGGGTACATATACAGTATGCATGTGAATAGGTTGACCCTAGAATTCTGCACACCCAAAGGTGGTGGATTTTGAAAGTTGAGCTGTATTCCCATGGCCACTGGTATGTAGGGATTTTTACAATTGCATATTGAGAATTCAGCCCAAAGGTGTTTTCACAATGATGTTTGTAAAATTCTCATTAGCTTATAAAGTTTTCAAGTTGTACTTGCATCATTTTAATTATTATACTGTTCACTGTTTAAATTTTCAGTCACCTTCTCTGTCAATAATAACATGGTTACTATTGAGCTCCACACTGGGTCAAACTTTAAGAAGTGGAAAGAGGACATTATGTTTGCTATGGAAATGGCAGATGTGCACACGTCCCTTGTTATGGATACACCAATGGAACTAACTGCTGATAGTACTGAGGATGAAAAGTTTGTGCATGCTGCATGGCAAAAGAGTAATCGACTCAGTATACTGTCCATAAAGAGGTCGATACCAGAACACCTAAAAAGTGGTCTGCCTGAGAAATGTATTGCCAGGGAATTGCTAGATGCAATTTCCAAGAGATACAAAGTTTCATCGAATGCTGAGATTGGGACACTTCTGCAAGGGTTATTTAATATGGAATATGATGGTTCTGGGGGTGTTAGGGATTACATTATTAGGATGGTTGATTACCAAACTAAACTTAAGGCCTTAGACATTCCTCTTCCAGATGCCCTAATTGTCCATCAAGCCTTAAATACCCTACCTTCTGAATTTGGCATCATAAAAACCAACTACATTTTCCAAGATGGAGTTTGGAGCATTAATGACCTAATTTCTAGGGTTGTGTCTGAGGAAGAGAAACTGAAGAAAGAGAAAAAGCCTACTGCCCTGTTTACTTCCAAAGCCCGTAAGAGTAAAAAGTCTAAAAACCATACTCATAAGTCTGCCAATAAACAGTCCGATCAGACTAACAATTTGGGACCCAAGAAAGACTCTTTGAAGAAAGAGAGTGATCGCTGCTTCTTTTGCAAGAAGAAGGGTCACATGAAGAAGGACTGCGACAAATACAAGGCTTGGTTACTCAAGCCCAAGCAGCCATCAGGTAATGATTCTTTGGCTTTTGTTTGTGAATCCAATCTATCAGAAGCCCCATCCAGTTCTTGGTGGCTAGATAGCGGTGCAACTAACCATGTTGCTTTTACCATACAGGGGTTCATAAACCGGAGGAGGCCAAACAAGGATGAATCAAGGCTGATCGTAGGAAATGATGGACATTCTGACGTAGAGTTCGTGGGAGATGTCATTTTATTATTAGATTCTGGTTTTAAATTGACTTTAAAGAACACTTTTTATGTACCATCCTTTAGGCGGAATTTAATTTCGGTTTCAATTTTGGACATTAGTGGTTTCTATTTTGAAATAAAGAACACTATGGTTAATTTATTTTTTAATTCAACTAAAGTTGGTTCCTGCTTTATGTCCAACGGATTGTACAGATTGTGTTTGTCTCCCACTGATATCTACGTCTCCTGTAGTATTGAAAGCGTTATTTTTAAAAGACCCTTACCTAAAGAACGGTCTTTCACATTGTGGCATAAGAAGCTAGGTCATATTTCTAAGGTAAGAGTGGAAAGGCTGATAAAGTCTGACATCCTGCCTATTCTCAAAAGTGATCTAGAAACTTATGTAGACTGTTGTAAGGGAAAGATGACCAAAATAAAGAAGAAAACTGTAGTCAGTAGTTCTGACCTGTTAGAGGTCATTCACACTGACATCAGTGGTCCCTATTCAGCCACATTGTGTAAAATTTTTTACTTCATCACTTTTACAGACGACTATTCTCGATATGGATACCTGTACTTAATTAAAGAAAAGTCTGAATCTCTTGACAAGTTCAAGATTTTTAGGACTGAAGTTGATAAACAGTTAGGGAAAGTTATTAAAATTGTTAGATCTGATCGTGGGGGTGAGTATTATGGCATACATGGCGATGTTAGACAGTTTAAGGGCTCGTTTGCCAAATACCTTGAGGACTCTGGAATAGTTAGTCAGTTTACTATGCCAGGAAGTCCTGAATAAAATGGGGTCGCCGAAAGGCGTAACCGTACCCTTATGGACATGGTGAGGAGTATGGTTAGTAGGACAAATTTAGCTAAGTTCTTATGGGGTGAAGCCTTGAAAACTGCTATTTATATCCTTAACCGTGTACCTACTAAAGCTGCTCCTCTTACACCTTTTGAGTTGTGGACCGGTCGTAAACCTAGTTTAAACCATCTTAGAGTTTGGGGGTGCCCTGCAGAAGTGAAGTTGTATAATCTGACTTTAAACAAGTTGGATCCCAAGACTACTCGTTGCTACTTTGTCAGCTACCCAGATCATTCGAAGGGATATAAATTTTATAATCCCTGCGGAGGCACTAGGATTGTGGAGTCACAAACAGCGAAGTTTCTGGAATTTGATGTGGCAAAAAAGAATGACTGTTCTCAGACTGTTCAAGATAATTACATGGTTGGTACATCGGTACCTATTCTTCTACCTATTCAGACTAATGTGGGGCATACTGTGCCATTGGTTACACCTACTAGAGTTCAGGAGCCTGATATTGATACCGTCCCCGGCATTCATGTAGCACCTGATGAGATTCCTCTTATTCAGGATGCGGTTGAGGATCCTATCATTGATGCAGTTCCAGCTGAGATTCCTCAGATTTAGGTTGAGGCAGTAGTGGCACCATTACGGAGATCCACCAGGGAGAGAAGGTCAGCTATATCACCTATCTATGAGGTCTATCTAGGAGAACATGACTATGACATTGGTTGTGTGGTCGATCCGATTACTTATTCAGCACTGTTTCTAGTCCTCATCAGATTTGTGGATAGATGCGATGAGAGATGAAATGCAATCGTTGAAACATAATGATATTTGGGAGCTTGTTGATTTACCTAAAGGTTGTAAGCCCATTGGTTGCAAATGGGTGTATAAAATCAAAAGAGATTCCAAAGGAAAAGTTGAGAGGTTTAAAGCCAGACTGGTAGCCAAGGGATTCACTCAGAGAGAGGGAGTAGACTACAATGGGACTTTTTCTCCAGTCTCCTCGAAGGATTCTTTCAGGGTGATCATGGCATTGGTAGCTCATTTTGATATGGAGCTGCATCAGATGGATGTTAAAACCACCTTTCTCAATGGCAATCTTGATGAGGAAGTATATATGGTTCAGCCTGAGGGTTTTGCAGTGGATGATTCAGATCATCTTGTGTGTAGACTCAAGAAGTCTATCTACGGTCTCAAACAGGTTTCTAGGCAGTGGTATCTGAAATTTAACAGTGTTGTGACTTCGTTTGGTTTTATAGAAAACAAAGTGGATCGTGTATATATCACAAGGTCAATGGGAGCAAATTCTGCTTTTCTCATTCTCGTATGTGGATGACATCCCGCTTGCAAGCAAGTGACCTAGGGATGTTGCATAATACAAAGCAACTTTTATCTAGGGAATTTGACATGAAGGACCTTGGTGAGGCCTCTTTGTTCTTGGGATTGAGATCCATAGAGATCGTTCGCCGTTTATTAAGTCTTTCTCGAGAGGGCTTATGTTGATTGTGTTCGGAGAGGTTCAGATGTTGGATTGCAAACCTGGGAATGTTCCTATTCTCAAGGGTGACAAACTGAGATCGACACAGTGCCCGAAAAATGAAGCTGAGAGGGATGAAATGAAGAAGGTACCTTATGCTAGCGCACTTGGTAGTATCATGTATGCTCAGGTCTGTACTAGACCGGATATTGCTTTTGTGACGGGACTTCTTGGCAGGTATCAGTCAGATCCTGGTCTTAGCCACTGGGTTGCTGCTAAGAAAGTATTGAGGTACTTGAAGGGGATAAGAGATTATATGCTGACTTACAGACACGTTCCTGAACTCAAGCTAGTGGGGTATATAGATTCTGACTTTGCTGGCTGTGAGGATGACAGGAAATCCACATCAGGTTATATTTTCTTGATGGCAGGAGGGGCAGTATCATGGAAGAGTAAAAAACAGACATTGGTGACCACTTCGACTATGCAGGCAGAGTTGTAGCATGCTATGGGGCTGCTACTCAGGCTATTTGGCTCAGAAATCTCATAAAGGAGTTGACTATTGTAGATTTTGTGGATAGACCCATCCAGATATACTGTGATAACAGCTCTGTTGTGTTGGTTATAAACAACAATAAAGGACTTAGAGGTTCTAAACACATAGAGGTCAAGTATTTGACCATAACGGAGAGAGTAAAGGAAGGTGACATTACAGTGGAGCATATTAGTACAGATGATATGGTTGCAGATCCCCTAACCAAAGGTCTTTGCCCTTGTGTTTTTGAGAGACATGTCATGAGCACGTGCTTAGTTGCATCATGGGATGTGGTTAGTTAGTGGGAGTTTGTTTTATTTTGCTTCATTGTAATTTAAAGTTTCTTTTCATCTGTATTTTTACCTTATGGTAAACTTTGATTTATATATCAGGTGTCATTGCATGCAGTTTCTTTTAAACACATAAGTGTTTTATTTATTGACATGATGTATATATTTCTGATTTTAAAGTCTTAAGGAATGTGTTAACCTCAAGCAAGGCTGGGGCATTAAGTTGTTAGCCTAAAGGTATGTCTTGTAACACATAAAGTATAACTCGAGTTATTTTTGATGAGACATACAGATTCGTTAGAATCACAAAGTTTATTTCTCTAGTGAGCCTGTGCCACTTAAAGAAGAGAAATTTTGGACTGATAAAACGGATAATACATAAGGAATCACTACGTGAGTATTATCTCGTTGCCACACTACCACATTGCATCCATGTTAGTAGAGTTGAGGGCTCTCGTGACCATGGAAGGCTCTGTGTCGCTTGATCATAGATGCAGTTACCGCCATGATTTGGTGTCTAAAACTCTATGGGATAGAATTGACTTTCTAATATGACCTCTAGACCAATTTATTTTAAAAATTGTGCACATAAAGTTTTCTTAAAGAGTTGTTGGCCTATGATTTGTTTTGGTCAAAACTGTTTTTAAATCTTTTTAAAAATAAGGTATTTAATGTAAGTCCAAGTGGGAGAATGTTAGAATTTTAGTTCTAATAAAATTCTATATGGACATAATTAAATCCCTAAACCAAACTAATTAGGGTTTTGGTCTAATAAAGTGGGGTCATTAAGTTATATTAGAAGTCTAATGTGGACTGGCTTAGTGTGGCCCAGATAGATTCCTATTGGGACTGTGATGAGTCAGACCCTATAGGGATTACTATATAAGGAGAGCTAGGTCCCCCCTCTACCTATGACAACTTATTATTCTCAATTACTATTGAGGAGTGCATTCTTGAAAAAGAGGGAGATATTCAGTGTTCGTCGTCCCAGCGCATTCGGTATTCTCATCAGGCCAGTTACTTTGGGAATAGAGGGGAAGCACCTAGATCTTTGTTCTTTATTTTCTGCTGCAATCATCATCACTATGGATGCGAAACAAGGTTGGTGGTTCTATCCCTGTTTTCTATTATTTATTTGATTGTGTTCTTGAACGCCCTATGGAGATCCTGGTTTTTGGGATTTTGTCCCTATTCGGATCGATTTATTCTAACATACAACTCTATTTTATAGCTAGAAGTACTTTAGAACTATGATATGAACACTAGAAACAAAAAGATACAAGAATCAATAAATTGAAAAGTAAGAACTACATTAATATGGAGAACCTGTACGTCCTCTCATCGGATATTTAAGCAGAAGTGGTAAAAAAAAAAAAAAAGCGAATCCAGTTTGATTCATTAAGATAAAAGCAACACTCAAATTTTTTATATTCTCACCCGAAAAATGGGGGGAAAGAAGAAGGGACGGGAAGGGAAGACAAAAAACCATAAACCCTAGATGGTAAAACTCAGAGATTACCTGCCAGCAGCGACCAATGATGGCTCGTGGACAGAAACGTTGATGACGGAAATCTTATTCGCATCCTTTACTTCTCTGTCTTTCTTTCGGTCCCCTTCTCTCTGTGCTTAGTGCGCTCTCATTGACAGACTCAAACTTGGTCTTAAGGAAGGAGACGATTCTCCAGCCAACAACAGACGTCAGCAGTTTTGGGGAAGATGTGCTGTGCTGAATTACATTTTAGCCCTCTGTTATAAAATTTAGTTGAATCAATTTTATTTTTTTTGAATTTTTTTTATTTTCAACAGTGAATTTGATTTTACACAATTATCCTCATGAATTTATATCCAATCATATCCCAGTTGTAGCTCCAAGAGGGTAATTGGTGTCTTGTTATGTTTGGATAAATAACAGACCCTTGTTACAATATTCAATGTACAAGGGTCTTAATCACAATGATAAAGATGGATAACAACTTAGCTAAGTCGTCTTAATCACAAAAGGCATTATTGCATTCATAATGCTTTGAATCTTTTTTTTTTTTTTCTTTCTGTTTTGACTTCTATTAAACATGTCATCTAATAATAACACGATTTTTATTCAAGTGGAATCAAACACGCCTTCTTACAACACTATACTTTCTTTGTTTTTTTCGGTAAATTTCTCATAACACTAACCCTTAGGATCGTGCTATGAAATACATGATTATGTAGAGTGGGTGGGATCCAGATCCTCTATTGCCGAGCGGTCCGGTAGGATCGTGCTATTCAGACATGATGCTGCGTGCAAAGACCGCCTTATCCCTATTCGGGCAAGGCGTTTGGATAGGGGTAAGGCGGACATTGCATATAACACCGTGTCTAGGCAACACGATCCTGCCGGGCAGCTCGGCAGTAGAGGATCCAAATCGGAGAGGGTGGCAATGATACCAATCCCAATGAAGCAATAGTATCAAATGGAAACTTTTTCACTTTGATGTAAAGAATCGATCCTCACGCAATATAGGGTATTTCAAACAAAATCTCAATATGTGTTTGGGGAAATCACTTAAGTGCCGCCAGCAAAGCACCTCTAATTGTTCACAATATTTTAGCATAAAATCCACAAAGGTAGAAATCGTTCTCCACTCAACACTTTGATCGAGAAGAGTGCAGCGAAATCCTTTCTATAACAATGGCAATCACCATCTCTTGGAGTGAGAGAGAGAGAAAGTCTATAATTTTTTGGAGAAATCCTTTTTCTCAAATCTATGAGTTGGTAATGAATTCCGTAATTTTTCTCTTGTAAAGCTTATATTTATAGACAAACCCTGATTCCTTTCTTTATTGGGATTACGACTATCAAGTGGTATGATCTTATTTAGTTATACACCAAGGTAACCTACACTGAGTCATACCCAATCGACTTATTAGAATAATTACACAAAAGTGTACCTTAGTTTTGATAATAACCATAAAACCCATAATTGATAAGAAATATTACTTTTTTTTTATGGTGTGTATGCCCCACCACTTTAAAACAATTCACAATGGACTTCAGAGCATCGAAATTAATAAATTACCATTAATACCCTTGTCCATTGAACAATTAGTATAAAGCAACCTAATCACTGATTTGATAACAAAACAACGCGAATAAATGTTTTTTAAATAATAATAATTTAACAAAATTGTTTGCAAATACTTTACAATAGATCGAGCTCGGAATTTTGGTCCAATCAAGTTTAGGATTATCTCTCGAGATATTCTCCTACATGAAAGGTGGATAACTTATTAAGCATCATTTTTTTGCACAAGCAAACACACTGGACCTAGCATAGTGATGTATAGTCAGTCATATGTAGGCATCGATCTTATATATACTAAAGTACACCATGTCGATCTGCAACGATAAAGATCTCAGAGTTCTAGGGAGCATACAACTATCATGAGAACCCATTTACACTAAACATCCCACCATAAATCATGCCAGGTTTTCGAATGTTCGAGTCTAATACACAACTAAAGAGTACCCACATTTGTGTCTAAAATCTCCATTCCCACAAATACACAATGCGATAACCATGTAAACGGAGTTGATTCCATCCCTATAGCTAGTTGCAAACACTTTGAGGTCATACCTTTGGACACACAATCACCCATAAAAATAAATGTGAATTAATTAGAATAAACAATTTATTTAGATTTGATGAACATTATATCCAACACATACAAGATCTCCCAGACCCGTTTAGGTCCTGTAAGTGTGTTATATTAGAGAGGTTTTCTAGTATGCAATGAATCATAGGCACGCAGTAGTAGAAATGTACAACATGTACTATTTTTTTTTTTGGTTGCCTTTGTCAATATAAATCATGTGTGCACTAGACATACGAGTACTATGATCCATTATTGCAACAAAATCCGAGTATGCCATTTTATCCATTATTTGACACAACAAATCCAATTCTTGAATCCAATTTCCATTTCATATATAACCAATTCCATATGTCACCACAGGTGGATAGAATCTGAATTCTTTAAGATAGACCTCAAATTGCATTATCAAAAGCTTTGGTACATTTTTGTTTTTGTTTTGTATTTTAAAAAAAAACCAGCAATAAACAAAGATTATTTCCAAAAGATGGCTCTCCACTTCTTCTTTTTTGACCGCTTCTATGAAGTTTCTGCTACATATAGGGCTGGCGGCAAGAACCATGTGAAATGTACATTAATTCTTCTTAAAACATGCTTCGAACAGAAGATTCTATTGCGGACATGGAGTGCGCATTTTTTTATGCATTACTATAACTGTTGAGGAATAAGACTTTGACCAATGAATGAGTCAGTCAGTGTTGGCAGAGTAATGGTTTTCCACAAAATAAGAAGAAGTAGATCCTTCTTCACTCTATATATATAGAGGGTTGAGGGAAAGCTAAATATTTGTCTTAGAGAACTCAGTACCCATCATATCCATGGACATTAAATACTCCTCCTTCCTTTCCCTTCTTCTTTCAATTGTTTTTCTTTTGTTTCTCTTTGCTGGTTGTTCTTTAGAGAAGGTAGAGGCTTATAGATTTGGAAAACTCCAGACTCATGTCGTTTCACTTAGCTCCTTGAATCCATCTGATGTTTGCTCTACTCCAGCCGAAGGTAATTTCTTTCAAACTTTATGTTTTTGTTTGTGTTTGTGTGGATGGATGGGATCATGGGGCAAAAAAAAATCTGTTCTTATGCATTTGATTACTAGAAAATAATTTCATAAGAAAGAGGGCTAGAAAGAGGGCTATTTTCATTCATTCTTATCGTCTATCTTTGATCCAATTTAGACAAACCAGTACTCTAAGCTCTCTTGGTTATGATTTCAAAAAATATTTTAAGGGGTGATTTCAATTTCAGAAGTTGTTTGGTATGATTTTCACATTTTTTTTGTGTAATAGATTAGGAGCTATTTCACCTATTTGGGAAGAAATCCATTTCATGCTAAACATTTTAATGAACATATGCTTATAATGATGGTAAAATTTTCATTTGACAATTCCAGAATTTTGTGTTAAATATATTTCGTTTTGCTCAATGGAAAGTAACATTTCTAACTTTTTTTAAGGGGAAAAAGAACGTTCCCAAATCATGTGGCTGTAGCACTCAAACATAGGAGCATGCAAAATTACCATCTGTTCCCAATGAAATAAAAAATCTCATCTATGTTGATGCCCCTATGTACTCTCATTGGCCCCCACGCTACTGCAAGGGCCAATGAGAGTACATGCGGGAGATCAACTAGGTGAAATTTTCACATTTCACGGGATCTAGGCACAAGCGCCATGTAGCCTGGCAATGATTTTTTCCCAATTCAAAAATAGGTCTCCCGAAAGGATAATTGGTAGTTTAATAGATCGGGATCCTTTGCAGCCGCCTGCCTATGCGGCCAACGTGTAGCCTCACATAGGTAGGGCGTGGACCCCACATGGAACCCACCTGGACAAGGTGCTTCGGTAGTGGGTAGGGTGGTCGTTTCGCCCCTACCAGTGTGAAGGCGCACGCCGCCGCAAGGTCAGTTAGCAGCGGTGGATCCAAAACACTCAAAAAGTCAATAAGATGCCAAGGAAATTAATATAACAGTGTATAAGGAAAGGTTAGGCAGTTACCTCCCCCACCTCCTCAAACAATTATTATATATTAACAATGGTTACCTTCTCAATCTATGCTTTCAGGTTCCGAAATCTTAAGCAGGCTATTGCAAATAACTCGCAAATATGGACCGTGCTCACTATTGAAAGAAGGGAAATAAAAAATCCCAAGTCTTAACCAGATTCTCACTAACGACCAAACCCGAGTGAAGTCCATCAATTCCAAATTCTCCAACCAACAGTCATCGGTAGCAGATTCTACAGTACAAATTCCTGCCAACTCTGGCGATTCTTATGGGACTGGAAACTACGTTGTCAGGATTGGATTTGGAACACCTGAGCAAAATTTCACACTAGAATTCGATACAGGTAGTGATCTCACTTGGATCCAATGCCTACCATGCAACTCCAGCAATTGCTATTCACAACAAGATCCCTACTTCAATTCTTCTGCTTCCTCCACCTATTCCAACATCTCATGTGGTTCCAATGCATGCACACAACTGCAATCATCAGGCTACGGACAGTCATCTTGCACCACCAATTGCCTCTACCAGGTCCAATATGGTGATGGATCCACCTCTCAAGGGGATTATGTAACCGATACACTAACACTATCTTCCTCTGATTTCTTCCCAAATTTTGAATTCGGGTGTGGTCACAACACCAATGGCCTATTTGGTCTTACAGATGGATTACTAGGTCTCGGCCGCCACCCGTTCTCTACGGTATCACAGACTGCTTCAAAATATGGAAAGAATTTTTCCTATTGTCTTCCATCTTCAAGCAGCTCTACTGGTTTTCTTGCATTCGGTAGCCAAGCGGGTTCCTCTTCTACTGCTCAGTATACTCCACTGCTAACAAATCCGAATTACCCCTCGTTCTATTTCCTAAATATGACGGGTATAAGTGTTGGAGGACAGAAGCTATCAATTGCAGAATCTGTTTTTACAACTTCAGGAACCATTATAGATTCTGGAACTGTCATCACTCGGTTGGCACCAACAGCCTATTTAGCTCTAAGTACAGCATTTCGTCTAGCAATGTTAAACTATCCCCCTGCGCCATCGTATGCACTATTCGACACATGCTTTAACCTGTCTGGTTACACTACAGTAACAGTACCAAGCATAGTGTTGCATTTTAGTGGAGGTACTGACTTGAATGTTGATCAGTCTGGAATTATAATTCAAGCAACCTCAACTCAATATTGCTTGGCTTTTGCTGGAAACACCCTTCCTACCGATTTGGGGATCCTTGGAAATATGCAACAGCACAAATATGAGGTGGTTTATAATGTGGCAGGAGGAAAGTTGGGATTTGGCGCTGGTGCTTGTAGTTAATAAGAGCCATCCCTTTGTATTATAAAGATAATATGGATCAGCAATAGAAATATAGAGGAATAAAGCTGAGATTCGGCCCTAGTATTCCCCCCATTGAATTGTTTCCTCTTCCCTTGGATTTTGTTGTAACCTTCGTTTAATTGTTTCCCCCTCCCCTAGATTTGTTGTATCATACTTTGAGTTGTTTCTTCCCCACCCTGATTTTTTATGTATCGTCCTTCTAATGGTTGTTTTTTTTTCCTTCGTTGGAGTCTCTCCTGTTGACTAAGCCTATTGACATTTGTGCTTGTTCACAACACTTTAACATCGAATCCGTGGAGGTAGGAATTGATCTCTACTCAACTCTTTGATCGAGAAGAGTGTAGTGGAGTCCTTTCTCTAACAATTTCAATCACCAACTCTTGGAGAGAGAGAGAGGGAGGGTGTAATTTTTTGGAGATAATTTCTCTCAAATCTATGAGTTAATAATAAATTGCAAAACTTTTATTTTCTTAAGGTTATATTTATAGCCAAACCTTGATTTCTTTCCTTATTAGGATTACTAGTGTCAAGTGGTGCAATTTTATAAGTCAGCATGCAAAAAGATTCGCTTAAAAAATTCGAAGATTCCTTGGTTAAAGGCGGTTTCAAAGTCAGGGATTCTTCTGAGGACTTGTGTTTGTATGGAGATTCATCCATAAGAAATTACCAGTTGATGAGCTAGTTTCTACGAAAGGGATTTCATTGGCCTCAAGGTATGTGCTATGTGTCAACGTTCCATCTCCCTTTAAACATTTGTCAGGATCTTGATAAAAGATTAAAATGATTTTGGTGGAAAGATAACAAAGATAAATGCATCTATTAGATCAAATGAGGGAAACTTTGCTTGAGTAAGAAATCTGGGGGCATGGGCTTTAGGGATTTTGCTTGCTTCAATCAAGCCCTTCAAACCAGACAATGTTGGTGACTTATACACCAGAGCAATGCTCTTTGGGTCCAAGTATTTAAGAGTGTTATTTCCCTAATTCATCTTTCTTGGAGGCTTCTCCTCATTCTATTGTTCTAAAAAAAGGAACAGCCTTTTGAAAGGATGCCCTCTCCGCCTTAGTGGCCTAGGAAATAAGGTTGACAATGGGCAACATATTAATATTTACACTGATGCTTGGGTCCCTAGTATCCTAGGTAGTCGTATAGTATCTCCTCCCATTATTAATGGCCCTACGATGGTCGCTGACCTCATCCACATGCTTTCTCATAAGTGGGATATCTCCTTAGTTCGATCTTGCTTCTCCCAGTCAGAGGCCACCAATATCCTTACGATTCCTCTTAGTCCCTGATCTCATGGTAAAGGTTGGTGGTGGGCTTTCACTAAGTCTGGGGTTTTAACGTGAAACTGCCTACTTTACTGCTTTTGACAACAAACTTGCAGGATCCTTGGAAGTTTACAACTGTCTTTGCTGACGTGTCTAGGCCGGTATAACTGTCTTGGGCATGACTTTCTAGGCTTCGGGTTGAGAACCGATTTGCTTATAGCCCAAATTGTACCACGTGTAAAATAGGGATTGGATGCACAGAAAGTGGTGTATCAGGTTCAATAAGGAATTCCATATGTAGTAGGGTAAACCTCTATTTTGGATTTAAAGCATTTTATGGATATATTCAAAGATCTTGTGTAATATTGTCTTTTTATGATTGGTTAAGGAGCCTATAAATTTACATATGAGGTTGGTCTCTATCCTGACAACAACAATGCAAAGACAAAAGGAACCATTAAATAGTAGTTTCAGTTCTAATCTCGAACTTGGTTATTCAACATTGGTCTCCATAACTTCAGGTACATATTATTGCTTCTTAATCTATATTTGTTCTTAAAATTTTAAATCTAACATGTGATATTATAGCTTGGTTTATTTTTTATTTTTTGTAATTAAAAAGAGCTTTATTATGAAAAACGTGAAAGCTCATAATTAAGGATTACAAAGATCAACAAGTCATGGATCGAAAATGGGTCCGCAGCTGTAGTCCATTGAACATAATAAATTCCATCCCGAACATAGAGTTAAACGCCTACCATTACTTCTTGGAGGTTGGTTTAAACCTATCCAATTTAAAAACATTACAGCCTTGTTCTTCATTTTTATGGAGCTAAATGGTAAGGCTCATACTTTAGCAAGGGTGTTATAAGTTTCCTCAGTGGTCCAGCTACCTACCTAATAAGGAATTCAATATGTTCAATAAACCTTTAAAAAATCTTGTGTAAGATTGTATTTATATGATTGGTTAGAAGGCTTAATATTACATATAGATTTGGAAACGAGAAACCGACTATCGTACTCTTCAAGGAACGCTAGAGGGTGAGGATGTGTTCAGTCGGCACAATACAAGTTCTTCTAAGCCTATCTTCAAGCTCTTCAAGGCTTGGAAGGGGAGAAGTTCTTCAAAAGGAGAAATTTCAAAATTCCATTCTATATTCAACTCCTTAAAATGGGCATAGCCCTTACATAATTAAAGGGTGGGCTTATATTAATTAAATAAATTACTCATGGGTTTGGACTGACCTATCAATCAAATTAAAATTTAAAATAATCAAGAATCCTAAAACTATGCCCAATTACATTAAACAACTAATCATAAACTAAAATAAATAATAAGATGCAATTATGGACTTTAAGATGCAATTATGGACTTGCATCACTACCCTAACATCAGCAATGCAAATATAGAAATTCCATCACTCTAATTAAAATCAACGTTCGTGGTCTCCATGACTTCAGGTACATATTATATTTAATTTATTATACATATTAATGTTCCTTAATCTATATTTGATCTTAAAATTTTAAATCTGACATGTGATACTAGAGCTTGAAGGCCTAAGAACTAAAAAACTTAACAAAAAAAATAAAAGAGTCTGCGGCTGCAGTTTCTTGGAGACTCTGCTGCCGAATCTACTTCACTCTTTAACACCATACGTTTACGTACATTCAAAGTGAAGTCATTGGTCACACAGAAATCTGGTATATCTCTTGGAACCATCGCTTCATGTACAATTGAAACTCTGTGTATATGCGTCAGTCAATATTCCAAAAACTCAACTGCAATAAAATATAAGTACGTTCCGGTAATTAATTAAGAACAATAATTGTATTAATGAGAATTTAATGAAAAAAAAAATCTCTATATTCATTGTTTTTTTTTTGTTTTTTTTGTGAATAAATATATATTCAATAAGCCTAGAAACACAATAGCCCCAAATAGGGAGAACAAAACAATGGAAAAAAGGATAAGAAAAATAAAGAAACAGACCTTCACTCCATCCTTTAGGAAGGAATAGGGAGGTTCCAAGAAGTAGCAATGTGGCGTTCTTTGGGGACCCCAAACACCAGCCAAAAGAGTGACTAATCTTTGTACTAAGTTCAAAGGGAATGACTTCCCAAATCTGAGTAATTATGCTGGATTTGGAGGTCCATCTGCTACGACTACGTTCTCTTCATATATGATAGGTCATTGCACAGAAAGCAAACTTGCCCACCTTGTCACACCCATATTTTCCATGAAAATTGCCTTTGATTCACTGACATTCCCTTTCAAAGGAAGGGATCCTTTGGGATTGTAAAATAAATCACCACTTGTTAGGATGTTGCCTGAACGGAGATGGAAACGCAGTGAACAAATCTCGTACAGATTTTGTTACAAGTTTTACAAACTCGAACGATCTTTTTTAATCTCTAGATATCTTGCAAGGCTTTTCCACGGAGTACTCCATACCATACCACAAATCATTAGGAACAGATGGAATCCCATAGAGAACACACTAGCTAGTAACTTGGTGAACAAGATTGAGAGTGAGAGAGAGAGAGATCTCAATGGTGCAAGAATGCAATGCGATTTTGGGGTGACTTGATTATATTTATATATAATCAGTCCCCACCTCCTCAAAATGTTCCACTCTAAATAGGACACACAGAGGGAAGAGACCCAAAGAGGGGAGGCTACCTCCTTAAGTGGCAAACCCAACTGGTCCAATTGGTTGACCCATGGGTGGGCACCAAACCCGAACTGGGTCTACCCAGATTCAGTTAACATCTCTCAATCGCCCACACAGAGTGTACTAACTCAATCGTTCATCCAATCATCTCTCATACGTGTAACTCTTCATACAAGAAAGGAGGTGTGCGACCTAACGAGTTAAAACATGGTAGAATTGCTATATCAAGCTTCCATCTAACCAACATAGCACAACACTTACAAACAATCTCGAATTACCCCAAACGATCCAACTACACCAGATTCAACTCTCTCAATCCCTCATGATGAGTAGTTGTAACCCATTGTATTTAATGTACTCATGACTACATCAATCACAAATACGACAAGTCGCCCGAGCAATGAGTCACAAAATAAAGGTGTAATGTTGGATGGGTTTTCTTGAGCCCCCACATGTCAATCTGATTATTCCCAACAGCTTTCCCAATTGTGTCCCGAGTACGTCAAAGTAGCGTCATTGGGTATCCTCTTCATTATATTGTCTCAAGTAGTAAGGGTACTGAGGGATCAATATAATCCATGTGGCTTAAACAATGACAAAGCAGGGATCCATTCAGTTGCTCTCCGGTACTAGCACATACAGTATGATATGTATGCTATGGCGAAACTCCAATTGATGTGGGCATGTCACTCACAAAAAATAAATACCATACGAATCTTAGTCTAGTCACTGCACCAAGCGCCTAACCAGAATTTCTAGCACAGTCACCCTCATGGTTTCTGTCTGAAACCTCACATTTGACTTTACACAGGGTATGTAGAAGTATGGTCTCTTCCTCGTTGGATCAGATAAAGTCTCATCTTAGCTCTAACTAAGGCGCCATGAAGTACAAATACTCATAGGCTTACCTTGCTTGCTACCCTCAAGCGCCAAGGCGAGTCACCCATGTGAGTGGGTCGACTCAGTGCCTAGTGACATCTTTACAATAAACAAATGTGCACACACAATATCACTCAAGCAAATATATCTCAGATATATATGAAAGGAAGATATAAATAAATGCCCTTCTGTAAAAATCTCCCAAAGTAAAATACATATCAAATCTGCCTCAGTCCTAAGTTCCTAACATGAACAAGGAAAACATCTCTGACAATGGGCTTCATCAAAGGATCCACCAACATATTGCCAGTGGAGATATGCTTTAGAACTACTTCATTTTGCACAACCATGTCTCGAATGTAATGATATTGTATGTCAATGTGTTTGGCTCTTCCATAAAACTTCGGGTCCTTGGCAAAAGCCAACAATGTTGTGCTATCACAAAGCATAAGCACAACGTCGTCTGAGTAAGTAGAAACACTAAGTCTCTGCAAGAACCTTCTGAGCCAAATAGCCTCCTGAACTGTTGTTGAACATGCGATATACTCCGACTCCATCGTGGATAGGGCAATGCAGGACTGTTTCTTTCTATTCCAAGTAACACTCGCGCCTCCTAGGACAAGTGCATTTCCTGAGGTGGATTTGCCAACATGTGGATCTTAATGTGGGGACTATCGATCTTCAACTCTCTCAACAAATGCCCATCTTTGTCTCCCTCGTTCAATCTCTCTCATTTTTATTCAACCATTTGTTAGTAACATTTTTTATTTTATATTAAATCTTATCCTCTTTTATTTATTCAACCGCTCTCTTTTCCTTTTTCTTTTTTCTGTTTGCTTTATTTTAATTTTTTATTCAATCCCATATCACCAGATCGCTACTATGGCATCATATTGCCAAATCACCATTGTGGTGCCATATCGCCAAACCACCAACATGGTGTCATATCACCGCCATAGTGCCATATCACCATATCACCGCCATGATGCCAAATCTTCAGTTTGCCGCCATATAACCAAACCACCGTTGTGACGCCAAATCACTGTCGTGGTGCCATATCACCAAATCACCGTCATGGTGTTATATTGCCAAATCGCCACCATATCGACAAGTTGCCAAAATATCACAGAATTGTCATATCACCAAATCACTACCATTTTCTCAGATGGGCAATGTTGTCGTCTTCTGTTTGACCATCTTTTGTGCATGTCCAAGAGTGGCTATCACATAATCGCCATATTGCCACGGTCTTTCATAATTGTCAGACTATCTTCTGTGCAATAGGGTTAAATGTTACGCGGTTAAGAAGTTGAAAAGTCTTTGATTTATTATTAATGACCAAATTGAACTTTAACCGCGTAAGTGAAACTCTTAAACATCTTCACTGATATTGAAGAGCTCCAACAACTAGTTTTTCTAGAAAATCTTAAGTTGAATATTGGAAACTAAAATGGATTGATACTTCCAACTATTTTGAAGTTTAAATGATTCTCCAACAACTAGTTTCTCATGGAAATAAAATTGAAATTCAAATATTCAAAGAAGAAGTTTAGCTTTACTCTAACAACCAGTTCGTTTGCCGATAAAAAGATGGAGTTACTTGACGTAATCAATTAGTCAATTGACAAGAATACAACTTGAAGTGAAAGAGCTTAATTCAATCATCATCTTGAGAAGAGCTATGAGCTTCATCGTCATTATCATCTTGAGAAAGTGTTGTTGTTGTTGTATCCATGCGCAAGTGATCACATTATCTTGAGAACGGATGGAACAAGCGTTTCAACATGTAAAGTGCAAAAGCATCTTATAATTGATCATAGTGTGACTAATTAGTTACAATTATCAGTCTTGAAAGAAGAAGCCATTTTTGTTGTAAAGGAAGCCTGTGTGGCTTGAGGAAATACTTCCTTTGTGGCTTGGGTAGAAATCCTTGACCAGGGTGGTCTGGGTGCTCAGCCTAAAAAAGTAGTTAAGTTTGTGTAAATGCTTGATTCTTGCCCAGGAAAAGAATTACTTAGTGAAAAAATACTTGGTCCATGATCAAGGTAGTCGACGTTGGACAAGTTTGTCTGAAGCTTTCTAAATTTCTTTTGTATCTTCATTGTCTCTTTTCCTCTATCTTCCATTTGCATTTTTAAGTTTTTAAGTTTGTAGAAGAAATAGTTATCACCCAATTCACCACCGTCTTAGGTGGTGACATTCGATCCTATGGACGCCATGGCGACAATTTGGCGGTATGGCTACTTCTATTTTCTTTTTGATATGGAATTTTTTCGATATGAAACTTGGCTATGAAACGGACTTTGCAATGACTAGGGCAAAGACTCGGGTAGTGCCTCTTCAACTGAGTTCTGAGACGCTTATGCACCCGAATTTGCTTGATTATGAACTTTAAACTACTTTCCCTTTCCTTTGGGAGTGATCTTTGAGTACGCTCTCTCAATTGACTATGAGTGATTTCCTTCGTCCTGATTGAGTCTTTTCCTCTGGATATTTCTATATTTTCCTTTTGTGACTTGTAAAAATTGATTATATTGTACCATGATTTTTGGCCTACTAGATTAGTGGTCTGGTTTTATGGATGATCATCTGGATGAGCCACTTTATAGTACTTAGCTTGACTGCACCTATCATGATGTATTACTTTCATACGTGTGCATTGTTGATCGATGATTCATTTGAGGGTGCAATTCAAAATTGCTCAAAGTATGGGAGATACGAGGACTAGTCTCTTGATAATTGGTACACATAAGTTCTATGGAGCCCATCCATGAAAAGACTTCATGTACATTGAATGTGGATCTTAGTGAATAATTTTCAATTGCAAGTGACTTGACAATTACGAAAGTATACGAGTACTTTCTAACTGCCAATTTAAAAAGTTTTTCGTCAAAAGGTTTTTGCAGAAAATATTTTCATTTATTAATATAAAAATTATCTATATCTTTCTTTGAAAAATCATTTTTGTTTTGTTCTATTGTAATTTTGTTCTATATTTCTTGTTTGAGGGCTTTTTGGTACTTGTCAAGGGAACCCCAAGGAGCATTCTAGATATAGATATTAGGTGGTGTGAGGACAAAAGGTTTTGGGGAATCTTCCTTTCTCTCGATTGTAAAAGATGTTTAAGGTCTCTTTAATTGACATGTGGTTACTCTCACTCGCTTGGAACAGATCGCAATTTAAATGGAATAACCTAGTTTTGTTTAACTATTAAAAAAAAAAAAAAAAACCTAGTCCAGTTTGGTCAGACCGAATCAATTTGGTTTGTAAGAGGTGGGATAATAAAACTTAGGGGCACTGTTTTCTGGGTGGGACGCAAGGGCCACACCGCATGTGCCAGCCAATAAGAGCGCACACGGTGGCACAAAAGGGGGCAGAATTTCCGCCATACATGGGGGGCATGGAGGACATTCTGCATAAGGAAAAACTTTTTGTTTTTTTTTAATGTAGATTACTATTTACGTGCAACAAAATTGACTTTTAAAAGGTACAAAGAGTAAACAGAGGCCTTAATAGTTGTAACAATTTTTTTTTGTTTTTTGATGGAAAGAGATTATATATATATGAATAGAGTATCTACAATGTATTTTTCATACAAAAAGTGTCGATGGTAGTGGACTGCTTTCCAAGCAAATTTAGCCATCCAAAAAATAAGAGTTTTATCCGAAATTAACAAAAAGGTAGTATCATCAACAGAGGCACTATATCTCACGGCCAAGAGGTTTGTGATGGTTGTGGGATATACTGAAGAGGCTCCTTTGTTGAAACCCAAACCTCCTTGATCTTAATACCAAATCTGGAAGCTTGTTGAAGACCACACATTATTGTTTTCACTTTCGGCTCCAAAACATGGTACGCCGTCAAAAAACCTGCAGTGGCATATAATAATCTTCCTTGAATCAAAATACAAAAAGCCCAAGTCGAGGAATCCACACTTGGTTGGAAGGTTCCTACACATAATAAAACAGCAAAGTTAAGAAGTGGTATATTTAAATCCTTTATAGCAACCGGGTTATCAGGAAACACAAATCCCTCACAGATATTTTCGTCAATGACATTGGGGGATTTAAGATTGAGATCAGCGATCCAATGGTTGATGAGAGTCATTGTTCTAATGGGGTCTGCCTTAGCTTTCCCTACAACAACTCTGTTTCTTGAATTCCAAATGAAATAGCAGGTAATCATAAAAACAGATAAAAACCAAATAAGAGTTTTTTTTATCAAGTTGGTTTTGGGAAAGAAAGGATATGCAAAAATGTTCCATAGAAGGATGGGTGAGAAGTTTAGTTCTCAATCCCAAAGGGCCAGCCCAAATCCGCTTTGCCCAACTACAAGAGAGTAAAATATGCCAGATTGATTTCGTAGAGATTTTGGAAATCAAACAATTAGAGTCGACTGAGATCCATTTCGAAATGGTTCCTTTGTGTTGCGTGTGAAAACCTCCGGTGCTTGGTTCGCCCGCGGATGAGCCTGCAAAAACCAAGCAATGAGCACAAGAGGGCTGGTGTGGCTCGGCCCAGGACTCTCCGATGCTCAAGTCGGTCTCCAATGCAATAGCGTAATCGCTAGTAAAAGTGAGATGAGGAATAGTGCTCCATACCTGGGTATTTATAGAGCGAGGAGGAGATGAGACGGTTGGAAGAGTCCTAGTATGGTAGGAGTCCTTCTTCGAAGGTTCTCTCGCAAAGCGGAGTGGAGAGTTATTTTGGGTCGGACTCTTATTAAGGTAAGAGTCCATGTAGAGTGCGATTCGTGTTGTCTGTGCCGGGATCGTGGCTCGATCCTTATCCCGTGATTCTTGGGATGTCCGACATGGCCGGAGATCCCGGTGGGGTGCTATGGCAGCTTCAGGTGGAGGAGGGCTCGGCCTCGAGGTCGGCCCAAGGGGTCGGCAGAGGAGGTCACCGAGAGGTTGTTCTTGACCGCAAGCTCGGCTAGGAGTCCGGCTGACCTGTATGAGCTCGGCCTCAACCACGGCCAGCTAGCTCGAGTCCGGCTCTATCGATGACTTATCGAAGATGGGGTCGGCCCATTCTCCCGCTCGGCTCAACTCGGTTCTCGGACCGAGGTCGGATCAGCCACGTGGCAGCCTCCGATAGGTAGGGTGTTTTATGCCTCATCACGGCCCCCCACTCATCGTGAGTCGGCTCGGCACGCGATGAGTGAAGTTCCAGTCGGCTTGTCTCGGAAGATTTTTCACGGTCGAGCCAGGTTTATCTTTTGCCACGGATTTGACGTTGCACGGTCCGGACGCTTGGGTGTTCGTACACGCCACGCAGTGAGTCATTATGGTAGGCTCGAGAATTCAAAACGCCCTTTGATCCGGGCCGTTGAATTATCTTGAGCTCGGTCGGCCGTTGGATCAAAAACCCAAGGATTATAAATAGGCAACTCCTAACTATTCATTCCTCATGCTTCTAAGTTATTGACTTCTCGGCAAGCTTGGATTCTTCAACTCGGTAGCGCTCGGTGTTTACTTGTTCGTGATCAGCTCGGCCTTTGCTTCATTCGCGCCAGCTCTTCTTCAACCAAGAAGTCTTCTCCGCCAGATGTCAGTTGGTAGTAGTCCCATGGGCGAGCTGTTCGCCAGTGGTGCGAGGGCGCGAGTCCGAGCCGAGAGCTCCCCGCTTGTTCTCCCACCATAGACTGTGGGCTCGACCTCGATGAGCCCGATGTAGTGGAGCTTCGTCAGCCGAGGTGGGCCTCTGTTACTCCCGAGTTTGACCACGCAGCCCAATCCATCGCCGTGCACCGAGTCGAGAACTCCGGGTCATCCTCATCCGATGAGGAATCAAGTGAGGGAGATTCGTCCGAGGTGGGGTTGGCTGGCCGGTCGGCTCACGATGCCCCCGAGCCCGAGGAAGGTAGTGTCAACACCGTTCGAGCACGATCACGGAGGTTGACCTCGACTATCTGAGGGCGACCTATGCCATCCCCGAGGACATTCAGCTCCGAGTTCCTAACCCCGGGGAGATGGCCTGCTTCATCAGGCCCGGCGAGGTGGCTTTGTATGAGATGCCCTTCAAGTATGCGTTTAGGCTCCCCGTTCTCGGCCTGGTGGACCAGATCTTGGACCACTTCCACCTGTCTCCTAGTCAGCTGGTGCCGAACTCTTGGCTGGCCGTGTACGGCTTCCACGCCTTATTCTGCGAGATGAGCTAAGGTGCGAGCGTGGCGCTTTTCTGTCCGCTCTTCTTCTTAAAGAAGCTCCTGAGAAGGAGTGGAACTATTTCTGCCACCAATCGGGGAAGAGTGCGGCTCTGGGCGGCCACAAATTTTTGGTTGGCACGCCGACCTTCATTAAGTATTGGAAGCCTCATTTTTTCTTTGCTTCCATTCCCAACAGCTCTCTCCAAACCGAGTGGAAGGAGATGAACTTGAACTATGTCAATAGGGTAATACCCCTGACCGAGAACGAGATGACCTCGTTGGACCTGATCCTCCAGCGTCTGCCCTTTGATGCCCTCCAGCTTCAGGATGAGGGATTTCTTTAGAGGTGGCATATGATCCCTGGTAGGAGCCCGAGCTGAGACCGTCTCTGTGGTTCGAGCTGACCCCTTTACTTAGTCTTCTTTTCTCGTTTCGACTTATTTTTATGTTGTTGGTTTCTCTTGCGGTGGTTGGCCACATTCCTCCTATGGATACGCTGGCTAAGGGCCGAGACCCTTGCAGACTGGAGGAAGAAAACTTGGACAAGAAGTCCCGGGTGAATCTTCCAAGGCCCCCAAGGGCAAGGTCGTGATGCAGGGCCCGTCGGATGCTGTGGTCGGCCTTGAGGCCGAGAAGAATACGGGCCCAGCGGGGTCTCCGAGAAAGGGGAAAGGCCGAAAAGGCGAGAGGAGCCCGCCGAGAAACATCAAGCATTAGAAGCTCTCGGTTAATCTGACGAGTGGTGGTCTTTCGCCCGTGGCTTCACCCGCCAACATCTCCGACACGTCTTGGGAGGGCCTCGGCCAATAACGGTCTTGTGAGGCCGACCGGCGGCTCTTCCCGGGGACTCGCGTTGACGCGGCCGCGCATGCCAAAGAATGGCTGGATGCGGTCGGCTTCAATCGACAAGGAGAAGCTCGAGGCGCTGTCGACCCGAGCTCCTCTCCACTGCTCCAGGATTTCAACATGGTAAGTTTCTGGTCGACTCTTGTGATTAGATATGATCGTGTAGTCTGCCTTGATTTTTGTTCTCGTGCCTTTTTGTAGAGCTTCGCCAAGGCGTGGAGACCATGCTCCGCTTGAGCGGCTCCCGACCGAGAACCATTCCTGGGGCCCAAGTGCAAGAAGGCCTACCGGATGCCCAGGATGCCGTTGAGGCGTCGAGAGACCCAAGAGAAGCTCACGCCGCCGAGGCCGAGGTGGAGAGTTCTCAGCCGAGGTGGTCGCAGAGAGAAAGGTTCGGGCTCTGCAGCTCGCCTTGCCAAGGTGAAGGAGAAGGTCAAGGAAGATCTGGCTACGGCTCGGAGCGAGGTGGTCAACGACTATCTTCAATTGGAGGAGTACGCTGATGTCTGCCATAAGATCAGGAGGCCTCCATACGCCGAAGGTTTCGAGGCAGGCCGAGCTGAACTTTTAGCCGAGATCAAGGTAGCGTACCCGGATCTCAACCTCTCCCGTTTTGATGATGATGCGACTACCTTTGCCGGGGAGTTGGGAGATGAGGAGGGAGCCGAAGTCACCCAGGCTCTACCCCTTGAGGAACCTACTCCGGCCGACGTCTTCCCTCTAGAAGCTGGACCACAAGACCCTCCTACTGAGCCTACTGCCGCGGACACTTCTGAGGTCGTCTCCAAGTCCAACCTCGAGGAGACCGAGATGTAAATTTTTTTTTTTTTTTTTGTGGGGGCCGGACTGCCCTTTTGTAACTGTGCCGATCTGTCAGCTTATAGTGAATGAAAAAATTTATTTTTGCCAAAATCTGTCTAAGTGTTTTAGCTCGGCGCTCTTCACCTTCTTTTCCTTGTGTACACTGTTCTATTTGTGGCCGAACTGCCGAGTCATTTTGCTAGCCGAGCTTAGGAACTTATCTCTTTTTTGCCCATCCCTCACGTGGTCGGCGGCTCGGCCATACCATGCCCGAGGTTAATGTGATCCTCACCTTAGTTGGTTAATTCACCGTTCCCTTTGGTCCTATTGGACAGGCTATCATATAAACAGATGCGTGGCCGAGCATCCTTCCTGGCCAAGCTTAATGCCTTAGCTTAGTTTTGAACTTTGTTAGGCTCAGCCAAAAGGGGGATGTTTGCTCTTGAGAAGTCGGCCAGGTATATGAGGACCGATCTTACGACTTGGCTGCCTACCTATGAGGGTCGATCTTTGAGGTCGGCCAGGTTTATGAGAACCGGTCTTACGACTTGGCTGCCGACCTATAAGGGTCGGTCTTTGAGGTCGGCCAGGTCTATGAGGACCGGTCTTACGACTTGGCTGCCGACCTATGAGGGTCGGTCTTTGAAGTCGGCCAGTTCTATGAGGACAGGTCTTCCGACTTGGCTGCCGACCTATGAGGGTCGGTCTTTGAAGTCGGCCAGGTTTATGAGGACCGGTCTTACGACTTGACTGCCGACCTATGAGGGTCGGTTTTTTAGGTCGGCCAAGTCTATGAGGACCGGTCTTTGAGGTCGGCCAGGTCTATGAGGACCGGTCTAACGACTTTGATTTAGGAGCTTGCCAATACGTTAAGTGGTGGAGAAAGACTTTATTGAATCAAATGTCGGAGCTGAAGCCGAATACAAGCATTCTCAGTTATTGAAAAAACTTCTTCAAATTTTTTGAGTTCCAAGGTCTCGGTACCTTCTTGCCCCTGAGTCCGCAAGCGATATGTGCCCGGCGAACTTGCTTGGAGACTATGTATGTGCCTTCCCAATTTGGTGCTAACTTTCCTTGTCTTGCCTTGGTGGGATGCGCTAAGCTTTCGAGAATAAGGTCCCCTTGACGAAGTGCGCTCTTTTACTCTTGAGTCATAGTACTTTGTCGTCCTCTATTGGTATGCGCGCTCGAGTAGGGCATTTTCTCGAACTTCATCGAGGAAGTCAAGGTTGGCTCTCATCCATCTTGATAGGTCTTCTCATTGAAGTTGAGCACTCGTGCACGACGAGGCCATAATTTCAACCGGGGCAAGGGCTTCGGTCCCATAAGCGAGGCGAAAAGGACTCTCCCCGGTTGGAGTTCTTCTGTCGTTCGATATGCCCATAGGACACTTGGGAGTTCTTCCACCCATCTCCCCTTGGCCTCATCTAGCCTTCTCTTAATCTGGCAGTAATGTTCGGTTGGATACTTCTACTTGTCCATTTGCTTCGGATGAGCTACCGAGATGGGTCGGAAGTCAATGTAGAAGTGTTCGCAGAACTCTCGAAAGGCCGGGTTGTTGAATTGGGTGCCATTATCAGTGATGAGCACTTTCGTGAGTCCGAACCGGTAGATGACCTTGTCTCGAAGAGTTTCTCCATGTTCTTCTCGGTGATGGTGGCGAGGGGCTCAGCCTCGACCCACTTGGTGAAGTAATCAATCGCGACTACCACATACTTTACTTTCTCCCGATGTCGGGTGAAATCTCCGAGAATGTCCATTCCCCACATAGCGAATGGGATTGGGCTCAAGCATTGAAGTCAACTTTGTTGCTGGTCGGCTTGGGATTGGTGCGCAGCGTTGACACTTCTCGCACGTCTTCACATACCTCATGGCCTCTTCTTGCATTCTTGGCCAATGGAATCCTTGCCAAGTATCTTGTATGCAAGAGCTCGGCCACCCATGTGACTCCCGCATATTCCCTCATGCACCTCGGTCAATGCATACTCGGCCCCCTTTGGTCCAAGGCATCGGAGAAGAGGGGCCGAGATTGCTCTTTTATAGAGCACTCCGTCGATCATGGCATACTTGGCAGCTCGGATCTTGACCTTTCTTGCTTCGTCTCGGTTCTCTGGGAGCAGGTTATTCTCCAAGTAGTTAACAATGGGGTCCAATCAGGTCGGCCCGTCCTCTTCAATGTGCTTTATGCTTTCTTCTTGTAAGGAGGGCTTCTCCAAGATTTCTATGTATATTGACCAGCTCAGATATTGGAGGTCAGCCTCGGCCAACCTGGACAGGGAGTCAATCGTGGCATTTTCTTTTCTCGGTATTCGAGTCATCTCAAAGTGTTCGAGTTCGGAAATCAGATCTCGGGCTCGGCTCAGGTAAGCTATCATCCTTTCGTCTTTCGCCTCGTAGTCTCCATTGACCTAGTTGACCACGAGTTGGGAGTCTCCTCTTGCCTTTAACCGCTTTATGCCCATTGCTTTGCTGACTCGAAGTCCAGCTAGGAGGGCTTCATACTCAGCCTCGTTGTTCGAGGCGGGAAACTTGAACCTCAGGGCATACTGGATCAGAAACCCTTCGGGGCTTACTAGTATCAGGCCGGCCCTGCTTCCTCCGGGGTTGCTTGATCCGTCGACATTCATGGTCCAAGCCGGGTCGGCCATAGCCCTAACCTCTTCTACGATCTTTTCTTCCCCGACCTCAAGGTCGGGCCCTGTACATTCGGCGATGAAGTCGGCAAGGGCTTGTCCTTTTATTGCCGTCCTCGGACAATAGCTTATATCGTATTCACTTAGCTCAACCGCCCAAGTAATCAGCCATCCCGAAACATCGGATTTGTGCAATATCTTCTTGAGTGGCTAGGTCGGTCAAGATGCGATCGGATGAGCTTGGAAGTAAGGCCTTAGTTTCCTTGCAGCCGTAACAAGAGCGAACGCTACTTTCTCGAACCCGGAGTACCTTGTCTCGTCATCGACAAGAATGTGGCTGATGTAGTATATGGGTCTTTGAGTTTGACTCTCTTCTCTGTTCAACACCGCACTGACCGCTACAGGGGTAGCGGTTAAGTAGCCTTGAAGCTCCTCTTTTGGTTCGGGTCAGCTAAGAAGAGGCGGGTTCTCCAAATATTTCTTCAGCTCTTCAAAAGCTTCCTGGCATTCGTCCGACCAGATAAAGTCCTTTGGGTTTCGGATATTCTTGAGGGCTTTAAAGAACAGTAGGCACTTGTCTCCCGATCTTGACATGAATCGTGTCAACGCCGCCACACGCCCGTTTAGCCTCTGTACTTCTCGGATCGTCCTTGGAGGACTCATCTCTTGGATGGCTCTGATTTTTTCCGGATTGGCTTCAATGCCTCTGACGGAGACCATGAAGCCGAGGAACTTTCCCTAGGTCATGCCGAATGCACACTTGGTGGGATTCAGCTTCATTTGGTTTTTCCTTAATACATCGAAGGCTTCTTCCAGGTCGGCCAAGTGGTGTTCGGCCTTCAAACTTTTCACCAACATGTCATCCATGTAGACTTTCATGTTCCTTCCGACCGCTCGCGGAATATATAGTTCACGAGGCGCCGGTATGTTGCTCCGGCGTTCTTCAACTGAACGGCATGACCTTGTAGCAGAAATTTTCTTGGTCAGTTCGGAATGCTGTGTATGACTCATCCTCCTCATGCATCATGATTTGGTTGTAGTCAGAGTACGCGTCCATGAAACTTAGCACCTCGTGACCTACCGTGGCGTCGATCAGGAGGTCGATCCGAGGTAGCGGGTACTCATCTTTTAGACAAGCCTTGTTGAGATCGGTGTAGTCGACACACATTCTCCACTTCCCGTTCGGTTTAGGGACCATGACAACGTTAGCCAACAAGGTCGGGAATTTTTCTTCTCGGATGAACCCTGATCGGCGAAGCTTTTCCACCTCTTCTTTGATCGCGGTTTGTCGATCAAGTGTGTAGTTCCTTCTCTTCTGCCGGATTGGTTTTCAACCCGGGTCCACGTGGAGTCAGTGCTCAGCTATATGCCTGGGTATGCCCGACATGTCGGCGCCGACCAGGCAAAGACATCGGCGTTCGCCTTCAAGAAAACTCCGAGCTGATTCCTTTGATTTTCATTTAATAATGATCCGAGCTGGACCACCTTTGTTGGGTCATCTTCATTGAGATGAAATGGGGTCAGGTCTTCCACAGGTCGTCCTCTCCTCTCGATAAGCTCATCCCGCTGATCCTCGGGGAGATGCTCGACGCCCATTGCCATTCCTCTAACATTACCCTTGTTTTGCTTGACGAAGTAGCGTAGCACTCCCGTGCCTTCTTCTCGGTCGCCTCGGACCTCACCGACACCGTTCTCGGTGGGGAACTTCATCTTTAAGTGTGTCGGGAGATGATGGCTTGGAGGGCGGTCAATGAAGGACGGCCGAGTATGGCGTTGAAAGCCACTATGGACCGTACCACCATGAATTTGACTTGAATCGTCGCCTGGCATGGAGCTTGCCCCATCGTGACCAGCGGTCGATTGAGCCTTTGATGGTCGCGGCAGCTCCCGAGAACCCGTGGAGTGAGGTGCCCTTTGGCTTGAGTGCTTCGTCGCCGAAGCCAAATTGTCGGTACGCCTCTAGTGACATAAGGTCCACGGATGCGCCGGTATCAACCAATACATGGTGGACTGGTCTGTTCGCAATTTCTACCTGCACAACTAAAGCATCATCATGAGGTAAACTTATACCTTCGAGGTTGGCTTGGTGAAGGAGATCGTCGCGCTGGCTTGAGTTTCTTGGCAGGCATCTCGCCACTCCGATGAACCACGCGTTTTCCTTAGCCTTCGAGTAGTCTCTTGCCCGGCCCTCCGAGGATAGTGTATATGGGAGCTCCCTTGTCACCTGCTGGCCCGGATCCGTCCTCTTTCTTCTCGGCTCGGACTTTATCATCGCCTCGCTCAACTCGCCTATTTTCGGCCCTAGGCTCGGCTCTTCTTTGATCTCGGTCTTCAGGCCGCCGACCTCCACGATCTTCTTGGCTTCCTTTGACATATCACTTCAAGTGGCCCACTTTTATCAGCTCTTCGATTTCTCTTTTCAGCTGATAGCAATCCTCGGTGTCGTGACCGGTGTCCTTGTGGAACTGATAGTATTTGTTGGGATTCCAAGATGACCCCGCTTGCATTGGTCGGGGTCGGCGGATGTACCCTTCGTCTTGTATTTGCAACAAGATCTCCTTGCGCGAGGTATTCAGTGGAGTGTAGTCGGGGCTCCGAGCTCGATCCGACCTGTCGGCTCAGCGATCCATCCTGGGCCTTTTGTCTTCCCTACGGTCGTCCGTTGTCAGCCTTTTCTTGTCGACTTGGCCCTCATTTCCCTTCCAAGCCTGGAGGACCTCGGCCATATTTGCAAACTCGTTGCACCTCTCCAAGAGCTCGGCCAGGTTTCTTGTTAGCTACCTGGCCAAGTCCTTGATGAGGTCCATGTTGGCGAGCCCGTTGCTCATAGCCGTATGGGCCGTGGCCTCATCCAAATCCTTGATGTCCAAGGATTCCTTGTTGAAGCGGGAGACGAATGCCCGGATTGACTCGTCGGGCCTTTGCTTCACGCTGAGTAGGTTGACCGTTGTCTTCTTGTATTTTATACTACTCGGAAGCGCGTGATAGGCTCGGCAGAGTTGAGCGAAGCTTTATGGAGTTCGCGGCAACCATGAGAACCATGAGGTCGCGCGCCCTTGAGGGATGCAGGAAGGCTCGACAAGAAACGATCTCGGTACCTCCGTACATGGTCATCATCGCATTAAAGTAGTTGATGTGATTCGTCGGGTCGGTCATCCCGTCATATCGGTCGAACGGGGGAGGTTTGAACCCGTTTGGTAGCGGCGTGGTCATGATCTCTGGAGGATATGGGTGGCGCCCGACCAAAGAGTAGGCGTCCGGGGTCACTTGTTTCTTCAACCCCTCCACTTGCTACGCCAAGTCTCGTAGCCGCCTCTCCAACTCGGTTTCAGGTGCTCGGCCAAATGGCTCCTCGGCCCGAGGGCCGATAGGGTCGATCTCGTTATGGTCGGCCATTTTGTTCAGCTTGGTCCTCACCATCCTTCCTTGTTCTTTTTTCCTCCTGGAAGTTGGACCCACGGGGGCTCCCTTGTTGTTCTTCTCGGAGATGCGAGCTTTGACGCCGGGGAGTATGACGAGATCCTTCTCCTTGTCTCAGCGCGCGTCTTTCAATCGGCTCTTTCCTGTGTTCTCGGACTCTCCTCGGCTGTTCGTCTTCTCCGAGCCGTCCATAAAATACCGACCTCCTCGCTACCGAGCCGGCTGGTTCGATTTCTTGTCCTGTTCGCAGGCTTTGGCTATGCTCTTGTTCATCCCGCCGAGCGCCTCTAGTAGGGCGCGGAGGTGGAGTCTTCTGACGAGACGGGTGTGAGGACGCGGATCGGCTCGGCTCGGCTCAGCCCTACACCGGCCACCATTTTGCTATAAATTTTTCTCTCGCGCATCGAGCCGGGAGGGGCGCGCCGCTGGTTGGCCCATCAGCCCGCCCGGGCCCTCGAGTTCATGAAGGTGTGCAACATCTCGTTGGTGTGGAGCATCTGCAGTTGCAAGTTCATAACCTGTCGATTATTTGCCGGGGCTTCGGGGTCCAAACTCTCCGGCAAGGGTGACGGTGCTAGTAGGCCCATTCCGTCCAGGCATGGCTCGGCCTGTACCCGGCTAGCTGCGGCCGTGGTTAGCATACCTCCCTCATTCCCACTTTCTGGTGGGGGAATGGTGCCCGTGATGGGCTGCACACCCCCTGCCCGAGGTGGTCTTCTGTTTATCCCCTGCCGAGAGGGTTCGGGGGGCGGTGACCGCCTCATCTGTCCTACGGGCTGCGGCTCCTCCGTGCGGGATGTCGAGCCATGCTGCCCTGACCTCGTGTGCACCATTGTTATTGCTCTTGGAATCGGTAGAAACGACGATGCTTGCTGATGTCGTTCCCACAGACGGCGCCAAATCTGTTGCGTGTGAAAACCTCCAATGCTTGGTTCGCCCGCGGATGAGCCTGCAAAAACCAAGCAATGAGCACAAGAGGGCCGGTGTGGCTCCGGCCTAGGACTCTCCGATGCTCAAGTCAGGTCTCCAATGCAATAGCGTAACTGCTAGTAAAAGTGAGATGAGGAATAGTGCTCCATACCTGGGTATTTATAGAGCGAGGAGGAGATGAGACGGTTGGAAGAGTCCTAGTATGGTAGGAGTCCTTCTTTCAGAAGGTTCTCTCGCGTAAAGCGGAGTGGAGAGTTATTTTCGGGGTCGGACTCTTATTAAGGTAAGAGTCCATGTAGAGTGCGATTCTGTGTTGTGCTGGGATCGTGGCTCGATCCTTATCCCGTGATTCTCGAGATGTGCTGACGTGGCCCAGAGATCCCCGGCGGGGTGCTATGGCAGCTTCAGTGGAGGAGGGCTCGGCCTCGGAGGTTGTTCTCGACCGCAAGCTCGGCTAGGAGTCTGGCTGACCTGTATGAGCTCGGCCTCAACCACCGGCCAGCTCGCTCGAGTCTGGCTCTGTCAGATGACTTATCAAAGATGGGGTCAGCCCATTCTCCTGCTCGGCTCAACTCGGTTCTCGGACTGAGGTCGGATCAGCCACGTGGCAACCTCTGATAGGTAGGGTGTTTTATGCCTCATCACTTTGGTAGGGATTCCTGCATGTAAAACATGTAAAAAATATTGTAAATTTAGAATGAATGGAAAGTTTCTAGAAAAAAATCCACCAACTGGCACACTTAATTAGAATTAAAATGAGGAACATTCACGACGTGTTGAGAATTGACCATCCCTAGCTAAGGTACACTACCAGCTATCAATTACACATTAAAGGTCCCACTCCCATCATGCAACAAAACCGACTTTTAAAATGAAGTAAAGTCTATCACAAAACAAATGTGTACTTTTTTTTTTATTAATTAAAAAAAAACATGTACGAATCCATTTAAAAACAAACTCTTTTGCCCCCTTAATTATAATTTAAACAAAGAGTTTTATAAATTTTTTATTATTTTGTGATAAAGATGGATAACAACTTTCCTAAGTCGTCTTAATCTAATTTTTTTGGTAAAAGTCATCTTAATCACAAAAGGCATTATTGCGTTCATAGTGCTTTGAATGCATTTTTTTTATTTCTATTAAACATGTCATCTAATAATAACACGATTTTTATTCAAATGGAATCAATCCACAACACTAACCTTTCTTTTTTTTTTTCGATAAATTTCTCATTACACAAACCCTTTAGCGTGAATTATGAGACTGTCATGGCCGGCATGATCACATAATTTTATATTTTATTGGTTACATTAATCCAATCGATAAAAATAATGTCAATAGTATCCAATTGAAACCTTTTCAATTTGATATAAAGAATGGACCCTCACACAGTATAGAATATTTCAAACAAAATCTCAATATGGGTTTGGGTAACCGCTTGAGTGCCGTCAGCAAAGCACCTCTAATTGTTCACAATACTTTAGCATCAAATCTACAAAGGTATAAATTGATCTCCACTCAATACTTTGATCAAGAAGAATGTAGGGAAATATTTCTCTAACAATGATAATCACTAACTCTTGGAGAGAGAGAGAGTCTGTAATGTTTTGGAGAAATTCTTTCTCTCAAATCTATGAGTTGGTAATGAATTGCGTAATTTTTCTTTTATGAAGCCTATATTTATAGACAAACCCTGATTCCTTTCCTTATTGGGATTACTACTATCAAGTGATGTGATCTTATTGAGATGTACAACAAGGTAGCCTATATTGAGTCATATCCAATCGACTTATTAGAATTATTATACAAAAGTACACTATAATTTTGATAATAGCCATAAAACCCATAATTGATATAAAACATTATGTGTATGTCCCTCCATTTTAAAACTATTCACAATGGACTTCAGAGTATAGAAATTAAATTACTATCACTACCCTTGTCCATTGAATAACTAGTATAACACAACCTGATCATTGATTCGATGACAAAACAATGTGATTAAATGTTGCTTATAAGATAATAGCTAAGATTGTTTCTACATGGCTGGCTTCTATTCTTCCTAACATAATCTCCGAGGAACAAGGAGCATTTGTTCAAGGTAGGTGTATTCATGATAATATTGCCTTTGTGCAAGAGGTGGTCCATGACATCAACAGAAACACTCAGGGAGGTAATGTGGTGTTAAAGTTGGACATGGCTAAGGCGAACGATAGACTGGAGTGGAGTTTCCTTTATGTGGTGCTGGAAAGGTCTGATTTTGCAGCGGAGTGGATTGAGCTTCTTCAAAAAATTGTCGAAAATTGTTGGTTCTCAGTGGTGCTAAATGGAGGACCTGCGGGTTTCTTCAAGTCATCAAGGGGTGTGAGACAGGGAGACCCATTATCACCGGCTTTGTTTATCATGGCTGAAGAGGTAATGAGTAGAGGGTTGAGATCTTTATTTATTGAAGGGCGAGCCAAGTTCTTCCAAGTCCCAAGGGGGTGCCCAGGCGTCTCACCCAGTTTATTTGCGGACGACACTATCATTTTCGCAAAGGGACTAAAAAAATCTCTAAAGCAAATAATGGGCTTTATTGGAAGATATGATGGAGCATCTGGGCAGCTGGTAAACAAAACAAAGAGCTGTTTCGTGGTGGGTGACAAAATGCTAGAGAACAGATGTCGAGTGATAGAGGCGGTAACGGGGTACCAAAGGAAAAAACTGCCGTTAATATATCTAGGAGCGCCTTTGTATGAAGGAAGGCTGCGAGTCAGTTATTTTGAAGATTTTCTAGCAAAGATGTGAAAGAAAATAGTGGGGTAGAAAGGAAAGTTGCTATTTTAGGAGGGAGAATGATTCTTTTAAGGCATGTGCTTTCTTCCATGCCTATTCACGTCGTTGCTTCTCTAGACATTCCAAGATCAATTATACATAAGTTTGATAGCCTGTGTGCAAACTTTTTACGGGGGGAATCAGAGTGGGGAAACTGACACCACTGGGTAGGCTGGGAAAAGGTGTGTCGGCCTATGGATGAGGGTGGACTTGGGGTGAGAAAATTGGAGGATTTAGGGCAGGCCCTACGGTTAAAAGGGCTATGGCGAGTTTTCACTACAGACTACTTATGGTCGTTTTTTTTTAAAGCTAAATTCCTGAAGAACCAACACATGGCGCTGGCCTCTTATAGAATGACATGAACTATTTCCTGGCATCGGGCAGTAAATCTAAAGGAGTTCATGTTCTTAAATTTGAGATGGCTAGTAGGTAGAGGTGAAGTGTTATTTTGGTTGGTCTGCGTTCGGGACCCTGCTGGACCAGGTAGATGGAGCTCACAATCTCAACCTTGACCTGTGGGTAAAGGACGTCTTGAATGGAGATGGCAATTGGGACCAAGAAGTAATACAAAAAATTGATGCTCATCAGGTATAGGACGAACTGAAGTCTATGAAGATCAATCTTTCAGAATCTGAGGACAGGCTAGCGTGGATTCGGGAAAGATCTGGAGTGTTTTCTTTGAAATCGGCGTGGAAGGCAATCAGGCAGCCTAATGTGGAGAGGCCTTTTGCAAAATGGGTTTGGCACCAGGCAGTCCCAACGAAAATTGGATTCTTTGCACGGTAGCTGATTTGTGGAAGGGTGCCCACTGATGATTCCATAATGAGGCTGGGAATTCCTTTGGCGTCGAAATGCCATTGTTGCGGTGCACCAAGGATAGAAACGGCTTCTCACTGCCCAGTGTGGGGAGGAACGACCACTAAAGTACGGGATTTCTACTTAAGATTGATGCAGATAGAGAACATAGCTTTGCAGGAAGTAAGAACCAGGCTATTATTTTGGCAGGGCAACGCTAACAGTAGAAGCCTATGTGGTGTCATTAAGGGTTTAATCCCTTTATTCATTGTCTGGGAATTATGGAGAGAAAGAAATAACAAGAGAAATGGATAGAAGGCTCGACCTGCTCGATCCATTGTAGAGGTGATCAGAGGATGGATCCATGAAATACCTTTTACCCAACGTTGCAAACCCCCATCTTTTCAAGATTCATTGGTGCTGCAATTTTTTGGGTTGGCGTCTCAGCCCCTCGTGGTCAAGGTCCCAATCCCGGTCTAGTGGTGCCCACCGTTTGTTTCTGTCAAGCTGAATATTGATGGGGCGTGCAGGGGGAACCCAGGAATGGGGGGTGGAGGTGCTATTCTCAGAAACGGTGAGGGAAGAGTAGTAGCAGCCTACACCAAGTTTTATGGTGAATGCACCAATAATTTAGCTGAAATGAGAGCTCTAGTGGATGGTCTCATTCTTTGTAGGGAGAAGGGACTCAATAATGTGTATGTCAACTTAGATTCAAGTACAATTGTACGGGGTGCTATGAGCAACCAATGTAATTCTTGGAGGGCTTGGTACTGGTTCAATGAGATGTTATCCCTGATGCAAGAAATGTAGGCGACAGTGGTTTTTAAGTATAGAGAAGGCAATAGGGCAGCAGACTGGCTTGCAAACTATGCATGTGATAGAAAGGAAGACATGATTTTTGCAACAGAAAGTGAACTCCCACGTGAATTACTGCAGATAATCTGGGAAGATGCACTAGGCCTACCTGTCATAAGAAAATAGTGTGGAGGGAAGGATTGAGCTTAGAGAGAGCTGAGTGATGTTAGCCACTATGGCGAGGTTTGGGGTAAGGCGGGAATGTCCCCCCCCCCCCCCCTTGTATTCTGATTCTCTAGTGTTTTTATTGTTAATAAAATGCTAGGGGCTGTCCCAGGTCCTAGAGAATATTCGGGGTAAAAAAAAAAAAGATTAAATGTTTATTAAATAACAATAATTTAATAAAATCTTTTGTAAACACTTTACAATCGATCGAGCTCAGAATTTTTGTCCAATCAAGTTTAGGATTCTCTCTCGAGATATTCACTTACACGAAAAGTGGATAACTTATCAAGCGTCACTTTTGTCCACAAGCAGACACAGTGGACCTAGCATAGTAATGTATAGTCAGTCATATGTAGGCAATAATCTTATATACACTAAAGTACACCATGTCAATCTACAAAGATCTCACAATTCTGGGGAGCACACAACTATCATGAGAACCCATTTACACTAAACATACGGCAATAAATCATGCCGAGTTCTCGAATGTTCGAGTCTAATACACAACTGAAGCGTACCCACATTTGTGTCTAAAATCTCCATTCCCACAAATACACAATGTGGTAACCATGTAAACGGAGTCGATTCCGTCCCTGTAGCTAGTTGCAAACACTTTGATGCTATACCTTTGGACATATAATCACCCATATAAAAGTAAATGCGAATTAATTAGAATAAACAATTTATTTGAATTTGATGAACATTACATCCAACACATACAAGACCTCCCAGACCCGTTTAGGACCTATAGTATGCAGTGAATCATGAATTTTTATCCTCTCCTGTTACAGCACGGTACTGTAACGCATCGTGCGGCGGCTGTAGAGGCCATGTGCACCATGTGGGGCCCATTGTGCCACATGGCCTCTGCAGCGCTGCATGATACGTTACAGCACCATGCTGTAACAGAAGAGGATAACGATTCGTGAATCATAGGCATGTAGTAGTAAAAATGTACAACATGTACTATCTTTTTCTTGGTTGACTTTGTCAATATAAATCATGTGTGCACTAAACATATGAGTACTATGATCCATTACTGCAACGAAATCCGAGGTGCCATTTTATCCATTATTTGACACAATAAATAAACATAAGAGTAAACAAACCCATTTTCCATTTCCTATTTGAGAACAAATTCAATTCTTGAATATAATTTCCATTCCATATGTCACCACAGGTGGATAGAATCTGAATTCTTTAAAATAGACCTCAAATTGCATTATCAAAAGCTTTGGTACAATTTTTGTTTTTTTTTAAAAAAAAAGCAATAAGCAAAGAATATTTCAACAAAGATGGCTCTCCACTTCCTTTTGTTTGGCCGCTTCTGCCTTCGGCTATATAAATTTATATAAATTTTTTTTTCCAGTTCTCGCTTCTATGAAGTTTCTGCTACTTGAAATGTACATTAATGCTTCTTAAAACATGCTTGGAACAGAAGGTTCTTCTAGCAGCTAATTGGAGTGTACTTCTATTGTGGACATGGAGTGCGCATTTATTTATGCATTGCTACAACTGTGTTGAGGAATAAGACTTTGACCAATGAATGAGTCAGTCAGTCTTGGCAGAGTAATGGTTTTCCACAAAATAAGAAGAAGTAGATCCTTCTTCACTCTATATATATAGACCTTGAAGGTTGGGTTATTGCCAGTAGCTAAGTATTTGTCTTAGAGAACCCAGTACCCATCATATCCATGGCCATTAACTACTCCTCCTTCCTTTCCCCTCTTTCAATTGTTCTTCTTTTGTTTCTCTTTGCTGGTTGTTCTTTAGAGAAGGTAGAGGCTTATAGATTTGGAAAACTCCAGACTCATGTTGTTTCACTTAGCTCCTTGAATCCATCCGACGTTTGCCCTACTCCAGCCGAAGGTGATTTTCTTTCAACTTTATGTTTGTGTTTGACAATTTTCTTCTATGTAATTAGTTCTTCAAAGTTTGGCTTTTTGCTGATGACATTGTTGAAGGTGAAAGGTTGGATTTCTGAGAAGGATTACTGGTAGCTTTCCAGTCTTTTATGTAACATCATTTGATTTTTCTTATTTCATACTTTGCTGACCTTAAGCAAAAAAACATGTGGATGGATAGGATCATAGGACAAAAAAAAAATCTGTTCTAATGCATTTGGTTACTAGAAATTTATTTTCATAAGAAAGAGGGCTGTTTTCATTCTTTCTTATCGTTTATCTTTGATCCAATTTCGACAAACCAGTACTCTAAGCTCTCTTGCTATGATTTCAAAAAATATTTTAAGGGGTGATTTCAATTTTGGAAGGTGTTTGGTATGATTTTCGCACTTTCTTGAGGAATAGATTAGGAGCTATTTCACCTATTTGGGAAGAAATCCATTTCATGTTAAACATTTTAATGAACATATGCTTATAATGATGGTAAAATTTTCATTTGACAATTCTCGAATCTTGTATTAAATATATTTCATTTCACTCAATGGAAAGTAACATTTCTAACATTTTTTTAAAGGGAAAAAGAACGTTGCCTGATCACGTGGCTCTAGAACCCAAACATTGGAGCATGTAAAATTACCACCTACCCCCAATGAAATGAAAAATTCTCATCCATGTTGATGCCCCTACATACTCTCATTGGCCCCCACACTAGTGCAAGGGCCAATGAGAGTACATGCAGGAGATCAACTGGGTGAAAATTTCACATTTCTTGGGGTCTAGGCACAAGCGCCATGTAGCCTGCCAATGATTTTTTCCCAATTCAACAATAGGTCTCCCGAAAGGATAATTGGTAGTTTAACTGATCGGGATCCTCTGCTGCCGGAGTGTTGCCTCAGATAGGCAGGGCATGGACCCCACATGAAACCCACCTGGACAGGGTGCTTCGGTAGTGGGTAGGGTGGTCATTTCGCCCCTACCTGTGTGAAGGCACGTACACGCCGGCCGCACGGTCAGTTAGCAGCGGTGGATCCAAAACACTCAAAAAGTCAATAAGATGCCAAGGAAATTAATATAACAGTGTACAAGGAAAGGTTAGGCGGTTACCTCCCCCACCCCCTCAAACAATTATTATATATTAACAATGGTTACCTTCTCAATCTATGCTTTCAGGTTCCGAAATCTTAAGCAGGCTATTGCAAATAACTCGCAAATATGGACCTTGCTCACTATTGAAAGAAGGGAAATCAAAAATCCCAAGTCTTAGCCAGATTCTCACCAACGACCAAACCCGAGTGAAGTCTATCAATTCCAAATTCTCCAACCAACAGTCATCGGTAGGAGATTCTACAGTACAAATTCCTGCCAACTCTGGCGATTCTTATGGGACTGGAAACTACGTTGTCAGGATTGGATTTGGAACACCTGAGCAAAATTTCACACTAGAATTCGATACAGGTAGTGATCTCACTTGGATCCAATGCCTACCATGCAACTCCAGCAATTGCTATTCACAACAAGATCCCTACTTCAATTCTTCTGCTTCCTCCACCTATTCCAACATCTCATGTGGTTCCAATGCATGCACACAACTGCAATCATCAGGCTACGGACAGTCATCTTGCACCACCAATTGCCTCTACCAGGTCCAATATGGTGATGGATCCACCTCTCAAGGGGATTATGTAACCGATACACTAACACTATCTTCCTCTGATTTCTTCCCAAATTTTGAATTCGGGTGTGGTCACAACACCAATGGCCTATTTGGTACTACAGATGGATTACTAGGTCTCGGCCGCCAACCGTTCTCTACGGTATCACAGACTGCTTCAAAATATGGAAAGAATTTTTCCTATTGTCTTCCATCTTCAAGCAGCTCTACTGGTTTTCTTGCATTCGGTAGCCAAGCGGGTTCCTCTTCTACTGCTCAATATACTCCACTGCTAACAAATCCGAATTACCCCTCGTTCTATTTCCTAAATATGACGGGTATAAGTGTTGGAGGACAGAAGCTATCAATTGCAGAATCTGTTTTTACAACTTCTGGAACCATTATAGATTCTGGAACTGTCATCACTCGGTTGGCACCAACAGCCTATTTAGCTCTAAGTACAGCATTTCGTCTAGCAATGTTAAACTATCCCCCTGCGCCATCGTATGCACTATTCGACACATGCTTTAACCTGTCTGGTTACACTACAGTAACAGTACCAAGCATAGTGTTGCATTTTAGTGGAGGTACTGACTTGAATGTTGATCAGTCTGGAATTATAATTCAAGCAACCTCAACTCAATATTGCTTGGCTTTTGCTGGAAACACCCTTCCTACCGATTTGGGGATCCTTGGAAATATGCAACAGCACAAATATGAGGTGGTTTATAATGTGGCAGGAGGAAAGTTGGGATTTGGCGCTGGTGCTTGTAGTTAATAAGAGCCATCCCTTTGTATTATAAAGATAATATGGCCAGAAATCAAGCGAGTGATAGATTAGAAATAGAAATATAGAGGAATAAAGCTGAGATTCAGCCCTAGTATTCCCCCTTTGAATTGTTTCCTCTTCCCTTGGATTTTGTTGTATCCTCCGTTGAATTGTTTCCCCCTCCCCTAGATTTGTTGTATCATACTTTGAGTTGTTTCTTCCCTACCCTGATTTTTTATGTATCATCCTTCTAATGGTTGTTTTTTTTTTTTTTTCTTCGTTGGAGTCTCTCCTCTTGACTAAGCCTATTGGCATTTGTGCCCATTCACAACACTTTAACATCGAATTATCCGCGGAGGTAGGAATTGATCTCCACTCAAGTCTTTGATTGAGAAGAGTGTAGTGGAATCCTTTCTCTTGCAATGTCAATCACCAACTCTGGGAGAGAGAGAGAGTCTGCAATTTTTTTGAGATAATTTCTCTCAAATCTATGAGTTAATAATGAATTATGAAAATTTTATTTTCTTAAGGCTATATTTATAGCCAAACCTTGGTTTCTTTCCTTATTAGGATTACTAGTGTCAAGTGGTGCAATTTTATAAGTCAGCATGCAAAAAGATTCGCTTAAAAAATCCGAAGAGTGCTTGGTTGAAGGCGATTTGGAAGTTGGGGATTCTTTTGAGGACTTGGGTTTGAATGGAGATTCATCCATAAGAAATTACCGGTTGATGAGCTAGTTTCTATGAAAGGGATTTCATTAGCCTCAAGGTATGGGCTATGTGTCAATGTTCGATCTCCCTTTAAACATTTGTTAGGATCTTGATAAAATATTAAAATGATTTTGGTGAAAAGATAACAAAGATAAAGGCATCTATTGGATCAAATGGGGGGGGGGAAACTCTCCTTGAGTAAGAAATTTGGGGGCATGGGCTTTAGGGATTTTGCTTGCTTCAATCAAACCCTTTTAGCCAGACAATGTTGGCGACTTATACAAGAGAACGATGCTCTTTGGGTCCAAGTTTGTAAGAGTCGCTATTTCCCTAATTCCTCTTTTTTGAAGGCTTCTCCTCATTCTAATTATTCTTGGGCGTGGAACAGCCTTTTGAAAGGACACCCTCTGCTCCTTAGTGGCCTACGAAATAAGGTTGGCAATGGGCAACATATTAATATTTACATTGATGGTTAGGTCCTTAGTATCCCGGGTGGTCGTATAGTATCTCCTTCCATTATTAATGGCCCTACGATGGTCGCTGAACTCATCTACCTGCTTTCTCATAAGTGGGATATCTCCTTAGTCCAATCTTTCTTCTCCCAGTCAGAGGCCACCGATATCCTTACCAATCCTCTTAGTCTTCGATCTCATGGTAGAGGTTGGTGGTGGGCTTTCACTAAGTCTGGGGTTTTTAGCATGAAATCTGCCTACTTTGCTGCTTTTGACAACAAAATTGCAGGATCCTTTGAGAGCCCATCTACCTTTAATCCACTATGGTTGAAAATATGCAATTTGGATATTTTGCCCAAGCTTAAGATTCTTTTATGGCGCTGTTGCACTAATAGCTTTGCTGTCTATAGTGCTTTGACCAATAGACACCTCTTGACTATAGATACATGCTCTGTAGAGTCTGAAACTGTATTGCATTTGCTTATGCAGTGTTCATTTGCGGCCTCTTGTTGGAGGGCCTACCCTTTACGCATTTACTTTTCGGACGTCCATGACTCATCGTTTCAAGATTGGATTTCCTTTTTGCTTGGCCGATTTGGCAATTCTACTGATGGTAGAGATATTGCCATCATCTGGGTTTCTGTACTGTGGGCTATTTGGAAAGCTCACAACCATGCAGTTTTTCGTAGGTGTGTCCCGGATCTAAGGAACACTATGTGTACCATAGACATTTTGGTGGCTGATGGCAGGCAAGCGGCCCATAGATCCGAACAGCTTCGTATAGATCCGCCTATGTTCTCTGTGTCCCCTTCCTTTATTGCCAGACTCCTACCATTTCTTTTTCACAGATGGTGCATGGTCTTCTTTGTCTCATAGGGATGGTTGTGGAGTGGTTCTACGGAATAACTCTAGACATTTTTTGGTGGCACAGAGTATTGCTGGTTTTGGTATCTCCCCTTCTGCTATGGAGGCTGAGGCATTGTGAGATAGTGTTTTGTTGGCTCTCTGTTTAGGCTTGCAGCGTATGGTTATTTTTTTTGATTGTCAGGCTCTTGTGGCAGCTTTATACTCTTCGTCTAGAATGGCTGATTGGGCTACTTTGGATATTCTAGCTGAAATAGATTCTATTGTTAGTCAGTTTTTTTTCAGTTCTTTTCCGTTACATTTCTCAGAAGCTCAATACTGAAGCTCATTATTTTGCTGTGCGAGCTTCAAATTTGTTTCTTTCAAATGTTTGGTGGTTAGTGTCCCCCCCCCCTTCTATCCCTATTGTACTCCCAGCACCTTGTTGGAATTCTTCGATTTAATAAATCATGGTAGTGTTGTATTAAAAAAACAAAAAAAAAAAGGTATGAGCTATGCCAAGAGCAGGGTGAGTCTTTCTCGCATGTCTTTTTTGATTGTGAGTTTGCAAAGTTTAGTTGGCGCAAATTGGCAGTCGCCATCCTCTTTAATCAACTAGGTGGATTAGTGGAAGGGGAATGATAATAAGATGGATAGAAACTAGATTCTTTCAAATTGACCTCAAAATTGCATTATCAAAAGCTTTGGTCACTTTATTTATTTATTTATTTTTGTAAAAACTAATGCCACACCTCGAACCTAGAGGATCCGGATAATGACCTGGATATCCTACGATATCCAACAATCCCCAGGATCCAGAAGCAACACTTACATGCAACAAACCACACAAAAAGGGGTAGATAAATAATAAGTAAATATCAAAGAGCGACAGAAGACTTGAACCACCCAAAAGATGAATTACATGATTTATTGTAAAATCCTAAAAACTTGTGTTATAATGTATGCATATTCATTTATGCTCAAAAAAATATAAAGAACTTGATAGTTACACTTCCAAAAGAAAGGGAAATAAAATATCCACAAGATCATCATATATCAGTTAAATAAAGAAGATCTAAAGTTCCATCACAACTCAGAAACACATAATTCAAAAGTACATTCTAGGCCATGCCATTCACCTAGTTGGAATTAAATTAATTTTGAATTGTGGGCTTGGGTACATGTTGTCACATGAGATGTGGTAGTTTAATTATGGAATGATCCATATCATTGTGGGCCCATGCATGATGTTAGAATGTCTATGTGACTATGGGATTGGCTATCTAATAAAATGGATGGCGTGTTTATGCATGTGATGTGTTAGTTTCTTTATAGGATTTTGGGTGGATGTGATGCTTCTCTCTATATCTTTCTCTCTCCATTCTTTTAATAAACAATTGTATATCACGCCATGGATAGCCCAAATGGTGGGTTGGTTTCTCCATGCAGGATTTCTGTACTTATGGAAAGGAAAGTGTATAGAATTTTTCCTAAGTTTCCATTATAGTTTTAGTGGAGATAGGACTCCTAGGGCATGTTGATGTTGATCCACATGTAGCACCCAAAGATTATGGAGATGCAAATCACCAACTTTGAGGACTTGATCAGGCGGAGGAGAGGGATGATGCATGACATCTGGAACATCCTGGCATGATGATGCATGATGAGCACATTTATGTGTGAAATCTTAGGGCATAAAGCACATATTTTATCACATGGGACAAAGTTACTTCAGTGCTTTCTTGTGCTTTTTAGGTTTTAGGTGAATTCTTATGAAAATGGAGCAAACGATGCTAAGAATAGCCGGAAGCGCCCAGGAGTCGAGAAAATCAAGTTTGGATTGAGCACTGAAAGAATCAAGCCAATTAGTCAAATTTGAATGTGATTATAGTGGGCCCCTTAGCATAATTTGAGGTGTTAATAGTATGGATACGTAGCCCGTCGAGTCAGCTTTGTAACGGTTCAAACGACATTTGATTCTGAGTTGAAATGAAGAAGTTATGGCCGTTTCCGTAACAACGCGCGAAAATGGTCTACAGGGGTTTATTTATAATTATTAAAAATCAGCCAGGGACAAAGTAAAGTGGAAGTTCGGATTCGAGGGGTTTTAGTGCAATAATCAGAGGTTATCCTTGCTGTAGCCGAGAGATTCCATTTGGAAGGCTCTGGATAGTCCAACTTCAACTTAATATATCTTGGGCTTCCGAACTCCAAATTGGACGAAATTTGGGTCTATTTTGGGTGATTTTTCACAAGGAATGTAACAGTGAGACCCATATAAGCACCCCATGCTCCACGTTTTTGAAGGACAGAATGGGTATTTTATTTATTCTTGAGTGAAAATCCTAATCATCACCCTTGCTCTATCTCTCCTCCAACTTTTCAAGGGCATTTTTGAAATTCTACTTGGGATAGATTTAATTTGAAAGATATTTTCTCATCTATGAAAGGTTGAAAAGTCAAAGATGCTTTGATCTCATTGTTTAGAGATGATATCTACAAAGAAAAGGAAGCACAAGTTAGAATTAGAAATTTACTTTTCTAGAAATAGAAGGTTTATGTAAACAATATTCTCTTCTCTCCCTCGTGGTATTTTTTCTTTTTTTTTTTTCTTGGGGATCAAGCTTTGTAAAGGAGGAAGGAGAAGGGAATATTTCTCCTACCTCTTCTTTCTTCTCCTCTCCTTCCCCCTATAAATACCTATGCTCTTGGGTTGTAAGAGAGTTAGTTCTAGTTAGTTTTTAGTTAATTTTAAGTTGGTTTTAATTCAGTTTTTAGTTCAATCAATTAGTGAAATTTCTTCTTCTTTTTTTTTGCTCAAGATCAGTACAAATTGTATTAAAAAAGAAAAAGAAAATACAAAAGAAAAGACCAGGCAAACCCAGTTGGATACAGCAACAAGGAGAGGATCGAATCCTCACAATAAAAACACCCAACAACAGCCTAACTGGCTAGCAAAAGCTGAATCTCTACCTCCCTAAAGCATCATCTAACAAAAGGCCATTCAAAGAAGGGGGGAGGGCTGCATTCCAGTAACCTGAACAAGCACCTTTAGCCGCGTATTTCGTAAGGAAATCAGCCACATGGTTTGCTTCACGGAAACAATGGTTGATCTTCCACTCAATGGAGTCCAAGAAAGGCCAAATAGAAAGCCACAACTAACGCACCTGCCACGGAATGGACCTCCCTTGAAAAGCCATCCAAATAGCCATTGAGTCACATTCAATCCACAAGCGGGTGACACCCTTTTCCTTGGCAAGGAGGATGCCATGGAGAACAGTAGAGAACTCAACCAAGAAATTTGACGAAATCCCCAAAAAGATACCCAAAGGCCCAATAGGAACCGCGGTAACATCACGCAAAATCCCACTTGCCCCTGCCCTGCCTGGGTTTCCAAGAGAACACCCATCTGAATTTAGCTTGACCCAGCCACCAGGAGGTCTACTCCACCACACCTCCTAAACAACCTGCCTAGGGCGAGGAAGAATAGGGATATGAAGGAGACGAGCACATAGCAAATCAGCTTGATTTCTCACCAGCCGCTTGAAGGAGAAGGAGATCTCCTTGATGGAGGAGAGCAAGGCATGGAAGGAAGCAGCGGGCTGCCTCTCTATAGCCTCAAACAGACTATTATTACACTCCCTCCAAATTAAAAAAGGAATAAGCACCACTCCAACTGCCCAAGCATTCGGCATAGGCACCACCTTGCTTTTAGAAGACCACCAGGCAAGCAAATCCTCAAACGAGAAGAAATTCGGCCAACCAACACCAAAAAAATTCAAAAAGAACTTCCATAGGCCAATAGAGAAGTCAAACCTCAAGAACAAGTGGGAGAGAGATTCAGAAGCACTATAGCAAAAGACACATCTGGAAGCGAGATGAAGGCCCTTCAACCGCAGCGCCTCTTGGGTTGGGATCTTTCGGAGGACCAATCTCCAAGCAAAGATAGAATGTCGAGGAAGCAAAGAATTGTTCCAAATCACGTTACCCCAAGGGACAACTGGATAAATACTGCGAACACAATCCCAAGCAGACCGAGAGCTAAACTTGCCTGAGATGGAGGGACCCCAGCAGCACTCATCAGTAACAGAGAAGGTAGGGATGGCCACTTTATGGACATCATCAAAAATTTTCTTAAGAACCTCAGATTGGACCGGGGGGAGAGACCATGAAGAATTCTTAATGAAGTTAGAGACTCTAGCCTTCTTGTTAATAAACCAGTCCTCTGGCAACCCTGAGGCCTCAACAATCGAAGAACTCCCAAACCAATGATCATTCCAAAAGTTAATAGAGGTACCATCACCCACAATCCACCTTTCATGGCACTCCACAACAGACCAAGCTCTTCTAACTCCCGGCCAAATAGAAGAGGGAGAGGAAGGGGTTTTAAGGTTCCCATCACCATCTAAAAATCTGCCACGCAAGAACTTACTCACTAGGGAGTTTTCATGCTTGATGGACCACACCAATTTGTAGAGCAGGGCTAAATTCACATCTCTCAATTTCTTGATCCCCAGACCACCTTCCTGATTCGGTCTACACATCAAATCCCACTTGACCATCACAAGCTTCCTTGACTCAATATCACCCGACCAAAAAAAATTTCTGATCCATTTTTCCATAAGCGACACCATGGAAGAAGGCCACCAATAAATGGAGAAATTGTGGACCGGGATGCTAAGCATGATTGACTTCACTAGCTACACCCTACCTGTAAGAGAGAGGAGTTTCCCCTTCCACCCTAACAACTTGCCTTTGAATTTATCCACTAAAGGAAGGACCATGGCCGATGTAACTCTCCCTTTGAAGATCTCAACACTCAAGTACTTTGTAGGGAGGGAACAAAGTGGAATATTCAGCACTTCAGAAATTCTACGCCTTCTCAAGGGGGCTACAACACTGTAAAAAAGTTTACTTTTCTCAAGATTAATTTTTTGGCCTGAAATATTTTAGTACTTTTCCAGGAACTCCTTCAACACCCGAACATACCTGAGAGAGCCATTACAGAAAATAAAAATATCATCAGCAAATAATAAGTGTCCTGGGGTAGCCACCTCCCTAGGACCTCTCCGGGGAAGAATCTGCAGCAAGTCCACCATTCTTTTCAAGCCTCTACACAAGACCTCCTCAGCAGAAAAGAGGGGGGGAGAGGGGGTCACCCTGACGAAGACCCCTTTCCACACCAAAGAAACCAACGGGCCCCCCATTAACCAAGACTGAGATGCGAGTAGAGGAGAGTAGCTGATGAATCCAAGACACCCACCGATCACTAAAGCCAAACTTCTTCAACACTTTGAAAAGGAAACCCCAAGAGAGGGAATCGTAAGCTTTAGAGATATCTACCTTCATGCCAATGCCACCACCTCTAATAGATTTGTGCATCAAATTAGCCAACTCTGAAGCAAGACCGATGTTGGAAAAAATAACTTTCCCTTTCTGAAAGGTCCCCTGTTCTTCAGAGATCAGGCGAGGAAACAAAACACCAAGTCTAGAGGCAAGGAACTTCGAAATGATTTCACAGACAAAGTTCCCCATGCAGATAGGGTGAAACTTCTCAAGAGACACTGCCCCCTCCACCTTAGGAATCAAGGAAATAAAGCAGTTGTTTACCACTTTAGGAATGATACCTTCTTTGAAAAAGCTGAAAACAGCCCAGCAGACATCCCTCTCAATGATATCCCAATAATTCCTGAAGAAGAAACCCTGAAAACCATCAAGACTAGGTGAGCTATCAGGATCAACATCTTCTTCTCTTCTTCTAGTTTTTGGCTTTCTAAGTTCTAGTTTGATTTCATGCTTTCAATTTCATGGTTGTAATGCTTTTGATTCATGCTTTAATTTTATGTCTTCAATATGGTTGTAATAATTCTAGTTTAGTTTTAAGCTTTCTAGTCTAAGTTCCTAAGTTGATGACAAGACTTGGAGATTTAGAAGAGAAAGCCATGCAAGGTTTGTTCAAGTATTCAAGCACATCAAGGTATCTCATTCTCTATACTCTTAATCTCATTCTCCCTCTCCTCTATCTCTCCCTATCTTCTTCTTCTTCTCTCTCTATTTCTTTTATTATTTTTTTTATATGGTTGTGGTTTGTGGATGCACTTTTATTCCCTTATTTCTTTTTATGTGGTTATTATGTATGGCAGCATTTTTATTCCTTTCAATTCACTTTAGTTTGATAGGTTAGATGCACATACGTTAGGACGCCAATTTAATCCCTTAATTTTGTTAGATGCTTATGAGTTAGGATGCATTAATTTTTATTAGTTTAATTAGTTTAAGTTAACACTTTAATTTGGTTTACTTTACATTACTTTCAAGTTAGTTAAATAGATCAGCATATATCTCCTCGTGTTCAACCCGTACGCTTACGGTATTATTTTAACTCAAACAAGTTTTTGGCGCCGTTGCTGGGGAGATTATTGTCCACTTTATTTTTATGATTTTTAAGTAGTTCGAAGTGTTATAGTTTTTTTTTTCTCTTCTTTTATTCTTCTTAAAAAAGAAAAAAAAAATCAGTTTTTGAAAACCTCTTCTTGTTTCTTTTCTGTTTCAAATAGTGTATGCCCAATCTAAAGTCCTTCATATGCTTCAACCCTCCATCTTTTGGTGTCCCTCATAGGATTAAGCTACCTATGACACTACATCTTGACTTGGTTGGGTGGATTGACATGTGACTTACATTTGGAGGTGACCACTTTTGATAACAGGAAAGCGACATAGTGAGAGCGTTGGAAATATAAACGTATAGTAGACCTCCACTCAACATCAGAATCCACTTGGAGTCGCCCGTAGGCGGCTATAGAAGACTATACGGGTTCCCTTGCTGTCAACCTATATGGCATCGTTACAGCTTTTGAACCATTGTTTCGATTTTTAAGGGATAGATTCACTATCTACCTTGGACTCCCTCTTGTTTTTAGTGATTTTTTCTAGTCCTTTTATTTTTCTTTAAAAAAAAAAAAAAAAAAAAAAGAGACTTCAATTTTGGATAGGTGGTTGGTTTATGCATGTCTGCAATAATGGGAGATACACCTCCACCGATGACTTTGGGGTAAAGGTGGAAACAGGCTAAGGCACATATGACTTTGGGGGAAAGGTTTAAATAGGCTAGGGCGATCAAAAGTAGTGAGTTAGAGAATCACTTTGCACCATCCCAGTATAATTTTGTTCCCCAATCCAACTATGGGCTTTTAGAAAATTTTGATTGGTCACATCCCCAAACTATCCATGTTATGGACGGATGTCCTAATCTGTATGGGGGGAGCTATGGTGATGAGCATGTGAGTCCTCTATTTCAGTACAATTCTTTTGGCACTTACAATCAAGGGTGGAGTGATCATCCTAATTTCTCGTGGGATCGATGGAATAACCAAGCTGGACCACCCAATTTCCAATATCATGGTCAGTTTGGTCCTCCAATGCCTAGGAATAACCAAGCTGGACCACCCAATTTCCAATATCATAGTCAATTTGGTCCTCCAATGCCCAACCCTCCATTAAATCTCCATGAACCACCTCTCCTTACACCATATCAACAACCCCCTGAGTTTCAAAACATGGGTGAGGAGGCCAGAATGAGTGAGCTTGATAGGAACGTTGCCTTGTTCGTAGAAAGTAGTAATAGAATGGAGAAGCAACTCTCTCAACTGATCACCGTGTTACTTGAGGAGGGAATGGGTAAATTACCTAGTCCGCCTGAACCTAATCCATGTTACCAGATTCCAGTTCAGAATGAACCACCCCATCCCCAGTTTAATGACATTGCCAGTCCACCACCCCAGTTTGAAGTTAATGAGAGTCAACCCCAACAAAATGATTTTCAAGATGATTTATTTGTTGAGATTGAGTCTCCTGAAGATGTTAGTGAAGTGAGGTATGATGAGCTACCTGGGGAAGTCCACCTTTTGCCTGAAATTTTTGATTTTAGTCAGCTCAGTGTTTTTATTGATTTAGAATCAGATGTTCATGATAGCATAAAAACCCTAGAAATTCAATCTCCCTCTCCCCTTTTGGAAAACCCAGATGATTGTCATTTTGAGGATTCAATTGTCCCATATGTTGATTTATCCAAACCTTCTAGGTTTAATGATTTTATTGAGGAGGACAATGTTAGTCATGATGCTCTTCAAGGATATAATTGTGATCCTTATTTGGCAAACCAAATTATGCAAAGGGGGGATAAGTTGTATTGCTAGGATTGATTTGAGTAAACCTCCTATTTTTTATGATTATTTGGATGAGGTTATTCATAATCCTTTTTATGCTTACTGTGATCCATTCTTGGTTGGTTTTTGCGATAATGGCATGTGTTCTACATTGCAAATGGGAGAGAATGGAAGGATTTATGACCTGAGTTTCAATGCCTTCATTTTTCACTGTCCCATGAGGATAGATTTTACTATGGGGTATTACTCATGTGTGCTTAACTTCCATCTTATGTCTCGCTTTACTAAAATTCATGGTCGAGTATTTTCTAGTTCTGAAGCTCTTTCTACATTTACTGGCCATGGATTGAGATTTTTATTGCTGCTCCTAGCACTTTTTGTAGAGCTCATGACTCTTCATGATCCTCCTTGTTGATTATATCTGGTAAGGCCCCTCATCTCACCTCTTGTCCTTATTCTTTCTTTTCTGCATGCATTGAGGACACTGCATGAATTAAGTGTGGGGGGGTGTGTTGGACTTAATTACTGACTTTTGATTACGGCGGTAGTTTTGGTTTTGTGCATAAGTCTCTTTGATTGCGAAGTGAGAGAAAGAGGGAATTAGATGCCCCAGCATGCGAAATAATAAAAAATCTCTTTTCAAAGACGGTAGTTGGTTTGTATCCGGTGATGGGGATTGAGTTTGAAAATATGAGTGCTACTTCATTTGATGGTTAGATTCCTCCATGTATTTTATGGACCCCTTGATCTTTTGGCTAGTAGTTGAGACCAATTTATTTGTGGCAAGGCAAGGCAAGGCATGAAAGTGAAAGTGAATGAAAAAAAAGAAGAGAGAAACAGAAAGAAAAGTGGAATTCCTTGAGACTAGACAGAGCACTGTGCCTCATGAAGCAGGGTGACTTGATCGAAATTCCTTGGAAGGAAACTCAAAAAAAAAACTCTTGCATCAATGTCTCAGTGTCTTATGGATATATGCAAAAACCGAAGCTACCAAGTATTTGGGTGTCTGGTGTATGCTCCACCATGTTATTCAGAGAACAGTAGTGGAGTAGAAATGGAGTTTGTGGTTGAGAAAGAAAGAAAAAAAAAAAATCTTTTGCCTTAATGCCTGAAAAGAAAGTATGGTAAAAAAATACTCAAAGCCTAAGTCTTTGGTTCCATCGATACTATGAGTGGTTTACCTGAAGATGAGTAGTGTTCAGAAAATATGATGAGACCCCTTAATCTTGATATATGTTAGTTGCTTGAATTGATGTGGGGTGATAACATTCAAGTGTGGGAGAATCTTTAGCTCCTTGATCTTTAGTTGAGTATTTATTTGAGATTCTGTGTACTATCTTACTTATGCCATGAGAAAAATTTACATCATTCTTTTTGATTTATTGAATTTGGATGTACATTCACTGCAAACACCCACGAGACAAAACTCATCCACTAGGGGTAACCTAGGGGTTTAAAGGCTTGTGCTAAGTGTAACCGTGATTCCTACGAAAATGAGTTAGGATTTTTGCATTCTAGATTAGTTTTTCTTTTGCTTTACTTGAGGACAAGTAATGTTCAAGTGTGGGGGAATCTGATGAGCACATTTATATGTGAAATCTTAGGGCATAAAGCATATATTTTATCACATGGGATAGAATTACTTCGGTGCTTTCTTGTGCTTTTCAGGTTTTAGGTGAATTCTTGTGAAAATAGAGCAAAAGATGCTACGAATAGCTGGAAGCGCCCAGGAGTCGAGAAAATCAAGTTTGGATTGAGCACTGAAAGAATCAAGCCAATTAGTCAAGTTTGAATGTGATTACAGTGGGCCCCTTAGCATAATTTGAGGTGTTAATAGTATGGATGCGTAGCCCGTCGAGTCAGCTTCCTAACGGTTCAAACGACACTTGATTCCGAGTTGAAACGAAGAAGTTATGGCCGTTTTCGTAACGACGCACAAAAATGGTCTATAGGGGTTTATTTGTAATTATCAAAAATCGGTTGGGGACAAAGTAAAACGGAAGTTCGGATTCGAGGGTTTTTAGCGCAATAATCAGAAGTTACCCTTGCTGTAACCGAGAGATTCCATTTGGAAGGCTCCGGATAGTCCAACTTCAACTTGAGATATCTTGGGCTTCCAAATTTCAAATTGGACGAAATTTGGGTCTAATTTGGGTGATTTTTCGTAAGGAATGCAACAGTGGCCCATATAAGCACCCCATGCTCGACGTTTTTAAAGGATAGAATGGGTATGTTATTTATTCTTGAGTGAAAATCCTAGTCATCACCCTTGCTCTCTCTCTCCTCCAACTTTTCAAGGGCACTTTTGGAATTCTACATGGGATAGATTTATTTTGAAAGATATTTTCTCGTCTATAGAAGGTTGAAAAGTCAAAGATGCTTTGATCTCATTGTTTGGAGATGATATCTACAAAGAAAAGGAAGCACAAGTTAGAATTAGAAATTTACTTTTCTAGAAATAGAAGGTTTATGTAAACTATATTCTCTTCTCTCCCTCTTTGTATTTTTTTTTTTTGGTTTTCTTGGGGATCAAGCTTTGTAAAGGAGGAAGGAGAAGGGAATATTGCTCTTACAATATTTCTCCTACCTCTTCTCTCTTCTCCTCTCCTTCCCGCTATAAATACCTATGCTCTTGGGTTGTAAGAGAGTTAGTTCTAGTTAATTTTTAGTTAATTTTAAGTTAGTTTTAATTCAGTTTTTAGTTCAATTAATTAGTAAAATTTCTTCTTTTCTTCTTCTAGTTTTTCGCTTTCTAAGTTCTAGTTTGATTTCATGCTTTCAATTCCATGGTTGTAATGCTTTTGATTCATGCTTTAATTTTATATCTTCAATATGGTTGTAATAATTCTAGTTTAGTTTTAAGCTTTCTAGTCTAAGTTCCTAAGTTGATGACAAGACTTGGAGATTTAGGAGAGAAAGCCATGCAAGGTTTGTTCAAGTATTCAAGCACATCAAAGTATCTCATTCTCTAAACCCTTAATCTCATTCTCCCTCTCCTCTATCTCTCTCTATCTTCTTCTTCTTCTCCCGCTATTTCTTTTCTTATTTTTTTTTATATGATTGTGGTTTGTGGATGCACTTTTATTCTCTTATTTCTTTTTATGTGGTTATTATGTGTGGCTGCATTTTTATTCCTGTCAATTCGCTTTAGTTTGATAGGTTCGATGCTCATGTGTTAGGATACCAATTTAATCCCTTAATTTTGTTAGATGCTTATGAGTTAGGATGCATTAATTTTCATTAGTTTAATTATCTTAATTTAACACTTTAATTTGGTTAATTTTGAATTAGTTTCAAGTTAGTTAAATAGAGTAGCGTATATCTCCTCGTGTTCGACCCGTAGCTACGATTGACCTGTACGCTTGCGGTATTATTTTAACTCAAACAATGCACCCATGATTCATAGAAAGTTATTAGTTTTAATCTTTATAGGAGGGTTTAATTGTCACTTCTATTTAAAATTGTGCCATCCCATAATCACTTTAATTGTTGCTATCCATGCATGATGTGAGAGTTGTTATTATCCCTCTTTAACGATAATACATGTATGATAAGGATTAATCTAATCTGGTAGATCAAATCTATGGCCTCCCATTGAGGATAAATATAGAAGTTGTGTGATATCGCCTCGCTGATGCCGATAGGATAAGGCCCAGTTTGTATCACATAATTATCTATTTTTATCTCCTTTTGGATAAGTTAGCATATGGATAGTGAGGGGGCACTGTGACTGGAGTTTGTGTCAGCCGATAGAATCTGGACAAGACTCTTAGGTGGCTGAAAATATTGGAAGCCCTAGGGGTGGATAGCATAGTCCACATTGCCAAGGTGTGTGTAATGGCTCCCGCTATGGTAAGTTATGCATGCAAGGGTGGTAGGTATCCAATTCACTTTACAAGTCATGAGAGAGACTTGAATTGTGAAAGACCATTGATGATGATTGCTCGCATTTATTATTTTGTCGATGGATATTAATTCATGTGATCAAACTTGTGCATATGTAGATTGGGATTACAATGGTTGCCGTTAATTCAAATTTATTGGCCCTTATAAGTGATTCAAAATTAACCGGACCGAACTACGTTGACTTGTATCGGAGCATAAAGATGCTCCCAATTGCAGAAAAACTCGTCAGTGTTCTTGATGAGGAACCTCCCCAAGAACCCCACCAGGATGATGACCATAAAAGTCATAGATTACTATTAGAATAATTGCACAAAAGTGCACCTTAGTTTTGATAATAACCATAAAACCCATAATTGATATGAAACATTACGTGTATGTCCATCCACTTTAAAACAACTCACAATGAACTTCAAAGCATAAAAATTAAATTACTATCACTACTCTTGTCCATTTTATTTTATTTTTTGCTGCTAGATATCAACAAAGAATGAATTAGAATGAGAAAAAAAAAATTACAAATGATTAATGTCCTGGCATCCCCAGACGAATACCAAAAACAGAAATAGGGCTATAAGACCCTAGCAACAACATCTTAGAAAGGGCGCCCCATAGCATCATCTAAAAGCAAGGCATTAATAAAGGAGGGAAATCAGACTCCCAAATAAACAAACGAACACCCACCCTTAGCCGAGAACTTTGCTAAAAAATCTGCCACAAGGTTTGCTTCCCTGAAACAATGGGGCATCTTCCATTGAATGGAGCTAGAGCTTAAATAAGGTTGAAGACTATTCTAGACTTGCTGCATAAACCAAGGAATTGACCTTGACTAGAAGGCCACCATGACTACACTGGAATCACAATCGATCCAAAGCCATTGAACACCCAACTCTTTTGCAGCTTGAATTCCATGCATGATGGCCATAAATTCGGCCACAAAATTTGATTTAACACCAAAAAACACACCAAACATCGAGACAGGAGCTGCTTGGTCATTTCTCAATACACCGCCAGCACCAGCTCTACCAGGGTTCCGAAGAGAGCACCCGTCTGAATTCAACTTCATCCAACCGCTGGGCGGTCTAAACCACCATACCACCCTAATCATAGGAGCAGCCTTAGGGATTAGGGGAATCTGAAGCCTTCTAGCACAAATCAGGTCCTGAGTATTGCTCACAGGGTGGGAAAAGGAGACAGAAATTTCTCTAAGCAAGTTGAACATAACTCGGGCAACTACCCCCACCGGTCTAGCTGACCAATCAAATTTCCTCATGATGAACCATAAATCATCCCCACCAATCAGGAGATGACACGTGTCCCTAAGAAAGTCGAAGATCCACCTGAACGTCCTCTCCTCCAAGGCAACGTACTCCAACGGGATACAAGTACGAGTTAGATTACACTACGTCAGCAACAAGATGAATACCTCTGCAGGACTCCGGAGCCTGGCTTACTACTCACGTAACCCAGAACCTAGTCATCCGAAAGGATCTATCCATCTAAGAAGGATAACCCTACTGGGACTCTAAATCTCACCGGAAGACGACCAACCAGAGAGGAGCCCTGTTACTCAGGGAAACCTCCACCTACGAAGAAGACTCCACATCAACTAGGGACTCTCCACTCCGCTATGCACTACTATAAAAGAGAAGGTATCTCACACCCTCAACTCATCTGGAATAATCACTATTCATCTATTTGCTCAGGAGACATAACTTTGGCATCGGAGAGCCTTAGGCCGGAACCACATCGGTTCTCTCTGGTGACTTCTTAGTCCTCTTGTAGGTGACGGCACTCACAGGACGTCCCGGCCATTTCCTGACACAACAGATTGGCGCCGTCTGTGGGAATGATGCTAACCATCATACCTACTAGCTCGCTTCATACTTATACAATGCCGCCACGTAGGAAGACTACCTCCACCAACAATGTTGCAAGGAACGGATCACCCCCTCTAGAGTGCTCTCATCGCAGAGCCAGTGGCCAGGACCATGTCCCTCTAGAGGAAGAGATCCCTCACGATGACCAAGTCACGGTCGACGAGCCCAACAACGTCCCTGTAAACGACGTAGTGGTGGAGGTGGTACCTGACCCCAATGCACCAGGCACCGTGGGTCAGATGAATGACCTGCAGAGACAAATCCTCGATGAACAACGACTCTTTCGAGACTACCTAAGGCAGCGGGCCACATCCCACTGCCGTAGAACATCGTCATCATTAAGGGCAGAGCCTGTACCACGACAAGAATCAAACCCTAGGAGGTCTTCTCCCAAGGGTGATGGATCGAAGAGAGCTGCAGGGAGAGCAAGTCTTGTGCACCAGCAGGGGGACCCTCCGCAGCATCCCAGAAGGTCGGCAGACCTCCCTGTAAGGTCAGAGCGTGGGAGGACACCAACACCTAGGATAAGGGTGCCAAGCCCAGAGAGATCAATCTGGAGGTCCGTGTTCGAAGGTCGACTGGGAGGAAGTCCCATACCACCAAGTAGCCAAACCTACAGGGAGGAGAGCCACTCACCTTCGCATCAGGGTTCATCATGGCGTGACCACTCACCATCCCGCCAGCACTCAAGGTGGGAGGGGACATCAAGGAGAAGTCGTGAACGAGGTCGTAAGGAGCGTCCTGCTGGATATGAAGGACAGACACAAGAGGAAGAGTTGGACCAGAGACTCCGAGACCTGGATGAGAAGCTGGAAGGGTTGAAGAGGCAGACCCGAGGAGAGACCCACTCCGTACCTGGACAACACCCGTTCTCAACAGAGATCATGTCAGCCACACTCCCCTCCAGGTTCCGACTGCCTACCTTTGAACTCTACAATGGAACCACGAACCCTAATGACCATATCAACTACTTTAATGGCATGATGACGCTGTATGGTAGGTCAGACATGATCTCCTATCGGGCATTCCCTGCATCCCTCAAGGGTGCAACCACCTCATGGTTTTCCAGGCTACGACCGAGGTTGATAGGTTCTTTCATAGAGCTGTGCGAACAATTCGTCACCCATTTTCATAGTAGCGTCAAGTAGAAGAAGACCACCGTCAACCTATTGAATGTGGTACAGAACCCTGGGGAATCTCTTAGGGAGTATGTCAGTAGGTTCACCAAAGAGTCCTTGGAGGTTTGAGACCTAGATGACCAGACCCAACACGCCGCCTTGGCAGGAGGCATCAGAGACCTAGAGCTGATCATGGACCTGGTACTCCATGAGACCAAGACAATGAGAGAGCTCCTGAAATGGTGCAATCTATTCGCCAACATGGCCGAAGTACTACAGGCTAGGAAGAAAGTGATAGAGGCCAAGCCCCAAGACAATAAGAGGTCAGCACCGGATGATCATAAGGAAGGCAAGCAGAAAAGGACCGAGCGCTGGCACAAGAAGAACGATCTTCCCTCCAGAAGAATTGATCGTTGTCCTGAGAGAAGTGAAAGAGCTAACAGCCCTGAGTTCACACAGCTGAACACTACCCGGTCACAAATCCTCATGTAGATCCAGGATCGTGACCTGATCCGGTGGCCACGACCCATGTTAGCAGGACCTGAGAAGAGAAACCCTAACAAGTATTGCCTCTTCCATAAGGAGAATGGGCATGACATAGAGGACTGCTTCCAGTTGAAGAGAGAGATAGAAAGCCTTGTAAGGGCAGGGAGCTTAAACAGGTATGTGAAAGGAAGGGGTGATGGCTGTTCGGGTCAGGCAGACAAAGGTCGTGACCGAGAAAGAGAAGAACCAAGGAGAGAGGAAAGAAGGACGGATCGAGAGAGAGACCGCCCAGAAGGGCGGAGAGATGCAACAGAACAGAGTGGCACCAAGGGAGCCCCCATCCTCACCATACTAGGGGGACTGGGGCAGGAGTCCACCCGGAAGGCCAAAGCCCATACCAGGTTTGTTGGAGTTGCAGAGAAGCCAAGCAAGATTGCCAAGACCGAGACAGTGATCTCCTTCTCGGAGGAAGACCTAGAAGGACTGAGCTTCCCACATGAGGATGCACTGGTGGTATAGGTGGAGGTAGCCAACCGACCCGTACATAGGGTACTGATAGACACAGGGGCATCGGTAGACTTGCTCTCCCTAAATGCCTACCGGTAGTTCGGGTTCGGAGACAATCAGCTCAAGCCAGAGCCTACCTACCTCTATGGATTCTCCGGTGCAACCGCCTCCATTAGAGGTACCATAGAACTACTCGTCACGTTCGGAGTGCACCCCCAGCAAGTGACGATCATGGTGAACTTCATGGTTGTCAAGTCTGTGGTGTCATTCAATGGCCTCCTAGGGCGACCCTCCCTGATAGCCCTTAGAGGAGTTGTGTCACCACTCCACCTGAAGGTGAAGTTCCCTACTGAGAATGGGGTAGGCGAACTTTGGGGAGATCAGAAGAAGGCAAGGGAGTGTTACGCAACCATCATGAAGAAAAATAATGGTAACACCCGCAGAATGGCACTCTGCATAGAGAATCTGGTCAGCGACTAGAGAGATGAATTGATAGAAAGAAGGGGTAGGCCAGTAGAGGATCTTGTCCCATGGCCACTCAGCAAGGATGGCCCCTCTAGGGTTGTACGGATAGGCTCACTGTTGAGCGACGTGTAGAAGAACGAGTTGGGGCATCTCCTCCAAGGGAACGTGGATGTCTTTGCATGGTCGACCTCCGACATGCCTGGCATACCATGTTCCATAGCAGAACATTGCCTGCATGTAGACCCGACCCGGAAGCCCGTCCAGCAGAAGAGGTAAAATTTTGCCCTGGATCGACAAGCAGCCATCAAGGAAGAGGTGGAGAAACTCAGCCAATTTGGGTTCATCAAGAAGGAAAAATTCCCCACCTAGCTGGCGAACGTAGTCATGGTGTTGAAGCCCAACGGTAAGTGGAGGATGTGTGTTGATTACACCTATCTGAACAAGGCATGCCCAAAGGACGAGTACCCCCACTGCCCCGGATCGACCTGTTGATCGATGCTACTGCTGGCCATGAGATGCTGAGTTTTATGGACGCCTACTCCGGATACAACCAGATCCTCATGCATGAGGACGATGAGTTTTACACCACCTTCTGGACAGGCACAGAGAGCTATTGCTACTGTGTCATGCCGTTCGGGCTGAAGAATGCAGGGGCCACCTACCAGAGGATGGTCAACAAGATGTTCGAGGAGCAAATCGGGCGTAACATGGAAGTGTACATGGACGACATGCTTGTGAAAAGCACCCAGGCCCACCGGCACCTAGCCGACCCAAGGAAGCCTTCACAGTACTGAGAAGGAACCAGATGAAGCTAAACCCTGCCAAGTGTCCCTTTGGTGTAACGTCAGGAAAATTCCTGGGGTTCATGGTCTCAGTACAGGGAGTAGAAGCCAACCCATCCAAGATCAAAGCCATTCGGGAGATGTCAAAGGTTGAATGGTAGGGTGGCAGTCCTTTCAAGGTTTGTGTCACGGTCAGGAGACAAATGCTTGCCATTCTTCAAGACATTGAAGAACCTCCGGAGCCCAAAGGACTTTACGTGGACAGAGGAGTGCTAGAAGGCGTTTGAGGAGTTGAAGGGGTACCTGGAAAGCCCACCACTACTCGGGTGGCCAGAGCCCAATGAAGATTTGTAGGTCTACCTGGAGGCTACCCCGATCGCCATAAGCGCAGTACTCCTGAAGGAAGAGGGCAGGGTCCAGTGGCCTATCTACTATGTCAGCCACATTTTGATCGATGCAGAGACCAGGTACACAAGGATCGAGAAGGTTGCTTATGTACTGGTGATGCCAGCAAGGAAGCTACGACCATACTTCCAAGTCCACACCATCATAGTCCTTACTGACCTGCCCCTGAAGAAGGTACTCCACAAGCCAAATGTATCCGGAAGACTCATAGCCTGGGCGGTGGAACTGAGTGAGCATGACATCAGATTCCAACCACGGACTGCCATCAAGGGCCAAGCCCTGGCAGACTTAGTCGCCAAGTGCACCCTACCCGAGACAGACCTGGAGGCAGATGAACTAGAGGAATAGGACTGCGGATCGTGGGAGATGTTGGTGGATGGCTCAAGTAACGCGGTAGGAAGTGGGGCTGGCCTCATACTTACTAGCGCCGAGGGATTCCGGATCCAGTATGCACTCCGATTCACCTTCTCGGCATCCATCAATGAAGCAGAGTACGAGGCACTACTAGCTAGACTCTGGGTTGCCAAGGCCATCCAAGTAACACACCTATCCATCCGGAGCGATTCTCAGCTCATCATGAACCAGGTGAATGGAGAATATGAGGCAAAGGACTGATCCAGGGGTTCGTGAAGTTCTAGATGGTTCGCATTCCTAGGATCAAGAACACGACAGCTGATGCTCTATCCAGGCTAGCCAATGATGAGTTTCGGGACCTAGTAGGAGCAGTGTACATTGAGGTGCTGTATGAACTAACATACCAGGAAAAGCAGGTTAATACCATAGAGGAAGGGCCCAGTTGGATGGACCCCATACTTGACTACATACAGAACGACACCCTAACGGAAGACAAGGTTGAGGCAAGAAAGGTCAGGATGAGAGCTGTGAAGTACACCGTCCTGGATGGAGTACTATACAAGAGGGGGGTCACGGCACCACTACTCCGGTGCCTGGGACCCAAAGGAGCCAAGTATGCCCTGACGGAGGTCCATGAGGGGATATGCGGAAGCCACATGGGAGGACTAGCCCTAGCCTACAAGGTCCTACGTCAGGGATTCTACTGGCCACGAATGCAGGAGGAGGCCATACGGTACGTGAGGAAGTGTGAGCAGTGTCAGTTGTTCGCCCCTGTACCCCATCTACCCACGACCAAATTGACATTGATCCTCAACCCCATACCCTTCGCCATGTGGAGGATGGACATCTTGTGCAACTTCACTGCAGCCTCCGAAAATAGAAAGTACCTAGTCGTCGGTATTGACTACTTCACCAAGTGGGTTGAGGCCAAGCCATTGGCCAAAATAACTGAGAACGAGATGGAGAAGTTTGTCCACGATGATGTTATCTACAGGTTTGGGGTGCCAAAGATTCTAGTCTTAGACAACGGCAAGTAGTTCAACAATCCCAAGTTTAGAGAATTATGCCAAAGCTACAACATTGACTATCGGCCTATCTCGGTAGCATACCCACAGGTCAATGGTCAGGTGGAGGTGACTAACAGAGCCCTACTGGAAGGAGTCAAGAAAAGGCTAGAAGGAGCCAAGGGGAAGTGGGTCGAGGAGCTACCAAGTGTTCTATGGGCATACCGAACCATAGTACGGACACCCACAAGAGAAAACCCCTTCCGCCTGGCATATGGCACAGAGGCACTGGCACCGGTAGAGGTGCTCGCCATGACCCATAGGGTACTGCACTTCAATGAGAGAACCTATGTCGACGGGCTCTGGGCAAACTTGGACTTCATCGATGAAATCCGGGAGAAGGCACTGCTAAGAAACGTGGCCTACTAGCAACGAATTGCTAAGTACTACAACGCCAGGGTCAAGGAAAGGCTATTTCACTAGGGCAACCTGGTACTGAGATGGGCAGGTGCATCAGAGCCAAGGAAGGAAGGAAAGTTGTCATCCAACTGGGAAGGACCTTACGTAGTCTCCAAGCAGATACGTCCAGGGACCTACCGCCTGAAGACTCCGGGGGGCAAGAAGATAGACCGCACCTGGAACTCGAAACACCTAAAGAAGTACTACCAGTAAGGAGAACCCCAGCAATAGCAGTAAAGCAACACCGGAAGCATCACCGAAAAAGCTAGTAATAGAGTCGGCAGTCAGCCAGGTAGCAGTAGCAGAGTTGGCAGTCAACCACAATTTGGATTTTCAATGGCAATTTGAAATTTTTTATTTATGAAAGAAGTCTGGTGATTTGATTGCAATACGATTGTCTACTCATGCTTGTTGACCGACTACCACCAAGACCAAGGTCCGATGACCACCGAGGCCCATAGGCCACCAAGGCGTAATGCCACCAAGGTCTGTTAACCACCAAGGCGTAATGCCACCAAGCCCCGTAGGCCGCCCGGCGCAAGGTCCGATGACCACCTAAGCACAAGGTCTGCTGACCACCAAGGCGCAATGCCACCAAGATCTATTGACCACCAAGGCGTAATGCCACCAAGGTCTGTTAACCACCAAGGCGTAACGCCACCAAGGCCCGTAGGCCACCCGATGCAAAGTCTGATGACCACCAAAGCGCAAGGTCCGCTGACCACCAAGGCACAATGCCACCGAGGCCCGAAGACCACCAAGGCATAATGCCACCAAGGTCGGTTGACCACCAAGGCGTAACGCCACCGAGGCCCGTAGGGCACCCGGCGCAAGGTCCGATGACCAAAGGTCCATTGACCACCAAAGCGCAAGGTCCGTTGACCACCAAGGCACAATGCCACCGAGGCCCGAAGGCCACCAAGGCATAATGCCACCCAGGTCCGATGACCACCGAGGCCATAGGCCACCAAGACACAATGCCACCGAGGCCTGAAGGCCACTAAGGCCCGCAGGCCACCCAGGTCTAATGACCACCAAGGCCCGTAGGCCACCAAGGTCCCATGACCAATAAGGCACAAGGCCACCCAGGTCCCCAAGATCGAATAACTACCAAGGTCAATAGACCATAAGTGCCAACAACAACAAGGAGCAATACATGAGGAAGATGATGTACAACACCCGGAAGGGAAACTACTTACTTAGGCGGTACTTCCCCCACTTCAAGCCGTCAACTCGAGAGAAGGGAAAATGAACTGGAATGACCAACAAGTGAACCCATAAGATGACAGGCCATGGACATGGATGAGGTTTAAGGCTTGAGGTTTGAGGTCGAGGTCCGACGTCCGAGGTCGAAGTTCGTGAGGGGTTGAGGTTAAGGTTCGAGTAAAGATGTGTCTATGGCCAAAGACCAAGTCGACTCAATACAAAAAAAAAAAAAAAAGGGGCCACGACCAAGGCCCGTAGGCGAAGGGCCATGGACATGGGCAAGGTTTGAGGTACGAGGTCGATGTCCGAATGCGAGGTTCAAAGGCCGAGGATGAGGTTCGAGGTTTGAGGTACAAGGTCAATGTCCGAAGATGAGGTTCAAAGTCCAAGGATGAGGTTCGAGGTTCAAGGTTAGAGGTGGAAGTTTGCGAGGGGTCAGGATACTGGTAACATGACCTGACCTACTAGCAGGGCCAATGGCAGTAGGCATCGCCCCAGAAGACCTATGACCTCTGCCAGGGCTAGGGATGCTGGAAGGTCCCACTTCCCCATCACTAGTACTAGGGGAAGGCAGTAGTGACAAGGTAGTACCCGCAGGGGAGGATGACCCAGACAAAGACCCCCCAAGAGGCACAAGCGGGCCATGACCTATCACATGACCGTCAGCGACGAGGAGCAATTTGGAAGGCGAGTACCACGTAAGGCGAAAGCAACCCAGGAGGGCGCAATGACCAAGAAGGGCATGACTGCCCAAGGTGGGATACGAAGACGGTAGGAGGGCATGACGCACCGGAGGGAGCATGATGGTAGACGGGCGTCACGCACCAAGAGGGGGCGACAACGAGGCGGGCGCCATGCACTAGAGGGAGCACGACGGGTAGGCGGGCGCCACACACCGGAGGGAGCATGACGAAAGGCGGGCGCCACTCACCAAAAGGGCGAGACAACGAGGCAGGCGGGCGCGACACACCGGAGGGAGCACGACGGTGGGCGGGCGGTACTCACCAAGAGGGCTCGATAGCGAGATAAGTGGGCGCCACGCACCTAGGATGACGTAACGATGCAGGTGGGTGCCACACACCAAGGAGGACACAACGACGAGGCAGGGGCGCCATGCTCCAATGAGGGCACGGCACGAGGTAGGGGCACCACGCACCAAGGAGGGGGCAACGATGCAGGTGGGTGCCACGCACCAACAAGGGCGCGACTGCAGGCGGACGTGACATGATAGCAAGTGGGCGTGTGAAGTACTAAGGCTACCGCGATTGAAAGCTGGCGTCACCAATTGAGCACGATCGAGTCAGACCAAAAGATGAGGTCGAGAACGAGGTGCAAGCCGAAGCCAAGGCCCAAGTGTGGCACGGACCAAGGAGCAGAACTGTAGACACACCTCAAACAAAGAAGACACCACAAAGGCAAGCTCAAGGCAAGCCACAAGACACTAAGCTCCCAAGGCTAGTGGACAAGAGAAAGCTTGAGAAAGGACATGTAACAAACACTTGGGGGGCAAACCAAGATGGGGACAAAGAACAAGGCAAGGAAGAAAAGCTAAAAAGCAAAAAGTAGGAAGCACAAGATAAGAGAGAGAGAGAAAGTGAAAATGAAAGAGAGGAAGAAGAATATATATCTATACAAAAAAGAAAAGAAAGGAAAAAGGTAAAAGGATGTGAGAGGAGGGATTGGAACCCACAACCTCTTCACATCAACAATTTGCAGACTCACCCCTAGAGAAGAATTATTTGCCAACAACCCCCTGGATGACATAGAAATGCATGAAGAACTCTCTTGAGCACGTTGTTCCAAGAGAGTGGGGGGCAAATGATGAACCACAAATCATCCCCACCAATCGAAAGATGCCACGTGTCCCTAAGAAAGAAGATCCACCTAGACGTCCTCTCCTCCAAGGCAACGTACTCCAATGGGATACAAGTACGAGTTAGATTACACTACTTCAACAACAAGATGAACACCTCTGTAGGACTCCGGAGCCTGGCTTACCACTCATGTAACCCAGGACCTAGTCATCCGGAAGGATCTATCCATCTAAGAAGGACAACCCTACTGGGACTCTAAATCTCGCCAAAAGATGACCAACCAGAGAGGAGACCTGTTACTCAGGGAAACCTCCACCTACGAAGAAGACTCCACATCATCTAGGGACTCTCCACTCCGCCATGCACTACTATAAAAGAGAAGGTATCTCACACCCTCAACTCATCTGAAATAATCACTATTCATCTATTTGCTCAGGAGATCCAACTTTGGCATCGGAGAGCCCTAGGCCGGAACCACACTGGTTCTCTCTGGTGACTTCTTAGTCCTCTTGCAGGTGACGGCACTTGCAGGACAGCCCGCCGATTTCTTGATGCAACACCTCCCATTGCACTCCTTCCAAATGGCAAAAGGAATCAACACAACCCCTGAAAGCCAAGCATTAGGCATTGGAACAGCTGGCAACTTCCTTTTCCACCTAGAAACCAGCTCTTTAAAAAAAGAATACCAGGCCAATGAACCTCAAAGACATCCATAAACGCCTGCCACAGGGACCGGGAAAATTGCATTCAAAGAACACTTGAGGCAAAGATTCCAACGCACAGTGACATAACTACAATGGGATACCAACTGAATCCCTTTTGAGCGCAAAACATCCTCCATTGGAATTTTCCCAAGCAGTAACCTCCAAGCAAAGTAAGAATGGTGAGGGTGCAGGTTCTTATTCCAAACCACCATAAACCAAGGGACTTTGGGGTTCCTTATGCAAATAGCATCCCAAGCAGACTGAGAGTTAAAGACCCCCGAGGGAGAGAGCCCCCAACAACACTGATCTGCCGATGGGAGACGGGGCAAAGGCACTTTAAGAATAAGATTAAAAATTCCAGCAAGAAATTTAGAATGCACCTGAGGGAGCGCCCAAGCAGAATTCACAATGAAATCTGAAACCTTAGCAGCTTTGTTTCTAAACCAATCCAGCTGCAAGACGGATGCCGAAGCAATGGACTCACTTCCAAGCCAAGAATCGGTCCAGAAATTGACGTTGGACCCATCCCCAATGATCCATCTGTCATGCAGCTATAGTAGAGGCCAGAGTTTTCTAATCCCAAACAAAATAGAAGAGGGAGAGGAAAGGCATTTAAGTGAATCATCAACCCCCACAAAACGAGCTCACAAAAAATTACTCACCAATGAGTAACCGTGCTTAATAGACCAGGCCAGTTTGCAAAGAAGAGCAGTGTTTACATCTTGGAGTTTTCTAATGCCCAAACCACCTTCCATCCTACTTGACCATCACTACCTTCCTAGATTCAATATCACCTGACCAAATGAAAATTTTTATCCACTTCTCCATAAGCGACACCAAAGAAGACGACCACCAATAAATTGAGAAATTATGGACTGGAATGCTGCACATGACCGATTTCACTAGTTCCACTCACTACAAGAAATTGGTGCAAGCGCACTTTGGGTTGAGCTATTGCGGCATTTTTTACAAATGTCGTCATATATGAAGATATATCGACATTTTCTTAAAAATGCCGTGATATATAAAGGTCTAACGGCGTATAGATGCAAACGTCGTCATATATGAGTATATAGCGGCGTTTGTGTACAATTGCCGTTAAACAAATTAGTTTCCTGGCGTTTTCTTTAACAAGTGCCACCGTAGCTCACCGCTTAAGGGTGATTTAATATTCTTATTAACGGCATTTTCAAAGAAATGTCGTTGTATGTTGAATACAACGGCGTTTTTAAACAAACGCCGTATAAAATAATAGATTTCCAAACCCAAAACTGTTTTCACTTCCCGCGCTTCCCGTCTCTTTCTCTAAAACCTTTTTGTTTCCCCGCTCTCTACATCTCTCTCTCAAAGTTTTCTAAAAATCTTTTCAAACTCCGAGCAGCGCTCTTTTTCCTCTATCAAGTGAGCAGCTGTCAACTCTCTCACTATTCGAGACTTCTCTCCGCTGCGATCTCCTCTTTGCCTACGGCGACCGCACCGCGTGTGATCTCGTCTCTCACTGCTCCCGACAAATACAGTAGGTGGGAGTGAGATTTAGGCAAATATAAAGTGGGAAAGAAGGTAAATCGAAGGTGGGAGAGAAAAGAAGAGAGAAAGAGGGAAATGGAGAGAGAACGTGAGTGAGAGAGAAAGAAAAGGATAGAGAACGTGAGAGAGTAGAAAGAAAAGGAGTTTGAGGCTTTCTTCTTCAAGGTTTTTTGATTGGAATGATCGAGGTTTTGCTCGATTCAAACCAGATCTGGGAACCGACTGCGAAATGCTTAAGTCGTTGATTCAATAGAGATTCACTCGGGATGCCCTTGGAGCTTCCAGATTCACGAGTGTTTGGTCGCCGAATTATCTTTTAGTGAACATCCAACCTATTTTCCTTGATTTTCTTCATTCCTGAAGTAAGATTCTTCCTCAAATTACATTTTAGTTGATTAAATTCTTGGGCCTTCTGTCCTATTTGATTATGAGATTCAGTTGGAGAAAATTTTGGAAATTCATGTTTAGGGTATTAGCTATGGGAGACGATTCATGTGTTTTTACCTAGTTCTCCATTTTCTTCTCATCTAATTGAATTTTTGTGGACAATGGAACTGAATTTGGTCCGGCATGGCAAATGCCGCGAGACCATCGAATGGCTATTCGTTGAAGGAATTCGACTTGTTGATTCATAGTTACTTTTGTTGAATGTATAATCTCAAGTCTTCATTTCTCATGCAATTCGAGTTCATTTTGACCAATATTTTCGATTGATATGAGCAATATGATTCATGCTCTCTTTTCTTTTTTTCCATTTTATTTCCATAATGAACCTCTCAGTAAATGATTGAACCGAGACCGATTCGGTCATTTCTGAAGTAACAGTGGCCTTTCTTGTGGTCCATCTACCTTTGCCACAGCTGTCGTATTCTTTTGGAAACCTCGACTATAAAACCTCATGGTAATATGCTTCAATCAAAGGGCTATAATCAGCCCTGGTTAAATTCCTAGATCGTGGGGCTGAGGAGCTTGGCCAGCACACGAGAGAGACCGATATGCGTGTGTGGGTTGTGTAAGTCCAGGTGCATGTGTGTTGGTGCCCAAGTGGTTGCGAGAGTGTGTGTGTCTTTGGGTGTTTATGTGGCTGCCCATTAGGCTGTATGTATGAGTGTGTGAGTGTGTGTGTTTGTGGTGTTTGGGTGCTTGGTTGAGGTTCAAGTGGCCTCAGCCACGACTACTAACCGAAAAGAAAAGTAAGAAAGAAGAGAAAAGAAGAGAAAAGAAGAGAAAAGAATGAAAATAATAAGGAGAAGAGGAGGCGATCCTATTACTTGTGTTTATGTTTGCATGTGTGTGCATGTGTGTTCTTGTGTGTATGTGTGTGGTTGCCATGTCCTAGTAAGTTGTGAGTGTGGTTGTGTGCATGTTTGGGATCTCAACCATCGGTATTGGAAAGAAAAGAAAAGAAAGGAAAAGAAGAAAGAGAGAAAAGAAAGGAAGAAGATGAACCATTAAGGTGAGATGTGCATCTTACTTTGGAAAACTCTGTAAGAGCTAAAATATTAGTTTATTCTTAATAGTTTAACCCTTGAGATTTAATCTAGGAGGGTAATTTTTTATAATCCATGAACAGTGCTTGGGTTTTGGAATTGGTCATTCAACTTGTACATTGGGGAGTTCATAAAAATATTAGTTAATAAGTCAATTCTTGGAAATCTTTTCCATGTTGTGGAATTTGTTTAAATCAAAATCTCTATTATAGTGTAGTATGCATGTCCTTGAATTCATTTTTAGCCACTCTTTGAATATAATAATAATGTTGCATTCCACCCCTAGATATTTCGTTTTAGTCTGTGTCTTCTCTAGAATTTGTTACATGTCTTAGGCTCCACTTATTCCAATGGCAAATATTTTGTGGGAATTGCTTGAAATGCAACACCAGTAGGACTCTACAAAGTAAAAAAGATATACAAAATAATACGCAATATTTCTTTCGACCTTATTAGTAGCAAAGTCCTATCAAATAGGAGACATGTATTAGAAAATGTCCGCAATAGAAAGATTTTTAGATACTTTAAGAGATTCTTCTTTAAGCTAGACAAATGCAGAACCTTCTTCAAATGCTTAGGCATCTTGAGCCACCAACTCTTCTTATCCCCGCATTCAATGAGCACAACAGCCCAAGCAAATATCAGCAATGTTTCACATGCTAATCAAATTCAACTAAAGGAAACTCTGTACATCCTTAGTCCTCCCAAAAGGTTTAAACACAAACACCAATATTGGCACGTGCTTTCAACCCTGGAATATTTATCATTCGATATACGATCCCTTTCACCTGTATTCCTTGTATGTCGGGGTTACGTTTTGAGGTAGAGAAATAGCATATCAGTATTCCCCGTATGTCGGGTTTTGTTTTGAGGTAGAGAAATAGCATATCATGTTTCTTCTATGGCTTTCGAATGAAGAAAAATGTTTCGATTTTGGATGAGTTGAGAAAACCACAACCAACAAGTGATGGACTCTCAAAGGTCAATCCCTATTATTGTAGGCTAGGTTCTTTCAATGTTGAGAGCTTTGTAAGAAAGGTAAAGAAGTGAAAGACTTGAGTAGATACTAGAGGGGTTAAGGAGTTTATTTGTCTTGAAAATTAAGCATGCCATATAATGCGGTGATCCACATTGAAATGGTGCTTTCCGATCCTATAATGGGTGGTCATTTTTATCGTACGATTTATGTTTGAACATTCCTTGTGATAAGTTAGACCATAAAATTAAAGACATATTTGGCAAGGTTTTAGTTTGATATTTTCTAGCATTCTTCTTGGAATGTGACATTAAACTTCATTATTATTGAGTGATATTTTGCGAGTACTCATCTTTTTCCTGTAGCAATTAAGTTTGGTGTAGAATGTTATACACTCATCTTGTTGTTCCTAGAGTGTTGTCCTACAACACATTTATTGACATTGGATGCTCCTATTGGTGGGTGTTATGCAACCTGATCGGATTGTGATAAGGAGTTCTCTGCTAATAGCTAAGCGTGGAAGGGTATCCGATGCCGATGTTATGATAGATTGATAGTTAATGGTTCTTAATGTTATATTACAAAAGTATAAATTATTGAAAGGTAGAGTATGCACTTCAAATTTTAGAAGCAAGCAAATAAGAGATATGAAGAGAGAAGATGCTCTCAAAATTTATATGAGCTAATGTGTATATCTAATATTATATTCTACATACATGTATTCCTTTTCCATGTACAAAGTGAAATCCTAAGGCAATTCCCTAGAATAAAAAAAAATGTGGGTGCTTATGGAAGACAAAGTGTGTTACTGGTTGAGGATATTGAGGAGGGTGACTCTAGTATTGATCAAACTTCAATGATAGCCAACAAAAATAGGAGAGAGAACCAACAAGTGTCTCATACAACTGGCCGGAAGAGTTACGCACAGGTAGCACACGAGATGGTAATTTTCTTATGCACATCTCATGAACATTTGGTAATATCATAAATGGATGTGATTATATTTAATCTAACTATGATATCTGCTTGTTCAGCGGCTTGAACACCCTGATGGTGCAGATCCTACTAGAGTGCAGGTGTTTAAGAAAACCCACCAAAGGAGAGATGGCAGTTACATAAATCAGGCGACAAGAGATATCATAGTAAGTATTTGTCAAGGTTAATAATGTTTATAAAATTTATGCATATTCTTGGGTATCTATTGGAATGTCCGTTGTTAACCTGTTATACATTGGTTTATAGGATAAGTTTGAAGAGAAATTGGAAGAACTACCCCAGAAATGAGAGAGACGAGTGTTGTCCAAAACGATCTTTTTGTGGAAGCATTTGGCGTTGATCCTCCAGGCCGAGTGCGCGGTGCAGGCCTAGGCGTAAAGCCGAGTACTCTTGGCCTTACACAAAGAAATATTGAGGAGAGACGGGAGAAAGAAGAAAGACAAAGAGAATTTGCAATGATGAAGGAAGAAATTGCTGATTTGAAACGTGTTGTAGCTGATCTATCTCAAATACTTCGGGGTAGAAGTAGTTCGGAAAGTTCAACTCACTTATGTAAGTAATAAAATTACGAAATTTTATGTTTAATGGATATTTTACATAGTTCAATATATCTTGGCATTAGTAAAATTATTATTTTGTGGGATTTATGTGTTCTATATGAAACAAGTGGTCGAAAAGATTAATATGGATGAATGCATTATATATGAAATAGGTGGCAGAATGAATCTATTATATTTGAAACAAAGTTAATGGAATAGATACAGAAGCTATTCTTAAATTTTAAAAAAAAATAGCACCTATAGCGGCGTTTTTAAAAACGTCGGCAAAACAAAAAGCCAGGCCTCATTTACCGGCGTTTATTAACAAATGCCTCAATATTATTGCCTCAGCGGCGCTTTTATAAACGTCGTTTTAGTGTACTAAGCCCGGCATTTGCTACAAACGTCGCAACAATTAGGAATTCAATGCCTACCTCGGCACTTTTAAAAACGTTGTTGTAGGACATTTTCCACGACGTTTATTAGAAAACGCCGCGGTAAAGGCACTTACATCACTCTCAAAAACGCCGTTGTACAAAAACGGCGGTACCTTCGCCGGCGTTTCTACGGCACAAAGTAGAAACGCGTCGTTGAATGATACTGCGCGTTTTTGGGATCTATAGCGGCGTTTAAAAACGCCGTCGTAGACCCAATTTCTTGTAGTGACTCTGCCAGCAAACGAAAGGAGCATGCCATTCCACCCGGATAGCTGTCTTTTAAACTTATCGACCGAAGCAAGCACCCTCTCCCTAGTGATCCTTCCTTTAAAAATATCTACCCCCAAATATTTTATCCATTGAACAACTTGTATAAAGCAACCTGATCATTGATTCAATATCAAAACAATGTGAATAATGTTTATTAATGTAATGTCCCCCCTCCAATAAGGGAATTAAGGCTATTAATCGGTCCAAGGATCGAATGTACTTAGTCGGTGAATCGTAAGAGATAGCGATTTCAAATTTAAGACACATCCACATTATCTAGAGTAAAATTCAACGGAAGTAAAAAAAAAATTAAATAAAACAAAAGAAAACTTAAACAAATCTATCATCCAAACTTCAAAATAACTGAAAAAAATTATTACATGTCTTTAACCAAAATACTCAAATAACCTTTACATGTCCTTCAAAGCAAAAGAAACCATAAATGAGGAAAAGAACATGAAAACTCCTATCAGACTATAAAATGGTGAGATTCATCATCAGTATGGGATTCTTCCACTTCGCGATCCGTTTTCACAATGCCATGCCTAAATACTCATCATCTGAGAAAATATCAGGGTAAGTTTCAAAAAAACTTAGCAAGGAGGAAAATCCAACTTAATACCATACAAGTTTGAAAAACAAAGGATCCAATAATGCAAAACCCATAATGATAAATAAAAAATATCTGCAAATGATGATACAATAAAAAAAAATCCATGTATCAATAAATTTTCACTTTTCCTGGGTTTCAATACAATGCCCCATGCTGTTACATGGCCTACACGCGTTACATAGCCTTGACATGCATATTGACCCATAATGTCAATTTCTCCTATATCACCATGGTATTTCCAAATGGGAGAGGATGTAAGTTGAGCCACGCCATTACCTGGCCTGCGCGTGTTACACGGCCTTGTCAACCCACCCAAATCAACATTGGACCATGTCATATAGGGGTAACTATATGCTCCAATAATTACATCATAAAGCCAATATCAGAACTATTTTTCATGCCATGTACTATTTTGACTCTCATATTCAAAATCATAAATAAACATATCTCATATCCAACTCATATCATGTTCATGTTTAAATTCCCAACACACATATGCATAGAGAAATCGAAACCAATTCAAGAATTATATCCACTTATCATACTTGCAAACAATCATATGTATATTACAGAAAATCTTACATCTATCAATCATCATGCATCCCATAAAATCATTCAACTCCAATCATCATGCATCTCATAAATTGAAGTTATATATATATGATCATGTGAAAATGCCTTATCTTACCATAGAATAACCTAGGACCTATGCATCAAACTTATAGATATTAGGAGGAATTTTCACTTACTCTTACTATAGAGTAAAAATCAAAGTCTTCTACCCTTGAGATAAAAGGTCTTGAAACCTTCGGTATAAGGTTTTCAATAGCCAAAACCGGAAACTTGAAGGTTGAGGAGGGAGAGGTAGTCTTCTTCCCTTCTTCCTTTTCTCCTCCTCTTTCTCCCTCTCTCTTTTTTTTTTTTTTTTTTTTTTTTTTTTTTTTTTTCCTTCTTCCTTAAACTCACTCCTCTCTTCTCACACTTCAAAATTTGAGGGGAGCTAGCTTAGGTCCCCAGGAATTTGGGTTGCTTGATATAGGAGAGATTCTCCTTCTCTCTATTTCTAAAATCCTTTCTATTAGCTTCCTAAAACTATGATCTATTTGATCTTCCCACATCCTAGCTAAATAAATATTAGCCCTTGGATTAGTATAGAATCCCATGATCTAATAATTAGCTAAGATGTGATGTAGACCTTCTAAATATGAAGTATATTGCTATTCCAACAATTAATAAGTATCTGAAAGTAGGTTACCACTTGGCAGGCCTAGAATATACACTTTCCAAAATTGAGGAGAAGATGGAGGATGGATCCCCTAAGATATGAATACTCTCTTATGATCTTATCCTTGTTCTCAAATTTAACTCAGCCAAATAATCCTTCAAAATTTTCGGCAATGCTTTCCAATTTGAATTCATAGTCTATTCAACTCAAACTTGACTAATCACATGATTAAATCTTAACCCTACACCTCATCATATCTCAATCTCACAAAATCAAGTGCTAAAATATGTCCAATAAGCTCCCTCCAAAATAGGTTGCTCTAACCTGGGCTCCACACATGCCTAGATTACAATATTAACCATACATAATTATCTATATTTTAATTTAAGCTCTAAAATTCCTAGTATGCCCCTACATGTAAATTTGGCCATACAAGCTGGCTAGGTAACACACACGCATACTTATATGTATAAATATATACATTCATACATATTTATACTTAAATGTATAAATATTAATTTATAAAACCAACAAGTTTGTAGCTAAAACAAATTACCCAAATACCCTTGTAAAAAAATTCTTAGGGATATTACAATTAAATATTAATAATTTAATAAAAGCTTTTGTAAACACTTACAATCAATTGAGCTCAGAATTTTTGTCCATTCAAGTTCAAGATTCTCTCTCAAGATATTCTGCTACACGAAAAGTGGATAACTTATTAAGCGTCACTTTTGTCCTCAAGCAGACATAATGGACCTAGCAGAGTGATGTATAGTCAGTCATATGTAGGCATCAATCTATGTATACTAAAATACACCAGGTCGATCTGCAACAGTAAGCCAGGTCGATCTGCAACAGTAAAGATCTCACAATTCTAGGGAGCATACAACTATCATGACAATGCATTTACACTAGACATTCGACAATAAATCATGCTCGGGTTTTGAATTTTCGAGTCTGATACACAACTAAAGTGTACCCACATTTGTGTCTAAAATCTCCATTCCCACAAAGACACAATACGGTAACCATGTAAACGGAGCCAATTCCATCCCTATAGCTAGTTCCAAACACTTTGAGGCCATACCTTTGGACACACAATCACCCATATAAAGTAAATGCTAGTTAATTAGAATAAAAAAATTATTTGGATTTGATGAACATTATATCCAACACATACAAAATTCGAGTGTCCCATTTTATCCAATATTTGACACAACAAATAAACATAAGTAAACAAATCCAATTCTTGAATCTAATTTCCATTTCATATATAACCAATTCCATATGTCAGCACAGGTGGATAGAATCTGAATTCTTTACAATAGACCTCAAATTGCATTATCAAAAGCTTTGGTACATTTTTTTTCTAAAAAAAAAAAACAAAGCAATAAGCAAAGAATATTTCAACAAAGATGGCTATCCACTTCCTCTTGTTTGACCGCTTCTGCCTTCTGCTATATATATGTATATAAATTTTTTTTTTCCAGTTCTCGCTTCTATGAAGTTTCTGCTATTCGAAATGTACATTAATGCTTCTTAAAACATGCTTCGAACAGAAGGTTCTTCTAGCAGCTAATTGGACTATACTTCTATTGTGGGTATGGAGTGCGCATTTATTTATGCATTGCTACAACTGTCGAGGAATAAGACTTTGACCAATGAATGAGTCAGTCAGTCTAGGTAGAGTAATGGTTTTCCACAAGATAAGAAGAAGTAGATCCTTCTTCACTCTCTATATATATAGACCTTGATGGTTGGGTTATTGCCAGAAGCTAAGTATTTTCTTAGAGAACCCAGTACCCATCATATCCATGGCCATTAACTACTCCTCCTTCCTTTCCCCTCTTTCAATTGTTCTTCTTTTGTTTCTCTTTGCTGGTTGTTCTTTAGAGAAGGTAGAGACTTATAGATTTGGAAAACTCCAGACTCATGTCGTTTCACTTAGCTCCTTGAATCCATCCGACGTTTGCCCTACTCCAGCCGAAGGTAATTTCTTTCAACTTTATGTTTGTGTTTGACAATTTTCTTCTATGTAATTAGTTCTTCAAAGTTTGGCTTTTTGCTGATGACATTGTTGAAGGTGAAAGGTCGGATTTCTGAGAAGGATTATTGGTAGCTTTCCAGTCTTTTATGTAACATCATTTGATTTTTCTTAATTTATACTTTGCTGATGTTTAGCAAAAAAAGTGTGGGTGGATGGGATCATGGGACAAAAAAAATCTGTTCTTATGCATTTGGTTACTAGAAATTTATTTTCATAAGAAAGCAGGCTATTTTCATTCTTTCTTATTGTTTATCTTTGATCCAATTTAGGCAAACCAGTACTCTAAGCTCTCTTGGCTATGATTTCAAAAAATATTTTAAGGGGTGATTTCAATTTCGGAAGGTGTTTGGCATGATTTTCGCACTTTTTTGTGGAATAGATTAGGAGCTATTTCACCTATTTGGGAAGAAATTCATTTCATGTTAAACATTTTAATGAACATATGCTTATAATGATGGTAAAATTTTCATTTGACCATTCTAGAATTTTGTGTAAAATATATTTTGTTTTGCACAATGGAAAATATATAGGAGCATGCAAAATTACCACCTGCCCCCAATTAAATAAAAAAATCTCATCCATGTTGATGCCCCTACGTACTCTCATTGGCCCCCACGCTAGTGCAAGGGCCAATAAGAGTACATGCAGGAGATCAACTGGTTGAAATTTTCACATTTCACGGGGTCTAGGCACAAGCACCATGTAGTCTGGCAATGATTTTTTTCCCAATTTAAAAATAGGTCTCTCGAAAGGATAATTAGTAGTTTAACGGATCGGGATTCTTTGCTTCCACCTGCCTGTGCGGCCGGAGTGTAGCCTCACACAGGCAGGGCGTGGACCTCACCCGAACGTTTTCGTTTCCCCCCCTCAGAAAGTCAATGAGATGGAGTCCGGATCCTCTTCAGAAAGTCAAGGAGATGGAGTTCGGAACCTGAAAGCATAGATCGAGAAGGTAACCATTGTTAATATATAATAATTGTTTTAGGGGGTGGGGGAGGTAACTGCCCAACCTTTCCTTATACACTGTTATATCAATTTCTTTGGCATCTCATTGATATCCACATCCTCTACTTCCGCATGCCCCTACTTCCATGTGCGTCCTACACACAATGGGGCGTGCAAAGATTGCCTTACCCCCGCTCAGGAAAGGTGGTTGGGCAGGGGTAAAGTGGTCTTTGCGTGCCCCGTTGTGTGTAGGGCACACATGGAAGTACGGGCAAGTGGAAGTAGAGGATCCAGACTCCATCTCATTGACTTTCTGAAGATATACCAACATTTTCTTAACAATGCTGTCATATATAAAGGTATAATGGCGTATGGGTTTAAACGCCGTCCTGTATAAATATATAACGGCGTTTGAATTACAATCGCCGTTAAATAAACTAGTTTCTGCGGCCTTTTTTTAAACAAGCGCCACTGTAGTTTACTATTTAATAATGGTTTAATATTTTTTTTAACGGCGTTTTCAAAGAAATGCCATTGTATGTCACAATACAACGATGTTTATAGATAAACGCCGTATAAAGTAATAGTTTTCATTGAAAAAAACCCCCAAATCTTTTCACTTCCCCGCGCTTTCCATCTCCATCTCAAAAACGTTTTCGTTTCCCCTGCTCTTTCCATCTCTCTCTCAAAGTTCTCTCAAATCTTTTTTCCCTCTCAACCGTCAAACTTCTCTGAAATCCCTTTCAAACGACAGAGCAACGGTGAATCGGCGACACCAATTCTCGCAAGTCCCGCAAGGTTTGATCCCATTGAACCCTTCTTCTCTGCTTTTTTCTTACATGTTTTGATTTGTCAGAAAGTGTTAGTTCTTGTGTTTGATTTGTTGTTAGTATTTTAAGTTTTTTGTCCAAATTCTTTTGTTTAGGGTTTCTGTAGTTAATTCTGTTGTTTAAAATTTTTTTTTTTTCAATCTTAAACTCTCCTTTCTCTCCTGCTCTCTCTGTTTTTGCTTCGATTCATTCTGTGTTTATCTTTGGATTTGCTTATGTTTATATATGTATGAACATGTGGTTTTGATCTTTAAGGGGGGAGAGTATTTTCTACTTCTCTCTTCCGTCTTCGTTCATTCGATTCTTTTGCTTCATTTAAGCACCATAAAAGATGGGTTTGATTTTTGGAATTCTAATGGGGATCATCGTCGGCAGCGCTTTGAGGGCATGAGCTTTATGGAGCTTTATAGAGCTTTATCGCCCGTGGGGTGTTGATATATCATACTACAGTACTAATACTACTGGGTATGGTCGTATGGACTATGGATAGAGTCAGATCGACCTCCACTAACTTCTCTGTCAATGATTGAGTCAATTCAGGAAAAAGGAGAGGAGGAGAAAGATGGAGACCCCAAGAGAAGATATTGACATTTCAGCAAGCAATCAATATAAAGTAGAGCAGTTAAAGAGATGGATAAAACTTATAAAACTTGAAAGGATGGTTAAAGGTGGAGGAGGGGAGACGAGAGGAGTGGAATGGAGAGATGCCATTCTAGTGAATAGGAGTCAACGTAGAAAGACAATAGGAGAAGTGTGGTTTTGTGTCTTCACAGAATGTCAACCCAACCCAATCCCATAGAATTCAAATTCACCATTTTTATATTCTTTACTATTAGGTAACAGGTAGGACACTTTCTTTTTTTAAAGAGGAAACTGAAGAAACCACCCAAGATTTCTTTTTTCGTTTTCCTTTTCCACCTTTGAAGGTGCATGAAGGAATCTCTCTCTCTCTCTCTCTCTCTCTCTATATATATATATCTCTGTGTGCTGTAATGGGAGTGTCACTGTAAGATTTTGATGCAACTTGGGTTCTTCCATGTTTCCAAAATTGGTATTCTGATGGTGTTGTTGTTCCAATGACATTCTGTTTGTATTGAATCCACCAAAATTGGTCTCTTGTTCATGTCCACCACTATTGCAATTCACTCCAAAGGTAGGGATTCCTTCTGAAGCAGCTCCAAAAATGGAGGAGCCACCATTTGTTAGAGAATTCATTAGATCTTGGAGATGATTTTTATTTTCCATCTGTGGCAATGTTTCACCCCCACCACCTCCAAAATTAGCCCTAAAATTAGCAGTCAAGTGAGACCTGTCAGATTTAGGACCACTTAATGAAGAACTGCCAAAACCTCTAAGCAAAGAACCACTTCCACTGCTTGCTGTTGAACCCATTTGAGCAGCTTTTTGAAGCAAAGCTGTTGCAGACATTTGAGGAATAACAACTTCATTTTGTACTGAATTGTTGTAAAGAGAAGAGACACTTGACCCAATGTGATCACCCATTGGGTTAGAAGAAAAGAGGGATTTCCTTCTCCACCAGCATTTCCATTGAACTGTTCAGGAATTAGTAACCCAGAAGAGGACAATTGACTGTTGTTATTGTTGACATTGTTGCTATTATTGATGTTGCTACTGGTGCTGCTATTGGAAAAAAAGCTGAGATTGAAGAGATTGGCAGCAGCTGCAGCTGCAGAAGAAGAGGAATTACTTGTACTGCGTTGAAGTTCAAGTAGTTGCATTAGTCCATGGAAGGTCTTATTTTGTAACAATCCATGGTGGGGCTCTTCATGGTATTCTTGATTTGAAGCTCCTGGTAGGAAGAAGGCAGATGAATGGGTTTGCTGAGGTGATCGAAACTCTTGTTTTTGTTTCTTCAGGTCATTTTCCCAAGAATTAAGCAAGAAATGAGGTTCATAAAATGCAACAGTTCTCACTTACGTGGGTTCTCTCCCTCTATAGTGTCTATCTATCCCCAAAGACATCTCTCCCATTTCTTCAAACCAGACCACCCATTTTCAGTCACAAATATTCAACAAATATAAGAAAAAAACTCTTTCCCTCTCTCTCTTTCACTCAAAATGCAAACCCACCCCAAGGCTGAAAAAAAGAGATGCAGGATGGGATACAACAGAAGCTTCATTTCAGATGGAAGTTTGTCCTTGTCTGAGCCTTAATAGCATTCTTATATTGTCTTATACACTTAATCTGATATGTCTACTGAATGGAAGTTTTGTACCTTTCAGATGGTGACCATAGTGTACTGGCTCTGTACTCAGTAGAGGAGTAGAACTTCCTTGACCTTACATATTTCCTGCATCAAAATTCTATACAATTGATTTGCTTCCGCCCACCATCCCTTTTCCTACAGATCTATGCCAAAGCTTATAGATAAGATATTTTTTTTAAGTTATAAATCATTTAAGTGTATCAGTTTTTGGGTAGACAGTTTGACTGCATTTGTATTTTTTGATTAATGGGAAACAAATTGGATCAATCTTCAAAGAAATATTCACACAGAGACAGTGAGAGGGAGAATATGAGAGGGAGAGAGAGAGACAGAGAGAGGAAAAGAGTACAACTAGCACATTTGATGGGCATATATATAAAAAAAAAAATAGTGTTTATGCATATAGAAACATGAAATAGTGATGCCAGAATGGGATCTTTTATGCAGTCTAATTGCTATAATTATCATAGGTTGTAGGTCGTAAGAGAGGGCGCACAAGAGGCCTTTCTATCAATGCAAGGACTAGCTCTAATAAGAAAGATTTGGAATTAGATAAGCACGACATTGTAGTTGGCGCTAATGCAGCTGAGGCATCCACATACTCTGGACTACTTGCTAGGATCCCAACCCTGCTACCATTAAACTATCCTGACTGGAGAAAGGTTCCGAATCATCATAAAGAAGAAGCGTGGAAGAAAATTGAGGTATGGTGATATCCCATCTTATTTTCACTATAAGATTGATCTAATTTCATAGGTAAGTATTGATTTTTTATTTGGGTTTAGACTTGTACTAATTGAATTTGTTTAATAGGAAAAATTTAATGTTTCGAAAGATGCCCAACGTGTTATTTTCATGAGAATGAGCCACTCATGGCGCGATTTCAAGGCAACTCTGGAAAAAAAAACAGAGATAAAATATCCTAATTTTTATAATGCTCCCCGCCCTACTGATCCCGTAGACATTCTTTCTGATCAATGGGCATACCTCATAGGGAAGTGGACATCTGAGGACTGGCAGGTAATATGTTTTTTTTTAGACAATGAATTGATCTGATTTCATTTTACTTAATTAAGTATAACACATATTTTAATGATGGGTTTGATATATGATAGGCAAAATCTATAGCCAACAAAAATAGGAGAGAAAACCAACAAGTGTCTCATACAACTGGCCAGAAGGGTTTCACACAGGTAGCACATGAGATGGTAATTTTCTTATGCACATCTCATGAACATTTGGTAATATCATAAATGGATGTGATTATATTTGATCTAACTATCATATCTGCCTGTTCAATGGCTTGAACACCCTGATGGTGCAGATCCTACTAGACTGCAGGTGTTTAAGAAAACCCACCAAAGGAGAGATGGCAATTACATAAATCAGGCGACAAGAGATATCATAGTAAGTATTTGTCAAGGTTAATAATGTTTATAAATTTTATGCATATTCTTGGGTATCTATTGGAATGTCCGTTGTTAACCTGTTATACATTGGTTTGTAGGATAAGTTTGAAGAGAAATTGGAAGAATTGCCCCCAGAAATGAGAGAGACGAGTGTTGTCCAAAACGATCTTTTTGTGGAAGCATTTGGCGTTGATCCTCCAGGCCGAGTGCGTGGTGCAGGCCTAGGCGTAAAGTTGAGTACTCTTGGCCTTACACAAAGAAATATTGAGGAGAGACGGGAGAAACAAGAAAGACAAAGAGAATTTGCATTGATGAAGGAAGAAATTGCTTATTTGAAACGTGTTGTAGCTGATCTATCCCAAATACTTCGGGGTAGAGGTAGTTTGGAAAGTTCAACTCACTTATGTAAGTAATAAAATTATAAAATTTTGTTGGTTTTTTATTTTAATTTTTATCTGATGTACTATATATATTGATTTTGCTCACCCATTCATTTGAACAGCTGATAATTGAGGCCATTGCATAAGTTGGCTTATTTTTTGACCGTCTTTCTATACAGGTAAGCTTTCAGTACTTTCAAGATTTGAGTTTCATTTGAACTGTTGAATGGATCAGTTTTGAGTTTGATTTGGGTTCTTTTGACAGTCTTCTTCCTACTCTTTAACAAACCCCAACTTTGAACGACATGCGCATGTGAAAACAAACCCCAAACCCCCGGCACCGGCTTAAGCCAGTTTGCCTAAATAGTGAGCTAAATATGTTTTCACCTTGCATTCATTTTTCTCTTGTATGTTATACCTCAACACTTTCCATAAGTTAAATCCTTGATAATATAGTATCCAAAGATCAATTCTTCCAAGAAACCTTAGACTAATGGCAATTCAGTATTCATATTCCTGCAACCATAAGTAATTGTATTGTAGTGAAAGCTCTGTTTGATGATAGATTAGGTCTTTAATTTGGAACATTTCTTAGAAATAGTCAAACTTGCATCTGTTATTCTTTTCCTTGCTGTTCTTGAGGAATATTGTTGTCCTTTTTCTCTCTCTTCTTCCAAAGATATTAGTTGGGCCTAAATTATAAGTTACAATAGCTATTTCATTTTTTTTTGCAATTGGCTATGCATTAATGCTGAATACTAAATTGATTAGATTAGGTACCAAAAATCAGCTTGTTTATATGAAATCCTGGAATCTGGTTCATCTCATAAGACTATCAGCTTCAGGCAAATTGAAATTTGAACCAGATTGTTACTATCATCTGATGAGATCTTTTTTTGTGTCTTTCTATTGAGAGTAATGAAGTAGAAGTACCAATATATCTTGCACAGGCCAAACATAAAAAAGGTGTCATGAGATCATTCATGTAGGTATCTCATTAATTAGGCCTTCTTCTGTTCAAGAAAGGCCCTCTGTTTAATATATCCTCCTTCACTCTTTATACACTTCCAGCTTAAAATTCAGGCCATGGGATATCTTAGCTTTGTAGAGAGTAGAAACCATAGACTCTGCGAGGCTTAGTGATTGCTGGTGTCTCCAACCAGTTCAACAAGCTGTTCTCTGTCAACGAAACTCACTTTTTACGTAAAAGCAGAAAAAAAACTTGGGAGTGGCTGTGAATACTGTACATCTGCATGAGCATTATTGCTATGCTAAGTTTGCAATGCTTTTTAAGGCCTTATTACACCCAACTCCTTTCTGGCTCCTCCTTGACACGTTTACATTTTCCATAAAAAGTTCTATAGACAGGAAAATGATTACATTGAAATTTTTTTTTCCCCGAGGAAAATACAGAGGGCAAGCCAAGGATGGTACCGCCTAGATGACTAGATAAGGAAAGAGGAATGGCGATTATAATACGAGTCTTGATAATGCTCTTTAATTGATTTGTTATTGTTTAATAAAAACATTTATGTATATATAGGGCATAAGTCATATTCTGTCTAGCCTCACAAGTGAACTGGCCTGAATTAGTTTCTGTTCACATTGTTCCATTAAAATGATATAGCTTCTTTTGTGAAAAAATAAATAAATAGCTTGAATACATCTTGGTTGTTCTTGAACTGGCCACATTTCTTCAAGGAGTGTAGAACTAACTCCATTTGAACACCTGCACTTGTAGAAAATTTCTAGTCTTAGAGACTTCAAGTATGGTTTTTTCTAGTTTCCTAAAATCATAATAGATGCAGGTTCTATCAATTTCTAAAATTTGGCAAGAGCTTCTGACATCAGCTGTTTCAAGTTCTTCAAAGCACAGCTGCCTGTGGGTAACGCAGTTGCATACACCTCATTTCTTCCTTCAGCATTGCAATTTCTATGGAAACAACCCTTCTAAATCTTCTTCAGATTTTTCTCATAGCAAGCTTTATTTTACACTTCTTGCAAAAAAGCTACTTCTGTTAGACTTGCCATATGCAAGCAAAAGTTTGCTGGATGGAAACAAAAAAAGAAAATCCCTATGACTTCTCAGCTCATACCCTGTTTTGGCTGCTGTTCCTACTTTCATATATTTTATTTTAATCTTATTCCAGTCATTAAAAATGTCATTCAATTGTAATTTATGTTGCTTGTGATTGCTATGTTTTAAAGTTTGATTTTAGACCTCAGTTCATATGTATTCTTCTCCATTCACTTCAGATCTCTTCTACCATGTCTTGTTAACCCATCCTGCTGCTTAACTCCATTGAAACCATAGGGCTGCTCAACCTTGAAATCAGCCCAGCTTACCCCTGGTTATTGAGATACTAACAGTCTCCTATTCTGCCCCCAACCAGTAAGGTTATCAAGCGGGTATTTAGTAAACTCCAGCAGCCCCCAACCAATAAGGATTCTATAAAAGATATCTTGCATGAGACATTGTCATCCATCTTTCGAGGATCTACACCATCAGTGACATTTGCGAAATGCAATGCAATTCTTTCTACAACATCAAGCTCATCCTGGCTTAGCATTGATTCCATCCCTTCCAGAATATCTTCAACAACCCTTTTTGCAAACAACAGACATGATGGATGATCACAAATTTTTTTCAATATCTATTAAAGAAAAATCACGAATATGGTTTAAAGATTTTCTTATAATTGTTATGTTAAGCACCAACTAGTGTTGGTAAGTAAAGCTTAAAAATGTCTCCTATATCAGTATAGACTTCAGAAAGCAATCCAGTAGCTGAAATATGTTGGAAGGAATGTTCTTCTAACAGAATAATTAAAATTACTCAATTGCAGTCAATTAAGCCATATCTCCCATCTTACAGTATAATTAACATTATTCAATCACTTCAAGAGCAAACCACAAGGAAAGAAACAAATTGTGGTTTGAAATAGACAAGTTAGGAGGTAGTAATTAATTAGCTAGTTAAGAACATCTAGGAAAGTTGCACAATTCAAGGCTTTGAGTGTGGGCTTGAGTGTAAAGATCTGTCAAGAGGTTTTATTTATACAAGCCAATGAAGGATGGTTGATTGGATTGTTTATCTGTCCCCATAATTTTTTGTTTACTTTGTTATTGGCACTTGTGCATACCTCTTGTCACCTCCAGTCTTACTAATTAGTTTATATTGCTATTTGATGGTTTTGTGTAGGATGGAGATGGTGTTCAGGTCTTGGAATTTCACTTTTGGGCTTGGTTTCCTCACTGGGAGTATAATTGTGGTGGCTTCAAAGATCCATGAACTAATATTATTTTCTTTGTTAATTGGGTTATGAATTTTGTATAGAATGGGATCTCTTTGTGTCTTTTTGCAGTATCGGAACCTTAGTACTATGGATTTTGTGTAGGAGGGGATCTTGTCTTTTTGCAGTATTGGAACCTTAGTACTTTAGACACTATTTTTATTTTATGTTTAATGGATATTTTATATAGTTTAATTTATCTTGGCATTAGTAAAACCATTATTTTATGGGATTAATGTGTTCTATCATGAAGGGATGATCATGATGATGATGGGTATTTCTCAGGGATTGCTATCTACTCTTTGATTGCTTGTCTGAGTAGCTCTGCAACACAAATGAGAAACATGGCTCCACCATCTATCGAACCCATCATCAAGGCCACCATGCAATCAAACATGGAAAAATTAGACAATCAGATGGATTTCTATCCAAATCTTTTCTACCCATTCATGAACCTTTCAATTGTTCTATTTATGTAACTAAAGAGGGAACAGAGAACTGAGTGAACTCCAGTCACAATGCAGAGACAGTGTATTTTTTTTTCTAGAGGAAAAATGAGAAGTTATGATTACAGTGGCAGACTAAGAAGGAGGTGTGTCGAATTAGAAAAGATAATAATAAAAGAAGCTCAGAGACGAGAAAACCCACAAAAAGTTTTAGGGATTTTGCAAAGTAGCAAGGCAAGGCAAGGCAAGACTCAAAAGAGAGAGAAAGAGAGAGAACGAGATGAGTCCGACCCAAAGCAAAGACCAGGAATCCCTAGCTCCTCAGTCCCCACCGGTTACACTTGATTCAGTGAATTTTCTAAATTGTTATTATCTTATTAGTCGTTGAACTTTGCATTTTGGAGGCAATCCATCTCGATTGCGATGACATGGTTGGATTGTTTGCGGATGTTGGTGGTATTGAAGAGGCTGAGATAATTTCCATACACTCTCTCTCTCTCTCTCTCTCTCTTCATATATTCGATCCGGGGCTGTGTTTTGGCTATTTCCTCGTTATGCGGCAGTGGGGTTTTGAAACCCTAAAAAGGGTTTAGGGTTTCATGTTTTGGAGAAATGATCTAGGGAAGAAGATGGTTGGTGGTGTTGGAGGTGGGGCTTCACGGTGGTGATGGTGGGTAGCGGCGGCGGTGGCGGTGGTGGTGGTGATGAGGGTATGTAAAAGAAGATGATGATTTGGGAAGACGAGTGTGCTTTGAGATCTTCGAAAGACTTCCAACCCCAAAAGGGTTTTCTTCGTCGAACAGGGAAAGGGGTTTTAGCCTCTGATCTGAAATCCTCTTTGGGTGAGTTTGGGGAAAATGAGAGCATTTTGGTCTTTTCAAATTTTAGCAAATAGGTTAGGGTTGGTTTTTAGGAACAAATATTTTGGGGTAAAATAGTCTTTTCCAATTAGGTTAGGGTAATACATAAGTGAGGGCAATTAGGTCTTTTCATTTATAAAAATAAAACAAAGGCTAAAATGGTCATTTTCAATTAGTTTAGGGCAACAAATATTAAAGGGTAATTATGTCTTTTCAAATTTAAGAAAATAGAACAAAGGGTAAAATGGTCAAAATTTTGGCATCTAACGTTGGTATTTAATGGATTGGTCCTATCTGGCATTTGGGCCTAAAGCAGGGGTGGTACGTGGAATATTGAAGGGTGGTACGTGGAATATTGAGCCGCTTAGGGGGGTACGAGGAATATTGGGTGCATTATAGGGGGGTACATGTACTTTACCCAAAAAAAAAGGTAGGAGCTATGCCAAGAGCAGGGTTAGTCTTTCTCACATGTCTTTTTTGAATGTGAGTTTGCAAAGTTTATTTGGGGCAAATTGGCAGTCGCCATCTTCCTTAATCAACTAGGTGGTTTGGTGGAAGGGGAATGATCATTAGATGGATAGAAACTAGATTCTTTAAAATTGACCTTAAATTGCAGTATCAAAAGCTTTGGTCACTTTATTTCTTTATTTATTTATTTTTATAAAAACTAATCACACCCCAAACCTAGAGGATCTAGTTAGTGACCCGGATATCCTACGATATCAAACAATCCCTAGGATCCAGAAGCAGCACTTACACGCCAGAAACCACACAAAAAGGGATAGATAAATAATAACTAAATATCATAGTGCAACGGAACACTTGAACTACCCAAAAGATGAATTACATGATTTATGGTAAAATCCTAAAAACTTGTGTTATAATGTATGCATATTCATTTGTGCTCATAAAAATATAAAGAACTTGATAGTTACACTTCCAAAAGAAAGGGAAATAAAATATCCACAAGGTCATCACAGATTGGTGAAATAAAGAAGATCTAAAGTTCCATCACAACTCAGAGACACATAATTTAAAAGTACATTCTGTGAATTCACCTAGAGGGGAGGGGTGAATAGGTGAAGGTTGAAAAATAAAAAAAAAAAATGCAAAAATAACCAAGTAAAGACAACCAATTGACAAGCAATAATTAAAAGAGAGACACTAAAGATTTATAGTGGTTCGGCCAACACGTGCCTACGTCCACTCCTATCAACTTAGAGAGAATTTCATTATAAGGAATCTTGAGTAAGAGCAAGAGGACTCGTATAACTACTCTTGAGAAACGAGCAAGAGAGCTCAATAAAAACTACTCTTGAGTTAATGAGCAAGAGCACTCGATCTTCTCTTGATTCCGAGCAAAAGGACTCAACAAATACTTGTGCAAAGTAAAAATGAAATACTAAGGGGTTTAGAATTACCTCAAACCTTAGTAAAATAAAATAAGTGCTGCCTTTCAAACTATGAAGCTTGAATGCTAATGAGAATGAAGGGAGCTAAGTGAGACTGATCTTTCTTGGGTTGGTTGCTTAACTTCTCACTTGGGAGAGACTTGATCTTGGAGGCTCTTGATTGTGATTAATAATTATGTTTAGTACCTTAATCAAGAGGGTATTTATAGTCTAAGAGGCTTGAATTAATTAGGAATCTAAGTAAGAATTGGATTCCATAAGCCATACATAATCCGGTATACTAGATGGGAATCCGGTATGCCGGATCACGTAATTTTCATTTTAAACACAAGAGTAACAGTCAAATTGAGCTCAGAAATACACTGATCCGGTATGCTGAATAGTCATCCGGTATGTCAGATCAGGGCATTGTGCAGGTAGGGGCAGGATCCAGTATGCTGGATCCTTAACCAGGTTGCTTAAATGAGCCACTGTGACCATTTTCCTAAGATTTCCATTAATACGGTATGCCTAATCAGGAACCGGTATGCTGGATTGGGCAATTTCAGTGGGAATTAGTCCAATTCCAATCAAAATTGGTTTGGGGGGGGGGGGTTCCAAACTCAAATGGTCAAATGTCTAAGGGGTCAATTTACCACCTAAGGACATTTTAAATGGATGAATGCGTGCGTGTGTGTATTACATCAATTTGTGACTTGAAATTACAATAAAAACAAGATTACAAAGTCTTCAATCTTCAATAGGCTTTATTGGTCGTCAAGTGTTGACTTTTGACTTTCATGTCTTTGGAATCATTTTGAGCAATTATTTTTGTATGCTCTTGTGTATTTGTATACGCTCCCCCTCACTTGGTGCTATGCTTCAAAACTGAATAACTTAAACATAAGCATTAGTCCAAGGATAGTCTTATTTGTTATCATCAAAACATCTATGTCATCATGGAGATGACTAGGAGTGTATAGAAGTGTATAGGGCCATTTATATTTCCCTAACAATCTCCCCCTTTTTGATGATGACTGATAATCCAAGTGAATATAATAATGGAGCAAATAACAATGCATCAACACAAGAGACAATATATAAAAATAGGAACAACATCATTATTCATATTAAAAAAAATGGATTACATAAAACAAATAGGTCCATTACAATTTATTCCAAGCCCAATTCTTCTCCCCCTTTGTCATTGTCAAAAAGAGGTGCATTTCACATCATGCATTAGGATCAAAGGATAGAAGGGGTGGAATAGAGCTTGAGGGACCGGAAAAAGGTGGTCGAACTCCTTGAGGAGTGGCCCCTGATGTATCAAGGGATAGATGACCAAGATTGAAAGCAAGTGAATGAATAGCATTGAGGATTTTATCTTGGCGCACATTTAAAAAGTCAAATCCGGTCCTCACATCAGTGCAGAGAGGTGTCACATCCTCTTGAATTTGTTGTTGACCAAATTCAAGTTCCAAGATACGATTATTTGCTTCATCCATGTAATCATCGATTCTAGACACCCATTCTTGTAAGGAAGCCAGAATGCCTTCTTGATCTTGATGAGGAAGGGGTGCATTCTCATCCAAATCTTCTTCTTCTTCTACAAATTCATCGGAGGGAGGAGGAATATCAATTGTGTGGAAGCTATTACGAGTGATGTGTTGGAAGGTCACGGTGGATTCTTCTTCTCGAGTGGTCAAAGACTTGAAAGAGACGAGTGAGAAGCCGCCTGTAGGATAGATTAGTATGCTTTTGGGGGTGAGCACAAGATTCCATATACCTCATAATGAAGTATGGAAGACAAGTGGGTGTATTGGTGTAAACACAATAAGTGAGGTAGGCTTGAGGAATAAGTGAGGTAGGCTTGAGGAGTGAGACACTTGTTTCGATGCCTCCCCTAGGAATAAAATTGTGTTGAATAATATAGGAGATGACATGGGGAATGTGGCGAAGTCTTCCAGTTACCACGGTTGCCGCCTGAGGATCATATTTCTTCAAGATGGAGGAGTAGACTTCTTTATGGTTGATGAAGTCCCTAAAAATAGTGCTTTTTGGAGTCCAAAAGATGCAAGGTCCATCGCAAGAGAGTCCAAGATGGCAAGCAAAATCGGAAATGGAAAGCTTTGTGTGAATACTCTTCACATAAGAGTGGAGTTTCAAAGAATCTTTCGCCCCGCTGAAGTAAAGATTAGTGTAGAAGTATTTGACCAATTGAGGGTAGCAAGGTTCATCCATGTTGAGAAGGGGTTCCAAAAAATATCTTTGAACATATCTTCAAGTCGAATACTATTGAAAGAAAAGATGTCGACTTCACGACCTTCTTCGATTTTTTGAGCAAGATAAAGAGGCCAATTAGCAGGACATTCGGGAGAGCGAAATAGACGATCTTCCCCTGGAGCATATGGTTGTCTCGAGGAGCTTCCGGTTCTTTCCCTTTTGGATGGTTGTTGCCTATCGGGAAAAACATCCTTGCCTCTTCTACTCATAGTGAAAAAGAGGTTTGAAGGAGAGAGAGAGAGAAAATTATGTGTCAAGGTGGATTGAGACAAGAGAGGGAAGGTGGAGTAAATAGTGATTCAGAAAATGATAAAATGAGAGAAATATATAGGCTTGAAATCCAGTGTAACAGCTATAAAACGGGAAGAAATTCAATTATCCGGTATACCATTTGAGCATCTGGTATACCGTTTCAAGTAATAACGGTTAACAACTGCCATATATGCTGATCCGGTATACCGTTTTGTGATCCAGTATATCGTTTCAGGCAAAAATGGTGAAAAAATAGCATTTCTGAAATCATTTTAAAAACAAAACATTTATTCAATTATTCAAACGGGTCACATAAGCCAAGTTCTCTTCTAATAGAGCAGAATCTTTTTTCACTTAAGGGTTTTGTGAAGATGTCGGCAAGTTGCTTCTAGGTCTCAATATAGTTAAGTTGGATTTCACCTTTTTGAGCTGTATCACGTAAAAAGTGATGACAAATGTCAATATGCTTAGCTCGAGAGTGTAAAATGGGATTCTTGCTAAGGTTAATGGCACTTGTGTTATCACATTGGATAGAGGAAGTATCAAACTTAACTCCATAGTCTTGGAGAGTTTGCCTTATCCATAGCACTTGTGCACAACATCGTCCCACGACAATATATTCAGCTTCGGTGGTAGATAGAGCAACTGAGTTTTGCTTCTTACTAAACCACAAAACCAAGCATGATCCTAGGAAGTGACAAGATCCACTTGTACTCTTACGATCAACATGACACTTGGCAAAGTCGGCGTCAGAGAAGCTAATAAGGTCAAAGTCAGTGTCCATAGGGTACCATAGGCAGCTTGGAGTTCTTTTCAAGTACTTAAAGATTCTCTTCACAGTAGTCAAATGAGATTGCATAGGTTTGGCTTGAAACCTAGCACAAGCACAAACACTAAACATTATGTCTGGTCTACTAGCCGTTAGGTAAAGCAAACTACCTATCATACCTTTATATTTGGTCGGATCAACTAGGGTTCCATCCTCATCCTTAGACAGAGTTACAGATGTACTCATTGGAGTACTGGATGACTTCTGTCCATTGATGTCAAACTTCTTTAATAATTCCTTATGATATTTAGTTTGATTGATGAAAATTCCATTAGGGGTTTGTTTTAGTTAAAGTCCTAAAAAGAAATTCAGTTCACCCATAAGACTCATCTCAAATTCACTACTCATACTCTTACTAAAATTAAGACAGAGAGATTCATTTGTAGATCCAAATATGATGTCATCTACATAAATTTGAACAAGAATTAAGTCTTTATTCTTATGTTTCACAAAGAGAGTTGTATCTATCTTATCCATTGTAAACCCATCATCGATCAGAAACTTACTTAGCATATCGTACCATGCTTTTGGAGCTTATTTCAAGCCATACAAGGCTTTCTTAAGCTTGTATACATGATTTCGAAACTTTGGGTCTTCAAATCCAGGTGGTTAGATGATGTGTACTTCTTCATTGATGAAGCCATTTAAAAATGCACTCTTCACATCCATTTGATGTAACCTGATATTCTTATGACAAGCAAATGCAAGCAACATTCTAATTGATTCAAGTCTGGCTACAGGAGCATAGGTCTCGTCGAAGTCAATGCCTTCCTATTGGTTATAGCCTTGGGCAACCAGTCTAGCCTTGTTTCTAGTTATGTTACCATCTTTATCAAGTTTATTTTTAAAACCCATTTAGTTCCAATAATCTTGGAGTTCAAGGGTCTTGGCACTAAGTCCCAAACTTGATTCCTTTCAAATTGGTTAAGTTCTTCTTACATAGCAATTATCCAATTACTATCCAAAAGTGCTTCTTTAATGTTCTTGGGTTCAGCGGTAGAAATGAAGGCTACATTGGAACAAACATTTTGGATTTTACTCCTCGATTGTATACCTTTGTCTAGGTTTCCAATGACAAGGTCAAGGGGATGATCTTTAATAGTTCTAATCTCTTTAGGAAGGTGATGTACTTGATCATTAGGTTCATCTAAAGTAACTTTTTCTACTGTCTTCCTAATTCCAAGTACTTCATCTTCATCATCTTCTTTTAGGTCTTTATACCTTTCTTTTGCCATAGATTCATCAAATCTAACATTCATAATCTCTTCCACAACTAGTGTTCTTTTACTAAACACTCTATATGCTCTACTATTTGTGGAGTAGCCTAAGAATATATAGTCATCAGCCTTTTCTTCAAATTTTCATAAGTTATCCTTAGCATTAAGAATGAAACAAGCACAATCAAATACTTTGAAATAGTCAACTTTAGGCAATTTATTATGAAACAATTCATAAGGGGTCTTTAACAAGATATGTCTTATCAAAACCCGATTTAACACATAACAATCCGTATGAACAGCTCCAGCCCAAAGATACTTAGGCAAGGAATACTTATTGAGCATTATTCGAGACGTTTCTTGGATAGTCCTATTTTTCCTTTTAATCACACCATTAGATTGTGGTGTTCTAGGAGCCAAGAAATTATGTGTTATACCTTATTTTCGATAAAACTCACCAAATTCTTCTATATTATCAAATTCATCTCCATGGTCATTTTTTATAGAAGTGATCAAGTAACCCTTTTGATTTTGTATTCTCTTGCAAAAAGCTACAAATTCTTCAAATGCATCATTTTGTGCTTGAGAAAGAGGGTCCATGTGAATCGGGAGTAATCATCTACAATAATAAAAATGTAGTTCTTACCTCCTAGGCTTGTGGTTTGTATAGGTCCAAACAAGTCTAAGTGAACTAATTGTAGAGGTCTTGAGATAGCAAAAAAATTAATGGCCTTATGAGAAGCTTTTGTAAGTTTACTTCTTTGACATGCTCCACAAGTGTGTTGCTTATCAAAATTCAACTTAGATAAGTTTCTCATCAAGTTTTTAGAGGAAAGGGATTTAATAATCTTAGGATTGATATGTCCCAATTTTCTATGCCATAAGGTTGCATCATCAAACTTATATATGAGACAAGCATCATGAGAGTTTACATTAAAAGTATAAAAATAAACGTTATTCTTCCTACAACCCTCAAGAATCATGTTATCATTGGAATCTTTAATTTCACACTTAGAAGCATTAAAGTTAACAAAATAACCATTATTGCATAGTTGATTTACACTAAGCAAGTTGTATTTAAGGTTATCAACTAGGCTGACATTAGATATTACAGTATCTCCAAATTTTATCGATCCATTTTCAATGATTCTTCCTTTGTTATTGTCTCCGAAGGATACCCATCCTCCTTTTTGTTTCTTGAATTTCGAAAATAGCTTTGGGTTGAAAGTCATGTGCTTCGAGCAATCACTACCAATATGCCATTCCATGTTGCTCAAGTGCACCTGCAAGACAAGAATGCTTAATGCAACTTTGGTCCCCATTAAGTGTTGGGTCCATCATTGTTAGTATTATACATTCGTCTTGGTCTCCACACCATTTGGTGACTACTTACTTTTTAGTTCCAATACCAACTTGTGTATGAGTGGGGTTTCCAAGGTCTTTGGTTTTGAGATATTCTATATGAACCTTGGTTATTGGGTGGTCTTTGCACCTTAGTTGGAGTTTTAATTGGTTTTGGTACCTTTGGATGACTCCTCCTATTTTGACCATTATAAGGTCTTCTAGGATGGTGGAATGATTATTTCATATGATGACATTCTCAAATAGTATGTCCCTTTTTGTTGCAATTGTTGCATACAACAATTTTAGGGTTATACGGAGTCTTCCCTTTGGGATTTGGTTTGCTAAATTGATGAGTTTTCTTTCTAGCATAACCTTCCTCAATTGAATGTCCTTTCTTTCTACAATAGTTGTAAATTTTCTTCTTTACTTTCTTGCTTGTTATTTTACTTGAACTTGCCTCTTTGGTGTGATTTGAACCTTTGTTCATATCATAGCCTACTCCTTCCTTGTTGAAGGATGCTTTGGAGGCATTTTCAAATAAGATATCAAGAGTTCTTTTTTCATTGGTAAATGATTCTAAGGTTTTACACAAATTCTCTTTTTCTTCTTCCAAAATATTAACTTGAGAAGTAAGAGTTGTATTTTGGTCTTTAAGGGTGTTTATATCTTTCAAGAGATTCTTTTTGGTAGTGGCTAGCTCCATGCTACTTTGGTAGAGGTTTTCAAAAGCTTCTTCCAATTCTAAAAAGTCCTTATCCTTATGAGAGGGGAAAGTAGGAGTTACCTCATTTTAGGTTTCTTCATCTTCAATAGCCATGAGTGTCAGATTTGTTTATTCTTCTCCTTCTTGTGATTCTTCATCACTTGAATCAAAGGTATGTTCAATTTTGTAGGTCTTCTTGTATTTCTTCATTTTAGGACAATCTCCTCTAAAATGTCCTAGTTTCCTACATTCATAACATATGATATATTTTGAAGAAGTGTCAGTGTTATCTTTGGAAACACTCTTACCTTTTTGGTCCTTGAAAAATCTTCTCTTATTGAATAAAGTTTTACCCTTATTCTTCAAGAATCTTGAGAATTTCTTGGATAGATAGACAATCTCATCATCCGAGAGTTCTTCATCATCATCGCTGATGTCATAGGTTTTGAATGCAATAACTTTCTTCTTTGGTTCTTTGGGCTCATCCTCCTTGGTGTCTTGTTTAAGCTCCATCTCATGAGTTTGGAGTGATCTCAATAGCTCATCTAGGCTTAGCTTGTCAATGTCCTTTGATTCCTTTATTACTGTTGTCTTGGGTCCCATTCTTTTAAGAAAGATCTCAAAATCTTTCGAACGTTCTCACCATTGGAGTACTTCTTTCCTAAATATTTCAACTTGTTCACAATGTTAGTAAAGCGAGTAAACATGGCATATATGTCGTCATCATTTTTCATTTTAAACAGCTCATATTCATTAACTAACATATCAATTTTAGATTGTTTTACTTCAGAAGTACCTTCATAAGTAACAACAAGTTTATCAAACATCTCCTTAGCGGAGTCACACATACATGTCCGGTTATATTCTTTTTCTCCTAAGGCACATTGAATATAGCTTATAGCTATATAGTTGAGTTACATCTTTGCTCTTTCAGCTGGGATCCATTCTTCCTTGGGCTTGTCTATGGTATTTGGTCCATTTTTAATTACTTCTCATGCGTCAATGTTATTGGCACATACGAAATTCTTGAAACAATTTTTCCAATAAGAGAATCCATCACCTTCAAAGAAGGGAGGTCGGACAATGTTATATCCTTCAACTTTGCGATAGACAGAAGATCTCATGGTCTTAAAATTCTTTGTTAGATTGAAAATAATCACGGTCTTGAGCTCCTGCTCTAATACCAAATGTGAATTCACCTAGAGTGGGGGTGAATAGGTGAAGGTTGGAAAATTAAAAAAAAAATATACGGAAATAACCAAGTAAAGACAACCAATTGACAAGCAATAATTAAAAGAGAGACACAAAAGATTTATAGTGGTTCGGCCAACACGTGCCTACATCCACTCCTCTCAACTTAGACAGAATTTTACTATAAGAAATCTTGAGTAAGAGCAAGAGGACTCGTACAACTACTCTTGAGAAATGAGCAAGAGAACTTAATAAAAACTATTATTGAGTTAATGAGTAAGAGGACTCGATCTTCTCTTGATTCCGAGCAAGAGGACTCAACAACTACTTATACAAAGTAAAAATGAAATACTAAGGGGTTTAGAATTACCTCAAACTTTAGTAAAATAAGTGCTATCTTTCAAACTATGAAGCTTGAATGCTAATGAGAATGAAGGGAGCTAAGTGAGACTGATCTTTCTTGGATTGGTTGCTTAACTTCTCATTTAGGAAAGACTTGATCTTGGAGGCTCTTGATTGTGATTAATAATTGTGTTTAGAGCCTTAATCAAGAGGGTATTTATAGTCTAAGAGGCTTGAATTAACTAAGAATCTGTGTAAGGATTGGATTCCATAAGCCATAAATAATTCGGTATGCTTGATGGGAATCCAGTATGCTGGATCACTTAATTTCCCTTTTAAACACAAGAGTAATGGTCAAATTGAACTCAGTAATACACTGATCCGGTATGCTGGATAGTCATCCGGTATGCCGGATCAGGGCATTGTACAGGCAGGGCAGGGTCCGATATGCTGGATCCTTAACTAGCTTGCTTAAATGATCCACTGTGACCATTTTCCTAAGATTTTCATTAATCCAGTATGCCGGATCAGGAACCGGTATGTCGGATTGGGCAATTTCAGTGAAAATTAATCTAATTCCAATCAAAGTTGGTTTGGGGAGGTTCCAAACTCAAATGGTCAAATGTCTAAGGGGTCAATTTACCACCTAAGGACATTCTAAATGGATGAATGCATGCGTGTGTACATTACATCAATTTGTGACTTGAAATTACAAAAAAAACAAGATTACAAAGTCTTCAATCTTCAATAAGCCTTATTGGTCTTCTAGTATTGATTTTTGACTTCCATGTCTTTGGAATCATTTTGAGTAATTATTCTTGTATGCTCTTGTGCATTTGTATACGCTCCCCCTCACTTGGTACTCTGCTTCAAAACTGAATAACTTAAACATAAGCATTAGTCCAAAGATGGTCTTATTTGTTATCATCAAAACATCTATGTCATCATGGAGATGACTAGGAGTGTATAAAAGTGTATAGGGCCATTTGTATTTCCCTAACACATTCCGGGCCATGTCCTTCACCCACTTAGAATTAAATTAATTTTTAATTGTGGGCTTGGGTACATGTTGTCATATGGGATGTGATGGTTTAATTATGAAATGATCCATGTCTTTGTGGGCCCATGCTTGATGTTACAATGTCTATGTGATTATGGGATTGACTTTCTAATAAAATGGATGGCGTGTTTATGCATGTGATGTGTTAGTTTCTTTATGGGATTTTGGGTGGATGTGATGCTTTTCTCTATTTCTTTCTCTTCCCCTTTCTTTTTTATAAACAAATGTACTCCACCCCATGGGTAGATTAAATGGTGGGTTGGTTTCTCCATGCAAGGTTTCTTTACTTATGGAAAGGAAAGTGTATAGAATTTTTCCAAGTTTCCATTATAGTTTTAGCGGAGCTAGGACTCCCAGGGTATGTTGATGTTGATTCACATGTGTCGCCCAAAGATTATGGAGATACAAATCACCAACTTTGAAGACTTGATCGGGTGGAGGAGAGGGATGAGGCATGACTTCTGGAACATCCTGGCATGATGATGCACCATGATTCATAGAAAATTATTAGTTTTAATCTTTATGGGAGGGTTTAATTATCACTTGTATTTAAATTTACTGCCATCCCATAATCACTTTAATTGTTGCTAACAGTATATTGCTATCCATGTATGATGTGAGAGTTGTTATTATCCCTCTTTAACGGCAATATATGTCTAATAAGGATTAATCTAATCTGATAGATTAAATCTATGGCCTCCCATTGAGGATAAATATAGAAGTTGTGTGATATCGCCTCGCTGATGCCGATAGGATAAGGCCCTGTTCGTATCACATAATTATCTATTTTTATCTCCTTTTGGATAAGTTATCGTATGGATAGTGTGGGGGCATTGTGACTGGAGTTTGTGTCAGCCGACAAAATCTGGACATGGCTCTTAGGTGGAGGAAAATATTGGAAGCCCTAGGGGTAGATAGCATAGTCCACATTGCCAAGGTATGTGTACTAACTCCCAATATGGTAAGTTATGCATGCAAGGAGGGTAGGTATCCAATTCACTTTACAGGTCATGAGAGAGACTTGAATTGTGAAAGACCATTGATGATGATTGCTCGCTTTAATTATTTTGTTGATGGTAATTCATGTGATCAAACTAGTGCATATGTAGAATGAGGTCACGATGGTTGCCATTAATTCAAATTTATTGGCCCTTATAAGTGATTAGAAATTGACTAGACCAAACTACGTTGACTGGTATTGCAGCATAAAGATGCTCCCAATTGCAGAAAAACTCGTCAGTGTTCTTGATGAGGAACCTCCCCAAGAACCCCACCAGGATGATGACTGTGAAAGTCATAGATTACTATTAGAATAATTGCACAAAAGGGCTTCTTAGTTTTGATAATAGCCATAAAACCCATAATTGATATGAAACATTACGTGTATGTCCCTCCACTTTAATACAACTCACAATGGACTTCAGAGCATAAATAAATTACTACCACTACCCTTGTCCATTTTTTTTTTTTGCTAGAGATTAACAAAGAATGAATTAGACTGAGAAAGAACAATTACAAAAGATTAACGTCCAACAACCCCAGATGAATACCAAAAACAAAAATAGGGCCACAAGACCCTAGCAACAACATCACAGATAGGGTGCCCCATAGCATTATCTAAAAGCAAGACATTAATAGAGGAAGGGAAATCAGACTCCCAAACAAACAAACGAACACCCACCCTTAGCCGAAAACTTTGCTAAAAAATCTGCCACAAGGTTCGCTTTCCTGAAACAATGGGACATCTTCTATTGAATAGAGCTCAAATAAGGTTGAAGACTATTCCAGACTTGCTGCACGAACCTAGGAATAGACCTTGACTGGAAGGCCACCACGACTACACTGGAATCACAATCGATCCAAAGCCGCTGAACACTGAACTCTTTTGCAGCTTGATTTCCATGCATGATGGCATAAATTCGGCCATAAAATTTGATTGAACACCCAAAAACACACCAAACATCAAGACAGGAGCTGCCTGGTCATTTCCTAATACACTGCCAGCACCAGCTCTACTAGGGTTCTGAAGAGAGCACCCGTCTGAATTCAACTTCATCCAACCACTGGGCCGTCTGAACCACCACACCTCCCTAATCACAGGAGCAGCCTTAGGGATTAGGGTAATCTGAAGCCTTCTAGCACAAATCAGGTCCTGAGTGTTGCTCACAGGGCGGGAAAAGGAGACAAATATTTCTCTAAGCAAGTTGAACATAACTCGGGCAACTATCCCCACCGGTCTAGCAGACCCATCAAATTTCCTCCCATTGCGCTCCTTCCAAATGACAAAAGGAATCAACACAACCCCTGAAAGCCAAACATTCGGCATAGGAACAGCTGTCGACTTCCTTTTCCACCAAGAAACCAGCTCTTCAAAAGAAGAAATACCAGGCCAATGAACCTCAAAGACATCCATAAACGCCTGCCACAGGGACTGGGAAAATTGCATTCAAAGAACACTTAAGGCAAAGATTCCAACGCACGGTGACATAACTCACAACGGGATACCAATTGAATCCCTTTTGAGCGCAAAACATCCTCCATTGGAATTTTCCCAAGAAGTAACCTCTAAGCAAAGTAAGAATGGTGCGGGTGCAGGTTCTAATTCCAAAACACCGTAAACCAAGGGACTTTGGGGTTCCTTATACGAATAGCATCCCAAGCAGACCGAGAGTTAAAGACCCCCGAGGGAGAGAGCCCCCAACAACACTGATCTACCGAAGGGAGAGGGGGCAAAGGCACTTTAAGAATAAGATAAAAAATTCCAGCAAGAAGTTTAGAATGCACCTGAGGGAGCGCCCAAGCAGAATTCACAATGAAATCTGAAACCTAAGCAGCTTTGTTTCTAAACCGATCCTGCTGCAAGATGGACGCCGAAGCAATGGACTCACTTCCAAGCCAACAATCGTTCTAGAAATTGACCTTGGACCCATTCCCAATGATCCATCTTTCATGCAGCTGTAATAGAGGCCAGAGCTTTCTAATCCCAGGCAAAATAGAAGAGGGAGAGGAAAGGCATTTAAGTGAATCATCAACTTCAACAAAACGAGCTCACAGAAAATTACTCACCAATGAGTAACCATGCTTAATAGACCAGGCCAGTTTGCAAAGAAAAGCAGTGTTTACATCTCGAAGTTTTCTAATGCCCAAACCACCTTCCAATCTCGGCCTACACACCGCATCCCACTTGACCATCATTGCCTTCCTAGATTCAATATCACCTAACCAAATGAATTTTTTGATCCACTTCTCCATGAGCGACACCGAAGAAGACGACCACCAATAAATTGAGAAATTATGGACTAGAATGCTGAGCATGACCGATTTCATAAGTTCCACTCTGCCAGCAAACGAAAGGAGCATGCCTTTCCACCCGGATAGCTGTCTTTTAAACTTATCGACCAAAGGAACCACCCTCTCCCTAGTGATCCTTCCTCTGAAAATATCTACCCCAAATATGTTGCCCATTGAACAACTAGCAGAAAGCGATCTGATCATTGATTCAATAACAAAACAACGCGAATAAATGTTTATTAAATAATAATAATTTAATAAAATCTTTTGTAAACATTTTACAATTGATCAAGCTCGGAATTTTTGTCTAATCAAGTTCAAGATTCTCTTTCAACATATTCTCCTACACGAAAAGTGGATAACTTATTAAGATTCACTTTTGTCCATAAGTAAACACTTTTGTCCATAAGCAAATACAATGGACCTAGCATAGTGATGTATAGTCAGTCATATGTAGGCATCAATATTATATATACTAAAGTACACCATGTCAATCTGCAATGATAAAGATCTCAAAGTTCTAGGGAGCACACAACTATCATGAGAACCCATTTACACTAAACATCCCAGAATAAATCAATCCAGGTTTTCGAATGTTCGAGTCTGATACACAACTAAAGTGTACCCACATTTGTGTCTAAAATCTCCATTCCCACAGACACAATATGGTAACCATATAAACGGAGCCGATTCCGTCCCTATAGCTAGTTCCAAATACTTTGAGGTCATACCTTTGGACACACAATCACCCATATAAAGTAAATGCGAGTTAATTAGAATAAACAATTTATTTGGATTTGATGAACATTATATCCAACACATACAAGACCTCCTAGACCCGTTTAGGACCTGTAAGTGCATTATATCAGATAGGTTTTATAGAATGCAGTGAATCATAGGCACGCAGTAGTAGAAATGTACAACATGTACTATCTTCTTGGTTGTCTTTGTCAATATAAATCATGTGTGCACTAGACATACGAGTAGTATGACCCATTATTCCAAGAAAACCCGAGTGTCCCATTTTGTCCAATATTTGATACAACAAATAAACATAAGTAAACAAATCCAATTCTTGAATCTAATTTCCATTTCATATATAACCAATTCCATATGTCAGCACAGGTGGATAGAATCAGAATTCTTTACAATAGACCTCAAATTGCATTATCAAAAGCTTTGGTACATTTTTTTAAAAAAAAAAAAAAACAAAGCAATAAGAAAAGAATATTTCAACAAAGATGGCTATCCACTTCCTCTTGTTTGACCGCTTCTGCGTTCTGCTATATATATGTATATAAATTATTTTTTTCCAGTTCTCGCTTCTATGAAGTTTCTGCTACTTGAAATGTACATTAATGCTTCTTAAAACATGCTTCGAACAGAAGGTTCTTCTAGCAGCAAATTGGAGTTATTGACCAATATAGACGTTCTCATCTTTGGAACGTGCTATATTGGTCTCCTTCCATCTATATCACTTACCATACTCAAGCATTCCATTTCTATTACCTACCATCCATTGATCCTTCCATCTATATCACTTACCATACTCAAGCATTCCATTTCTATTATCTACCATTCATTGACCATTCCATCAATACCTCTTACCATACATTGAGCATTCTATTTATATTATCTTCCTTGTAATACATTGATATTGTAAATATTTGTTTCCTTGTTTGTCCACATGTCACAAGTGATATAGAATGTTTCCTATTATCACATGTGAGATCTTCAACCACTAGGGATTCTCTTGTTCCCTATATATACATCTTGTAACTATCATTATTGATTTAGAGAAATACATTCAAACCTACCAAGTCTAATATGGTATCACGAGCCTAGTGCTCCAACGTGCATTCTCCAATTTTTTTTTTCTCCATGGCTGGCGAACACAACCAAGGCATAAACAACACCCAATCCGTGGGCAACACCTCTCTTACTACCCTTCCTCTACCTGGTTCCCCTTCCCTTCATCATGCTCATTACATTTAAGTAAAACTCACTTCCAAGAACTACCTATACTGGCAAACCCAGATTGAACCTTTCCTTGATGGCCAAGGCCTTTTTGGACATCTCGATGGCACTACCCCATGCCCAACCGAACCGGCTGCTGCACTACAATGGCGACGCCAGGACTCCTTACTTCAGAGCTTACTTCTCTCTTCTCTTTCTGAAGAAGTATTCTCATTGGTTCTTGGCAAATGAACCAGCCAGGAAATATGGGAAACCCTGCACACTGCCTTCTCATCTCCATCTGAGAGTCGCATAATGTCACTCACCATGGCTCTCCAAGACATAGAATAGAAACCTGATGAGTCGGTTTCCAACTTCCTGCAGCGTGCAAGGACTATCTTTGAAGAATTAAGTGCTGCGTGACATTGCCTTCAATCTCCATGTCTTTAAGGGGAGGGGTTGAAGGCAGACTTTAATGATATTGTTTCATCACTTCTCACTCGCACCATTCCGCTGCCCTATGATGATTTGCATGCAATGCTGCTCAGCCATGACTTTTTACATGGCATGAAACTTGCAAAGCTCTCTCTGACTGATGGTGTCTCTTCTACCACCTCTCCCTCTACCAACCAAGTTCAAAAGACAACCACTCAGCCAGACAGCCGCTCACCTTCCTCTGGCTGTGGGGGTGGGGCTTGGCGTGGTCGTGGTACCCGTGGTAGGGGGGGCCGTGGTCGCTCTCAAGGAACCAGACTTTGGTGCCATTGGTGTAATCGGGACACCCATGACACCCAGCAATGCTACATCAAACCTAAACCACCACCCAATTTTCCTACAAGAACAACCTCTTCCTTTCACTACCAACCCAATACCACACCCACGGCCCATTACACAAACTACTCGAGCCATTCCAATCAACCCATCCTACCCACACCCGCATATCCACCATCCCAATCATTCACTTGGTACCCGGATATTGGTGCTACACACCATGTGACACCCGATATCCATTCCCTTTCATCTTATGATCCGTACACAGGTTCGGATTCACTACAGGTTGGCAATGGTAAGACTATACCCATTTCAAATGTTGGTACAACATCTCTCTCTTCACCTTCTTCTTCTTCTAAAAATTTTATTTTATCTGATGTCTTGCATGTTCCTTTAATTTCCAAACCCCCCTTCTTTCTGTCAATAGATTCGCTACTGACAATGATGTATTTTTTGAATTCCATCCATCTTGTTTTTTTGTGCAGGATCGGAGAACCAAAACTACTCTTCTGTCCAGTCTGAGTGATGGCGGTCTTTACAAAGTACCATCGTCTGTGGGCACTTCTCCTTCGGCCTATCTTACTATCGCACTTCTCTTGATGGCTAGCATTGTCACCTAGGCCATCCCCATTCACAGATTGTTCGTTAAGTCATTCATCAGAATAACTTACCTTTTTCTAAATCTTCTTTAAATAATTCATGCAATGCCTATCAATTGGGCAAGGCTCGTCGCTAGTCTTTGGGCGGAACTTATTCTCGTAGTTTTTATCCTTTGGAATTATTGTTTAGTGATGTTTGGGGACCCTCCCCTACCCCCTCTCCTGCTGGACACTGGTATTATGTTATTTTTGTTGACGACTATTCCAAATACTTGTGATTTTATCCTATGGCAAGGAAATCCGAGGTTTTGGGGATTTTTATTGGCTTCCAAAAATTAGTTGAGAGACAATTTGGTAGAAAAATAAAATATGTCCAAACGGACTAGGGTGGGGAATTTTGAACTTTACCCAAATTTTTCCATGATATTGGGATTTCTCATTGCATTTCTGCTCCTCATACCCATGAGCAGCAGGGTGCGGTCGAGCGCCGTCATAGGCACATTATGGAAATTGGATTATCTCTTTTGGCCCATGCTTCTATACCTCCAATATATTGGGTGTTTGCATTTGAGACAGCGGTCTTTCTAATCAACCGCTTACCTTCTAGAATCAATTCGAGAATGTCTCCCTACCAATTACTATTTTATCGGGTTCCAAACTATTCTTTTTTGAGGGTTTTTGGATGTTTATGTTATCCTCTTCTTTGGCCATTCACTACACACAAAATGGATTTTCGTTCGGCACCACACGTATTTTTGGGTTATAGTCCATCACACTTAGCATACTGGTGTTTAGATCGCTCAACTGGTCGTATCCAGGTTTTTCACCATGTGTCATTCTCTGAAACTGTATTCCCGTTCAAATTCAGTTCCAATCCAACACCGCCATCACATCCTATTCCTATCCCATGGGCTGCTGTACCAACAACCATAGCACCATTGCCGAATGTGGCACCACCATCACCACCCACTTCTCCATTGAGTTTGGACTCACCACATTCACCACCCCATCCGAGTTTGACCTGTGCTGAACCTAGCCCATCTCCAAGTCCACCATCACCACCTCCACGGACCCAACCCATTATGGAACTTTATACAGATCCACCCACCCATGTTACACCACCACCAACCCGTCACCCGATGCATTTGTGCTCTCACAAAGTAACGCTCCACTCCCTTCCTACCAAACCAAACCCAACTATTGAACCTACTTGTTTTTCACAGGCTGTCAAGGTTCCCGAATGGCAGTCTGCCATGGCTGAGGAATTTAATGCCCTGATTAGAAATGGCACTTGGAGTCTGGTTCCATCATCTCCTACTCAGAATTTGGTGGGCTGTAAATGGGTGTTTTGGATCAAGAGAAAGGCTGATGGGTCAATCGAAAGGTATAAAGCCCAGCTAGTTGCAAAGGGGTTCCATCAGCAGCAGGGGGTGGACTACAGTGAAACTTTTAGCCCGGTGGTTAAACAACCCACCATTCGCACAGTGATTGCCTTAGTAGTCTCAAGGGGTTGGCCCATACGGCAGTTGGACGTTCAAAATGCTTTCCTCCATGGAGAGTTGATCGAGGAAGTGTACATGGTCCAACCTCCTGGTTTTGAGGATAAGTCTCATCCTACTCATGTGTGCCATCTACATCGGTCCCTCTATGGCCTAAAACAGGCCCCGAGGGCTTGGTTCCAGTGGCTGTCCAAGTTTCTTCTATCCATTGGATTTGTTGCATCTAAGAGTGACACGTCGTTATTTATTTCGAGAACAGGTGGTTCGGTTTTATATGCATTGATTTATGTAGATGACATTTTAGATACTGGTGACTCATAGGCCGGCATTTCAGCACTATTGACACATCTAGCCAGTGAATTTTCTATTAAAGATCTGGGCTTGATATATTACTTCTTGGGAATCGAAGCTACTTATACCAAATAGGGCTACTTCTCTCCCAGAAGCTCTACATCTCTGATCTCTTAGATCGCGCAAGCATGAAAGACTGCAAGTCTATATCCACACCAATGCCAACGACCTCCAAACCATCAAATTCAGGGGGTGCCTCTTATTCTGACCCGAGTCACTACCGGTCCATTGTTGGTGCACTGCAATATGTCACCCTTACTAGACCAAATGTGGCATTTGCAGTGAACCGGGTATGTCAGTTCATGCTTTCCCCAACTGAAGGTGACTGAATCCTAGTGAAACGGATTCTGCGATATCTCAAGGGCACATTACGCATGGTTTATTGTTTCAAAGATCCAACTCCTTGACACTCCAAGCCTACACAGATGCGTACTTGGCTGGCAGTCTTACTGATTGGCGGTCCACTGGGGCCTATGCCATTTTCTTGGGGCCCAATATTATCTCTTGGAATTCGAGGAAGCAGAAGACTGTATCTTGGTCTTCCACAGAGGCAGAATACAAAGCCTTAGCAGATGCCACGGCTGAACTGATATGGTTGCGCAGATTGTTTCAGGAACTCGGGATTCCATAGACTATAGCCCCGATTCTGTGGTGTGACAATATCGGGGCCACATATTTGTCAGCAAATCTGGTTTTTCACACTCGGACAAAGCACGTCGAGATCGACTTTCACTTTGTTCGTGAGCAGGTTGCGTCCAAGTCGCTTCAAGTACAATTCATCTCAACCCATGATCAAGTTGCAAACATTTTAACCAAACCGCTGCCAACCGCACGATGTGAGTTTATGCGAGACAAGCTAAAGATCCACTGCACCGGCTCTTCATCTTGAGGGGGTGTATTGACCAATATAGATGTTCTCATCTTTGGAACGTGCGATATTGGTCTCCTTCCATCTATATCACTTACCATACTCAAGTATTCCATTTCTATTACCTACCATCCATTGATCCTTCCATCTATATCACTTACCATACTCAAGCATTCCATTTCTATTATCTACCATTCATTGACTATTCCATCAATACCTCTTACCATACATTGAGCATTCTATTTATATTATCTTCCTTGTAATACGCTGATATTGTAAATATTTGTTTCCTTGTTTGTCCACATGTGATATAGAATGTTTCCTATTATCACATGTGAGATCTTCAACCACTAGGGATTTTCTTGTTCCCTATATATACATCTTATAACTATCATTATTGATTTAGAGAAATACATTCAAACCTACCAAGTTTAATAGGAGTGTACTTCTATTGTGGACATGGAGTGCGCATTTATTTATGCATTGCTACAACTGTGTTGAGGAATAAGACTTGACCAATGAATGAGTCAGTCAGTCTTGGCAGAGTAATGGTTTTCCACAAGATAAGAAGAAGTAGATCCTTCTTCACTCTATATATAGACCTTGAAGGTTGGGTTATTGCCAGAAGCTAAGTATTTTCTTAGAGAACCCAGCACCCATCATATCCATGGCCATTAACTACTCCTTCCTTTCCCTTCTTTCAATTTTTCTTCCTTTGTTTCTCTTTGGTGGTTGTTCTTTAGAGAAGGTAGAGGCCTATAGATTTGCAAAACTCCAGACTCATGTTGTTTCACTTAGCTCCTTGAATCCATCCGACGTTTGCTCTACTCCAGCCGAAGGTGATTTCTTTCAACTTTATGTTTGTGTTTGAGAATTTTCTTGTATGTAATCAGTTCTTCAGAGTTTGGCTTTTTGCTGATGGCATTGTTGAAGGTGAAAGGTCAGATTTTTGAGAAGGATTATTGGTAGCTTTCCAGTCTTTTAAGTAACATCATTAGATATTTCTTAATTCATACTTTGCTGACCTTTAGCAAAAAAAGTGTGGGTGGATGGGATCATGGGACAAAAAAATTCTGTTCTTATGCATTTGGTTACTAGAAATTTATTTTCATAAGAAAGAGAGCTATTTTCATTCTTTCTTATTTTTTATCTTTGATCCAATTTAGACAAACCAGTACTCTAAGCTCTCTTGGCTATGATTTCAAAAAATATTTCAAGGGATGATTTCAGTTTCAGATGGTGTTTGGTATGATTTTTGCACTTTTTTTGTGTAATAGATTAGGAGCTATTTCACCTATTTGGGAAGAAATCCATTTCGTGCTAAACATTTTAATGAAAATATGCTAATAATGATGGTAAAATTTTCATTTGACAATTCTAGAATTTTGTGTTAAATATATTTCGTTTCACTCAATGGAAAGTAACATTTCTAACATTTTATTAAAGAGGAAAAGAACGTTGCCTGATCACATGGCTCTAGCACCCAAACATAGGAGCATGCAAAATTACCACCTGCCCCCAATGAAATAAAAAAATCTCATCCATGTTGATGCCCCTACGTACTCTCATTGGCCCCCACGCTAGTGCAAGGGCCAATGAGAGTACATGCAAGAGATCAACTGGGTGAAATTTCGCATTTCACGGGGTCTAGGCACAAGCGCCATGTAGCCTGCCAATGATTTTTTCCCAATTCAAAAACAGGTCTCCTGAAAGGATAATTGGTAGTTTAACTGATTGGGATCCTCTGCTGCCGGCGTGTAGCCTCACACAGGCAGGGCGTGGACCCCACCTGGACAAGGTGCTCTGATAGTGGGTAGGGTGGTCATTTCGCCCGCAGCCTGTGTGAGTCCGCACGCCGTCCGCACGGTCAGCTGGCAGCAGTGGATCCAGAACACTCAAAAAGTCAATGAGAGGCCAAGGAAATTAATATAACAGTGTATAAGGAAAGGTTAGGCAGTTACCTCCCCCATCCCCTCAAACAATTATTATATATTAACAATGGTTACCTTCTCGATCTATGCTTTCAGGTTCCAAAATCTTAAGCAGGCTATTGCAAATAACTCGCAAATATGGACCTTGCTCACTATTGAAGAAAGGGAAATCAAAAATCCCAAGTCTTAGCCAGATTCTCACCAACGACCAAACCCGAGTGAAGTCCATCAATTCCAAATTCTCCAACCAACAATCATCGGTAGCAGATTCTGCAGTACAAATTCCTGCTAACTCAGGCGATTCTTATGGGACTGGAAACTACGTTGTCATGATTGGATTTGGAACACCTCAGCAACATTTCACACTAGAATTCCATACAGGTAGTGATCTTACTTGGATCCAATGCCTACCATGCAACTCCAGCAATTGCTATTCACAACAAAATCCCTACATCAATTCTTCTGCTTCCTCCACCTATTCCAACATCTCATTTGGTTCCAATTCATGCTCGCAACTGCAACCAGCAGGCTACAGATAGTCATCCTGCACCACCAATTGCCTCTATCAGGTCACATAGGGTGACGGATCCACCTCTCAAGGGGACTATGTAACTGATACACTAACACTATCTTCCTCTGATTTCTTCCCAAATTTTGAATTCGGGTGTGGTCACAACACCAATGGCCTATTTGGTACTACAGATGGATTACTAGGCCTCGGCCGCAATCAGATCTTGACGGTATCACAGACTGCTACAAAATATGGAAAGAATTTCTCCTATTGTCTTCCATCTTCAAGCAGCTCTACTGGTTTTCTTGCATTTGGTAGCCAAGTGGGTTCCTCATCTCCTAATGCTCAATACACTCCACTACTAACAAATTCGAACTACCCCTCGTTCTATTTCCTAAATATGACGGGTATAAGTGTTGGAGGACAGAAGCTATCAATTGCAGAATCTATTTTTACAACTTCAGGAACCGTTATAGATTCTGGAACTGTCATCACTCGGTTGGCACCAACAGCCTATTTAGCTCTTAGTACAGCATTTCGTCTAGCAATGTTAAACTATACCCCTGCGCCACCATATTCACTATTGGACACATGCAATGATTTGCCTAGATACACTACAGTAATAGTACCAAGCATAGTGTTGCATTTTAGTGGAGGTACTAACTTGAATGTTGATCAGTCTAGAATTATAATTCAAGCAACCTCGACTCAATATTGCTTGGCTTTTGCTGGAAACACCCTTCCTACTGATTCGGGGATCCTTGGAAATATGCAACAGCACAAATATGAGGTGGTTTATAATGTGGCAGGAGGAAGGCTGGGATTTGGCGCTAGTGCTTGTAGTTAATAAGAGCCATCCCTTTGTACTATAAAGATAATGTGGCCAGAAATCAAGCGAGTGATGGATTAGCAATAGAAATATAGAGGAATAAAACTGAGATTCGGCCCTAGTATTCCCCCTTTGAATTGTTTCCTCTTCCCTTGGATTTTGTTGTATCCTCTGTTGAATTGTTTCCTCCTCCCCTAGATTTGTTGTATCATACTTTGAGTTGTTTCTTCCCCACCCTGATATTTTATGTATCATGCTTCTAATGGTTGTTTTTTTTTTCTTCGTTGGAGTCTCTCCTCTTGACTAAGCCTATTGGCATTGTGCCCATTCACAACACTTTAACATCGAATCCACGGAGGTAGGAATTGATCTCCACTCAACTCTTTGATCGAGAAGAGTGTAGTGGAATCCTTTCTCTAAAAATTTCAATCACCAACTCTTGGAGAGAGAGAGCAAGAGATCGACTGTAATTTTTTGGAGATAATTTCTCTCAAATCTATGAGTTGATAATGAACTACAAAAATTTTATTTTCTTAAGGCTATATTTATAGCCAAACCCTGATTTCTTTCCTTATTAGGATTACTAGTGTCAAGTGGTACGATTTTATAAGTCAGAATGGAAAAAGATTCACTTAAAAAATCCAAAGATTCCTTGGCTGAAGGCGGTTTGGAAGTCGAGGATTCTTCTGAGGACTTGTGTATGAATGGAGATTCATCCATAAGAAATTTGTTAAGCATGATTATCCAATATGGACAAATCACTTGATTTTCTATTCCATTTACATGATATTTATGCACAAAGAATTCTCTAAATCTACTCCTAATTACATGGAAAGTTAAGAGTAAATATAGAATACAAGATAATACAAGATAATGGAGGGGAGCTAGAGATTGCGGATTGTATGGAGATTGCATGGGGTGATATATGGTAAGACTCCCCCTCAAGTTGGAGCGTGGAGGTTTCGAACGCCCAACTTGGAAAGCAAGTGTTGGAATTGCTCATGCCCAAGAGCCTTAGTAAACAAATCAGCAAGCTGATGCTTGGAAGCAACCTTACTTGGAGCAATGAGGCCTTGCTACAGGCGGTCACGGATGAGGGGACAATCGATCTATGTGCTTCATTCGTTTATGAAAAACCGGGTCATCAGCAATGTGCAGAGCTACCTGATTGTTGTACTATAATGGAATTGGGGTGTGGTATGAGAGGCCGATATCACGTAGCAAATAAGTTAACCATATGAGTTCGCAAGTGGCTATAGCCATTGCACGATATTCAGCCTTGGCGGAAGAGTGAGAAATAGTCTGTTGCTTCTTTGTCTTCCATGAAACCAAACTGGACCCCAACAAGACACAATAAACAGTGGTGGAGCGTCTGGTCATTGGACAACTGACCCAATCGAAATCACAATAGACCTTGAGATCCAGGGTGTTATCCGATGGATAATGTATGCCTTGTCCTGGAGTGCTCTTGAGATACCGTAACAATCGGTGTGTAGCATCAAGATGTGGTTGTTTGGGCGGTGCATGAACCGGCTTAAGATGTTAACGGTATGAACAATATCCGGACGAGTGACAAGTGAGATAGATTAATCGCACAACTAGACGGTGATAATTGGTCGGATCAACAAGAATATCACCTTCATCATTGGATAATTTTAAATTCTATTCCATGGGTGTTTCACAAGGGTACCAAGTAGCCGTAGTCATCCAAAATATCAAGAACGTATTTATGCTAACATAGGTACAAACCCTCTTTAGAGCGGGCAACCTCAATCCCTAGAAAGTATTTCAGTTGACCAAGGTCCTTAATATGGAACTGGCTATAGAGCATGTCTTGTACTTCATGAATCAAACACGCATCGGATCCAGTGATAACAACATCATCATCAATATAGAGGAGAACAAATACTTGCCACGCTATCCTTATGGAGAATAAATAAAGAGTAATCCGTAGTAGAGTACCAAAACCATAGGCACATAATGTGATGGAAAACTTGGAGTACCACTGGTGGGAAGCCTATTTCAAACCATATAAGGACTTGTTGAGGCGGCAAACAAGGGTCTCCCCTTTATGACGATAGCGAGGGGTGGAGACATATACACTTCTTCATCCAGATCGCCAAGTAAAAAGGCGTTATTAACATCCATTTGGTGGAAGGGCCATCCCCTAGCAGCCGCGAGACCAAGTAGAACCCGGACAGTAACTAATTTGGCTATGGGGGCATAGGTGTCATGGTAGTCGACACTCTCAATTTGAGTATAACCTTTGGCGACAAGGCGTGCCTTGTAATGCTCAATGCGCCATCCGACCGACGTTTGATCTTGAATACCTACTTGGAACCAATGGGTTTCTTTCCGTGGGAGTGGCACAAGGGACCAGGTATCATTTTGATTCAAAGCCTGCAATTTAGCTCGCATAGCATCCTTCCATTCCCTGTGGCGTATGGCCTTGGTAAATGTGGCGGGTTCTTTACCAAGAGTAAGAAAGGTGAGAAAGGCCTTATAAGAGGAATTAAATTTATCATAAGAAAGAAAATTTTGTAAAGGATGGGAAGGAATGGCACTTGAAGAAAACAACTGCACGGGGCTGCAGAAGCAGTGGAAGTCCTTTAGATATCGAGGTGGGTGGCATTCACGTGGAGGGTGAACACTTGGTGTAGGTAGGTAGGGAGGGGGTGCGGGTGGAGGGGTAGGGGAAGCATCGTAGGGGTAAGGGCTTCGGCAATTGGGGTGGAAGGTGGTATATGTGGTGGGGTGCGGGTCGAGGGGCAGGGGAAGCATCATTAGGGAGGGGGTCATCGATGGGAGATGGGGGAAGGGGTAGAAAGGGGGAACCAAGGGGAATCTGGTTGCACAATATGGCATAGGGAAAAATGTGTTCATGAAACACAACGTCCCGGGTGACAGAAATTTTCTTAGATTGGAGGTCTAGTGCACGGTAACCCTTCTGACCATTGGGGTAACCAATAAAAACTCTAGGGGAAGCTCGGTGATCAAACTTGTGTTGGACATACAACATGATTTCTTCCAAAACAAAGGCAACCAAAAACCTTTAAGTGATATAAGTTGGGTGCTTTGTTATGGAGGATCTCATATGGGGAACGACTTTTTAAGGCTTGGGTGGGAAGTCGGTTGAATAATTAAGCAAGAGTTAATAGACATTCCCCCAAAATTGATGGGAATACTAGATTAAAAGCGAAGAGCACGGGCAACATTTAAAAGATCTCGGTGTTTGGGTTCTACAACACCATTCACATGTGGTGTGGCGACGCAATCGGATTGTTGGAGTAACCCCAATGACTACAAGTATTGAGAAGTGGGCTGGTTGAAAAACTCAATTGTGTTATCGTGATGAATACATTTAATTGTAACATTAAATTGGTTACGAATCATAGCAAAAATTGTGGCAGAAATGATTAACATTAGATTAGCAATCATAAGAAATGTCCATGTGCTTCAAGAAAAATCATCCACAATTGTCGGAAAATAACGGCACAAGATGGTCCGGTGTGGGCCCCAAACATCAAAGTGACCTAAATCAAAACAAGAAGTAGTGGTAATTAAACTATTGGAAAATGGAAGGCAAGATTGTTTAGCCAATGGACACACAATGCATATGCATTTATTGGAACTCGAAATGTCAAGAAAGAGCAATGCAAAGAGTAAATAGTGGAAGGACCGGGTGACCCAAACTCCAATGCCATATGTCAAAATGGTTACCGGAATTGCCGCCAAAAAGGGTGGGGTTGGATCAAGAAGGTAGAGACCACCATGCCTACTCCCCGTCGCAATAGTCTTCTTAGAATGTGGGTCTTGGAAAAAAACAAGTATCAATAGTGAATGTCACAACGAAGTGAGATGATGAAGTGAGCTTACTAACGGATAAAGTGTAATACTTAAAAGAGAGAACTAATAAGACACAATCAATAACAAGACCAAGAAATAATGTGACTGGTAGTAAAGAGGATTTGCAAAGAAGCATGGAAGTAAATAAAGAGGCATCATAAGTGATATGTTCAAGAGTCCGTATTTAAAATCCATGCGGAAGAGGGGTGGGAAAAATTACATGCCATATTAACCATAGGGTGATTATCATGGGATTGAGGGATAGTAGGTGCTGAATCTGGTCGGCGGTGAGAGAGGGCACGCCAACCCCCCTTCTTGAGAGAAACCCAGGCAGCCAGCACCAGGCGCCCATGCTACGAGGCCGGAGTGGACGACCAGCCACATGTTCACCTAGAGGCCGGGAGAGCCCCGGATTCGCTAATGTCCATCAGGGGGTTGTTTTTGCTCGCCATGGCTCACGAGCCAAGGGCCACGGAGGGGAACAAGGCGACCGAGTGACGATGAAGAAGTAGGGCCAGGGGTGAGGGTCGCCACAAAGCTGCAGGGAAGAGTCTCTAGGCATGGTGGAGAAGATGATGAAAAAAAGGTATTAAGGATCATGGGATTTGGCTGATACCATGTTAAGCATGATTATCCAATATGGACAAATCATTTGATTTTGTATTCCATTTACATGATATTTATACACAAAGAATTGTCTAACTCTACTCCTAATTACATGGAAAGATAAGAGTTAATATAGAATACAAGATAATACAAGATAATGGAGGGGAGCTGGAGATTACGAATTGCATGGAGATTGCATGGGGTGATATATGGTAAGAAATTACTAGTTTATGAGCTACTTTCTACGAAAGGGATTTCATTGGCCTCAAGGTATGTGTTATGTGTCAATGTTCCATCTCCCTTTAAACATTTGTCAGGATCTTGATAAAATATTAAAATGATTTTGGTGGATAGATAACAAAGATAAATGCATCTATTGGATCAAATGGGGGAAACTCTACTTGAGTAAGAAATCTGGGGGCATGGGCTTTAGGGATTTTGTTTGCTTCAATCAAGCCCTTTTTAACCAGACAATGTTGGCAACTTATACACCAGAGCGATGCTCTTTGGGTCCAAGTTTTTAAGAGTCGCCATTTCCCTAATTCCTCTTTTTTGGAGGCTTCTCCTTTTTTTTTTTTCTTGCTAAAGATCAGCAAATGAATTGAATTAATTAAAAGAAAAAGAATACAAGGGTTTAAAGTCTAGGCATACCCAGACTAATACAAAGCACAACGAATGGGCTAAAACACCTCACACACCCCACGCCAACCACGACCAAACAGACTAACCAAATCTGAATCTCTGATGCCCTAGTGCATCATCTAACAGCCAACCATTCAAGGGGGCCAGGAAATCCGAATTCCAAACAAAAGAACAAGCACCCTTAGCCGAGAGTTTGGCCAAGAAATCCGCCACTGGGTTTGCTTCCCTGAAGCAATGACTAATCTTCCATTGAATAGAGTTCAGGAACGGCTGGAGGGAAAGCCAGAGCTGCTGCACCTTCCAGGGAATAAGATGGGTTTGGATAGCCTTCAGGACTGCTGCAGACTCACTCTCAATCCACAACCGACACACATTCTTCTCCTTACCAAGGAGGATACCATGAAGGATGGCCCAAAATTCTGCCAAAAAATTTGAGACCCCTAAATAAATGCCAAAAGCTCCGATAGGGACTGCATGGTCATCGTGCAAGATACCTCCAGCACCAACCCTACCTGGGTTTCCAAGGGAACACCCGTCAGAATTCAACTTAACCCAGCCAAGGGGTGGTCTACACCACCACACTTCCCGAATTACTTGAGCCGGCTTTGGAATTAAGGGAATGTGAACTGTGCGAGCACAAATCAGATCTTGTGAATTAGACACCTGACGTTTGAAGGAGATTGAAACATCCTTGAATAGATTTAGTAGAGCAAGGAAAGAAGCAGCCAACGACCTGTCCCTTGCATCAAACTTCCTGTTATTTCGCTCCCCCCAATTTAAGAACGGAATAAGCACTACCCCCACCGACCAAGCATTTGGCATAGGCACCACTTTAGATTTCAAAATCCACCAAGCTATTAACTCCTCATAGGATGACACGTTTGACCAATGAGTCCCAAAGATATCCATGAATTTCTTCCACAGGGATTGTGTGAAATCGCAGTCCAAGAACAAGTAGGAGAGGTATTCAGATTCACGTTGACAAAGCACGCACCTGGAGATGATATGAAGACCTTTCAAGCGTTAGGATTTTTCAGTTGGGATTTTTCGAAGCACCAATCTTCAAGCAAAATGCGAGTGATGGGGGAGCAGGTTCCTGTTCCAAATCACCTTGCCCCAAGGGACCTTGGGATTCTTTTTGCGGATGCACTACCAAGCCGAACAAGAAGTGAATGTGCCAGAGAGGGAGGGACCCCAACAACACTGATCTGTCACGGTGGAGTGACGGAGGGGTACTCTACGGATGTCCTCAAACATCTTCTTGAGGACCTATGCATGCACCTGAGGTAGAGACCAAGAGGCGTCCTTGATGGATTTTGAGACTTTCGTCTTTTTGTCATGAAACCAGTCCTCTGGCAATCCAGAGGCCTTGGCAATGGAGGTGTTCCCAAACCAGCAGTCTTTCCAAAAGTTAATCGAGGACCCATCGCCGATGATCCATCTTTCATTGTGCTGCACAATAGACCACACCTTGCTGATCTCAGGCCAGATGGATGAAAGAGAAGCAGGGGTTTTAAGGGACCCATTTCCATCCATATACCGGGCATACAAAAACTTGTTGACCAAACTATTATCATGCTTTATGGACCACGCCAGTTTATAGAGAAGGGCTGAGTTCACATCACGTAGTTTCCTGATGCCAAAATCACCTTCAAATTTTGGTCAACAAACCAAGCCCCACTTAGCCAAAACTAGATTCCTTGATTCAATGTCGCCGGATCAGATGAAGTTTCTAATCCATTTCTCCATGAGCGAAACCAGGGAAGACGGCCACCAATATACCATAAAGTTGTGAACCGGGATGCTAAGCATGACTGATTTCACAAGTTCCACTCTACCTTCGAGGGATAAGAGTTTACCCTTCCACCCAGAAAGTCTGCTTTTGAATTTACCTACTAACAGAAGGACCATTGCAGAAGTAACCCTCCCTTTGAAGATGTCCACACCCAGGTATATCGAAGGAAGGGAGCATAGGGGAATGTTGAGCCCATCCGAGATCCTGCGCATTTGTGAAGGGATGATAGCTCCTCAAAAGAGTTTGCTTTTGTCAAGGTTGATTTTTTGGCTTGAGAAACTTTGGTATTTCTCCAAAAACTCCTTCAACACTAGGACATACCTGAGAGAGCCATTAGGTCCATTACAGAAAATAAACACATCGTCAGCAAATAAAAGATGCCCAGGGGTTTTCACCTCCCTAGGGTCCCTTAGGGGAAGGATCTGCTGCATGTCCACCAAATGTTTTAGACCTCTGCACAACACCTCCTCGGCTAAGATAAAGAGAAGGGGAGATAAAGGGTCTCCTTATTGCAAGCCCCTTTCAACTCCAAAAAAACCAACAGGCCCACTATTCACCAAGACTGAGATCCGTGTAGAGGAAAGATGTCGATGCATCCATGGCACCCAACGGTCAGTAAACCCAAAATTTTCTCAAGACTTTGAAGAGGAAATCCCAAGAGAGGGAATCATATGCCTTAGAGATGTCTAACTTCAAGCCAATGCCACCACCTCTCACTGATTTGTTCATCAAATTTGCTAACTCCGAAGCCAAGCAGATATTGGAGAAGATGACTTTCCCTTTCTGAAAAGCGCCATATTCCTCAGAGATAAGGCGAGGTAGTAGTCCCCCTAGCCTATTAGCCAAGATCTTGAAAATGATTTTACAGATAAAGTTCCCCATGTAGATTGGGCAGAATTTCTCCAAGGACACTGCGCCATCCATCTTAGGAATCAAGGAAATAAAGTAGTTGTTTACACCTTTAGGAATTATACCTTCTTTGAAGAAGTTAATGATGGCACGGAAAACATCTATCTCAATAATCTCCCAACATTGCCTGAAGAATACCCCTTGGAAACCATCTGGACCTGGCGAGCTATCCGTGTCCAAGTCCCACACTGCAGCCTTATTCTCCCCTGAATTAGGGATAGTATCCAATGTCAGCTGATCTAAGTCTCCGATCAAAGGGGGGATCACATCCAATAGATTCGAGTGATCCTCATGGGGAACCGCTTTGTGGAATTTCTCATAAAAATCAAAAATAAGATTTGCCACCTCACCAGGGTCCTACACCCACGCCCCCGCATCATTCTTAAGGCCACAAATCTGACACTTAGGTCTCCTTATCAAGCTAGATACGTGAAAAAATTTTGAGTTGCGGTCACCTTCTTTCAGCCATTTGATTCTCAATTTTTTGATCTTTTCTCACTGTTCTTCAAAGCATTGAGGTAGGCAGTCTTCGCATCAACTTCCAACCCAGACAGAAAATCATTCACTCTGATAGATTCCAAAGTCTTCTGAGCGTCCTCCAGAGCCACCCTTGCCTCTTTATGCACAACATCAAAATCAGGGAATTCCCCACGGGCCCACGACCGTAAGGCCAGCTTCAGGCACTTTAGTTTCTGGCTTAAGACAAACATGGGGGAGCCTTTGATCTGTTGAGGCCAAGAGTGTCTGACCACCTCCAAGAAGCTCGGGTTGTCCACCCAAATTTTATGGAATTTGAAGGGGGCATTTTTTGGTTTACCCAAAGCCTCAGAAGAGATGAGAAGTGGGGAGTGGTCGGATGCCACCCTCTGCAGGACCTTCTGACTACAAGACTGGAAGACTTCCAACCATTTGGCATTGCAGAGATTACGGTCCAAGACTGCATCTACCCTGCCCCTTTTCCAGTTGTTAGACCAAGTAAAATTATTTCTTGTATAATCAATAACAACAAGGGAGCACGAGTCTATCATGGCTCCAAATTCTAGGGCTGATCCCATAGAAAACGCACCCGACCCTCATTTCTCATTTGAAAATAGGGTAGTGTTAAAGTCCCCTACCACCAGCCAGGGATCCACAACCACATTCAATACCATCAGCTCCACCCATAAATTCCTGCAGATTGCTCTAAAGCAGTTTGCATGCACGGCAGACACAAAGGTCAACTGGCTATTCTAATTAATTGAGAAGGAGATCTGCTGGTCCGAGGAGGAGACAATGACAGGTTTATGCAGACTAAGCTTCCATAACACCCATAGATTAGGAAACGAACCCGAACGAGCATTTGAGATCAAGTCCGCAGCATAGCCTAATTTATTAAAGAAAAGAGAGGGAAACTTACTCAACTCCACTTTTGGCTCTGCCACACAAACCACATCCGGACTGTGGTTTATTAGGAGAGATGACAATGCCAGACGATCGGCCTTCTTCTTAATCCCCTTGATGTTCCAAAAAAGAACCTTCATTGACAATTGGTAGATTTAGAAGCTAAGTGGTCTGACCTTCCGAATGCTAGGTTCCCCCTCCTGGGTCTTCTTACTTTTTCGTTGTTTGTGGCGCACCTGAGCATCCTCCTTCTTTGTTGCCGCAGCCCCTTGGTGAACCTTCGCGACCTCCGACAGATGGGGTAGATCAAGCGAATGAATTACCAACCTACCGTTGTTGAATGACGACTCAACAATGGTGTCAACAATTTGTGTGTCCCCCCACTAGGATCACCACCTCCAAATTCTCTTCTACTAGAGGAATTTCCACTCCAGCATAACCAGAAGATGGAGAAGAGTGGGCCTGGATATATCCACCTAGGCCATCCACGGTCTCACCTCTAGAGAACCCACCACGAAGTAAGGCGGAGTGCCCATGACCCGGTATCAAACCGGTGAGACCCAATCCACGAAGAATGTCATGGCTCAACCCATCAATACCCACTGCGTTGTGATTTGGATTGTCAAACTGGGAAAGATTTCCTAGAATATTAGATTGATCCTCCACCTCATCAGAATCCTGAGATCTCTCTCCATGCACTCCTAAGGCCAAACTTCTTTCCAAACCTAGAGAATCTCCATGCTGATCTTCCGCATCAAATCCGCCAGTAAAGGAACCTTCCAAACTTGAAGTATCTCTCCCCTATTGGGGAACCACCCCCATCGCCAGAGAATTGCCGCCCATAGGGATCTATCTGCTCCCGGTAGGCGCTACTCCAACGTGCCCTGCCACTGGTTCAGTGGAGTGACCATCCAACACCCTCCTCGGTCCCTTCTCTCTTTCAGAGTGAGAAGAGAGAGGCCTCGACGCAGCACCACCAATGTCATCAACAATACCATTCACAGCAAGGGTTCTACTATCCTTCCTTGCATTCTTGGACTCCTGAGCAAGACGAGCCTTACATGAACTGATCGCATGACCAACCCTTCTGTAGGAGCCACAGTGCACCATGTTGTCTTCATACACAGCTGGTTGTTTAAACCAAAAATGTACGGATGAACCAGGGTGCTGCCTCTCCACCATGATCACGTCAAGACGGAGTGTTGAGAGCTCTAGGTCAACCATAACACTCGTGAACTACCCTGTAGATCCTTCCCTAGGTCTTCTATCAAGAGCAACAGGTGACCCCAACGCCTTCGCCAATGAGAGAAGGATATCTAGGTGCCAATATTCAAAAGGGAGGTTGGGGAAACGAACCCAAACAAGCTTATGAGTAAGATGATTATTATTGACATTGAAGTCTGGACACCAACGCTGGAAATGGATGATTTGGTTCCCTACCTTGATTGGGCTTCTCCTCTAAATCATTGTCATTTCTAACTCCAGAGAGAATAGAAAGATAATAAAGCCTCTTCCAATCGGCATCAACTCAACCAAGCCCTTGAGATTCCACGATTCCCTGATGGCTTTCCTCAGATGGTGGAGGGGCACCTGTTGTAGGTTCAATTTTCCAATCAAGGCGGTCTTAAACCTCTGGATCTGGACTTCATACGTTCCTTGTGGAATCTTCACTCGCGTCATCCCTCCCTTATGGATTGGGGCTAGCAGCCCTTCCATGTCCAGAAGAGAAGCAGTCCCTACTACCTCCACAAAGGACTTCCCTACCCCCTTCAAGGGCAGTGGGATCAAGGTGCCATAAGTAGCAGCGCTGCAAGGAGTGACTGTCGGGGCAGTAGCACTGTATCATCATCTTCATCCGCGTCCCCGAACAAATCCTTCACCAATTGGAAGACTGCAGCCAACCTACCACTCGCCATCAAACCTCTAGAAGCTACCTTCTCCAAAGGAAAATTGATCAGGTATTTCGTTGAGTATCCTGGAGGCTTCTCCTCATTCTAATTGTTCTTGGACGTGGAACAGCCTTTTGAAAGGATGCCCTCTCCTCCTTAGTGGCCTAGGAAATAAGGTTGGCAATTGGCAACATATTAATATTTACACTGATGCTTGGGTCCCTGGTATCCCGGGTGGTCGTATAGTATCTCCTCCCATTATTAATGGCCCTATGATGGTCGCTGACCTCATCCACCCGCTTTTTCATAAGTGGTATATCTCCTTAGTTCGATCTTGCTTCTCCCAGTCAGAGGCCACCAATATCCTTACCATTCCTCTTAGTCCTCAATCTCATGGTACAGGTTGGTGGTGGGCTTTCACTAAGTCTAGATTTTTAGCGTGAAATTTGCCTACTTTGTTGCTTTTGACAACAAAATTGCAGGATCCTTTGACAGCCCATCTACCTTATGGAATTTGGATATTTTGCCCAAGCTTAAGATTTTCCTACGGCGTTGTTGTAATGATAGCCTTGCTGTCTATAGTGCTTTGAGCAATAGACACCTCTTAAGTATAGATACTTGCCCTGTAGAGTTTGAAACTGTATTGCATTTACTTGTAGAGTGTCCATTTGCGGCCTCTTGTTGGAGGGCCTACCCTTTACGCATTTACATTTCGGACTTCCACGGCTCATCGTATCAAGACTAGATTTCTTTTTTTCTTGGCCGGTTTGGCAATTATACTGATGGTAGAGATATTGTCATCATCTGGGTTTCTATACTATGGGCTATTTGGAAAGCTCGCAACCATGCAGTTTTTCGTAGGTGTGTCCTAGATCTTAGAAACACTATGTGTACTGTAGACATTCTAGTGGTTGAGGCAGGCAAGCGGTCCATAGCTCTGAGCAGCTTCGTATGGATCCGCCTATGTTCTCTATGTGTCCCCTTCCTTTATTGCTGGACTCCTACCATTTCTTATTCACAGATGGTGCATGGTCTTCTTTGTCTCATAGGGGTGGCAGTGGAGTGGTTTTACGGAATAGCTCTGGATGTTTTTTGGTGGCACAGAGTACTGCTGGTTTTGGTATCTCCCCTTCCACTATGAAAGCTGAGGCATTGCAAGATAGTCTTTTCTTGGCTCTCCGTTTGGGCTTGCAGTGTGGTTATTTTTTCTGATTGTCTGGATCTTGTGGCGGCTTTACACTCTTCGTCTAGAATGGCTTATTAGGCTACTTTGGATATTCTAGTTGATAAAGATTCTATTGTTAGTTAGTTTTCTTCAGTTCTTTTCCATTACATTTCTCGGAAGCTTAGTACTGAAGCTCATTATTTTGTTGTGCGAGCTTCAAATTTGTTTCTTTCAAATGTTTGGTGGTTAGTCCCCTCCTTCTATCCCTTTTGTACTCCCAGCACCTTGCTGGAATTCTTCAATTTAATAAATCATGGTAGTGTTGTGTTAAGAGAAAAAAAGGTATGAGCTATGCCAAGAGCAGGGTGAGTCTTTCTCACATGTATGTCTTTTTTGAATATGACTTTGCAAAGTTTATTTGGAGCAAATTGGGAGTCGCCATCCTCCTTAATCCACTAGGTGGATTGGTGGAAGGGGAATGATAATAAGAAGGATAGAAACTAGATTAAAATTGACCTCAAATTGCATTATCAAAAGCTTTGGTCACTTCACTTATTTTTGTAAAAACTAATGTCACACCCCAAACCTAGAGGATCCGATTAGTAACCCGGATATCCAACAATCCCTAGGATCCAAAAGCAGCACTTACAAGCCACAAACCACACAAAAAGGGATAGATAAATAATAAGTAAATATCAGAGTGCAACGGAAGAATTGAACTACCCAAAAGATGAATTACATGATTTAAGGTAAAATCCTAAGAACTTGTGTTATAATGTATGCATATTCATTTGTGCTCAAAAAAAATATAAAGAACTTGATAGTTACACTTCCAAAAGAAAGGGAAATAAAATATCCACAAGGTCATCACAGATTAGTAAAATAAAGAAGATCTAAAGTTCCATCACAACTCAGAGACACATAATTCAAAAGTACATTCCGGGCCATGCCCTTCACCCACTTGGACTTAAATTAATTTTTAATTGTGGGTTTGGGTACATGTTTTCATATGAGATGTGATGGTTTAATTATGAAATGATCCATGTAATTGTGGGCCCATGCATGATGTTACAATGTCTATGTGATTATGGAATGGGCTTCTAATAAAATTGATGGCGTGTTTATGCATGTGATGTGTTAGTTTCTTTATGGGATTTTGGGTGGATGTGATGCTTCTCTCTAGTTCTTTCTCTCCCCTTTCTTTTTTATAAAGAAATGTACTCCACCCAATGGATAGACCAAATGGTGGGTTGGTTTCTCCATATAGGGTTTCTTTATTTATGGAAAAGAAAGTGTATAGAATTTTTACTAAATTTCCATTATAGTTTTAGCGGAGCTACGACTCCCAGGGCATGTTGATGTTGATCCACACGTAGCACCCAAAGATTATGGAGATGTAAATCACCAACTTTAAAGACTTGATCGAGAGGAGGAGAGGGATGAGGCATGACATCTGGAACATCCTGGCATGATGATGCACCATGGTTTATAGAAAGTTATTAGTTTTAATCTTTGTGGGAGGGTTTAATTATCACTTCTATTTAAAATTGCCGCCATCCCATAAACACTTTAATTGTTGCTAACAGTATATTGCTATCCATGTATGATGTGAGAGTTGTTATTATCTCCCTTTAATGGTAATACATGTATGATAAAGATTAATCTAATTTGGTAAATCAAATCTATGGCCTCCCATTGAGGATAAATATAGAAGTTGTGTGATATCGCCTCATTGATGCCGATAGGATAAGGCCCGGTTCGTATCACATAATTATCTATTTTTATCTCCTTTTGGATAAGTTAGCGTATGGATAGTGAGGGGGCACTGTGACTGGAGTTTGTGTCAACCGGCAAATCTACACATGGCTCTTAGGTGGCTAAAAATATTGGAAGCCCTAGGGGTGGATAGCATAGTCCACATTGCCAAGGTGTGTGGAATGACTCCCAATTTGGTAAGTTATGCATGCAACAATGGTAGGTATCCAATTCACTTTAAAAGTCATGAGAGAGACTTGAATTGTGAAAGACCATTGATGATGATTGCTCGCTTTAATTATTTTGTCGATGGTTATTAATTCATGTGATCAAACTTGTGCATATGCAGATTGAGATTACGATGGTTGCCATTAATTCAAATATATTGGCCCTTATAAGTGATTCGAAATTGACTAGACCAAACTACGTTGACTGGTATCGAAGCATAAAGATGCTCCCAATTGCAGAAAAACTCGTCAGTGTTCTTGATGAGGAACCTCCTCAAGAACCCCACCAGGATCACCAGGATGATGACCATGAAAGTCATAGATTACTATTAGAATAATTGCACAGTGCACCTTAGTTTTGATAATAACCATAAAACCCATAATTGATATGAAACATAACGTGTATGTCCCTCCACTTTAATACAACTCACAATGGACTTCAGAGCATAAATAAATTACTATCACTACCCTTGTCCATTTTTTTTTGCTAGAGATCAACAAAGAATGAATTAGAATGAGAACGAAGAATTACAAGAGATTAACGTCCAGGCATCCCCAGACGAATACCAAAAACAAAAATAGGGCCACAAGACCCTAGCAACAACATCATAGAAAGGGCGCTCCATAGCATCATCTAAAAGCAAGGCAATAATAGAGGAAGGGAATTCAGACTCCCAAACAAATAAATGAACACCCACCCTTAGCCGAGAACTTTTCTAAAAAATCAGCCACAGGGTTTGCTTCCTTGAAACAATGGGACATCTTCCATTGAATAGAGCCCAAATAAGGTTGAAGACTATTCCAGACTTGCTATACGAACCTAGGAATAGACCTTGACTGGAAGGCCGCCACCACTGCACTGAAATCACAATCGATCCAAAGCCGCTGAACACCGAACTCTTTCGCAGTTTGAATTCCATGCATGATGGCCTTCCTTGGTCGCTTCACTTGAACTCCTTAGACTAACTGGTTTGAGCTTCTCAGTGACAGAGATCGTGTTGTGGCTTACGGTGTAGATGTGATTTCGATCTCAATTTTGATACCATCAGAGTAATAGCCCAGGTCATATTTGGGTCCAGATTTTCTGGTGTTGGTTGTTGAAAGAAGGAGAGGAGGAGAAGGCTTGTCTCTCCAAAAATAAAAGAAAATGTTTGTTTTACTCCTCATATGACACATGCTCATTAAAGAGCGAAAAAATGAAGGAAAAATCGGAATGAGAATAGGAATGAAGATCTCATATTCTTGGCAAGATCTCTGTGGCATGGGTGGCGGCTAGGCTTCCTTGTGAAATTCGTCCAAGCTAGGTGTCCTTGTCTAAGTTCTATCAACTTGTAGGAATGAGAATAGGAATGAAGATCTCATATTCTTGGCAAGCTCTCCTACACCATAATGCTTGCTTTTAGTTGCTAAAATAATAGCTATTTTCCCCCTCAAAAATAGGAAAATATATCTCTTTAGCAATCTGACAGGTAGGAAAGTGATTCTTGTAGAAATCGGTTGGGGCTGCTCGCCATCGGTTAAAGGTCTTCTTGAAGTCAAATCCACGTGACAAGGGGTGATGTGGCCTAGGCTGAACGGATGAATCTTGATCTTGACTTTGTTGGCATGCAAGTCTGGGCCTGCATCAGATTCCTTAAAATTGAAAGGAAATTTTTTATTTTTAATGTATTATTTCTCATAAAAAGTCAAGATAACAAAACCATGAATCACTGAAAAATAGAAAGAGAAAAAAATATAGTAAGAGAGAAATAGTATTTAAATAAATAAGAGGGTAAAGTAGTCAAGAAAAAGATTTGTCACGAAGCATGTATTCGTGCTTTAATATAATAGTATCATATATATATATATATATTGTTCCCGATTATATATCTGCAACAGAAGGTTATTCTATCAACTAATTGGACTGTACATCTATTGTGGCATGAAGTGCGCATTTATTTATGTATTGCTACAACTGTTGACAAATAAGACTAAGACCGATGAATGAGTCAGTCTTGACAGAGAAAGGTTTTCCATAAAATAAGAATATGTAGATCCTTCTTCCCTCTATATATAGACCTTGAAGGTTGGGTTATTGCCAGAAGCAATAGGGTTGAGGGAAGCGAAATATTTGTCTTAGAGAACCCAACACCCATCATATCCATGGCCATTAACTACTCCTCCTTTCTTTCCCTTCTTTCAGTTGTTCTTCCTCTGTTTCTCTTTGCTGGTTGTTCTCTAGAGAAGGTAGAGGCCTATAGATTTGCAAAACTCCAGACTCATGTTGTTTCACTTAGCTCCTTGATGCCATCCGAAGTTTGCTCTACTCAAACAAAAGGTGATTTCTTTCAACTTTATGTTTGTGTTTATGAGGGTGGATGGGATCATGGGACAATAGCTTCTCAATTAAAAAAAAAAAAATCCGTTCTTATGTATTTGGTTACTAGAAAGTTGTTTTCATAAGAAAGAGAGTTATTTTTCATTCATTATTATCTTTTATCTTTGATTCAATTTGGACTAACCAGTACTTTAAGCTCTCTTGGGTATGATTTCAAGAAACATTTTAAGGGGTAATTTCAATTTTAGAAGGTGTTTGATTTGATTTTTGCATCATTTTATGTAATAGCTTAGGAGCTATTTAATCTATTTCGGAAGAAATCCATTTCATGTTAAACACTTTAATGAACATGTGCTTATAATGAGGGTAAAATTCATTTGACATTTCTAGAATTTTTGTTAAACTATATTTTGGTTTGCTAAGTGGAAAGTAACATTTTAAAATTTTTTTAGAGGGAAAAAGAACATCACCCAGTCAGGTGGCTCCAGAACCCAAACTTAGGAATATGAAAATTTACCACTCTGCTCCCATTGAAATAAAAAATCTTATATATGTTGATGCCCCTACCTATATGATTCTGAACACACATGGGCAGGCAGTAACAGAAGATCCAAAACACTCAAAAAGTGAATGAGATTACAAGGAAATTAATATAACAATGTATAAGGTTAGGCAGTTACCTCACCCACCCCCTCAAACAATTATGCTTGCAGGTTCCGAAAGCAGAAGCAAGCTATTGCAAGTAACTCACAAATATGGACCTTGCTCACTGTTGAAGGAAGGGAAATCAAAAACCCCTAGTCTTAGCCAGATTCTCAGCAACGACCAAACCCGAGTGAAGTCCATCAATTCAAAACTCTCCAACCAACAGTCATCGGTAGCAGATTCTACAGTAATAATTCCTGCCAACTCTGGCGATTCGCTAGGAACTGGAAACTACATTGTCATGATTGGATTTGGAACACCTGAGCAAAATTTCATACTAGAATTCGATACAGGTAGTGATCTTACTTGGATCCAATGCCTACCATGCAACTCCAGCAATTGCTATCCACAACAAGATCCCTACTTCAACTCTTCAGCTTCCTCCACCTATTCCAACATCTCATGTGGCTCCAATGCATGCTCGCAACTGCAATCAGCGGGCTACGCACAGTCATCCTGCACCACCAATTGCCTCTACCAGGTCACATATGGTGACGGATCTACCTCTCAAGGGGACTTTGTAACCGATACACTAACACTATCTTCATCTGATTTGTTCTCAAATTTCGAATTCGGGTGTGGTCACAACACCAATGGCCTATTTGGTACTACAGATGGTTTACTAGGCCTCGGCCGCAGACCGTTCTCTACGGTATCACAGACTGCTACAATATATGGAAAGAATTTCTCCTATTGTCTTCCATCATCAACCAGCTCCACTGGTTTTCTAGCATTCGGCAGCCAAGCCAGTTCCTCCTCTTCTAATGCTCAATACACTCCACTACTAACAAGTTTGAATTATGCCTCATTTTATTTCCTAAATATGACGGGTATAAGTGTTGGAGGACAAACACTATCAATTGCAGAATCAGTTTTTACAACTTCAGGAACCATTATAGATTCTGGAACTGTCATCACTCGGTTGGCACCAACAGCCTATTCAGCTCTTAGTTCAGCATTTCGTCAAGCAATGTTAAATTATCCCTCTGCGCCACCATATTCACTATTCGACACATGCTATGATTTTTCTGGATACAGTACAGTAACAGTACCAACCATAGTGTTGCATTTTTTGGGGGGTACTGACTTGAATGTTGATGTGTCTGGGATTCTAATTCAAGCAAGCTCAACTCAATTTTGTTTGGCTTTTGTTGGAAATAGCCTTCCTACCGATTTTGGGATCCTTGGAAATATGCAACAGCACACATTTGAGGTGGTTTACAATGTGGCAGGAGGAAAGCTGGGATTTGGCGCTGGTGCTTGTAGTTAAGAAGAATAAATCCCTTTGTAATATATGGCTCGAATTCAAGCGAGTGATTGATTATCAATAAAAATGTAGAGTAATAAAGCTAGAATTGGTGCTAGTATCCCCCTTTGAGTTGTTTCCCGTTCCTTTGGATTTTGTTGTATCCTCTTTTTGAATTGTTTCCCTCTCTCCTAGATTTGTTATATAATCCTTTGAGTTGTTTCTTCCCCACCCTGATATTTGATGTATCATCCTTGTTGTTTCTGACAAAAACTATCGTCTTCCTTACGAACAATCCACAGGATCTGAAACAATGAGAGTCGGAGTAGGATTCCTGGGGGAGGGGGGGAAATCTCCATTGATCAAGTCAATATAATGGATAGAATGAGTAATGGGAAACCAAAGAGTAATTCAAGTCCCTTACCTCACGCTTTGGGTCTGGTATTTATAGGGTTCATGGGGCTGGCCCCTTGATGAGCAAGTCGGTCAGAGTTTTGGTAGGTATAGAGTCCTTGATTTGATGGGTTCTTTCCTTTTCTCCTTGATATTATGAAGATGTGCGTGAGTTATAATAGGAATATAATAGGTTACTAATTGTGGTCAATATCCGATTGGATTTGCTTCTTTTTGTGAAGAGTACTAGTTGATCACATGATTATACATTCACGTGTCCATTTGGACATGCTACGTGTCACATGTTCATTAGCGTTGAATAATTGTTCACATCACTTACCCCCACTCCCTTAGACAAGATCTTGAATGAGGGAGGACAGTCTTCATTGCCAAGCATAACATCTAAGCATGCTCGGGGTTCATATTCAAAATTTCGTTCCTGATCATCTTTGTTTTATCCCAAATGAGCCACCATGTGTGATTACCAGCTGTTTGGAAAAAATTGGTTTTGTTGATTTGCTTGGTGCCAGTGGGAGCTTGTATACGGTAGCCCATGTGCCATTCATTACTTGGTACAACACCTCATGGAGTGCTCATTGCTTCATTTCCGCCGCCAAATATGCCTCGAGTTCTCAAAATATTTCTTGGGAAGTTACACCCAATGATGGGACATTTAAAAAGTTCCCATGCCTTAAGTTTGAGGGCGAGACCTAGCACATGATGTTGACAAGTGGATTCAGTCCATGGTAAATAAAGAGGCGCTCCAATCTGAACTGTTGCTTGATTTTTAACTTTCCCTTTACCCCTCTTCATATTTCTTTATATTTTCATGGTATAGGACATGACTCACCTTTTTTCATCTCTTTTCACCTTCTTCTCAAAAGTTCATCGATTTTTTGCAACTTCAGATTCAAGTTTTTATGGCGGTGTTTCCAGGGAGTTACTCATTTTCTACTCTCGTACTTCCACTGTTGGTTTTCTTGCAACTTTAAGCAAATCAGTAAGTTCCCTTTTTCTCTCTACTATGTCTTCACATATAAAGTCATTCCTCTAGTTCGAACATTCTGGTAAACGCCCAAGGGAGGACTCCTATGAGTTTTCATTCGGTAAGGGTAGATTCTACATCAGGAAAGGGGGTAACCCAACTGCTCTCTGGTTTAGATAAACACAGTTTCCACTTTATTAGGAAGAGATACCAAATATCTGAGTCTATCCACCTTAGAATTCCCAAAAAGCGTGAAAGGCCTGCGATGCCCAGGACGGGGAGATTTGTATATATGAAGATGCTTTTAAAGCTGGCTTCCATTTTCCCCTTTGCGACTTTGTCACTCAACTCCTCCTTTTTTACCAATCATTCTAGCACAAACGGTGCCTAATGCTGGGAGGTGGGTGTATGATTTCCTCCTCCGTTCTGCCAGGTTGAATTGCAGACCATCACTGGCATTGTTTATAAATTGCTTCCTACTTACTGCGCATGGAACAAATCACAGTTGGCATTAGTTTCGCCGCAGGTTTGAGGCTGTTGCCATTTTGGAGGCTATGCCATCTTTCATTTTTCGCTAAAATTCAGCATGTATATGTGAGGATCCATCCCCTGGCGCTTGGCGCGCACGGATGGGCTTTTTTTTTTTTTGCTCCTCTCTATTTTGGGAGGGAGAGGAGGAGATGTGTCTTCTCAGGAGTATGGTGTTATTTTATCAAGGGATGGGGGTCTTATAATAAATGAAACGGAGTCGTTACCTAGGGTTAAGGCCTAGGACCTCTGATCAGAGATTCGGGATCAGTGGTCAGGTTACGAGAGTGGGAAGGTGTTAGGCACCCAACTCACCCATATAAACTGGTCTTTCTACTAGATGCTTGATTTCGAATATTCTTCCTTCATGAATGTCCTATTCCCACATGCATGGCTAAATAATGATGCACAAACAATTTAATTAAATTAAACTATGTTACAATAACTACTGTACACTACACGAGACTACTTGAAAGGACAACATTGTACTGAAATTAAAAATTAACGGAAGACATGTATACCTGTATGCTTTAAATAAATGCAATTATGCAAAACGGATTTTGTTCCCCAGCTCAGGTGGAGGCAAAAGACTAACTTTGTCTCTTTGTCGGATAGAGTAACGGTTTACGGGTGTCGAATCTTATGATCTTGGACAGAATAACAGTGTTCCAAGGCTTTGGAAACTAGGGGCTCAAAGGCCGGACAAAGTGGTTATGCCATAGGAGGTTTCCCAGATTCAGGCAAGAAAGGGTCGAGGAAACCGGACTCAGATAGCTTGGACTTTGGACAGAGGGGCGAGACTTGAAGGCTTGAAATCGGATTGGGTAAGAACCCCGAAACAAGGAAAACATGGAAAAATTGGAAAATTGGAGCTCTGAGGGTGTCCCCTCTCCCAAAAACTTCTCCTCTTCAAAATGTGCGAGGCCGCATAGTGGGGCCACGGTAGAGCAAAAATGGAGAAAAATTCAGATTTTGGGTGCCTGCGGGGCCACACGGTAGGGCCGTACAAGCCACGGCATCGGGCGACAGGGCCGCGCAAGCCATATCGTTGCGTGGCAAGGCCGCTCTGCCACGTGGCAGGGCTGCAACCTTGATACTGCCTTGTGGGGTCACGTGGGCCGTCTAGGACTGTCGGGGTTCTCACGCACAATGTACGCTTTACGGGATGGGAGGAGATGTTTTCTGATACAGTGTTTAGTTTTCGGGGACATTGCCAGTCTTTTGCGTTTGATTGTTGTCATCGCTAGGGGTGATAAAATTCAGCGTCTACAGTTTGTCCCTCTTTGGCCGAGGCCGGTGCTAACAACCGAAGGGTGAAGACAAGAGATCACCTAATTTTATCACTAGGAGCATGCATCACCGCCATTTTACTCATAGGTGAAGGAGTTGAATAATAAAACCGCATTTTGGCAAAACCATTCGGCGAGCGAAAACTGCCATCACTTTGCTCATGGGCGATGGATTTTTAAACAACACTTTGGCAAACCATTCGGTAAATGTTTTTTGAGGTTTTCGACGGCATTACCTGAGCGTGTACTTACCTGATGGGGCAACATTGCTCGACTGGGTTTCTCCCTGGTGTTTGAACATTTACCTACAGGGATTTTGATCTTTGAACATTGCTCAACCAAATCTTTGAACATTGCTCAAACATTACTTGGTGGAAACCTGATCTTTGGGCATTGCTTAGTCGGATTTCCTCCTGGCATTCAAACATTGCTTACCTATGCTTCTGATGATGTGATTGTATTACGATGATGAGACGGCATCGCGACCAAAAATTTTGAAATTATAACGATGAGATGGCATTGCAACTGAAATTTTGAAATTGTAACGATGAGATGGCATCACGACCAAAAATTTTGAAATTGTAATGTTGAGACGGCATCGTGACTGAATTTCTGGAAGTGTAACGATGGGACGGCATCGTGACCGAATTTTAAAAGGTGTAATAATGAGACGGCGTGACCAAAAATTTTAAAAATGTAACGATGAGACGGCATTGTGACCAAATTTTTGAAAAGTGTAACAATGAGACAACATCGCAACCAAATTTTTGAAAGTGGATGTTTCCTAGTCCAAAATTTTCGAAAAGAACAATTTAGGGTGTGGCGACAAGACCCAAGGGAACACGGCATAAAGGCCCCCCAAATTTTTTTTTTATGCTTTATAGAATGGGAACAATATGTTAATCTATTTAAGACACTTGCTCTTCCCTTTGCAATGCACAATTCAAGATATTATTATTTAATCCCTAATCATTATATGCATGGAAACGATAGAGGGATTAGGAAAACCAAAAGGGTGGGGAATTGACACATAGACCAACCATGTGACCTTGTAATTACATAATTTCACCATAGTTTATATATCCAGTAGATTCACAATCTTTGGCATCAATTCTTCTGGTGGCTGAATCTTCTCTTCAATCATCTTGAGCGGTGACTAGTACTATGTTGGCACTAGTCGAGGCAAGTAGAAAGTAGTATGAGTCAACCCATTAACCTCACAACATTGTAGCCTGGAGTCTCAAGAACTGGGGCTTTCATGTCCCACCAATAGCAGTTCCATTGAACTTCCTTGTTTGTTCTTTCTTCCGAATACTTCTTCCAGTCTTTAATTGCACGAAATTCCTTTGTCTCTCTTCGAATTTGGAAATATTTCAGCTGAAATCTGGCATCAGTTGTAACTTTGACCAACTGTAGTCTCTCCATCAACCATATCTGCATGATCGTGGGTGATCTTGCGCAATGATCCGTTCCATATCTTCGAGAAGCACTCATTTCATCCAGACCCTTAAAAGTCTCTGCAAATATGGTGGGGACAATGTCGCACCCATCTAGGAGCTGCCAAACGAGGTTCACCATCATAGGGAGAACACCCCTTTTCTAGTTCGTAACAAATATCTTCCAATCATGCAAAAGAGATATGCTCTCCTTCTCTTTTGTTGGGTTCCTCTTGCTCCTTTTTTCCTGAAGAAAATCCCTGCTACCTTCAAAATATCCATAATTCATGATTTCTTTGACTTTCGTCTTGGTCCATCCAAATAAATCTTGTAAAACTTCTTTGTAGTCGCTGCACAAGGGGGCAAGAGTCTCCCTAGTGGAAGAGAGAGTCCGCATGCTCAAAAATTTTCAATTGTGGGTATTGTCCTTCTCCAATTCTAAAAATATGTGATTTTTTATCACAACATTGGTGCCCTTGTCGGAGCAAGTCGTGATGAATCTCCATACACATATTTTCCTAGGACTGATAATTGAACGTCTTCTAGAAGAGTTGGATCATCAGAATTCATGTTATGGGTCCATTTTTGCAAGATCTCGTCGAGGAGGGTTGCCTTCTGTGGATGACACATGATAACAACACTCAATCAAAGAGCTTCCTTAATAAACTGGGACAAGTCTCTTTTTTTTTCTTCTTTTTTTTAGACCCAAGGATAAGTCAGCTCCTACTAGAAACACATGAGAGAATGCCAAATGGCAGATTTTTTGTTATCTAATAGATAGAAGTGTCGAGTGGCAAAATTGACTGAAAGGGTTCTTGAATGACAGAGATGTCAGGTGGCAGAATTAAAGGTATGTCCCTGGTGGGAACTGGCATTGTGATTGCATTTGAGCATGCCAAGTTGCTATGTATCCTTTGGGAAGGAATCAGGTCGAATGTAGTTCATGTAGAACAAATGGCTACACGAAATATCTTTTAAATTGGTCCATATTGACAAGGGGATCCTCTCCATCCAAATCAGTGAGACGAACTGGTTGCCCAACCAAGATTTCCTTCACATAATATGGTCCGCTCTAATTAGGCCTGAACTTGCCCCTTGGGTCATGAACTGGTGCTCTTTGTTCTCGAAGTACCAAATCTCCTTCTTTGATGTTGCATGGGCGACCTCATTTTATTGAATGCCCTTGCCAACCTGAGTTGGTATTTCTTGAGGTGATCCATAGCTTTCATCCTCTTTTCATCATCGAGGTTAAGCTCATCATGTCTTGCTTGTATCCATTCTCTTTCAGGCAATTTGCTTTCCATCAATACTCTAAAAGATGACACTTGGATTTCTACGGGTAATACTGCCTCCATCCAATAGACCAAGGAAAAAGGGGTTGCCCCAGTAGAGGTTCGAATTGAGGTTCGATAGGCCCATAATGTGTATGGGAGCTTTTCTGGCCAATCGTTATGGATATCGACCATTTTCTAATATGACATTCACATTCTTGTTAGCTGCTTCCACAACTGCATTAGTTTTTGGTCTATAAGTCGTAGACCGATGCCTTTGGATACCAAACTTGGTACAGAAGTTGTCTGCCTTTCTCGAGAAATGTGCTCCTTGATCGAATATGAGGGCATGTGGCACTCCATATCTGCATATAATGTTCTCTTTGATGAACTTTGCTACCTTCGTAGCTGTTAAGATAGCATAAGACTGCGCCTCCACCCATTTGGTGAAATAGTCTATGGCCACATGGATGAACTCATATTCATTGGATGCCTTTGGCATGACTTTTCCAATTATATCAATGCCCCATGTTGAAAATGGCTAGGGAGCATTTAACGAATGGAGCTCCATTGGAGGAATGTGAATGATATTAGCAAATATCTGGCAATTGTGACATCTCTGCACGAATGATGTGCAGTCAACTTCAATGGTTGTCCAATAATATCCCATTCTGAGGATTTTCTTGGCGAGCATCCTAGCATTTATGTGCGGCCCGCAGATTCCTTGAAGGATTTCTTCCATGATGACTTGGGCTTTTTCCACATCTACGCATAGTAGTTGTATACCATCGTAGGACCTCTTAGTAGGTCGCCTTGAAGTACAAATTGCACGATGTACTTACACAACCTCTTCTGTTTCCCGATTGTGGAATTCGAAGGATATTTTCTTTCTCTGATGAAATCAATGATGGGTGTAGACCACGACCTTCCATCAGTCGTCAAAGCATTTACTAACTCTTCATATGCTGGTCCATGCCTTCTATCTACCAAGAATGGGCGAACTTGAATGTCTTAAGTGCATTCAACCATTGAAGCCGAAGTAGCTAGGGCGGCGATGAATCTATTATTGTCACTCGGCAACTATTTGAAGGTGATTTCATCGAAGCTCTTAATCAAGTCCTCCAAATGTTCCTGGTAAGGTTTCAACTTTTCAATCTTTAACTTCTACTTTCCATGAGTTTGACAAATCACGATCGACAAATCTCCATAAACTCTTAGCTTCTTGATCTCTAATGTCATGGCGGCTTTGAGATCGAATATGCCTCATACTCTGTAATGTTGTTAGTGCAAGGGAAATCTAGCCGGAATGCAGATGACAGATAGAGATCATCTGGGGTTATCAACAATATTCCTATCCCATATCCTCTCTGATTGGCTACACCATCAAATTATAATTGCCACCAGTCTTCACAGTTTTCTTCCTCCACATATGCCAAATCCCCATCTGGGAATGAGTTTAGCGGTTGTGAATCTACCCCGATCGGGTATGCAACTAGATAGTCCGAGATCGTTTGTCCTTTTATGAATTTCTAGTTGACATATGTTATGTTAAATTCTGACAACAACAACAACCATCTGGTCATCCTTCCTGTCAATGTTGGCTTCTCAAAGAGATAATTAATCAGAACCATCCTTGAGATGAGCCAAATTTGATGTGCGATCATGTAATGTCTCATCCTCTTGGTCGCCCAAACCAAAGCAATGCATGTCTTTTCCAATGGGGTATAACGAGTTTCATACTCCAACAGTTTCTTGCTTAAGTAGTAAACCACGTGTTCTTCCCCACTCTTCTGATCTTGTTGTGCCATCATGGATCCCATTGATGTTTCACTTACAGACAAGTACAATAGTAGTGGCTCGCCCAATACTGGTAGAACAAGGATGGGTGGATTCATCAGGTATTCTTTTATCCTTACAAATGCCTCTTGGCACTTAGCATTCCACTGCTTTGGTTCTTCTTTCTTTAGGAGCTTGAAGATAGGTTCACATACGGTGGTTAACCGGGCTATGAACCGACTTATATACTGAATTCATCCTAAGAAAACCCCGATTTCTTTTTCTATTTTTGGTGCCAGCATTTTTGTTATGGCCTTTATCTTGTCGGGATCCACTTCTATCCCTCTCTCGCTAACGAAAAATTCTAGGAGTTTCCCTACTGTTGCTCCGAACACGCACTTCTGAGGGTTCAACCTTAGCTTGTACTCTTTAACTTGTTCGAAGAACTTTTTCAATGCCGTAAAATGCCCCTATTGAGGGACCGACTTAACAATCATGTCATCCACGTACACCTCCACTTCTTTATGTATCGTGTCATGGAGAATGGCAGCTGCCACCCTTCGATATGTTGCCCCAACATTCTTCAAACCAATGGGCATTACCTTGTAACAGTAAGTTCCCCATGGTGTGGTAAATGCTGTCTTTTCTCTATCCTTTGGACACATACTGATTTGATTGTATTCAGAGAATCCATTCATGAATGATAACAATGCGTGTTTTGACGTGTTGTCGACCAATATGTCAATATGCGGCCAAGGAAAGTCGTCGTTGGGACTGACTTTATTGAGGTCTCAGAAATCCACGCACATTCTCGCCTTCCCGTCTTTCTTGGGTACGGGGATGATATTGGATAACCACTAAGGATACTGCATCACTGGTAAAAATCCTGCATTCCACTGCTTTATGAGTTCTTCCCTGATCTTCTCACTCCATTCAGATCGAATCCTTCTAGGCTTTTGCTTGACCGGCCGTGTATCTAGAAAAGTAGGCAGTTAGTGTTGCATTATTTTTGGATCAATGTCGTAGGACCAAGCGAACACTTATTGAAATTCCTTCAACAGGGCTGTCATTTGACCAACTTCCTCTTTGCTGAACAAGGCACCAATTTTAACCATTCGTGGGCATTGTTCAGTTCCCAAATTTATGAGGCATACGTCCTCTTGGATATGTTGGGCTTTTCTTTGTTTAATTGCTTTATTAAATGATGATGTTCGAGGACACACTAGTCATTGAAAGAAGAATAAAAAAAGTAATCATATGGAGAGGAGACATACTCGAAATAGTTGATTTCGTTCATGATAAGAGCAAGAATACAAGCAGACTCGTCAGACTGGAAGTTACTACCCTCCTTGATTACGATAGACTCATCGACAGATAGGACTAACTTGGAGCTGACCACTCCCTGAGACTCTATCTTACTAAACCTTTCAGAGACACTAATCCAGTTCACAATTGGCTCTTGGACAGGATGAATTAACAGATAAGGTTTTGGCCCTTCTTCCTCCCCCGTAGAGATCACGGCTATTTCAAATAGTCCTTTGATGTTCAGTTCTTCTTCAGTAGCTTTCAACTTCATCTGTTCTACTTCGAAGTCGATACAATCGATGTCCTCCTGAAAGAAGATTTCAAAACCTGGTTGGAGACTTCCACTATCATGATTGAACCATGGCTTAATATTTCCGCAGTAAGGGAAACTATCGCCTTCTTTGACAAAATATCCATTCAAAGTCTTGAAGTATAGAGATGGTTTCTTGGCCGTCTAGCATTCTTGACCCATGTGCTTAGGATAACTTCCTTTCTTTGGTGCTTTGTATCCTAGCCCCTGATGGTTGCTGTAGGTTAGAAAGTCAAGAAATTGTGGAATCCCTTGTTGGTTCCTTCCTAATCCAAGTCTTGAAAAATAACCATGTTGTTCATCATCTTCGGAATTGTTCCGCTCCATGCGAATGGGTAACTGGATGGAATTATCTCCTTCATTTGTAAGGCCATTACACTAATTGCCCCAATCTCAAATCCTCCCATTTGGAAATCTGCAGGAGCTTCCCCACCAACTTCGATGCTTGCCAAGGTGTAGACAATCTCTGGATCGCCAAAGATAGTGGTCATTTTTCCTTCATAAATGAATTTCATTTTCTGATGCAGGCTTGAGGCTATTACTCCTACTGATTGCAACCAAGGCCGTCCCAACAACATGTTGAATGATGCTTGAATGTCAATCACCTAACATTCCCCAATGACCAGAACAGGTCCAACTCGGATTTCTATGGTCAGGATGCCCAACACTTTTCTTATGTTATCATATGCTCGGATTGTCTGAGCCGAGGGCTTTATTTGGGTCAGATCCAACCCTATACAGCTTGCAGCCTTAAGAGGTATAACATTGAGAGCCGATCCATTGTCAATCAGAACTTGAGGGACTCGATTCCCATTGCATTCTATTGTAATGTGCAGAGCCCAATTATGGTCCTTTCCTCCAGGCTGGGAGATCACTTTCCAAGAAGGAGAGAGATTGCATGGTGTAGGTAGCTCCTACAATGTGTGAAAGTTCTTCTAGACCCATTTGTATGGGTACTTGAACCATGTTGAGTGCCTTCAGAATTATTTCCCGATGCAATGGGGAGGCCATCAATAACCCCCAGATAGAGATGTTAGCTTGTGCTTTTTTCAACTGGCTTAACACCTGATTTTTTGGCTCGTACTTGATTTGATTTGGAGTAAGCGCATAGGGATTTTTTACAATCAATCCTTTATCTTTGAAATTCTTTCTGCTTCGGGTTTTCGAAACCTCGGGATCTTTCCTTTTTATGATGAGTTCAACTGGGCACAGTTCTTCATCTTCCAAGTCACTTTCAATTATCACAAGGGTTCCTACCATGGGACTCCTCCTTCTTAGGCGGTGACAAGGCAGCAATGGTCTTTTGGGCCTTCTGCAGGATTTTGGACAAGGCTTCTTACTTTTCATAGAGGTGCTTGATGAGTTTGTCATGATCTGGCCTTTGTGGTCCTACTAGCATGATCTGTTGGATCATTTCAAAGACCTCGCTGGCTGATTTTTGGAATCTCATTATTTCGGATAAAGATCCAAAATGTTCTTCCTCTTCTGATAAACCTTCTTCATCACTGGATATGATCGGATGAATGTTTCTCATGGGATCTTTCATTGGTTCCTCCATATTGATGCTATAAAGGTGGAACCATTGGTCATGTGCTTGCATTCGCTCATGGTATTCCCCACTTCCTTGGTCTGGAGCTATTAAAGGACTTCTACATATATCTTTTGCCTAGGCAAACATGAGTGTGACAACACCTTCTAATTCTTTCATAACTCTAGGCAAAGGCCATGTATGAACTGTTAGGTGGTAATGCTGCAACGCCTTCTGATACTTTGCATCTGTAAGAGCTACTTCGAATAGCTTTTGATGAAGTTTATCCACCGTTCGAAGATTCTTCTTGCTTCAAAGGGGTGAGCCCAAGCTCCTGGCCCACAAATTTTCTCATACTGTTTGGCAGGAGGTTCTAACTCCATTTCAGATGCTTTGTTGGGTAATTCATAGCCCATGTCTTCATTCATTACTTCTTAATTCAGATTTTTGCTTGATGCTTCTTCATTGCTTTAATCATCCCCTTATTCTCCACTACTGTCAATAGGGTGAATTCCTTCTGTGGGGTTGAAGTACGGATCTCCAATATTGATATTACCAATCCAAGTTTTCCACTCTTCTGTCATCTTCGGGGGCCCAAAATATGGCCAGTTGTCTGAGTACAACATTGGATCTTGAGGAGGATTCTCAAAGAAATCTTTCTCCAGAGCGAGATTTAACCAAGTCATGTTCCTTAATTCATGTAATGTTCTCTGGAGAAAGCCTTCTTCTGTTGGCAACTCTATCTTCTCGCATTGTGTCGCGAAGTGTTTGCACATGATGTTTGGGAAGTGGGAAGTGGCCTTATACAGGATGTTATGAGTTGAAGACATTAGCTCAAGGATGTCTTGCACTTGATAGCAGATTCTCATATTCCATTTGTCAAAGTCATCCCCTTTGACGCACTACACCCTTTGATTTACTAGAGACCCTACTTTTTTGTCGCCACTTCTTTGTTCATCTTCTTGAGGGATACACTGAATGAAGTCAGTTGGTTCTGCTTCATCATCATCAACTCCGATGCTATTTATCTACTGTACGGTTTCAACAGAGAACTCATCTTCAAATTGTGGCTCAAAGTCTTCTTCTTCACTATCGTCAGTCCCTCCTCTCATCTAGATAAGGAAAGTGTCTCCAAATAATAGCGCCAATGGCTAGTGTAGATACAGCTTAGATCAGACTTGCTGTGACATCCTAAATAGTTCTCATGCTGTCTTCAAACGACCCTTCCTCAATAGGTTAAATTTGAGTCGTTGAATCTTCTTTACCTTTTAAAATCTCCATATATACCATGTGACTAATCTCATAGTCGGTGAACTCGAATGCTCTCAGTTGTGCATTGGGTTCGAGGCTATCAAGTCCATTCTCTAGACACTCCAGCTTCATCATTCGATGATCCAAAGCAAGGGCTTTCCCTCGTTCACAACGCTGTCCACCTCCTCTGAACTTTCCGTTGCAGTTTGTCCTTGCACAGTAAACACATACCATCATTCTCTTCGCTCTCCATTTCCGAGCATGCATGTTCCGGCCACAAAATGGCATTGGCTGACTTTTGATCATATCTTCTTTGTACCTTTCCTTCAGGAAATTGCTGATATTGATCCTTGCTTCTGCATGGAGATCAATCTGCCACATGTAGCAGACTTTGTCCCTCCATACTATTCTTAATTCCCTCAGAGGTGCTTTTATAGGTCTGATTAGAGTGGTTGGATCCAAACCCATTGTTCGTTCTTCCAAAGCATTCACAGATCCCATGGACGATCACGGGGAGTCAAGTTCACCTTCATTAAGCAAACCATTCAAGGTGGCAAATGTTTCCAGTATCTCACACCGCTGAGGGTATAGATACTCATGATATACACCATGTAGATTCTCTAGGATTATCTCCACTTGCTCTTCCTCTGTTAGAGGGGTGTGCATCCTTCTAGCTTCTTTACGGAACCTTCTGATGAAGTCGAAGAACCCTTCATTTGGCTCTTACTTTAGTGTCTCCAATTCTTTCCTTTTCTTCTTGCTCTCCTCAATTTGGGCTTCTAGGATAGCCCTATAGATTTGAGCATCCATCAGCTTTCACCCTCGCTTGACAGGTTGAATCAGGACCGTTAGGTCCATAAAGGGAACACCCTCTTATAACATGTTCAATCCATGATCTAGCAAAGGGTTGGTAGTCACATTAGGTTGTTGACCTATCTTCAATTCAATTTTCCCTGCATCTAATCAAGTCTTGGATTGTATGCTTGAGGTGTATACATCTATCTATCTGATGACCCTCTAATTGTGGTAATAATAGTGCCACTCTGACTTATACCCTAGAGGTGGATCGGCCATGTTCATGGGCCGCAGTGGTACAACATCCAACATCCCTTCCCTCTTAAGTTTGAAGAAAATACGAGTGGGTGTCATACTACTGAAGGTAAACTGTCTGGGGAGGGGTTAACTGTTCAGCCTGGATTACCAAAGGAGGAGCATTTGTTGGTAAAATATACTTCTTGATGTATTGGACGGTAGTAACTGCATTCACTTCGGGGCCTTTCCCTCTTCCTCCTCTATTGTTCTTGCTAGAATAAGATCCGAAAACTTCTTTGATTGAAGTCTGGGCTTATTTTCCTTTGAAGAGCTTGTCCTCAATGTGCTTTCCAATGTCTATGAGTGCTTCGAAGGTCTTGGTATGCTGATAGTAGAGGCGATCATGGTACTCTCCATGTAGGTTTTTCAATATGATTTCCACTTATCCTAATTCATTTGGGCGATTTCACATCTTGGACACCTTTTCACAGAACCTCATGATGAAGTTAGAAAATCCCTCGTCGACTCTTTACCTCAGGGTTTCCAACTCACGCCAGGTGATGTTTACTTCGGTGTTGTAAGAGTACTGTTTGGTGAATGCCTTCACAATTGTCAACCAAGTTTGAGTCTGAGTTTGGTCGAATTGGGTTAGCTATCTCAGAGCTGATCCTGTTAACGAGTAAAGGAATACTTGTCCCATTTGATTTTCTATGAGACTCCATGATTTGGCTACTATAATAAAAATCTTCAAATGAGCTCGGGGATCTCCTGTCCCGTCGAAATTTTTGAGCTTCCATTTGAAATCTTCGGGTATTCTTTCTCCAGCGAAGCAGACTATGTCTTCTTCTAGTTTCTTAATAGCCTTTTTTTTCATTGCAACTTATAACTTCTCAACTTTCTCCCTCATCTGCTTCTCTTTTTCTATTTCTGGTGGGTCTTGGTGAGCATTGATGGCTTTATCCTCTTCTTCTATTATGATCCTAGGGTGTGCCCTAGAACTCGTTGGGGTCACCCTTGGCTCTCCGGGGGTTGGTGCATTATCGGCTCGAGATTGACCTTGCATTGATTGGACCAACTACATAACTAGCTGTTTCATCTCTGTCATGTCCCTCTGCATGCTAACCATTTCCTGACTCAGTGCTTCTTCTGAAGAATTGGTCTCTGGTGGATCCAGGATGCTCGTAACAGGGAGTGACCTTATTGGACTTTATGTTGAGGGACTAGAAGTCAAGGGAGGTGAACTAGAATTTTCAACTAGCTTAGAAGGCGAGAACTGGTGGAGAATGGCCCAGTTCAATCGACTACCATGATGGTTCCACACAGGTAATGAGGATTTTCTTTATTACAGAATTGTGCCTTGCAAAGGTAAAAAGGACAAATTTAGGACTCAAGTGATTCATTTGTTATCTTGTTTTAATATTTTATATTTTTTTGGTTTACAAACATATATATATACAAACAAAGTGACAATTCGCTTTCACTCTCCTGAGTCCATTTTACTCGGGTAGTCGATGGTAAGGTTTGCATCTATGTTTAAGACTGCTCGGGAATAACCCTTGTAATCTTGTGATGTGATGTAAGTTTTCTATGGATTCTTCATCGTTTAATAGTTCTTAGATATCAAATTTGAATTATCACAAGGAGATCTAATCGAGGACTTATCAACAACCTACATTTTACTAATACAGAGCACCTCTCATCAAAATTCTATCATTGTCACATTATTTAGATAGTGTATCCTTTTCTGAGGGATAATTGAGGCTACATTTTTTGATACGCTAATCTAAATGGATATGCGACGTGCATTGAGGGACATTCGAGGGACAATCGAGGGACAATCGGTATTCTGCATTAAGAGAAAGTATGTTGATGGGATTTCCACTTTCGACCTCAAAAAGCTACAAGGTTAGTTTGTGGCGTATCCTAGTCATATATGGTCTAATTTTCTACATGATGCATGCAATAGGTACGCTGATGGGGTAGAACAAGGTCACCCTTGATAGAACCGATATACCTGTCGCTCGTGATGGCAAATTACGGGTACATGGTTCTTTTGATATACCTGGGGAATAGATCACATGATATCGGAGTAATCAAACTAGCGCCCTTTTTGAGTAGTGGAGTACCCCACGGTACACTAGTGAATACCCTTGTTGGTAATTCTAGACCCGTACAGTAAATATCAAGGACTATGGCTTCGACCGCGGCTTACCCATGACTACACATGGGGTTCAATGAATAACTACGAGGTTGTGTGTTCCAATGAAGTATTATGTGTACAAGATAGTGGTGTAGGAAGCGGGTATCATCCGATCTCAGAGTACTTAGTATGATGTGCCCCACCTCCCCGGGGGTAGAGGCACAACAAGGAGTACCCTTGTCATTTGATTTCAATTCAAACACGATGCATGATGCAGTTAGTACAACAAAAGAGGTTAGCCAAACATGTTTCAATCAATCAATGCAGAACGGAGAAAATTCTTGTGTTCAACGGTAACATCTAGTATTGAAAGCTTGAATCAGTCCCCAGCGAAGTCGCCACTATGAGGATCCGTCCCCCTGGCGCTTGGCGTGCATGGAAGGTTTTTTTTTTTTGCTCCTCTTTATTTTGGGAAGGAGAGAAGGAAATGCGTCTTCTCAGGAGTATGGTGTTAATTCATTGAGGGATGGGGGTCATACAATAAAATGAAATGGAGTCGCCACCTAGGGTTAGGGCCTAGGACCCATTGGTGTAGCCCCAGAAGGCTACGAGACTTTGGTTGGTTTGGTCAGAGATTCGGGGTAAGTGGTTAGGTTATGAGAGTGGAAAGGTGTTACGCACCCATCTCGCCCGGATAAACTGGTCTTTCTACTAGATGCTTGTTTTTTAATATTCTCCCTTCATAAATGTCCTATTTTTTTTCGCTAAAGATCATTGAATAAAGCTAAAAGGAAAAAGAATACATCAGAAACAAACCAAAACAACACAAAAGGATCAAAACCCGAAGGCAAGGACCCCCAACTTTGGCATGGCCATCAGTAGGGGCCTTACCCACCACTAGGGAAATCTGTATCTTGGCCTTGCCAAGGCATCATGCGCCAAATGCTCTTCAACGTGCAACGGGAAGGCTTCATTAGACTTTGACTCTCCTGTTGAAGCCACCTTTTTTGCCAAGAAATCTGCAATAGGGTTTGCCTCTTTGTAACAATGGGATATCTTCCAATTGCATTGGTCAAAAAATGGTCTTAAAACCATCCATCTTTGAATCACAAACCAAGGCAAATTGGAGGAGTACATAGCTGTCACCACAAAGGCCGAATCCGATTCAATCCACAAGTCCCACAAACCCAAATCCTTCGCCATGAAGAGCCCCTCCATTAGAGCCTCGGATTGTGCCACAAAACAGCTGGTGACCCCAAAAAATCTGCTGAAGGACCGCATAATTTGTGCATGATGGTTTCGAAAGACACCACTTTCTCCAGCTCTGCCTGGGTTCCCAATTGGGCTACCATCGATGCTTCATGAATGTCCTATTCTCACATGCATGGCTAAATAATGATGAACAAACTATTTAATTAAATTAAACTATGTTACAATAACTACTGTATACTACACGAGAGTACTTGAAAGGACTATATTGTACTAAAATTAAAAGTTAAAAGAAGAAATGTATACTTGTATGCTTTAAATAAAGGCAATTTTGCAAAACGGACTGCATCCCTCGCTCAGGTGAGACTGACTTTGTCCCTTCGTCGGATAGAGTAACATCTTGCGGGTGTTGAATCTTACGATCTCGGATAGAATAAAAGTGTTCCAAGGCTTTGGAAACTAGGGGCTCAAAGGCCGGACAAAGAGCCTCCGCCATGGGTGGTTTCCCAAATTTGGGCAAGAAAGGGTCTAGGAAGCCGGACACGGATAGCCCGAAGTTCGGACAGAGGGGCGAGACTCGAAAGCTCAAAATCGGATTGGTGAAGAGCCTCGAAACAAGGAAAACAAGAAAAAACTGGAAAATTAGATCTCTGGGGGTGTCCCTTCTCCCAAAAATTTTTCCTCTTCAAATGAGGGGGGTGACCCCCTTTTATAGGAAAATTTTGGGTTCGGTGGCATCGAGGAAAACATGCGGGGCCGCATGATGGGGCCGTGGCAGAGTAAACATGGAGAAAATTTTAGATTTTGGGTGCCCGTGGGGCTGCGCAAGCCGTAGCGCCATGCGGCAGGGCCGCAGCGTGCACGCATGCAGTAGGACCGCTCAGGCCGCGGTGCCGTGCAGTAGAGCCATAGCGTGTGCGATTGTGACACTGGGCGACAAGGCCGCGCAGGCCTCGTTGTCAAGTGGCGGAGCCGAGCAATGCAAGACACTGCCTTGCAAGGCTCCAACGGTGATGCTGCCTCATGGGGTTGCGTGGCCCATCTGGGACTGTCTAGGGGGGTCGCGAGCAGGATGCACGCTTTGTGGGATGGGAGGAGATGTTTTGTAATACAGTGTTTGGTTTTCGGGGACATTGCCAATCTTCTGCGTCTGATTATTGTCATCGCTGAGAGGGTGACAAAATTCAGCATCTACAGTATATATTAAGCAATGAAAAATATATTACAAGATTAACGTCTAGGCATACCTAGATGGACAAAGATACAAGAAAAGAGTCAGCATAAAAAACCCCTCACCTTTGGCAACGCCATCAACATGGAGTTAGAGAAAACCACAGCCTTGTCAGAGACCTACCTTCATCATTGCCAACAGCAGGAGCTCTAACGAAGTCTTATGTAAACTTGTACCTTAGTTTTGGGAATCCTAACTCACGTCTGACGAGACAAAACTTGGGGAATACAACCAATAAGCAGGGTCCTGCATTCTTGCATCATATTTGGAAGGCATATCAACCACCATATTAACTTCACAAAGCAATGTGTTTACAGTCAAGGAAGGTAATAAAATGACACCATTGCTGTTGGAAACACCACGCGATTAATTTTCGAAGCACAACGCCCCACCACAGCTTGAGAGTTGCATTCTATCTAGAGCTTATCAGTGCCCATCTCCTTAATCAACTTCAGGACGATAAATAAGGTAGAGAATTCTACACAATAGTTCATCATGATTCCAAGAGGAACTGCGAAACATCTCCAAACAATGCCAAGCTCATTCCAAATTACACTGCCCGCTCCAGGGAATCTTAGGTTTCCAAGGGAGCAACCAACAATGTTCAGTTTATAGCATCCAGAGTTCGGCTTACCCCATTTAAGCTCAAGAACCGTTGACACCCCCTAAGGTACGTTGACCTTGAGTTGCAAATTCCTACACAAAAAAATCCTCCATTATTCTAGAAGAAAATGCTTTAATCTGAGCTGCTTCTTTCATATCATTTAGAACCGCCCTCAAGATGAACCTAGAAGGTCTCTCTTTCCCTTCAAATCTCCTTCAATTTCTTTCATGCCAAACATGTAAAGGAATGAGAAGGAAAGCAGCCAGCCACACCTGTTTTAGAGGGACCGAATTGGATTTCGGTCTCCACCACTACGCCAACTCCACCATAAAAGATGGTTGTGACCAGAAAAAATTAAAAAAATTAACAAATGATGTCCATACCTTGACAGCCACCAAACAATCCAGAAATAAATGGGAAAAACTCTCAATACTACACATGCGCATGGAGCAACGAGATGCAAAAGGTATCTCCTTCTTTGTTACCAGATCATCAATAGGAAGATTACCATGCATCATCCTCCACCCAAATAGTGTGTCTTGGTTGGGGGCAGTTAGACCAAACTGAAGAAAACCAAGACGGCTTTAAACCTTTCAGTCTAACTACTTCCCATGTCAATTTCACAGAAAATTCCCCCAACGTGGAAGCTTTAATTTCCACACCTGCTTCTTTGTAACCGTGGAAGTAGGGAGAAGAATCTCTCTAGCAGCCTAGAACTTATCCCGCAACACATGCCAAATAAAGTCAAGAACCATGCCAAATAAATTCACCCACTCTAGAGTTAAAATTAAAGACCTTGACCCTTCAGAACCATGCCAAATGATGGCCTTCTTCCATTTATGAGTGGAAGGGAAAATATGTCTGGGCAAAGCATGAGCGACCTTGGTCCTTTAGGATGGAATGGCACCATTCCAGCATTTCTGCCTGCAATAATCTTCCCAATCTGGATGTTAAGGATGAGGAAACCCTTAGGATCCTTACCGAGGATGTGAACCCGGTGATTTCGACGGAACTGGATGATATGTCGCTAACCCTAAATCTTTTTCTTGTTCTTTGTATTCAGTGGTGGATTGGTCGGACCCTAAACCCTCTTACTCTTATTCTTCCTTCTATCCCTTGCTAGACATGAAATTCCTCATCGGAAAACAATGAAGTTGTTAAGCAACCTAATTCTAAAGCCCCTTCCGCCTTAGTCGAATCGGTGGAAGAGGTCCTCATCAAGTTCCCGGTGCCATTGTCCATCTCATCGATAAGTAGTACAACGTCAAAGTCGCTCACGGTGACTTGACAATTGTTCACCTTCAATAGGCGGGAACATTGTGGCTATTCTTACCCGCACTGGTGATGTGATCCAGTGGACTCTGGCCAAGGACAAGGCTGCTGTTTAGCTTGACGACTCCCACTACTTCTTCTCCCTTCGTGTTCCGACGGGAGATGGATCAGATTTCGGAGAGGATGAAAAGCTATGGAACGATGAGTTGGAGAATCTATTGAATTATCGTCTGACAATCGTGTCCAAGGGGCAGGACTTCAAGAGAGCTTGCTCAAGGAGAAGAAAAAGTAGCATAGGGACGCCGACCACGTTGGAAGAAAAAATTACCGTGACCTCGGTTCTGTAGATGAGCTTGGCGATTGTTCTTCTTACCATAAAAGGCAAGATGAGGATTGGTGGTTTCAGAAAAATTTCCCTTACTGCGTAAATCGTGACTTCGAAGAAGTGGGATCAGTTCACTGTAATTGGGAACAAGAGGCTTAAGCATCGCAGTGGCAAAGTTTTTTCGTAGTATGGACCAAGATTGGTAAGAAGGAGGAATACCTTGGTTTGATCTGGCACTGGCTACCCAATAGAGTTGAGTTGATAAAAAATTTGGTTGAAATTTCACGATATACCTTCCTTTCTCGGTTATGATCACATGTAATATGGATCAAGCTTACTATGGAAACTCAATCAAGTCTGCTATGGAATCTCAATCAAGTCTGCTATGGAATCTCAATCGGTTGGGCATCTCTTGTAGTTATATATGGTTGATTAGCTTACCATTCGTATCTTTGTATCACCCAATATTGGCTTACCATATTCTTGTACAACCCAATATTGGGCTACCATATTTCTCATCACATGTACACTCTTGTATAAATATTGTCCTCTTGGACTGAATGAATTAAGGATACACATTCCAACTATTATGGTATCAAGAGCCACAAGTGCTCCAACGAGCCACACTTGGATTTTTTTTTTCACTCCTTCTTTTCTCAATTGCAATGGCCGGAGAAAACACTAATGAAACCGGCGGTGGCAGCACTGTTTTGGCCGCCCAAGAACAGCATAACCCTCTTCCCCTCTCTACCACAGTCTCTCCTCCATCTCTTAATCATGCCCATCATTACAGATCTCTAAAACTCACCTCTAAAAAATATATTTTTTGGCAAACTCAGGTCAAGCCCTTCTTGGATGGGCAGAATCTTTTTGGGCATATTGATGGGTCTACCCCTTGTCCGATTGATCCTACAGAGGTTGCTGCCTGGCTACGTCAGGACTCACTTATTCGTAGTATGCTTGTTGCCTCACTGTCTGAGGAGGTATTTCTACTAGTTGTTCGCAAGCGAACCAGCAGAGAAATTTGGGAGACCCTACAGACCGCTTTCTCCTCTCCCTCTGAGAGCCGTTTGATGGCACTAAATATGGCACTTACCAACCTTGAACAGAAATCTGATGAAACAGTCTATGTGTTCCTCCAGCGTGCCAAATCTGTTGCTGATGAACTCGCGGCTGGGGGTCATCCCCTTCGTCCTGGAGCTTTCAACCTTCATGTATACCGTGGGCTAATACCAGAATTCAAGTCCATGGTGTCGTCCTTGCTTACTAGACCCGATCCAATCGGGTATGATGATCTCCAAGCCATGTTACTGAGCCATGAATTCTTACATGGCACGTCTCTGAAGAAACTTCACATCACAGAGCCAGCTGCTCCTGGAACCCAAATATCTGCGAATAATGTTCAAAGATCTTCTTCTACCACTCCTTCGGCTTCCTCTCTACCAAGCCGTGGTGGTAGGGGTGGTCGGTGGGGTCGTGGTGGTCAAAGTACTGGTCGTGGCCATGGCTCCCCTATGGGCTATGGTCGATTTTGGTGCTCAATCTGCAGGCGTGCGAACCATTCCACTGATAGATGCTTCTATCGCCAACAAAACCCTTCACCTTATAACTTTCCACCACCAACCCCGGCAGCCCATTACGCCTACCCGAATCCATCAACCCAGTTCCCATCTTATCCACACCCAAACCAACCCCTCTTACCCACCCCTCACCCTTCCACGGCTTTACCTTGGTACCCAGACACTGGCGCATCCCATCATGTAACGCCAGATCTCCAAGCCTTTTCCCAGTATGATGAGTACACTGGTACAGATCAGTTGCATGTGGGTAATGGTAAGGGTTTACATATCTCTCACATTGGTTCAGCTTCTATTCCTTCTGCCTCTTCTCGTGCCTTTATTTACATAATATCTTACATGTTCCCTCTTTATCAAAGTCTCTTCTATCTGTTCAGAAGTTTACACTAGACAATAATGTGTTTTTTGAGTTTCACCCATCTCATTTTCTTGTGAAGGACCAGTTAACCAAGAAAACACTACTCACAGGACCGAGTAAAGATGGCCTTTATCAGCTTCATTCGTCCTCCTCTCCTTCCGTGCATTCGGCTGTCTATGGTTCTCTTAATCTATGGCATAATCGTTTAGGGCATCCTCATCCTCGTCTTCTCCAAAATATGTTACGTACTAATAATTTGCATTCTTCTACTTCTAGTTTTAATACATTGTGTGAGGCTTGCCAACTTGGCAAAGCCAGCCGTTTGTCACTTCCATTATCTGGTAGCAAAAGTAATTATCCGCTTGATTTAATTTTCACTGATGTGTGGGGGCCATCACCCACCCTATCTATTTCTCATCACTGCTACTATGTTATTTTCGTTGATGACAACACGAAATTTATATGGTTTTATCCTTTAATTCAAAAATCGGATGTATTCCATATTTTTCCAAAATTTCAGGCCTTAGTTGAAAGATTGTTTGGCAGAAAAATCAAGGCACTACAATCCGATTGGGGTGGGGAATTTCGGTCTCTACCCTCTTATTTTTCTAAGCTTGGAATTATCCATCGGGTGTCTGTACCACATACCCATGAGCACCAGGGGTCCGTAGAAAGACGGCATCGACATATTGTTGAGACAGGTCTAACCCTTCTTGCTCATGGGTCTGTACCCCATAAATATTGGCCCTTTGCATTCGAAACTGCAGTTTTCCTCATTAACAGAATGCCATCTTCTGTTTCCCTTGGCATTTCCCCGTTTCAATTAGTTTTTCACAAAACCCCAGATTATAAATTCTTAAAAGTATTTGGGTGTCTCTGTTTCCCATACCTTAGGCCATACAACCGTCATAAGATGGATTACAGGTCCAGTGCGTGTGCTTTCCTTGGTTACAACCCTTCTCACTCGGGCTAGAGATGTCTTGACTTACATACTCAGAAAATTATAATTGCCCGGCATGTTCCTTTTGATGAACATACTTTTTCATTTTCAGGTATTTCCGCCTCACCTATGGTTCCACCACCATCCAACCCTTCGATCCCTTGGGCGTCTTCTTCCTTATCTCCACCATCACCATTATCATTTCCACATGCAACAATGCCAACACCATCATCTCCAAAACCAATGGACACACACACACCCATACCTATGCCGCCACCCATTACTCCACCACAACCTGACACCATTTCTCCTAATCCGAGCCCAACATCACCTCTGCCATCATCATCTCCGCCATTAAAAACCCGGTCCATCCATGAGTTACACCGTAACGATCCTGCACCACCCACTCAGCAACCACCCGAACACCCACAACCATCATCTCTACATCCTATGTGCCTCAGATCGCATCACACCAAGCCTCAGGCACATGTTACTAATGCAGTTGTTTCTGAGCCTTCATCTTTTTTGCAAGCTAACAAGGTTCCTGAGTGGTGTACAACCATGGCAGAGGAGTTCAATGCTTTGCTCCATAATGGCACATGGACTTTGGTATGTAGGCAACCACACATGAATCTCATTGGCAATAAGTGGGTGTACCGAATTAAAAGAAAGGCTGATGGTTCCCTAGAGCGCTACAAAGCGCGTTTGGTGGCAAAAGGGTTTCATCAATAGCATGGATTGGACTATAGTGAGACATTTAGTCCGGTAGTGAAACCTACCACAATTCGGGTTGTACTGTCCATTGCTGTCTCACGTAATTGGCCCATTCGCCAACTGGACGTATAGAATGCGTTTCTCCATGGGTCTTTGGATGAGGAGGTAATTATGTCTCAACCTCAGGGTTTTGTGGACCCGTCCTATCCAGATCATGTCTGCAAGCTTCTACGATCGTTATATGGGCTAAAACAAGCACCCAATGCTTGGTTTCACAGACTGTCAGAGTTCTTAATTGGCTTGGGCTTCCATGGTTCAAGGACTGACACGTCACTCTTTATACGTTGCTCGGGGGGTCATGTCTGCTACATCTTGATTTATGTGGATGATATAATTGTCACCGGCAGCGATCACAACATGGTAAAGTCACTATTGTAGCACCTATCTACAAAATTTTCATTTAAGGATTTGGGTGATCTCCATTCCTTCCTAGGGATTGAAGTCAACCGGCATCCTAAGGGGATTTTCTTGTCACAAAGGAGATATATTTTTGATCTCTTGGAGCATACAAATATGACAGACTGTAAATCTGTCTGAACACCCATGACCACCACTACAAAGCTTACTGATTCAGGGGGTGCATTACTGGCCGATCCAACCAAGTACAGGTCAATTGTGGGGGCCTTGCAATATGTCACGTTGACCTGTCCAGATGTCTCCTTTGCGGTGAATCGCGCTTGCCAGTTTATGCAATCACCGACAGAGGAGCACTGGTAGGTTGCCATGCGGATCCTACGCTACTTGAACCACACACAGTCAGCGGGGCTACTCATTGAACGATCCCCAGTCCACACTCTCCAAGCCTTCACAGACGCCGACTGGGCTGGAGATGGAGCTGATCGCAAATCTACTAGGGGCTTCGCAATTTTTCTCGGCCCAAATCTCATATCCTGGGTGTCACGAAAACAAAGAACTGTGGCCTGGTCCTCCACTGAGGCCAAAGATAAAGCCTTGGCTGATGCCTCAGCCGAGTTGGTGTGGTTAGAATCTCTTCTTAAAGTACTCGGCCAGCCTACTTCTAGTCCACCAATCTTATGGTGTCACAACCTAGGGGCCACATACTTGTCAGTGAATCTTGTGTTCCATGCGCGTACCAAGCACGTTAAGGTGGACTTCCATTTTGTACGCGATCGTGTGGCCAAGAAACAGCTCCAAGTCCAGTTCATATCTTCTCAGGATTAACTGGCTAACACCCTGACCAAACCGTTGGCACATTCCAGATTTGAGACACTAAGGGACAAGTTGAAGATTCGGCTTCCCAATTCTTCACCTTGAGGGGGTGTATAGAGAGAAAGATCACGATATACCTTCCTTTCTCGGTTATGATCACATGTGATATGGATCAAGCTTACTATGGAAACTCAATCAAGTCTGCTATAGAATCTCAATCGGTTGGGCATCTCTTGTAGTTATATATGGTTGATTAGCTTACCATTCATATCTTTGTATCACCCAATATTGGGTTACCATATTTCTCATCGCATGTACACTCTTGTATAAATATTGTCCTCTTGGACAAGAATGAATTAAGGATATAGATTCCAACTATTAAAATTTATTAGGAATTCAGATTCTTTCTTCTTCAAGAAATAAAGTTTTGATAGCAGCTCAAACTCACGAGCTTCCAAAACCTGCGAGAATGCTTCAAAAAAAGTGCTCCACAGTTCGACAAACGAGTGAATGCCGACCGCTAGACCAAGATCAAACTTAGAAAGTGTGCATGTAATCCAGTGTTTGATCAGCCGATCAGTTCAAATCCATGACATGTAATCTGGATTCTGAATCTCTTTGTCAGCAGCAGTTTCAATCAACTGGTCTAGAGGAGGACAATCTCCATTGATGAAGCCAATCAAATTTTGACTTTCGATTAGAGAAACCATTTGTGTTTCCCACAATATAAAATTATCGGGAGTACGTCGGATCATCATAAAATTTGAAACGTTCAAAGAATTCAGATACAAAAGGGTGGAGGCAAAGGTAGCCATTGTCATCATCATGCATGAGAGATTTGCTCTATGGAGCTCTGATACCATAAAGAGTTTTACTAGCTTTGGAAGACGAAGAGCTTCTCTCTCTTTGTTCAGAGAGAACCCTTTCAATGTCTTTTCAATATATATTCAGGAATTACAGCTACAATAATATATATTGGACTTCAATTCTCCACCACTACTAACAACTATAATTCGACTCCTCTACTTCCGCTTGCCTCTACTACCATGTGTGCCCTACACACAAGCAAGGTAGAATATACCGCCTTACCCCTGCCCGAGCACCTTGCCTGAGTGGGGGTAAGGCATTACTTTCCGCCACGCTTATGTATGGGGGCGCACAACAGTACTGGGCAGGCGGAAGTAGAGGAGTCTGATCCATAGGCTTAGGCTGGTTAATAAGGAGGAGTTGCATCTAGGGCAGAACTTATTCAACGCAGGATTACCCTTGATCTTGCTTGCCTACGCTACGGAGACCCATTGGAAACCATTGATCACATACTGCTATCATGCGCCTATGCTCGTGCTATATGGTATGGTTGTCCTCTTTCACTCACTACACAATCCAATACTATTCACTCTATCAAGGATTGGATTGTTAGCTGGGAGAAATTCTCTTCTCTAAGTAAAGCTGAAGGGAGGAAAGAGAAGACTTTCTGTAGTTTTCTGGTGTGGGGAATTTGGCTGGCAAGAAACGAATTGGTCTTTATAGGGAAGAGCCGGACACCTCTAGGGGTTATACAATATGCGAGTAAAGCTTCCGAAGGCTTTATCAAAGCTCATCCATGTCCATCATCAAGTACCTACCTGGTAGGTAATAGGCTGGGCCAGAACCAGTGGTGTCCTCCTCCTGATGGACAGATCAAATTAAATTGTGATGCAGCATTATCAGGGAAGAAGGATATGGCCGGGACCGGGCACATTCTTAGGAACTCTAGAGGTCATCCGATTTCAGCAATATCTGAATCAGTTAACTTCTTAGACATCATTATTGGTGAGATTCTGGCGATTAGAAGTGGGGTTCTCCAAGCTATAGAGGAGGGCATGGGTTAGTTAGAAGTGGAATCAGACAATCCAGAGGCCATACATTTATCCTTCACAGCAAATGCACCATTCCAAGATATTTATCTCCTCTTGTTGGGACATTCTACAACGTTCATCATTCCTACTGCTGTTGTGGTGAGCATTTTCCGTTCTGCCTCTTTTCCTTGGTTCGCTAGGCAGGCTTGGCTACATCTTCATCCTTTCTTGAACGATGTAACTTGGAAGATTACTCATTGCTACAGGGAAGCTAATCCGGTGGCTCATTTCCTAGTTAAGGTTGTAGATAAGAGTGGCTCCTCTCGTGTTTGGAACTCTGATCTCCCTTCCTCTGTAAATGGGTTTTTATTTGATGCCTTGGGTTGCCATAGATTCAGGGTTGACTAGCGTGTGGGTGATTCCTTTGTCCTTGGTTTGGTTAAGGCCTTTGCCTTATTTTCTGTTGTGTATCTGTCTAGGAATGCCTACACGTTAAATTCTGTTTTTTTCTTTTTTCATTCTTAATATATTCTTTGTTAATCCTTAGCAAAGAAATGTAGGTTCAATCATAAACTAAGAGATGTTCTCCAGGTACAATTTATAATGCCACCATCTCTGTTGATAAATCCACGAGATGCGTAAGGTTTTAATGCTCTTCACCACTACTTGGGAATCAAATTCAACCCAGAGCTTTCTCACATTCAGAGACATCACATGATGGATTCCTGTGAAAAAAGCATCAAACTCTACAAGAAAAATAGTTGTTAGTTCCGTTGTAGTTCCGTCCTTTATGTCTTGGTAATTTTTTTAAAACTTATTCCTAAGATCTTAGCATCTCGATTGGCGATTTTGCTGTATAATCTTTTTTCGGAGGAACAGGGAGCGTTTCAGAAAGGAAAAATTATTTTTTCTAATATCGGAATAGCACCAGAGTTAACTAATATGATGAGTGCTTTGGAGCAAATTTAGTGCTTAAGTTGGATGTTCAAAAAGCCTATGATACTCTGGAGTAGCAGTTTTTATTTGATGTATTGGATAAATTAAGTTTTCTTTCACCAATAGCGATGTGACGCTATAATTGGACTGTGTCACTTCTTGTTAATTGATGGTCCGAAATATCCTTATCTATTCAATAAGAGGTCAAATGGGATGGATAAAGAGATTCTCTCTTAACCACAGATGGATAGAAACTATATTCTTTAAAAAAGACCTCAAATTGCATTATCAAAAGTTTCGGTCACTTTATTTATTTTTTATGGGGAAGTTTTCATACACGGCTGTGTAAGCATGCACGATCGTGTCTCTCTCACAAAGAGTTGCAAAAGTGATAAACCCCCACCCATTAATTAATGCTTTGAAACTCCCACCCTCTTACATACACCACTTACACAACCGTGTACGACTTTCCCCTAAAATTAATAAGAAAAAAAAAAATTTGAAGAAAGATGGTTCTCCATTTCCTCTTGTTTGACCGCATCTGCTATTTATATATATAGAAATCATGTGAAAAGTACATAAATGCTTCTTAAAACGTGTGTGGAATCATCCATATGGGTTCCGTATAGGTTCCGGATAATATATTTTATATCTCGAACATAAGGTTCTTCTATCAACTAATTGGACTGTACGTCTATTAGGACATGGAGTGCGCATTTCTTTATATATTGCGACAATCTTGGTAGAGTAAGGGTTTTCCACAAAATAAGAAGATGTAGATCCTTCTTCCCTCTATAAATAGACCTTGAAGGTTGGGTTATTGCCAGAAGCTATAGGGTTGAGGGAAAGTGAAATAATTGTCTTAGAGAACTCAATACCCATCATATCCATGGCCATTAACTACTCCTCCTCCCTTTGTCTTCTTCTTTCAATTTTTCTTCCTTTGTTTCTCTTTGCTGGTTGTTCTATAGAAAAGGTAGAGGCCTATAGATTCGCAGAAATGAGAGCGAATCTTCAATTTCAGAATCATGTTGTTTCACTTAGCTCCTTGTTGCCAACCGATGTTTGCTCTACTCCTGCCAAAGGTGGTTTCTTTCAACTTTATATTTGTGTTTGTAAGGGTAGATGGGATCATGGGACAGTAACTTCTCAATAAAAACAAGAAGGAATCTGTTCTTATGCAGTTGGTTACTAGAAAATTATTTTCGTTAAGAAAGAGGGCTATTTTCATTCATTCTTTTTGTCCATCGTTGATCCAATTTGGACAAAGCAGTACACTATGCTCTCTTGGGTTTGGTTTAAAAAAATATTTTAAGGGTGTTTTAGTATGTTTGGTATGATTTTTGCGTCTTTTTATGTAAAAGCACGCTTAGAAGCTATTTCACCTACTTCGAAAGAAATCCATTTCATGCTAAAACACCTTATAAGCATGTGGTTATAATGAAGGTAAAAATTTAATTTCACATTTCTAGAATTTTTTAACTAATATATTTCCTTTTATTCAATGGAAAATACATTACTAAAAGTTTTCAAAGGGAAAAAGAACTTTGCCTGGTCACATGGGTCCAACACCCAAATATAGGAACATGCAAAATTACCACACTGCCCCAATAAAATTATAAGCCTCATCCATGCTGATGCTCCTAAATACTCTCATCGGCCCCTCGGGAGTACAAGGACCAGTGAGAGCACATGCAGGAAATCAACGAGGTGAAATTTTCACATTTGACGGGATGGGGCCATCATTTTGACCTCCTCTTTATCCAAGTGCAAACACCATTTAGCGTGGCAAGGATTTTTTCCCAAAAGTATAATTTGGTAGTTTAACACTCAAAAAGTCAATGAACTTTGGTTGGTGCCAAGGAATTTAATATAACAGTGCGAAAGGTTAGGAAGTTACCTCCCACACCCCCTCATCCATTATATTAACAAGGTTTACCTTCTTGACTACGCTTTCAGGTTCCGAAATCTTAAGCAGGCTATTGCAAGTAACTCACAAATATGGACCTTGCTCACTATTGAAGGAAGGGAAATCAAAAATCCCAAGTATTAGCCTGATTCTCACCAACGACCAAACCCGAGTGAAGTCCATCAATTCCAAATTCTCCAACCAACAGTCATCGGTAGCAGATTCTACAGTACAAATTCCTGCCAACTCTGGCGATTCTTATGGGACTGGAAACTACGTTGTCAGGATTGGATTTGGAACACCTCAGCAACATTTCACACTAGAATTCGATACAGGTAGCGATCTTACTTGGATCCAATGCCTACCATGCAACTCCAGCAATTGTTATTCACAACAAGATCCCTACTTCAACTCTTCTGCTTCCTCCACCTATTCCAACATCTCATGTGGCTCCACTGCATGCTCGCAATTGCAATCAGCAGGCTATGCACAGTCATCTTGCACCACCAATTGCCTCTACCAGGTCACATATGGCGATGGATCCTACTCTGAAGGGGACTTTGTAACTGATACACTAACACTATCTTCCTCTAATTTCTTCTTAAATTTCGAATTCGGGTGTGGTCACAACAGCATTGGCTTATTTGGTACTACAGATGGATTACTAGGCCTCGGCCGCAATCAGATATCTACAGTATCACAAACTGCTTCAAAATATGGAAAGAATTTCTCCTATTGTCTTCCATCTTCAAGCAGCTCTACTGGTTTTCTTGCATTCGGTAGCCAAGTGGGTTCCTCATCTTCTAATGCTCAATACACTTCATTACTAACAAATTCAAACCACCCCTCGTTCTATTTCCTAAATATGACGGGTATAAGTGTTGGAGGACAGAAGCTATCAATCGCAGCATCAGTTTTTACAACTTCAGGAACCATTATAGATTCTGGAACTGTCATCACTCGTTTGGCACCAGCAGCCTATTCAGCTCTTAGTTCGGCATTTCGTCGAGCAATGTTGAGGTATCCCCTTGCGCCACCGTATTCACTATTGGACACATGCTATGATTTGTCTAGATACAGTACAGTAACATTACCAAGCATAGTGTTGCATTTTGGTGGAGGTACTAACTTGAATGTTGATCAGTCTGGGATTATAATTCAAGCAACCTCAACTCAATATTGCTTGGCTTTTGCTGGAAACAGCCTTCCTACCGATTTGGGGATACTTGGAAATATGCAACAGCACACATATGAGGTGGTTTATAATGTGGCAGGAGGAAAGCTGGGATTTGGCACTGGTGCTTGTAGTTAATATGAACGATACCTTTGTAATATAAAGATAATATGGCCAGAAATCAAGCGACTCATAGATTAGCAATAGAAATATAGAGGAATAAAGCGGGGATTTGGCGCTAGAATCCTCCTTTAAATTATTTCCCCCTCCCATAGATTTGTTGTATCATCCTTTTACTTGTTTCTTCCCCCACACTGATTTTTGATGTATCATCCTTGTGATGGTTGTTTTTCTTTCGTTGTGATCTCTCCTATTGACTAATCCTATTGGCATGTATGTTTCTCTTGTTTTTTTTTTCTTTGATATATTTCCATTCATTAATTAAAAAATGAAAAAGAAACTGAACAAGTAAGAGAAATAGAAGCTTATGATTTCTATGTTATATTTTCCTTCTTAATAAAATTGTTTGAAAGAATAAAACCCCAAAACTTGGGATTGTGTCACAACCATTGGAATTTTTTTTCTATGGAAAAAATGTTCGAGAAAATCTCTATCTTTTTTTTCATCTCGCACTGCATATTTTTCTCCATATCCAATTTTTTTCATCAATGATTTCACTAAAGTACTTGGGTTTCATCATTTTCTTAGTGCATAAATAAACATATCAAAACATCCAAACAGACATCATATAAGGTTTTCATATCCAAAACACAATCATTTGGAACCTTCTAGGTTCAACGTTTTCTTTCATCATCCTAATATCCTGAACTATGCTCGACTTGATTCCCCTCATGGGATATGAGGTGGGTGCCTAACACTTGAAAGCTTTGCTTTATTTCCTTCCTACATTTTAGGAAACTATATATGTGAAAGTTGGAATGTCTAAAAAAGGTTCTACAACGTGGGCAATCTTGAAGCAAGTTTGCCTTCCCCTCCTCATTCCTACAATTTAGGAATTAAAGTTGACTTGCTCCACTAGAAGAAGCCGTGACTTAGGGACTGCTATGTGGGACGATTTTCTTATGCCTTCTTATTTTTTTATTTCAATCATTTTAGATAATTTTGGGTTGTATTTTCTTGGCAATGTAAACTTAGAATTAGTTTCCCTTTTTATTGTCTTTAATCTTAGCCGTAGATTTGAGTTTTGGATTTCTATAAATTAGAGGAGCTTTGCTCAATGTAATTGGTAAAGAATCAACTAATGAAATATCACTACATTGAGTATTTTAAAACCTTGAAGTGTTCTCCCCTGTAACCTTGGAAAGTTACGTGTATGTCAATCTACCCTAGTCGAAGCTCCTCACTCGGTGGAATTCCTCAAAAAGTGGACAAAAGTGGGATCCATAATCCCTCGAATGTCACAGAAGAGGACCTCCATGACCGATAAGGAGGAAGCTCTGACCAACTTGATGCAGGAGCTCTGTGGGAGAGTCGTCGGTCACCACCCTTGTCTCCTAGGTCTTCCCCAAGGCCGTGAGCCTGATGGTGGACTCTTTGAGGTTGACCCTCAGAAGATCTCTTTAGGACCGAAGCGGTCTCAAGTGATACTCTCAGGTGAGGCGAACAAGATCTTCATCGAAAGGCAGTCCCATGATCATATAAAAACATTGCTGGGTAATAGTCTCCTCCCCTGCCAAAATATGGAAGGTGTGTGTGCTGGGCCACTATTGCTCAGCAAGAGCATGGACTACTGGAATATCCATCTCTAGTATGATCAGCTGGACCGTACCCTCGAGACCGGTCTGATCGACCCCCGGCCACACCCTATGGCATAGCCTCATGTACCACGATTGCACATGAATTGTGCGGCAGTACTTCTTGTAGTTGGGACAGTAGAGATCCTACACAAGAAACAAGATAAAAAAAATAAAAAGATCATGAGTAAGTCAAATATATAGGCATGATTTGAGGATTTACAATGATTGGCGTTCCATTGGGTACCTATGGTGGTATCTAGTAGATCTAAATGGATTTACGTGCCATCAGGTACCTTTGATGATTTCTAATGGATTACGTGAATTTGCGGGCCATTGCGTACCTATAGGATAAAGACATTAATTCTAATTAGTCTAATTAGGTTCATAAACCTTAACTATTGTATGCTAAATATTTTCAAACTAAATTAAATTATGTGCCTAACATACATAAATAAACAAGTATACAATAAGTGTATGGTTTAGGAAGACCAGTTCTGGCCAGGCATTTTGGAGGTGCCTAACACCTTTCCAAACATAACTTGACAAATACCCATTGATCTGGGGCACACCGGTCATTAAATTTTGAGTTAATTTGGAGCCCTTCCTTCAAAGGAGGAGGAATTATGAAAGATATTGATGGCAGAGCTTTAGCAGCCTTCGCTAATTTTTATGGGGAAAGCACTAACTTCATAGCAAAGTTTAGAGCATTAAGGGATGGTTTCAAGCTTTGTGAAGAATTGGGTCTTATGGGCGTCCATGTGAATTCTGATTCTTCTTTGGTAGTTCTTTACGTGTCCAAGAAGGTGTGCAATCTCTGGAAGGGATGGTAATATTTTCATGAGGTTTTATCTCTTATAGATTCCATTCATCCTATGATTTCCTCTTCTTATAGAGAGAGAGCAATAGGGCCGTGGATTGGCTGGCGAACTATGCATGTGACTCGACTGCTAACACTTTGTTTAAAACTGATGATCAGCTTCCTTCTGAGCTAAAGAGGATTACCTAAGAGGACGTTGTAGGTCTTCCTGTTTTGAGGACTTAGGTTTTGTTGCTTGGGTTTTATTGTAGGGTGGTGAGTCTCTTTAGAGGGTTTTGAGAGCTTGTCTCCTTTGGTTGGGGTTTGGTTGGAATGTCCCTTCCCCCCCAATATTTTTCTTATGGTTTTGATTATTAATAAAATTCTAGGGGCCAGCTTGGGTCCTAGAAAATTTTTGGGATAAAAAAAAAAAAATGTGCAAAATTAATCCATCCTAGATCCTAATCTAAGTGGAGATTCCCTTTTCTTCCACGGTCCACCCTCTTGCAACGCGAGAGGGTATCAAAATACGATATATCACAATAGCAATCCACATCCCCGTTAGCCTCACTTGACTTTTCCTCATCATGATGTGAGGGACCCCTGATCTTAGACCACCCTAGGGGTGAAAGCAAAGCTTTGGCTCGTATTATGCTCATATTCTTCTAATGCTAACGCACGCTATGTAGTTGCTTGGTTGTCACTTCTTTCTTAATGAAAGGATAATGTTTTTATTAACTTTCAAGCCACAAATTTTCTTTACTATACAAGATAATTAATTTATCTCCTTCTTAAAGGATTTCTTCATAATGTCCATTAACGCTTTATCTAGTTTGAACAACTTCGGTTGTTGCATGACTAGTACGTAATGATTAAGAATAGAAAGTGGACAAACCCACAGTGTCCTTTATCAATATTGCCCTTCCAAGGCAACGAAAGCAGGTCTTTTGATTTGTATTAGTTTTTCGTCAAAAAATTATGATTGTGTTTGACTCTGAATGACATATGACCTATATAGTATATACATGAATTGATCAATCCAACCCCTAAATCAATAATTGTGAATGATGTATTCCATAGTGTAATTGAAATCCAAATGAACTATTTTTATAAATCCTTCTTTATTTAAGGATAACTTTTTTTACTTTTCTCTATTTCTATAAATCTCGTTTGGTTGAACCGCTACTTTACCTTTTCTTGAAGACATTGATAAATTGATAAGAATCCTATAAGAAACATATTCTCAAGGATGACTAGAGCTAACCATTTTTAGTGTTAAAAAAAATGACTTAGAAGTTACAACTGATATATCAGCTTATCAGAGAATGACTTAAGCAAGTGTCCAATGTCTTTTGTTAATAGTTCAAAGTAAATCAACACCGACATATTTGGCGGGGAATTCGAGGTGGTCGCTGTCACCATTCAATTTTATTTTTTGGTGAAAAGAAAATTTATTGAAAGAAACCTATAGACAAGTGGGTACAAGAAACATATGAGAAAAGAGATAACAATACGGAGAATATAAACCATAAGAGGTACAAAATTGCCTTCACGAAACGTATGAATGACGTCAGAGTGATTGAAATGGATGACAAACGTGATACGCAAGGGAGTAGACACGTTGATCCTTTTAAAACAGTTGATGAGTACCATATTGTCTCCTTCAATTATTACTTTCTTGTCCAAAATGGTTTGCCAAGATGGAATACGAGGGCTTCAGCCATGTTAATTGTGAAGATAATGGATAAAGTAATATCGGTTGCTTCCATTGAGGAGGTCTCCTCTTTGTTAAGTAATTGAGTTACAATGATTTTAGAAGTCTAGAATTAAGTAACGTGTACATGTGTGAAGTTACATGTGATATAGAATTGCTTATACAATGGTTATCTCAACTAACTAGGATAAGGCACGTGAGAGAGAAGTTAGAAGTTGTGCTGATCACACCAAGGTGTACACGTGAGAGTAGCGCTGATACACCCCTTCAAGGTGAAGATGGAAGACTTCAAATCTTCATTTTGTCGTGCAGAAAAGTGACTTGGGTGAGTAGAGGAGAGTCCTTTTGATAAAATGTCTGTTAGTTGATCTTTAGTGGAAATAAATTGAACAGTAAGTTCCTTCTTGGTGGCCTTGTCCCATACAAAGTGGAAATTGATTTCTACATGTTTAGTGCGTGCATAGAACACTGGATTGGCAGATAGGTATGTGGCGCCAATGTTGTCGCACCATAAGACTAGAGGGCTAGTTATGGGAATGTGAAGTTCCCAAAAAAAAAAAAAACATCAACCACGTAAGTTCAGCGGATGCGTCTCCAAGGGCCTTGTATTCAGACTCAGTAGATGAACGGGCTGCAGTCTTTTGCTTCTTGGATGTCCAGGAGATCATATTGGGTCCCATAAAGATAGCATATCCACCGGTGGATTTACGATTATCATCACAACCGGCCCAATCAGCATTGGTAAAGGCCTACAAGTTGAGATCAGTGGAGCAGGCGATAAAGAGACCACGAGAACAAGTAGCCTTTATGTAGCACAGGATGCGCTTGACATGAGACCAATATTGATCAATATATAGGACAGTGCATGTGCAGGCAGACCTGATTGACAGTGTATGTGACATCAGACCGAGTCAAAGTAATGTACTACAGGGCCCCCACAATGGACGGACACTGGGTGGGGTCAGCCAAGGGAGCACCCCTGAAGCAGACAATTTCTGCTCATGGCCATGGGAGTAAGAACAAGTTTACAATCTACCATTCCCACCCTATTCAATAAATTGCCAATGTACCTGTTTTAAGAAAGAAGCATGCCGATAGTGTTGCATGTGACTTCAATGCCCAAGAAATTTTGTAAAGGCCCTAAACCCTTAATAGAGAAGGATTCATCCAGTTGGTGAAGTAGGGTAGTGACCTGGGAGGTCTGATTATTGGTTATAATGATGTCATCAACATAGATTAACACATAGGTGGTGGTGGTGGTGCCTTGGGTGAGCATGAAAAGGGAGGGATCAGTTTATGAGGCGCAAAACCTAGATGTGACAAGAAAATGAGAAAGCCGGGCAAACCATGCATGTGGAGCATGTTTAAGGCCATAGAGGGACTTATTAAGGCAGTAGACTGACTGTAAATTAGAGGCATCTTCGAAGCCAAGGGTTGACTCACATAAATCTTCTCATCAAGAACGCCATTAAGAAAGGCATTATGTACATCAAGTTGGCGGATGGTCCAGCCATAGGAGATGGCCAAGGAGAGGACTGCGCGGATGGTGGTGGGTTTAATGACTAGACTAAAGTAAGTAGTGATATGGGATAGCTGCCAGAACAGTTATCGTGATGGTGAAACCAGAAATATACCAGTACTCAGGCTGAAGGTATTCTGAGCGTGCCGGGATTTATAGCGGAAAGCCTGCAACCCACACCTTGCTCAAGGAGCTGTTATCGGCCTGGGTACAAAGACATTACTGAACACCAAACTGGCAAACCTTTCTGATGCAGAGGATCCGCCAAAGGCGGCAACTGTAGAGCATACTCGGCCTGGAAAAAGAGCAGTTCACACCACATCAATACAGATAGAAAGAGCAGACCTCCGGGGATAAGACACTCCCTCTCTAAAAGATTTATGGCTCTTCAACCTCCTTCGTCTAGCATCTCTCTCCCTAGCTCACATGCAGCAAAGGTCGATTACCTTTATGAACTCAGCTACACTCCTGCTGAGCAGCAAATCCATCCGACGAACTTCCCAATCATCAACCCTTATGATGTTTTTCCTAAAGCTTCCACCTCTGTCTCTAAATGTTTTCGAACTATCCTTTCTCCTAAGAAGACCCCTGGTCTAAAGGAATATGTCCAAGCACCTCCATTTTCACAAAACCAGATCACTGCCAGCGGCAAAGAACAATACTTCCCAGTTGAGATCAGCCCAGATCTCATCCGTCAATGGATCGCCCTTGGATACACTCACCTCCATCTTGGTGCTGTAAAGATCACTGCCACTTTTCATGGATGGAAAGGACTTCCTGTAGCCATGCGACTCAACCTTCTTGAAACTCGGTTCAGAAATTTTCCACATGCTATGATCACTGATGTCCAGACCACCTTGAACAATGGCACTGTCTTCTACGTGGTGTATCCCAACTATAATATTTCCCTTCAAGATCCCAATCTTCCAGATGCCTGGCAATTTCTCGTTCAACATACTGGTGCCCCTCAGAAAGAATCAGCTATAGCAGTGACTCTCCATTACCAGATCTGCTACAGACTCCAGAATCACGCTATGAACCTTAACACTGGTTTCTCTAGCAACGATTCAACGTTATTCGTCCAGATCAGAGAAGACAGGATACCTACAGTTACTCATGTACCCCGTCAGATTAGTCGTGCTGAGCTACTCAAGCTGATCCTTGAGTCCTGGATCACCACATATGAGTCTACTCATAATACACCTGCTGCTACTCCTCCCATCACTGCCTCAAACCCCATCTACAAGAACTTGGAAGATGGTAGGACCATGGTAACTTACCCCCGGCCAGCTGATTTCTACACAACTGTTCCAGTCTACCCTCAGGACCTTCCTGAGAGGTTACCTCATGTCCCTATTGAGGCCTTTGACAGCTCTGGTGCACCAATCTACCAGTTCTCCGGACCAATTGGCCACACTTGGTTCGATGTCTGTAACTGTCCTGACTGCAACCACTCAGACGATGAGCTTGATCTACCTCGACCACTAAAGGTCAAGAAAAAGAAGAAGAAAGGCACTGACCCTCTCTGGCAAAGATATCAAGCTGGTTGTCCCAATGTAGGACCTCTAGGGGAAGATAGAGGTTGTTACCAGTTTATTGTTGAATATGGCTCTAGCAAACCCTGTTCCTTAGGGTGCTGCTCCCCAGTTCCTCTAGAGGAAACTTCTTTCAAAGCACCAGCTCCGCCTGCTTGCAAGCCAGATCTACCCCCAGCACCGCCTTCTCCTCCAGTACCACCGCCACTCATGCTTTGGCAAGAGCAGGTCCAACAGCAGCTCATCCGACAAGAGTAGGTCCAACAGTAACTCATCCCCATTTTTATGGCCACCGGTTCAGAAGGCATCAGTAAGAATTTTCCTCCTACGAGAGATTATGAAGACGCTGACCGACGTCGCTATCGGTGGAAAATAACTCCGCTAAATGTTGTTGACAACCTTGGCCAGATGCCAGTCAATTCTTCTGTTGAAGCTCAACTTAATTGGCAAGCAGAAAATGCCTTGGTCCAAAACCAATACTTGCAAAAGTTGATCTCCTACCAAGAGCACCATACCCTTACACTTCAACAAAATGAACTTGAAGTAAGATACCTCAAGACAAGGATTGAAACTCTATCAAGAACTGCTGCACATTGCTACCACAGTCAAAGACGTCGCTTACGCGTCTGCTCCTATCTCTGTGAGAGAAAAAGAGAAAAGGCAGCTTGAAGATTAGTTGAGGTATGCCCAAGCACCAATACCCTCACAACCACCAAGTCCACCTTCATATAGCTACCCCTTTTTCCCTGAAGCTTTTTTAGCTCCTTATCCTTCTCCAGATGTTCCTCACACTTTTCCCATTGCAATGTTCAAAGAACTCCAGGAACAACAGAGAACCCTTGCTTCTCACCAAACCCCCAAGCCAAAGAGGTTCCATCCATCCCTACCATCGCCATCCTAGCCACATTATCACAACCCTCCGCCCATACCGACCTCACAGCTAACTTTCCAGACTATCGCTGGTCACACCCCACCTGGACCCCCGTCGTTTGTTCCATGGGTTCCTCCTTTGACCTTGCCTCCTCCCAGTAAGCCTTCTCCCCCCAAAACAGCCTACGCCATTCTTCCTACAGCTCAAAACCCAAATACCTTGAGCACTTATCTTACCCAGCTTACCGTGCAAGATCCCGTCCCTGTCCTCACTCTCACCAAGGATACCTCCACCGATACCTCCAGTACTTGTGAATCCTATAATAAACCTCCTCCACCAATCTTCCAAACCAGGACTGGCACTCCCAGTCCAACCACTGGAGCAGGTACAGGGGTTATTGAGCCTCTCGTTGACAATGGAAGTGACCATGGCTCAGTTCATGCTGATGAACGACAGCAACCATCGCCACAGCAACATCATCCTCTAGCAACTCACCCCTTTACAAATCAAGATCCCAAGCAGCTTTTCACTTTTGATGGCATCCCCTTTCACAAATGGCCTGATAAGATCTCCGAGTTTCATGCTTGGTTGACTGCCGAACTGCTTCAAGAAGGGACTACAGATACAAGTGTAATTACAAAGTTCCTTGCTCGAACTCATGGCACTCTTCGTGAATGGTTTATAGCCCTTGGAGGATACAGGTACCTTCAATGGTCCCAAGTCCCGATTGATGTTTTCATAGCCCAACTCTATAATGAGATGATTGGTCCAATTGAAAATAGCAGAATCAAAGCCCGAGAAGAATACTTCCAGATGAAGTGCTGCTCCTTTCAAAAGGTAGATCTTGCCAAACACTATACCAGGATGCTTGACAGATTCTACATCCTTGGCAGCCTTGATGATCCCAATATGAAGCAAGTGTTTCTTAACTCTTTCCCTGAACCATTAGGAAAAGATCCTTTGAAATCGCTGTAGCATCTAGGACTTCGACTTGACCAAGCCCCTATTGGTCGGCTCTACCAAGAGATATTGAATGCTCTCCATAAATTATGTGATCAACAACAATTCTTCAAACAATGGGAGAAAACTACCCACAAGATCACAGATGCTTATGATACATCCTACCTCAAGATCAAGTGCAAGGAGAATAGCTGTACATGTCCCCCAAAAAAGAAATCTCATTTCTCCAAATACAGCACTCACTCTTACAAGGTCCGTAAGCAACATTCTAAGCACAGGCATCGTCCTTCTTCTCGTCCTTCTTCCCAGAAGTACAAGCATTTTAAGAAAAAGAAGTTCCGTGGCAAAACTTCTACCAAATGTTATGCTTGTGGTAAAACTGGACATTTTGCCAAGCATTGCCCTAATCAGAAGAAGAAGGCCAAGCTCATGCACATGCTGACTCAGTTCTCTATACAAGATGACAAAGATGCGGACATAGAATCACTGTACTCTATTGATGATGAGTTCTCTCCAGATCTGTTATTCACTGTAGAAAACTATGATGATAATTTTGACTCCCCTTCTGATACTGAGTCCGATGGATTTGACCCCATCTACCCAATCATCCCTAGAGATCCTCTAGCTCTTCCCTATTCTCAACCCCTTTCTACACCCATGTTGGCTGTTACTAAAACCCCACTTCCTCAGGCTCCTTTGTACATTTCAGCCAGTCAAGGTAATTGGTTATTTTGACACAGGTTGTTCCATGACCATCCTTGCTCCCCATGTTCTTCCTTCTTACTATTGGAAACCTCATAAGTAATATTTTACTGCTGTTGATGGAAACACCTTCTCGGTTGACCTTATCTCTAAAGGCCCCGTCCGTTTCAAGATTTTCCCAACCCTTACCCTCAGCCACACAGCGTTAGGCTCTTCCCTCCCTGGTCGTGATGCTCTTATTGGATTTGACCTTCTTTGTCGACTCCCTCACCTTAGCTGGAGTGCCCATGGTCTTCGCCATAAGCAACACTTTCTCCCTTGGACAAATGTTAGCAATTTATTACTAATAGCTCCTCTTACAGATATTAAACAGCAGTTCCTCTCTCAGTGCAGTGCAAACTCTCATACTGAGTTCCTCACAAAGTGTGACCATCCATTATGGCATAACCCACAGTTCTTCATTCGTCTTCCTTTCAAGAAAAATGAAGATGCTAATCCCACCAAGGCAAGTCATTTAGGAATGAAGCCTGAACATCTCACAATGGCTCGCCAAGAAGTTGCACTTTTCCAAGCTCAGAATCTCATTAAGCACACCTCTTCTCCTTAGGCATGTGAAGCTTTCTATGTCAACAAACGTGCTGAACAGACTCGTGGAAAGCTCAGGCTTGTTATCAATTACCAGCCCCTCAACGCCTTTTTGACTGATGATAAGTTTCCATTACCCACTCGCCTAGCACTTCTTCTCCAACTATCCAAGGCAACCATTTTCAGCAAGTTTGACCTCAAGGCAGGTTTTTGGCAGCTTGGAATCCATCCAGATGATCGTGCTAAGACAGGATTCTGCATTCCAGGATATCATTTTCAATGGACAGTCATGCCGTTTGGTCTCAAGGTTGCACCATCACTGTTTCAGAAAGCTATGCTCAGGATCTATGAACCCATCCAGTCTTAGGCGCTTATTTATATTGATGATATTCTTCTATTCTCTGAGATAGAAGCAGCACACTACCAGCTTCTTTAACAGTTCCTCGACATCACCCGCCAGTATGGTATCATGCTTTCTCCCAGCAAAATGGAAATTGCAGTTTCCAAAGTTGATTTCTTAGGAGTCACCATTGACAAAGGACAGTTTAATCTCCAAGCCCATGTTGGAAAGTCTCTCCTCCAATTTTTTGATGGTCCTCTCACAAAGCAACAATTGCATCAATTCCTTGGCATTGTCAACTACATGACAGAGTTCCTCCCAAAATAGATTCAATACACCAGCCTTCTTCATCGACTTCTCAAGAAGGATCCTCCACCATGGTCCAAGGTTCATACCCAGGCTATTCAGTCTCTTAAATCTAAAGCATAGTCACTCCCCACCTTGCAGATACCATCAACTGGTCTCTTTATTCTCCAATCTGATGCTAGTGACACTCAATGGGGTGCGGTCCTCTTAGAAGAAGCCTTTGACAACTCCAGAAAGGTTTGTGGATATCGCAGCGGACAATTCAAAGTCTCCGAACAACACTATCACTCCACCTTCAAGAAAATCTTGGCAGTTCGACATGGTATTGAGAAATTTCAGTTCTTCCTCATTGGCCATACCTTCCAGGTTGAAATGGACATGACCTCATTTCCTAAAATGCTTCACTTAAAGCAAAAGATTCTCCCAGAGCCCCAGCTCCTCCGATGGGCACGATGGTTCTCTCAGTGGTCCTTCAAGGTGAAACACATTAAGGGTAAAGAAAATGTCCTGGCTGATTTCCTCTCCAGAACCCAGCCCCCTGTTTCTTCCTCCATCCCCATTTTGTGTATGCCCCTCTACCCTAGTGTATCTTCCTCCTCTGGACCACCACCCATAGACCCCTTAATCTCCTTACTCCCATCTCTTCCACCACCCCTGTTATGTGACATATCCCTCCATACTTTGCAAGGCAATAGTATCCGGACTTACCAGTCAACTCTTGCAGCCATTATCCATAACAACGGTCTCCAGTTTGATTAGGTCGTATGTCACCCGGATTACCCGTTCCTTACCCCCTTCACTATCCGAGTCCCAACTATGTTCGATAAAGATTGTGTAGTTTTCTTCTAGCATCTCTTAGCAGTCCACAAGATTGTTTTCACCTTCAGTAAACCTAGTCTACTACACTATCTCCACATAGTTTCAGCCATCTTTGCAAACCCCACCGGCACCTATTTCTTTCGCCTTCAACGTCCCCAATACCTGGCCTGTTTTCTTCGCCTCTTTGCTCCAACTCTCCACCTTGTCTAGACCACCACCTTATTGCCTATGATCCCACCTATGTCTTTTATGAAACCAGCCAGAATGACATATTCACCCACAGAGACGACGATGACAGCACCAAAGCAGGTTGGATTACGTTCATGAACACCATGTGCATCCATAATGAAGTGGACCCCTCCACTCTCCCAGCCTGCATCATGCATTCCACCAGTATAGCTTGGGAGGTCAATAATCAGCTCCAGCATCCGGTCATACATCACCTCATGAGGCACCAAGTAGAATTTGAAGTGGACCATGCGTTGGATGACTTTATTCCATACTCTAGTGACAGTGGGCCCGACACCAATTGAAGAAGTCGTAAAGTAACTATGGTTTGTCTAAAGTAACTCTGGTTGTCTGTAATCATGGTTAATTAATGTGGTTTGTTTGTAGCCCTGGTTTGTTTATAAGCCTATAAATATGGCATGTCTTCTTTGTAAAGAGGCATAATAGAATTTGAATGAACTACTTCTCTTATTAGAATTTGAATGAACTACTTCTCTTATTGAATGAACTACCTCTCTTATTTTGAATGAACTACTTCTCTTATTAGAATTTGAATGAACTACTTCTCTTATTTTGAATGAACTACTTCTCTTATTGGTATCAGAGTAGTCTAGGCCTTGTTGTTGGTGAAAGCTTTTTGCCACAAGGCTGGCCTTATAACGTTCCAGAGTACCATCAACTTTTCTTTTGATCCTGTAGATCCATTTACATTCAACCATATTAGCATTGGGGGGAAGAGGAGAACTAAAGACCAGGTGTTGTTACGCAAGATGGCACTAAATTCAGCCGCGATGACGGCATGCCATCCTGGTATGTGATTTGCCTAGGTGAAGCATGTAAGTTCAGGTAAGGTGGAAGTGGAGGTGGTGAGGGCATGGTGAGTGGAAGAGTGGCGGGGACAGAGAGTCATAGTGTGAGTGTGGTCGGTAAGAGGTGTAGAGGTCATGCACTGGTCGTGTTTTGAGAGGAGGGGAAGTGGATTAGGGGGAGGGCGAGGGGGAGGGGGAGGAGGAAGGGGTGGTTTGGGAAGGTTTGGTGGAGGGGGAAGAGATGGTTTGAGAAGGTGCGGCGAGAGGGGAATGAGGAGGAGAAGGGGGAGTGGGAAGAGGGGGGAAGGTGGTGGTGGGGAGATACGTGGGGAGAGGTTAGGGGCAACAGCCCATGTTATAGGTGGCAATGGCAGAGAGGAGGGGATGGACATAACATGGAAGTGGAGCAAAAGGAGGTGGATTCGTCAAACCAGACGTGACGTGCAATGTAAAGGTTGTCGGTGGCGAGGTTAAGGCAACAATAACCCATATGCAAGAGGCTGTGCCAAGGAAAACACAAGGCATGGAGCAAAAGTCCAGCTTGTGATTAATATAAGGGCACAACCAAGGATAGGAAGTGCAGCCAAAAATCTTTAGAAATTTGTAATCAGGTGGTTTTTGGTGGACCAGTTAAAAAGGGGACAGGTTGGAGGTGACGCGGGATGGTATCCGATTAATTAAAAGACCTCCATTTCAAAGGCATAATCCTAGTATTTAAGAGGAACGGAACCATGGGAAAGAAGGGTGAGTCCAGTTTCAACAATGTGGTGATGGTGCCACTCATCGGACCCTTGTAGTTCATGGGTGTGGGGGCAAGTAACACGATGTTGGATGCCATGGGTGTCAAAAAAATGGGGGAGGGCGCGGTATTCGCCCCCCCCCCCCCCAAATTAGTTTGAACAACCTTAATTTGATGTGAGAATTGTCATTCAACAAGGTCTTGGAACTTTTAAATGTGGTAAAACATCAGATTTTTTAGCAAGGGGATAAAACCAGATATATTTGATAAAGTCATCCACAAGGATAATAAGAAACAATTACCAGAAATAGAAGGAGTGTGGAAGGGATCCCAAACATCGCTAAATATTAAGTCCAAAGGAGATCTACTATGAGAAGAAGTCTCTTTAAGTGATAGACGATGGGACTTGCCAAGTTGACAGGCTGTACAAAAATAACTAAATTTAGAATAAATAAAAAGTAAACGTTAGGACTTGAGCAGAAACTGAAGAACATGTTCATGACGATGCCCTAGGCGGTGATGCCATCCTGCGGTAGAAGTAAATTCAGCAAGGTGTACTGTAGGAGACAATGGAATAGAAAGGGTGTAGAGGCCATCATTACCTGGAGCCCTCAGGAGGGTATGTCTGGTAAAAATAGGAAGGATGAAATTCAAAAAATGGGTTATTATCTCTAGAAAATTTTTGAATAGATAAAAGCGGTTTAGTGAGGGAGGGAACATGCAATATATGAGAAAGAGAAAGAGGGCGAGAAGAAGATAAAATGGACAAAGTGCCAGTATGAGAAATGGGAAGTGACATACCATTACCGACCTATACCTGTTGGTATTGGATAACCTAAAGGGGGGTGAATGGTTATCTTAGTGGAATATGTCACTTTTTAAGATTTTATTTAATTTACTAAAATTAACCAGAAACAATAGACAATAGAAAAATAAAACAAAAGAGACAAAAGCATTTATAGTTGTTCGACTCTTTCACAAGTTTACATCCACTCCCCTCGACCTTGACAGAATTCCACTAACTTTTTCCCTTTCATTACAATAGGTGGGGAAAACACCCCCTTTATAACTATTTTACCATGATAAAAGGATCATATAATCTCAATAAGAGAATCCTTTACACAAATCTAAGTACAATCTAGGTAAGTGTATACACCTTTTTTTTTGCTAAAAGTCAGCAATGTATATATTAAAGAAAAAAGAAAGAATGATACAAAATGATTGGAAAATTACAAATGAAACATCTTAGGATTCTGACCTTTTACCTTCAGCATTGCCATCAGCAAAAGGGCAGATCCCAGTAAAACACACACAAGGCAAGTCCCCAAAGTTAGAAGGACGCAATTATAAAAATCTATAATAGGAATGACCCTGCACAATCCAACAAGCAATTTGGGCAATGAAATTAGGAGCAAAATGCCATAAGCTTGATTTTTTTTCCTTTCGCCGCCTAGTTAGCTAATGCATTGGCAACAGCGTTAGCTTTTCGATAACAATGAGTGATACACCACTGTATAGAATCAAGGAAAGTAGTGATCGACCACCAAGACTGCAGAAAACACCAGGAAATCTTGTGTGAGAAGATAGAGGTGACGACTACTGCCGAATCACTCTCAATCCATAATTTAACAATATTTAGATCTCGAGCTTCCATAATTCCTACAAAAAAAGCTGCCATCTCTGCAATGAAATTAGTTCTCAATCCTGAAAAGATGCAAAACATCGAGAGACTGAGCCATAATGGTTCTGAAAAATTCCTCCAGCACCTGAGGACCTGGATTTCCTAATGATGACCCGTTGATGTTTAATTTCCACCACCTTGGAAGTGGATGTCCCCACCGCACCTCCATTATATTTTTCCCTAGGGACCTTATTATTGCAACATGCAATTTCTTTGCCAAGATCAAATCACTAACCAATTTAACCTTGACAATATCAGTATGGGAGTAGTCTGCAACCTCTCTGAAACATAAATATATCACTTTCATTGGAAATCTTTGCAAATTTTCAAACCTCCGCCTGTTACGCTCCATCCAAATTTGCTGACAAATAATAATGAGAATCCCCCATAAGTTGGATAAAGGAACCACATTAGATTTTCTACGCCTTCAAGAGAAGAGAAGCTCAATAGAGGGGAAACCACACCAATTCTCATTAAAGAAATAGAGAATTTCCTTTAAAACTTGAGTCGAGAAAGCGCAATCCATAAAAATATGGTTTCCCCATTTATAGGCAGCAAAATAGAGATCACACCTTGACACCAGACTCACAGCTCTTTAATGAACTTTGTCATCCATAGGCAATGCTCCATTTGCAAGACGCCACCCAAAAACTGAGGTATGAGGCTGTAAATTATGATGCCAAATAGCCCAATTCAAATCCGTAGGAGAAGCTTTCACCTTCAATTGATCCCATGCTGGCGCCATCGAGAACATACCCAAATTTGTATGAGGCCAAAAGCTGCAATCCATCCTACCAGTAGCTGCAATGTTCAAATCTTGGATAATAGAGAAGATATCTTGAAGAGCAGGAACCCTTACCACCGGGAGAACCCAATTTCCTTCTTCCAGAAAATCTGAAATCATGGTAGTAAGGGAGCGAGGAATTTGTGTAGGCTGCAATAGATCCTCAATACTGTGATCAGCAATCCAATTATCATACCAGAAGCGAATAGAATTTCCATCACCCACCACCTAACGCTCAGAAGATTGCACAAAATCCCAGACCTTTTGATGACATTGAAGGACCGTTGACAATGCAACAGATTTTTTAAGGGAACATCAGATTTAACAAATCTTCCTCGCATAAAATCTGAAAAAATTTATTTATCCATCTTAATTGACCAAGAAAACTTGGCAAGGAAAGCCAAACTTACTTCCTGCAAACATCGAATCCCAAGGCCTCCATCTTATTTGGGCTCACAGAGACAATCCCAGCGCATTGTAATAGCTCTAGAATATTCAGCTTCCCTTGACCAGATGAAATTATGAATCCATCTCTCCATGATATCTTGATGTAGCCAGCCATAGGTAGACTGAAAAATCATGTATCATGATACTTCCTTGTGAGGATCCGTTCTTTTCCTTGGGGGGCGGCGGTCAATACGCACGCGAGGCCGGGGGTTTGGGGTAGTACTCCTCGGTTGGAAAGAGAGAAGGAACGCGTCTACTCAGGAGTATACTATTAATTTATCAGGGGATGGGAGTCATACATAAAATGAAATGGAGTCGCCACCTAGGGTTAGGGCCTAGGACCCAATGGGTGTAGCCCTATCCGTTATTAACGGAAACAGGCTATATGATTCCATATGGTCCGGTCAGAGATTCAGATAAGGGGTCAGGTTACAAGCATAGGAAGGTATCAGGCACCCATCTTGCCCGGTTAAAAACCAGTCTTTCTGTTATAGATGCTAAAAGGGTAAATATTCTCTCATCATAACATATGACTACATAATGTACATTCTATTTCCACTATATACATTAAAATGGGAAAACACAAAAGACTACATTGTAACGACAAAAATGCAATGATTATTCCTTCATAGGGGTATACCTCAGATCTTGGCAATCCCCTGGCTCAAGGGGAGACGGATGGATGGATCAACACCGGTTCTTTGAACAGGGAAACAGCTCTTTGGATGTGTCTTTCATTATCTGTAAGCAGACAGAGTAACGGTTAATAAAAATGAAGTTTCGTTATCTATAAGCGGATAGAATGATGGCTATAAAAAGGAACTTTTGTTTTCCGTATACAGACGGAATAACGACTTAACTGGAATGGGATCGTTCTTCGCTTGAGTGGGTAATCAATGGATCTACCCATAATTCAGAACACCGCTCAAAACTCACTCACAAAGGCCTGAAAGAGGGCAAAAATTGGACTAGGAGGGTCTCCCTAGGCTTCGAATCCATGAAATGAGGGGAGGGGGACCCTCCTATTTATAGGGGGTGTCCCACACTCACGGTGCCGGATAAGTCGTCCACAACGCCGTGGAGGACCTGCACGGTGTCGTGGATGATGTCATCCTACTAACGTCGTATCTCTCCGTGGTGGCATGGTTTCATACCCTATTGCTGTAGGAGGCCTCCACAGGGTCGTGGGGCACTATCCATGGGGTCATGGATAGTGTGCTCCCCCTCTTTTCCACTTTTTGAGCCTAAATGGGCTTTTTTGGTGTTTAGAGTATGTTTGGGCCCATGGGCCCTATCTTTCTGGTCTTAGAAAAAGGAAAGGGGTGCGACGTTCATCGTTCATGTCCCGTCGTCATCATCGCCAGGGGTGGTGGCAAAATTTCAATGTCTACAAGGGGCCTTCAAGGCATTTCATTGAACACTTTTGGGCTACAAATAGCCTTCCATTTGAGGCCTCAAAGGAGTCCTTTTGGAAAAAATTTGGCTAAGAGAAACACACATGGACGCATTACGTGGAAATTAATTTCTATTTTGGTTTATGGCACATATACAGTATCATAGAGAAAGATTCTGTTTTGTTGGCTGCTAGCAACCCTCTTTGCTTGAGGTGGAATCAACAAGATCTACTGGTTTTTAATCAACTCAAAAATAGAAGATTAATCGGACGATCTAGAATAGACCCGCCCTCTGTCATGACGTGCAAAATGCTGCGCTACTGCCCAGTGAGTGATGAACTGTCATGAAACATTTCTGAAATGATCGAAATGCCCCTAGATCGTACGGTTTAGTAAAACAGAGATATCTCCCTCGTTTTAGATCAGAATTGAGCTCCACAAAGTGTTGTGCATTCACAGAGACAAGACCTATCTTCCTAAAGAATAAAAATGTGGAAAACCTTCTGCTAAACATGGTTTTGCTTAGAAAACTTATTTTGGTGGTTTTCTCAATTCTTGTGCACATGGGGATGTGTGTAGCATACTGATCGCGTGTCAGAGATACAGTGGAGTGTGGGAATACCCAGGGAGAGGTATTTCAGAATTGAAAAACCCTTATCTCATGGTGTTGAAGGTTTTTCATTTTTGAGGAGATTGAATACATTGTTTGAGCACGTTCAAGGTTGCAAGTGTAGGACAAGCAATTGGTCAATGGAGGGAATACACAGGCAGAGGTATTCCGCATCTGACAAATCCCTTTTTTATTTTTTATAGGGTTTGTTGAATGTTGTGAAATCCTAAGTTGTTGATGTTATGGGAGGGATTGAATCTTTGAATTTATATTGTATTTACTAGCAGGTTGGGGCTTGTCTAGGGTTTGGGGTTGTTGCCCTTGTCTGAGTTGCACCTCAAATTGAAGCAGGGATTGGAGTTCTTGGGCTATTGTTTGAGTCAAAATTTGAGTAGCGTAATGAGCAATATACAAAACCCTGGGTAGGATATTGCTTCGTGGATATAGGCAGTTTGGCTGAATCACGTAAATTTGGTGTCTTGTCTGCTTTAATTACTTTACATTGCATATATTGGAGTGTGTTTTATCTGCAGAGTGGGCTGCGCTATCTGGTAGACCTGGCCACACAGTGGTTGCGAGATGGACGTGCATGTGTGTTGTGGGATTGGTAATCACTGGATTGCCCTAGCCAATCAGGTTTACTTGAAGTCTTCTCCATTTGCATCACCATAGGGTTAGAACTTAGGGATTACTTTTGAAGAATTTTAAAGAACACTAATTCACTCCCCATTCAGTGTCAATCTGGGATCAACAATTTTCTGTAAAACCATATTTTTTTTTAGTAAATAAAATAATTAATTTATCTCCTTAAAGGATTTCTTCATAATGTCCATGAACGCTTTGTCTAGCTTGAACAATTTCAGTTGTTGCATGACTAGTAGGTAATGATTAAGAATAGAAAGTGGATCTAATATTCATGAAACACAAACCCATAGTGTCCTGTTCGAATATTGCATTTCCTAGTCAACGAAAGAAGGTATTTTGATTTGTACTAGTTTTTCTTTTTCTTGCTACCCCTATTTTGGAGTTTTTTTGTTTTTTTATGCTAAAGATCAGCAAGGTGTGTATTAGAAGTAAAAAATAATGTTACAATGAGAGGCTTAAGAGAACCTAAAAGCAAGCACATCGATCTTTCGAGTTACCTTCGGCAAAGCCATCAGTAAAATCTTACAAAAAACAAATTACGTGAATCTGTAGTATGGGCGCCCAAGCGCATCCCAAAAAATTGTCCAAGTAATGAAGCTTTGGGAGTATTCCAGACGGATATGGTTTTCCTTTTCACCACATAGTTTGCAAGTGAGTCTGCAGTCGAGTTTGCTTCTCTAAAGCAATGCGAGATGCACCACTGGATGGAGTCTAGGAAAGTTGTTGCTGACCACCACTCCTGCATAAGGCACCAAGGTATTTTACGAGAAAGAATGGTCGAGACTGTTGCCTCTGAGTCACTCTCTATCCATAGATTCCCAGCTTTTAGTTTATAGGCTTGCTTTATTCTAGTAAAGAAAGCCCCCATTTCTGCCATGAAGTTTGACCCTACACCCTGATAATCAGCAAAGCAATTCAATACAGCTCCAGTATGGTCGCGAAAGATACCTCCTGCTCCCAATGATCCAGGGTTGCCTAGTGAAGAGCCATCTATATTCAACTTCCACCATCCTAGTGGGGGGTGCCTCCACCTTACTTCTACAATGTTCTTAGTAGGGGGTCTTCAGATTGTACCCTTCAGGTCTCTTGCCAGAGTGAGTTCCTAAACTATATGAATATGGACACCTTTCCACCAAGTGCAATCTGCCATCTCTTGAAAGCATGTTGCCACTTGATTAGGTGATCTTCACAAGTTGTCATGTCATCGTCTATTACGCTTCCACCAAATTTGCTGACAGCAAATAATGAGTAAAGCATTCCAAGCTTTCGGAAGGGGTACCACCTTGGCTTTCGTACGCCACCACTAGAAAAGTCTCTCAATATAGGGGAACCCACACCAAGTTTGGTTAAAGACATAAAGGATCTCCATCTAAACATAGCACAAGAAGGCACAGTCCAGGAACAAGTGCTGGTTTGTTTCACATGCAGCAAGACAAAATTCACATCTCAACACAAGTGGAACAGCCTTGCGACAAAAATTGTGATCTGTAGGCAGTGCATCAAGAACAAGGCGCCAACCAAAAACTGAAGTTCTAGGTTGTAAGTCACGATTCTAGACTGTCGAAACCTAATCAAGAGTTGCTACCTTCATTCTCAGTGCTTCCCAAGCCGACTTGACCGAGAACCCACTTGTAATCTTATGCGGCCAAAACTGCCTGTCCGGCCTGTTGGTGCCAGTGATTCCACTATCTAGAATCTTATTAAAGACTCTTTGAAGATTAGGATCTTAAACACCCAGCAGAGCCCAGGTCCCTTCTTCCATAAAATCTGCAACTGAAGCTGATAAGTTGTTTAGAATTCGAAAGAGGAGGAGCAGGTCCTCAACACTATCATTTGCAAGCCACTTGTCATACCAGAATTGAATGGTGTTGCCATTGCCTACCACCCATCTCTCCGTCGATTGTACAAAGTTCCAAACTCTTCTGAGGCTAGAAGAAGCATAGATGTTCCAGCAGATTTCTTCAAAGTTCCATCCACTTTCACAAGTCTACCTCTCAAGAAAGCTGCAAAAGTAGTGTTATCAGTTTTGGTAGTCCAAGCGGGCTTAGCAATCAGTGCCAAATTAAGATCTTGCAAGCGACGAATGCCAATTCTACCCTCTTTTTTGGGCTTACACAACTTATCCCACCTTACTATGATTGCTTTTGATTTATCAGCTTCACTTGACCAAATGAAGTTACGGACCCATCTCTCCATAACCTCAATCATTCCCACCGGCCAGAGATAAACCGAGAAGTTGTGTATAGGGATGCTTCCCATCACGGAGCGAACAAGTTCAATGTGTCCTACCTTCCAAGAGGCTAGCCTTTGCTTGAATTGATCTACCAAAGGCTAGATTATCTCTTTCTTGACCCTGCCCCTCATCAATGCCACGCCCAGGTACCTAGTAGGAAAAGTGCACACTGGAATTTGTAATGCCGAGGAAATTCTCTATCTTCTAGCAGCAGTGATGCGACCAAGGAAAATCTTGCTTTTTGCGGGGTTAATTAGTTGACCCGAATATGCCCTGTAAGCCTCCAGAAAGTGCTTGGTGCGTCTAACATCTCGCAGCTCTGCTTTCACAGAAATAAAGAGGTCGTCAGCATAAAGAAGATGTGATGGGGTAATCACTTGGCGAGGGCCTGTGAGTGCCTTAATCCATCCCTTATTTCACATATCACTAAGACCCCTGCAAAGAACCTCCTTAGAAAGGATGAAAAGGAGGAGGGACAATGGGTCACCTTGTCGCAGCCCTCTTTCCATCCCAAAAAAGCCTGTAGGTCCACCATTAATCATCATTGAGATCCGGGTCGAAAGAAGAATTTGATGTACCCAATATACCCAAATCTGTGAAAAGCCTAAAGCACTGAGAACATCGAGCAAAAAATTCCATTCAAGGGTGTCAAAAGCTTTTCGAATATCTAATTTCATGCCAAGTCCTCCCCCTCTACATTTTACCTCCATCAAATTTGTTAATTCCGATGTGACGCCAATATTCTTAAAAATAATTTTACCTTTCTAAAATGCTCCTTGCTCTACAGAGATCAACTTGTGCAATATTGAGGACAATCTGGCCGTCATAATTTTTGGGATAATTTTAAAAAAGAAGTTGCCCAAGCAAAGAGGGCGGAACTACCCCACCTTGCTGGCATTCTCAATTTTAGGGATCAGACAGAGGAAGTTGCAATCTACCCCTTTAGTAATAATTCCTTCCCTGAGGAAGCTTTGAACTCCACGACAGACCTCCCAGCCAATAAAATCCCAGCATAACCTAAAGAACATGCCTGGGAATCCATCCGGCCTTGGAGCACTAGAAGGGTCCAAATCAAAGACAGCAGTTTTGATTTCCTCATGAGATGGGATCTTGGTGAGCATAGCATTATCCAAATCAGAGACCAGGGGGAATCACGAACATAAGGTCTGCGTTTCTGGTGAACCTCCCTCTTTTGAAAAGATTCTAAAAGTGAGATAGCAAGTGGTCCCTAATGTCCTTAGCATCCGTAATGGCTGACCCATCATCCTTGATGATCTCACGAATGGAACTCCTAGTGCACCGCATTTTAGCTGATTGTTGAAAATATTTGGTGCATCGATCTCCAAACTTCACCCACTTATCTCTCGCTTTTTCCTTCCAAAGCTTCCCTTGGAGCTTAACTGCCAAATCATAGTCTCGTCGTGCTTGCATTTCTTTCTCAAATAAGTCCTTTGAGAATCCTTCAGATTCAATAAGATTTTGCACCGAATCCAAGCAGTCTTTAGTGCGGCTTACCTCTTTCTCAATATGGGGGAATGCCCCTTTAGCCCAATCTCTCAAATGGCCTTTTAGTCTCTTCAGTTTATTGTGCACCACAAAAATGGGGGAACCCAAGATTGGTTCAGCCCAGGAGCTTTGCACCACACGATAGAAGTCCTCATGTTCCGTCCAAAACCATTGCATGCGAAAGGGGGTGCTGGGGGGGGGCACGGTAGAGTCTCGCAAAAGACCAGAAGGGGGAAATGATCAGAGGAGCCTCGGACAAGAACCCACTGCACACACCCTACATATCACAAATTCCAAATATCATTACAGAAATTACGATCGAGAACCAGCTGCCCATTTCCCACTCTTCTATTGTTAGACCATGTGTATTTATTTCCTAAAGAGTGTAGCAGTGTCAGAGCTGCTAAATCTACCATTGCAGGAAAATCCTCAGCAGATCCCAAGTTAAACCGCCCCGGAACTCTTTTATCACTTGCATATAAGTATGCATTAAAATCTCCAATGACTAACCAGGGGCAAGCAATCCCTGCAATTAACACCAGATCGCTCCCTAGCTGGCGGCGATTCGCCCTCAAACAGCTAGCATGCACAACAAAGATGAAGCTTTTGATCCCATTGATCTCAATCTGAAGGGAAATGTGCTGCTTAGAAAAAAGGATTACAGATCGGCATTGTACACCTTTCGTCCAAAAGAACTTGGTTGGACTATCCTCTTGAGCATTAGTTATAACTCAGTGGACATTCCTAATGATACGAAGAATCGCCTTGGGCACTTGTCGACACTAATCTTAGGCTCAGCCAGGCATAAAAATTCCGATTTATGCTCTTTCACCAGAACTCTTAAATGATCCCTAGCTCTACTATTTCCAGCCCCTCTAATGTTCCAAAAGAGACATCGCATGATCACATGTCAGCGGAGTTATCTTGACGCCTATTCCTGGCATCCTCTCATTGAGCAATCAGGCTATTGTCAACCACTCCTATTTCCCCTATAAACTTCCCTCTACTTCGAGTTTCGGAGATGATGTTCGCCTACCCGATGTGTTTCTCTCTTGTGTGGCGTCTTTGTGGAACTTGAGTGGAAGGGACTTCATCGCCCCCCGCTTCACTTGGAGCAGCTTTAGCATGGGTTACCACAGCTGTCCTTCCATTGTCGTAGCAATCAATAGAAGTGGGGGATGTAATATCGGTCAAGGGACCAAAGCGATTCTCTTTATTTGGACTTGGTGGTCGAACCGGATTCTCTGACTGGCCCATCAAACCATGTCGGGTTGATTGGAATTGTTATCCTCTCAATTACACTGCCCGTACATGATCGTCAAGTACATCTAATAGAGGGAGGTGGACCCCACCTCAAGCAGTGTATTCGGGCAGGGGGTAGGGTAGTCATTTCTACCTCCTCTGTTAAATATACTTGACTCAAGTACGGGCAATGTAATTGAGAGGATAAAGATCCGTTTGATTGGTCCCGTCCACCCAAAATAGTCGCCGCATCATCGCCATTCACATGCGATAAAGGAGTCTCAGCAACCATAGTTTGAAAATTCGATGCCGAAGATCGTGGAGAGATAAGATGGGTTCCCTGATTCATCTCTCCCAATAGCAGATCCCATTAGGGGAGCCACTGAATCTATAGCCTGCTCCATTCTTTCCTTGTCTGACTCCAATTCTACCTCTGCAGCCATAACCGTCACCCCTACTATAGTAGCTCTTGCAATCCATCCTTACCGTCACTAGTTCTGCCTGACTTGGTTATCCACGTAGATGGCTCCTGAAATGTTAGCATTCTCTGGCTATTCTTGTCAAACCCGCCCCTAACTGGCTGGGGATTTGAATGAAGGACAGGAACCCCTGACATGGCGTCCAAGCACACTGTGGAGTATCACTCCAGTGATTGAATTTAATGGAGGTAAACCCTAAGGATATCTTCCTACATACCTGTCAAGAGATGGATGCAGACCTTTGTAATTGTATAGCCCATTGCATAATGTACATTTTGAGGAAGGTACCATCCCCTGATTCTAGGGCCCTTGGACTGAATCCTAGTTCTACGCTAAACTAATGACGACCCTCATCACCATCCTATGTTTTAGATAAAGCATTTTTAAACCCAAACATCAATTTGCATGATTGATTTGATGATGAGAACCTAATTCCATACATACATCTTAAATCCCAACAATAAATGACAAATTCTGATACTTTGCAGATTGACCTTCCCTTAGTTAAAATGATATAACTCCACCACCCAAACTTCATTTGTGTTGATTCCAATTTTGTTGGAAACTAGACTCATAGATCTACATTTTGTTAGAAGACACCATTACCTATTTATAACTCTAATTTAGTTAAAAGTTTGGTTCAAGTTGCTGTCAAAATCAGATCCTGCTCTCTTGACAGGTTGACCTTTGTGTAATAAAAATAACATAACTCCATAACCCAATATTCATTTTCTTTGATTCTAGTTTTTCTAGAAAATAGATTCATAGGGTCTCATTTTCTTAGAAGGAACCATGATCCAATTATATCTTTAAATGGACTGAAATTTCATTTCAATCCAAATAATTCTGCAAGTGAATTCCCTGGGCGATGGCACTGGGCGATGCACACATCACCCAGAGTGGGAAAATGCAGTATTTTTATCTGCAGATGTGCAGGGACCACCCATACTGGCCATGGGCACCCTCCATAAGATAAGGGGAGTCTGAGGGACCACCTCATACCCTTGGATCACTGTGGACCCCACCTGAGTGCCTAGAATGGCAAACAATCAAGTTAAAAATGCATTTCCAAAAGTGGCCTTGACAGCCAAACAGGCCTTAGTAGAGGGCTGGTCTATAAATAGAGACCTCAGCCTTATTTTAGAACCTTATTTTACTACTGAAATCGTAGGAGAGAAGAGAAGAGAGAAAAGAGAGAAAAGAGAACGAGAGGAAGAAGATAGAAGGGACAAGAAGGAGAGAGAAGGAGGAGAAGTTGTACCTGCCTCCAAGACTCGGCTCCAGCAGCCATCCTCAACCCAGTTCAGGTATAAAACTATACCTATATCTGCTATTATGCTACTGTTACTATTCTTCTCCATGAATCTCTGAGTTTTGGTAGCATTTCTGGCCATAGGCAGCTCAGAATAGCTGGGGGTTGCCATGAGCTGCCTTAAATCTAACATGAAAATGGATTGCATGGAAGATCTGAGGGTTTTTCATATATTTTTACTGCCGTTATTTGCTTGGGACTGAAATCAGTCTTTGTGCATGGCTGCATGGCCTTATTGCACCTAGATCTGGCAATTTGGGCTTGGATCTATGCATACAGGCTAGACCTTGCCTGGATCTTGGTAGGGACAACCTAATACCATGATTAGACATATAAATCTGCCCTTGCATGGAGCCAAAACCGTGGCTTGCAGCTGAAGCTATGTTGGGTTACTATACACTGGGCTGTCTAGGCAGCTTCTGGCAGCCAAGTGGTGGGCCCAGGTGAAAATCCACAAGGACTAGTGCAAAGTATACCGCTGGGGGTCCAATATGACCTAACATGCATGAGGAGCGGATCCATGCACTGCCCATAGCTCAAAACCTTGGAATCTTAGCCTGATTCCGGTTTTGCATTCTCTGGATGATGCCACTAGGCGATGTAGACATCACCCAGTGAATGAAAACTTCACTGTTTTGCTGATCTGACTTGGGGGACCTCCACATATGGACTATAAATAGTTTATGGATCTGAAAAATGACCAAAATACCCCTCCTCACATCTGTCCACAATTATGTATACCTTGGGTACCTAAGTGGGCCCCGCAAGGCTTGGAAACCCTGTCTGTGTTGGTCCTACAACACTGTTGACCTAGGGACTGTGTTGTAAGGGTATTGTGACCTAGAACCATGTACTACAGTGATAAAATATGATATTGACCCTAAGCCACATTCTCCGGATGATGCACCGGGACATGGGCCTAAAGCCCAGTGTAAGGCCCAGAGAATTCAAAGTGATCTCAGACTGAGCACTGAGTTAGACCTAGGAGCCTAGACTAACACTAGGTTATCCAAAATAGTTTTGAATAATTAAAATAATATATTTTTGATTTATTACTTTAGGATTTGTTTTCGTGCTTGAGGTGCACAGCCAGATACCGACCGGAACTGAATAAACATCTGAACCAGTAGGATCAAACCAATGTCAGTGGAATTACACCATGAGTGTAGGTGTAACATGACTGATGGGTCATGACAACAACAACAATATTTACTGTCTTTAATTACTTTAAATTATTTTATATTTTCATTTGAATTCTAAATCTTATCTGATGAACATTGCAAATAGATGATAATGCTTGTATGTGGAATTGCTAGATTAGATGCCGTAGCTGGCTTGAAAATGAGGCGTGTGGTAGCCCATATTATGGGATACGGTTGACACCTCTTAACTCATACGATGCCATATAGACATGGGGCTAGAGTTTCATCACCTGTGCTATGCACCCTTGCCAACAGGGGTTAAGGTGTTGGACGCCTGTGGAGTGATCGTATAATCCTTGAGCTATATGCCAGGTTTTAAGCCACAATTCAATTATGAGCCATATGCCGGGCTTAAAACCATAATAAGGAAAAGAAATGTGACCTTGAGCTATATGCCGAGTTTTAAGCCACAATTCTATTATGAGCTATATGCCGAGCTTAAAACCATAATAAGGAAAAGAAACGCCAGCTTGAGCTATATGCTGGGCTTTATTCCACAATATAATCCATAAGAAAAGAAATATGATCATTGAGTTATGTGTTGACGGTCACTTCACAGGATAATCACAGAGGGCTAGTCCGGCTGACCTGGGTAGGGAGATGCTGGAGCTGACTGGTCCTCTCCGACAACTCAATGGGTGTATCGTGGGAAGAGGTAATCAAGCCTGCCCCAGGGATACATGTATTGGAGATTGTAGTAGCACTAACCTAACTTAGTTGTGATGTTAGATGACTAATAAATAAAATGAATTGCAACTCATGTAGGACTCATTTGGTTGTGCTTGCATGTGCATGCATGGTTTATATTTCATTCACGGGCTCGGTGGAGCTCACACTCATGTATATTCTCTTTTAATTGATTTTGCAGGAATGGGTTTGCCAATGGGCGGGGAAGCTGTCGATGGAATTGCAGATCTTCCTCATCTCGTTGCTTAGCAACGATTTTGTTATTATTTAAGTTTCTTTCTTTCAAGAAGTGTAATTACCAAGACAATGTACTTATTGAACATAAATGGATATTATAGGTATAACTTAGGTATTTGGGATCTTATTATTGATGATATAAATCATCTATGGGTAGTTCGATCTTCCGTTGCACTCTGATAGTCATTTATTATCTTTTTCCTCATTGTGTGGTTTGTGACGTGTAAGTACTGCTTCTTGATCCTTTGGGATTGGCAAATGTAGTAGGATATCTGGTCACTTGCCTAAATCCTCCCAGGGGGTGGTTTGGGGTGTGACAGCTCTAGCTCACGGAAAGGGAGTCCAATCTGTGTCCATATTTGTGACACCTAGTGCAGCGAGTGGGAGGATCCTCATAGACAGCTGACTGTTTGAACATTGAACACGTACATCTCAGAGGATCCCTCTTGCTCTCTCTCCACAAAGACTTCTTCCACCCGCGGAAAAGTATCGTTCATGTCCACATAGACTCTCGCGTAGTGCCCATAGTGAGAGTATTTTGTTCTTCTGTCAATGGCTATTGGCCTGCCAACCGCCTTTGCAATAGATAAAAGGATATCTTCATGCCAGTATTCTTGTGGCAAGTTTGGGAACCGAATCTAGGTTAACCAGTGTGTTATGGCTTGATCATCGACCACGAAATCTTTTTTCCACTGTTGAAAACGCAGAATCTGGCCCTTCCACATGAAATGGGCAACGCCTCCAAATACTCGTCATATCTTCCACATTGAGAAAATGGAATAGAACAAAATCCTTACCTAAAGTCTTCATGGTAACTCCCTCCTTCAGGCCCCAACTCTTAACAGATTCCCATAGTTTTTCCATTGTGGTGAACCTAAAATTTAGTCGTCCCAAGAGAGAGAACTTGAGTTTGTCTAACTGCGAGACATAAGCTGCTTGAGGAATCTTTATCCTCGGTAGAGACCCATCTCGCACAAGTGAAGGTAGACGCTCGATCGTTGGTAGTGTAGGTTTAGCCACAGTAGCATAAGATGTTGTATCCTTGGACGTGTTAAATAATATTATCTATTAAAAAAAATATGATTGTGTTTGGCTCTGAAATGTCAAATTACCTTTATAGTATATACATTGGTCATGAATAGATCTCTCGATCCCCAAAATTAATAGTTGTGGAAGATATATTCCATGGTATAAATGAGATCTTAATGAGCCATTCTTAAACTGGTTATGAACTATGACCGAGTCATTCTACGACCTACTAGCTAATTTGACCTTTGAATTAACAATATCTAACAAACAATCTGACTCAGTTCAAAGGGATTGAGTTCTTCTCTAGGGAACCCACAGTACCTAGAGGGTATCCAATCGTCGGACTGTGTCACACACATCTCTAAGTATGTATTGAGATATATGCGATATAGCCCAATCCTTAGATGCCCACTCCTTGAGTATTGGGCTCCTTGGAGAGGAGGCCGGTCCGGTCCATCTCAATAAAATAATAGCATGCCACGTCAGCCCTTGTATTTCTTGATCCCCATCAATGATCGATCCGATAATTAATTAAGCCCACACTCGTCGCATTTTGGGAAAATCCTAACAATCTCCCACTTGGGCTAGATTAATTATAAGGTCATCATTATCAGATGTGGCCATGGGATCTCAATACAACAATAATGCTACTAAACCTTGATCCAGTTAGCAAATATATCGATGTCAAGCAACAACAGAAAATACATCTCAACATACGGCATATCACTTTCTGTTAGCTACAAACAAAGATTTACCTACTAACATGAACCACCTGGAGATGATTCTGTACAAGGAATGTCGTACATGTCTATGATCACATAAATATTGTCTTCATTCCTTATGGGTCCTTGAACGTATCATGAGCATCGTACGATTCATGGATTACCTTTGAACATTGTCATGATTCGTTGGTAATCGAACGACTTGGTTTATCACCAATCAAACATCCATGGCTAGAAATAGCCGAACGACTTGGCTCGTCGCCGATCGAACATCCCTAGACCAAAAGGCCTTCAACACATCAATCATATGCATGCATGCAAATGCTAATCATCACATCAAGCAAAAGCATCATAATCAAAACGAAACATATATTAAGTCCTCCCACTCAACAAGCATATCAATGAAATAAGGAGGACTCTCAATCCACAACCAGATCATGCAAAGAAGTACTCTCACTGAGCAAGAAAATCGAGCAAACTAAATCGACCAAGTTTGAAAATAAATATTCAAATCATAAATTCTGCATAAAGTAATCAAAATCATCAAACTACTCGAATCGATTACTTCTTTTGTTCTCAGTCAAGTTACCATTCTCAAGATTCATTCTCTTCTTGTACACAATTAAATATCAATTTCTTTAATATATTCTTCATGTTTTATTCGCTCATTCATTCCTCTTATTATTCCTTGTTTTATTTCAATGTTTGGCTTTATCTTTTCATATTGTTGATACGTTTTTAATCCATGCTACCGAAGTAGCTTCCGTCAAATGGCTCAAGGCCGGTTATACCCCATAGGTTATAAATTGTTAGCCTTTCATCATTACAATTCTTATTGATGGATTATTTCGTTCATGATTCATTATGCATATCGGTTAACCATCAGTTACCATAATTATTCACTTATTATTATTTCATCTACCATAATAAGTTATCGTTCGTCAACAACATAACTTCCATCAACATACATAGAAACACAACATCATAATATCAAAGTTTCTATATCGCACATACTAACATGATCTTTACCCATCGCGCGTCCATTCATCATTCAAACATGTATCAACATATCATTATAAAAGCAGTGGTTCTATACATTTATCATCAATACACCAAATACATGAATGCATACAATCAAGATGATAAATATAAATCAACAATACTTTTTCATAATATTGCATTCTTACCCTTTCGGGTCAAAGGTACACGTCTTTATCGTACCGCAAATACCGTGAGATAGCAACAACTTTCGAAAGTCTCCCTCCATCTTTGGATGATAGAGAAACCCCTAGGTTATGCACCTCAATGACAATTTATCGCACTGCAATTACCGCAAGATGTCAATGACTTTCAAAAATTTTCCTCCACCTTTGAGCGGTAAGAAAACCCCTAGGCTACGCATCCCAAATTCTTTGAGTACACTATCTTTGGATGGACACACTGCCTTTCCGTGAAGAGATTAGTAGTTTTTGGAAATCCCAGCACCTTTGGGCAACTAGAACCCTTAGACCACTATCTCTTCCAATCCATGTGCATATCACCTCGTCAAACTTTGGTAACATCACCTTTGGGCTAATGTCACCTATTCCGCTGCCTTGACAGAACCATAAAGGGATTCAATGGACCACTTTGGTGGATCTGCATTTTACCCTCTCATAATTTTTCAATCAAATATGCAGCAATATATGTGGAAGTAAACACATCGATCATCCATAATGTGTTGTGATATGCACATTCATCATCCATGTGGCAATGGTCAACCTAAAATAGTCCAAACATGCTCAAAGTAGCATAATCATCCAAAACAGGTCCCTGGAATCATTAAACGTCCCAAAACCAGGTACCAGTGGGTAGGTCTTGTAATTACGAACAAACCAAGACCAACCAGAGCCCAATCAGATGCTCCACTCACCCATACGTCACTCGAAGGTGACACAATCATCATTGACAGGTCCCATAAAATCAACAAAATATTCGAATAGGATACCCAAAACATTGGCCTTGAAAAATACAAGTAAAATGGGGCATTCCAGGATAGAATCCAATCAAAACGGCGATCCAAAACAGGAAAAACAGCTTCTGAAACAATTAAAAACGTTCTAAAACAATTGAAAAACGTAAAAACTGCCAAAACCATAGTCTCTGTTTATCCAAGGCATGCTGAATTGCATATCAAAACAAAGAGCACGAAAAATAGACATTCCAGAAAAAATCGCGTCTTAAAATTCATCCAAACGAACCCATACGGTCCATTTGAAGTTTTCTAGTCTTTTTCCCCCCCCTTTTTTTTGTTTGTTTTAAAAGCGAACCGAACTAGACCAAAACTGATTTACTGAACCGGACCACCAGTTCACCCGCTCGGGTCAAAAAAATGGGTCAACAATCGGGTCTTAGGTCGGGTCAAGCTGACCTGGTTAGGAATCTTTGACCGGGTCTGGGTCAGGTTTGACCGGGTCAAACATGACCCGCAAGCATCAGGGTTAACGTCACGATGATGTCAGCATTGCTATGGGGTTTTTTTTTTTTTTTTGTAACGGCCGCCTGCGCATGGATCTCACTCGCACCTTTGGCCACCGTGATCGTCTCTCTGAGCCCTTCGTACCCATCTAAAAAGTTTCGAGTTTCGCCGATGGAAAAATCCGACAGCGGCGAAAACGTACGGTTTTGTAAAAATTCCATTTTCACCGTAAAAAACCCAATCCATGTTTTTAATCAATTGATCCTAGGTCTGTATGGTTGGCTCTGATGCCATTTGTTAGAACTTGCAAGGGTTTGTCAAACCCGAATCCGTCCCCATACAGATCTCTAGAATACAATCGAATCAAAATAGCAAGGAAAGCAAAGTGTACCTAGCACCCACGTGTGTTGATGAAGAACAGATAAGAAACCATTCAAAAGCAACAACGATCCGTCAGATAATGAATGCAAAACCGCGATGGGGATCTTCTACAATCTCCTAGACTCTCCCACAGCTCCCTTTCTTGTGGAGAAAAGAGAAAAGAGAATAGTGACTGCAGGGACCCCTCATCAGTAGTATTTATAATACTCCCCAAACCCTAACCCACTTCCACAATGGGCTAGGCCGGTCCGATCCATCTCAATAAAACAGTAGCATGCCACGTCAGCCCTTGTATTTCTTGATCCCCATCAATGATCGATCCGATAATAAATTACCATTATAGTACATACACTGGTCATGAATAGATCTCTTGATCCCCAAAATTAATAGTTGTGGAAGATATAGTCCATGGCATAAATGAGATCTGAATGAGCCATTCTTAAACTGATTATGAACTATGACTGAGTCATGCTACGACCTAATAGCTAATTTGACCTCTGATTTAACAATATCTAACAAACAATCTGACTCAGTTCAAAGGGATTGAGTTCTTCTGTAGGGAGCCCACAAAATTTAGAGGGTATCCAATCGTTAGACTGTGTCCACACATCTTTAAGCATGTATTTAGATATTTGTGATAGAGCCCAATCCTTAGATGCCCACTCCAATGAGCCCGATCAAATCCAAAGTCGATGAAGCCACTGATAAATTGATAAGAATCCTATAAGAAGCATATTCTTAAGGATGAGTTAGAGTTGACCATTCTACAAAATTTAGAGGGTATCCAATCGTTAGACTGTGTCCACACATCTTTAAGCATGGATTTAGATATTTGTGATAGAGCCCAATCCTTAGATGCCCACTCCAAGGAGCCCGATCAAGTCCAAAGTCGATGAAGCCACTGATAAATTGATAAGAATCCTATAAGAAGCATATTCTTAAGGATTAGTTAGAGTTGACCATTCTTATCGTTAGAAAAAAGGACTTAGAAGTTAGAACTGATACGTCAACTGATCAACTATCAGAGAATACTCAGGCAGGTGACCCCATTCCAAGCATATTCGATGAAAACAATTTCCAAGAATGACTAAATCAAGTGTACAGTCTCTTACGTTAATAGTTCTAAGTCAATCAACACCGACGTATTTGGCGGGGAATGCGAGGTGGTCGCTGTTACTACTCAATTTCCTCTTATTTTATTTTTGGGTGAAGAGAAAAAGTACTTGGCGGGGAATGCGAGGTAGTCGGTATCACCACTCAATTTAATTCTTTTTTCAGTGAGAAGAAAATTTATTGAAAAAAACCTCTAAGGGATTGCCAATTCAACACCTGTAAACTCGGAGAAAAAGATACACCATAAGATGTCAAAGCATCTTTCACAAAATTGTCTTGACGGAGAGTATGCCTGAACACGTTGATCCTTTTAAAACAGTTGATGACTGTTAGATTGTTTCTTTCAGCCACAACAGCGTATGAGTCTCCAATATTTGCAGCAAATCCAAAGATAAATAGGAAAATTATGGGTACTTCTTTTGTACTTTGTTTAGTAATAATAAATTTAAATTTTCAAAATATGCACTTGTATATTTTTTTATTTTAATGAAAGTACAAAAATTTTTATTAAAAAAAAAAAAAAAAAAAAGTACAAAATTAACAATCGTAATAAGTAAACGTTAAGTGATGACGTGGATTTTAAATTAGACATAAAATGACTATTTTATCTTTCTTCATTTTCTTCTATTTTGATATTTTAAAAACCCTACATTGCCCCTGATATCCTCCTCTCTTCTACCGTATTCAACTCCCATTGTCAAATTTGAACTTGAGCATTCATGTACCCACCCACACAACCCTAACCTAACCCAACTTACCCACTTGCCGGAGTGTTCCAGTGACGTCGCTCAGTCCTATTGCGAGGACGACGAAGGATGAACGGAGGAAGCTTTACACAGAGGATGCATTCTTTCGCTTCCCTCTTCTCTCACAGTCACAATAACAGACTGCGGATGAAAATACTACAACTCACTTCGCAAACAAAGCCATTATTCTCCTCTGTTGAACTTTGAATCAAGTATGTGAGAGAGTCTACGTTTCTTTTGGACTCCAGAAATATCAGGACTTGAATGGTTTGGTAGTTGGGTAAGCCAAGTGCATAGAGGATAGGGGATCGGGCTTTGAGGCCCTTTCAGAAAATTTTGTTCATTTAATTAGTTTGATGTACATTTGTAGAATTTTTGTTTTCTGCAATGAATAGATGATTCTTTTCTTTTGTTTCATTCACTCACTCCTTCACGTCTTCTTCTTGTTTTCCTTCTCTCCTTCTATTGGTTTTGTTGTACAAGAATTTCTGCCTGAGAAAATCCTTACTGTAAACACAACTCTTAAACTAATAAAGAAAATTGAAAGAAGTTGAAAATGATAGAGAAAAGACACTAGAGTAATATATTCTCTTTATTGATGATTGAATACAATCTAATTCGTTAATTTACATGAGGGCTTAGCCCTGAATTTATATAGATGGATCAGATCTAAGGTAACCCATTTTTCGTTAGTAGTGGTCTTCCTTAGCAGCACGGTTTTTTTGGTATTCTCATTCTCGATGTGGTCCTCTCCTCAATTCTTGGTGTACGTGGGACTTTCCATGGACGGTTATATAACAGCCATGGTGGGGGTCAGTTTTATAACTGTCTGGCACGTGGGATTTTCCAAGCATGCGCCCAAGTTCCGTTTCTTTGTGAATCCACGTGTATCGTCATGATTTGAGGTGAAAATTATGGTGTATCAGGTTTCATCCCTATGCTTTTATGTCACCTTGGATATGACTCATTCCAAATGTGACATAACATGCTCGCAATCTCTAAAATTTTCATTCTATGCTCATTCGTTGTAGAAGACTGAATAGAATGGCGAACGAAGGTCTGAGTGTATTTTGATGAATGATATCTTGAGAGTGTATACTATTCCAAAGGGCATTAGGTCTATATCATCGTAGAAATAGGTGGTTGGGATCTATCTGTACTGAAGAGAACACCATACATGATTGGGTAAAGTTAGCCCCCAATTGTTGAGGAGATCTACAGTTGGTAAATGACCCAACAAGAGTTTCCACATAAATATTTTGATCTTTGGGGATGTTGGAATATGCCATAATTTCAACCAGAAGGAGCTGGTTTGTGAAGGAGCACCTTCAATAGCAAGCATGTACGCCAAGGAGACTGAAAATTTATCATTCGTTGTTGGTAACGGTAACCAAATATATCAATATGGCGCAGGGTAGAGAGGGATAGGGATGGCTAGGATATGATTTGCTATCTCTCTTGGCTACCAGATCCTAATAATATCCTCCTTTCATTGCCTTGAAGTTGTATCTATGAGTTATTTCACTTTCAAAGTTGCATCCCTAAGTAATGGTGATGCAGGCCTAGACCTGCATGCCAATGCCAAACCGAGCTCCACAGCCTATGGATGTGTTGCTACATCAGCAAATTCCTTTGTCCATGTGAGGTTGAGTTCTTGCTCAAGTTGTGAGAAACGATTCCTTCCCGTCAACCGATTGCTACAAGATATACATTCGTAATCTTGAGGGAGAGCTAGAGAGGGGTCCTTTGGTTTTCTTTGATCTAAGAAAAATAACCTGCTTCCTCGTCAATCTTAATTTGGGTGGAAATGGGTGTGGGGTAGACTTGCTTCTGATGAGGTGGTTCAATCTAAAGGTATCCAACTCGTTTCTAGATGTGAGTTATGCAGGAATTCATCAGAGTCGATGCAGCATTGCTTCTTGGATTGTTGCTTCTTCACAGTAGTTTGGAGGACTTTGTTTCTCTTTTCAATATTGCTTGGCAGCCCCAAGATTCCGTTGGGTGGTTTGGTGTCATGGTGGAAGGCAAAGAGTAAACAGGTTCAACTCAAAGAAGCTTGGTTGCAGGCCTCATCTTGGTTCCTTTTTCTTTGGTTGCAAAGAAGCTCAAGAAGATTCGAGGGTAAGTTGATGCGGGTGGAGTTAGTTATGTGGCAGATTTTATGTGCAGTAAAGGAACAATTGCCTTTTTACAACTTTAGAACCATTTTGATGGATGATTTCTTAACTTCAAGAAGATTGGGTGTCGCTATTTGCACCTATAGGGTGCAAAGACCTTTGCACCACTGGAAATATTTTGGTGTCCTCCCTCTTTTCCATGGTTCAAAGTAAATGTGGATCGGTGTTCGCTTGGTAACTCAGGAAGAGCTGGCTGGTGGTGTGATTCGCGACCACGAGTCAAGAATTATCTCATTTTTCGGTGATTTTCTTGGTATAAAAACAAACTATAAGCGGAATTCCTGAGTTTGATCAAAGGTATCTTGACTGCAAAGCATCTGGGAATCCAAAATCTTTGGATTGAATCGGATTCGGTTGCTGTGATGTCTGTGGTCTACAGTGGTAAGATTCCTTGGTTTGTTCTGCAAATTTGGTAGTTTATGCAACCTTACCTTGTTGATATTCATTGGAAAATTACTCACTGCTACAGGGAAGAAAATCCCATAGCAGATTTTCTAGCAAAAAAGATTGCTGACAGTGGAGAATCTACCCTCTCTCCAAGGTTTCTCCCACCGATTGAAGATGAGTTGCGGGTCGATGCTCAGCATAGACCAAGATTTCACTTACTTTAGTTTATAGTCTTTGCGTAGATGAATCCTCCCCTTGCCGATGGGCTTGCCCATTGGTGGAGGGTAGCCTCATTTTGCTTGCATTTTTGTTTTTGTTTCTGGTGTCTCACTGACCCAGCTTGTACATTCGTTTTCCTCTTTACTTTCTCTTAATACATATGATCTTCTAGCAAAAAAAAGAGATTCCTATCGAGATTACTTTGCTATTTTTGAGGGAGAGTTATCTATTATTTTGGGAACAAAATTCAACATTACTGTATGCAAAGAGTAAGCTACTCTCAATCCTACTTTTATGGAGTTTAATCTCCTATTTTTATGGAAAGAAGCCAACAAAAGATTCACCTAATCCTTAGGGGATTTTGAAGACTCGAGCCCTCTTGGACGATTTTTAGGGGAGAGAGAGAGAGAGAGACTCCTTAATTTAGTTTTATTAATTTTAGTATTTCTAATTGTTAAGATATCTAGCTTTAATTAGGATTTACGTTGATATTTAATTATGTTATGATGTAATTTACAATTAATCTTAGCCGTAGGATTTAGTTGATTAGGTTTTATTTTGGTTCCTTATAAGTGTAAGAGCTATGCTCATTGAACTAGTGAAGAATTGATTAAAGAAAGTTTACTTTGTTGAGTATTTTGAACCTTGAAGTGTTCTCCCCTGTAACCCTTGAATGTTACGTTGGATCTTTGAAGAATTGCAATCTTCTCGTGTCCTTGAATTGTCACGTTAAACCCCTTGAAGTGTCTTCTTGACACTCCCGATGACTCTCCCGATCTGTTTCTTCCAACCAGGCTGCATTATTTGGTAATCAAACCTTTGGAGGAAAACAAGAAGTTGTGATGGTGCCTATGCATAGAGGGGATTGTACAGCTCCTATGGAGGACATCAACACAAGAGATGAAATTCAGATGACGATGAATGATGTTGTGATGGAGCGAGTCTTTGTTCAAGTTGATTTGAGTAAACTCCCAATGTAGATACCACCGCCTCCGGATGCGGGTTTCTCTACTTGCGGGTGAGATCCATTGGTTTCCATGGTCCCTTAGTGACAAGGGTTATGGTTAGCATCGCATTTTGATGAGTTAACATACGGGGTTGAGATCATGCTTCATAAATTAAAATAAATGGAGTCACCACCTAGGATTTGGGCCAAGGACCCAATGGGTTTAGTCCCATCCGAGGTGAACGAAAAGGGCTATGTGATTCGATATGGTTTGGTCAAAGGTTCTGGCCAAGTGGTTAGGTTACAAGCATGGGAAGCTATTAGCACCCCATCTCGCCCGGTTAAACCGGTCTTTCTACTAGATGCAAGATTTAGACGATTCTCCCATAATAATACGTCTTATACCAACATACAAGGCTAGATTATGATGTATCAAACATAAGAAAGAAAGAATAAAAAAGCATTTACTATATATACTAAAGTAAATTACTTTAATGGTCTGCATTGTGTTCAAAATAAAATGAAAAGTCGAGATGTATACTAGCAAACAAAATTAATTAATCAAAGTAAAAAAATTACAAAATATACAAAATATACAAAATATGAGGTGTCCCCACTGGTCAGGTAGAGACGGACAGTCGGCTTGCCTCTCTCTTGTCGAATAGAGTGATGGCTATGAAAAAGAGATTTCTCTATTTAGACTTTGGGCAGAGTAATGGCTGTATATGGGGTTTTCGTTACCCAAACTTGGACAAAGTAACGGCTAAAAAGGCTCTGACTATTATGATGTGGATAGAATAATGGCTATAAATGGACAACATATAGGCTAGAGAATGCATAAAAAAGGGGGGTCCTAGGCGACTCAGGCCTCAGACAAAGTGACCGCGGTCTAACTCATGAATGGAAGGGGGCCAAAGCGAGACAAAGGCTTGAAAAGGCTTGGAAATGGCTCAAAAGAGCATAAACCAGGAAATGGGGATAGAGTGAAGGGGGGCTAAGGCCTCTTCAAGTGTGAAATGAGGAGGAGGTCACCTCTATTTATAGGGGTGACTTGGTCAATCGCAGCGCCACAGTAAGAAATCCCGCGGCACTGCCGTGATGTCATATGAATGACTCGGGCATGTGGTCCCCCACATGTTGTAGGGATGTATGTATGGAAAGCATAGGCAATCAAAAATGTGTAAAAAGGTGTAATCCGAAACACAGTGGTACACAAGTTGAAATGAGGAGAGATGATTGGAGACTCTGGATGCCATGCAATTAATGAGATAAATGACGATCTCGAAAGAGAAGTGACAGCAGTGCCTAGGGACAGAACCATGAGCGAGAAGGGATAAACCAGTCTCAACAATGTGGTGGTGACACCTTTTAATAGAGCCCTGTTGCTCGTGTGTGGGGGGGCAGGAGACATGGTGGGAGATACCAAGGGTGTTAAAGAAGATGGGGAGAGAGCAATATTTGCCTCCTTAGTCACTCTGGATGGATTTGAATTGCCTGGAAAATTGGCACTCAACTAAAGCTTTAAACTGTTTGAAAATGGCAAACACTTCTAATTTATGAACTAAAGGATAAAACTAAATGAACTTTGTGTTATCATCAACAATGATTACAAAGTACTGATGGCCGACAATGGACGAGGTATCAGAGGGACCCCAAACATCACTAAAAATTAAATCAAGGGGGAAAAGACTACGGGAACTAGTTTCCTTTAAAAATAGATGACCAGACTTTCTTAACTGACATGCAGTGCAAACTGGGCTCAACCGTGTGGACTGACACGGTAACTAATGAACACGAACCATTATATGAAGAAGTTGGGCATGTGGATGTCCTAATCGGCGATGCCAACCATCCATGGTAGTTCGTTCGGCTATACTGGCATCAGAAGATGCCAGAGAAGGGACTGAAGCATCTGTGGATGTTGGTGTAGTGGATATTGTAGCAAAGATCACAAACGAGGAAGACAAACCAAAACCGAATAGAGACTGTTGTAGATAAACTTCAATGGGAATTGAGACTGTTGGAGATACTGTAGATAATGTAGAAAATGGATAAGGGAGAACTGTCTAAGAACACTTATCTATTATTAATGATTTTGGAATGGAGAAACAATGTATCCAAGATGATAACAGTGGGTGAGACGTATCTGTTGACATTGTCCTAAAGACAATATTTGCACCCTATGATGCGACTGGGTAGAAATGCAAACACTGGCTCTAAGATATAACAGCTGATGGCTTCCTGCATCCAACTCGCACTAGTCTGATGCACCCCTTCAAGTACTTCAAGGTTGGGTTTCAGACCAACAATATGCAACGTAGAAGATATAAAAAACCTTTTGAAAATAGGGGAAGAAAAGAGTATATGAGAAAGATAGAGATAGAGATAAAAGCCACAAAATGGAATTCTTTCGCCTGTTCATTTCACCTCTATTTATAGTGTTGGATGTCCCTTCAAGGCACCCCATGGAATGGGTGTGTCCATTGACTTGTATGGATAAGATTAAAAGATTCTAATCCAAACACTCATATGTAAGTGTCTCTTGAAGGCACCCCATGGTGTAGGTGTGTCTCTTGGTTCAATGGATTGGATTAAAAGATTCCAATCCAAGTGCTATGAATGCACCTATACAATGGATGTCTCTTTAAAGAGATATGTCCCTTAGCCAAAAAACCAGGCCAACTTTGAACCAAAGAACGACCCAAAACCGGGCCAACTTTGAACCAAAAATAAATACACTACACCATGTCGCCCTACCACCACTCGGCTCAGGACATGTGCGCATATGCCTCTTTCAATTCTCTTCCACTTCCAATGCACACCCCTCTTGTGGATTTGAAGAACCCCATCGGTCCCCCATCCCAAAATATTAAGAACTAAGAATTTTTCATCATTTTTCTAATGAGCTCTATCCATCTGTTGGAAAATCCAAATTTTTGTAGGATAGAAAATAAAAAATTCCATTCCAGAAGATCCTAGGACTTAGCCATATCAAGCTTAAGAATGACATTGCCCCCCCCTTGTCTTTTTGTTAATATCTTGGGCAACCTTTTGGACCAAAGAGATATTATGGATACTCTGGCCTTTAACGAAAGCCCCTTGCTACTCCGAAATCAGACCAGGAAGCACACTTGCCAATCTTGAGGAGATAATTATCTTAAAAGAAAAATTGCATAAAGTAATAGGCCCTAAAATTAGTCATTACCTGTGGGGAGTCTTTCTTTGGAATAAGAATAAGGTCGGATGACGTGTAACTCTGAGGCAAGAACCCTCTAGTAAAGAAGTTCCTAAGAACTCATTCTCTTCTTCTAAGGTTGCGGTCGGAATGACTTCCAATGCTTTTTTCATTAATTATTGTGTTCTCTCAACAGTGGAGAGATTATATACATGTGATATAGCCCAAGTCGGATGTAGAGAGTAGAGTCCTAGTGATATTGCAAATGCTTGTATGTGGACTCTCACTTCGTCTGGAAAATTCATTGTGCAATTTGCTTTGGAGGAAATCAGGTTAAGACACCCCAAAGTCCCCTGGTCTTCCGTCATTTGGATCAATCATATTCAGCTCTGTCATGCTACTTTTGGGTGGCGCTTGCCGAATGGGAAGCTTCTCACTGACGATCTAATTTGTTCCAAAGACATTCACCTCGCCTCAAAGTGCAATTTGTGTGGAGGGACAGGTGAATATCTGAATCATATTTTCTTAGAATGTAAATTCTCAACCAAAATTTGGCACATGTTCTCTGCTTGTTTTGGAGTTGCTTGGCTGCAATTTGACTCGCTTCATTCCATGGTTTTATGGTGGATGGGGAAGAGTTGTGGAATAAATCTAAAAGCTCTCTGGGCGGTCGGCTTGGTATTCATAGCCTCCAACATTTGGTGGGAAAGAACTAGGCGGCGACAGGAGAACAAAATTAGAGCCGAGGCTCCTATCTTCGAGCTCACTAAAATGGATCTCCAGGTGGCCAATTTTAATTTAAAATGAGTTGTTAAATCGGTGGCAGATTTTGTGTGAAGTAGAAAATTTGGTCTACCTATTATTCCTTCCCAAGCCAAACCTATTATTGAGGTATTTTGGTGCAAGCCACCTGCCCCTTGGATCAAGTTAAATGTTGATGGAAGTAGTGTAGGAAATCCTAGCAGGTCCGGTTCTGGCGATGTTATGTGTGACCATCATGGCAAAGTCATTTTCTCGTTCAAGACCTTCTTAGGAGTAATGACCATCTTTGAAGCTGAATTCGCTGGACTCATGGAAGGTATAAAAAAAGCTAAGGATTTGAATGTGCTACTCTGTGGATTAAGTCAGACTCTACCTCAATAGTCTTGTCAGTCCAATCTAGATTAATTCCTTGGTTTACGATCCAAGAATGGAATTTTCTCCAACCTGTCTTGAGTTCCATCCCATGGAAGATTACGCACTGCTATAGAGCGGCAAATCATATTGCTGATTTCCTGGCGAAGGATGCTACATAATCTGGGTTTGTTGACTCGATGGTCCAGTTCCCTAATCACATTGCTGAAGAGCTAGCTTGGGTTTGATGCAATGAATTGACCAAGGTTCAGATTTTGTTAGTTGGGGAGGGGGGAGTTCCTGCTGACGGCTTTGCCGTAGGTGGGGCTCCTCCTCCCCTTGTGTTTTCCGCCTGGGAATGCCTAGGCTTTTGTTTTGATGTAATCTTTTTTTCTTCTTTTCTTTTTTTTTCCCTTATTAATGAATCTTTTTAACAAAAAAAATAAATAAAAAAAAGTAGAGTCCTAGTGTGAATACAAATAGAGAAGTAGAGTCCTAATATGAATGACCAACCAAGTGTTACACGAGTTCCCTTAAGCGTGGGAGACTCAAAATCGGTCAATAGGTGGAGAGAAATTGGATACTTTAGAATAGACCTCAAATTACTTTTTCAAAAGCTGTGGTCCATTTTTTTTTCCCAGTTCTCACTTCTAAGAAGTTTCTGCTACGTATAGACTTGACGTAACAAACAGTGTGAAATGTACAACAGAAGCTTCTTAAAACGTGTTTTGAATCATCCATATAGGTTCCCGAATATAAAACTCCAACACAAGGTTCGTATGTCAAATAATTGGACTCTACATCTATTTATGTATTACTACAATTGCTGAGGAAGAAGACTAAGACCGATGAATGAGTCAGTCTTCGTAGAGAAAGGGTTTTCCACAAAATAAGAAGATTTAGATCATTCTTCCCTCTATATATAGACCTTGAAGGTTTGGTTATTGCCACAAGTATAGTTTTGAGGGAAAGTAGAAATATTTGTCTTAGGGAACCCAATACCCATCATATCCATGGCCATTAAGTACTCCTCTCTTTCTCTTCTTCTTTCAATTGTTCTTCCTCTGTTTCTCTTTGCTGGTAGTTCTATAAAGAAGGTAGAGGCCTATAGATTCGCACAAATGACGGCAAATCGTCAACTCCAGACTCACGTCGTTTCACTTAGCTCCTTGATGCCAACCGATGTTTGCTCTACTCCAGCCAAAGGTGATTTCTTTCAACTTCTCAATAAAACAAAAAAAAATCTGTTCTTATGCGTTTGGTTACTAGAAAATTATTGTAAGAAGAAAGGCAGCTATTTTCATTCAAACTTATCTTTTATTTTTGATCCAATTTGGACAAACTAGTACTCTAAGTTCTCTTGGGTAGGATTTCAAACAATATTTCAGGGGGTGATTTCAATTTTGGAAGGTGTTTGGTTTGACTTTTGCACTTTTTTATGTAATAGCTTAGGAGCTATTTCACCTATTTAGGAAGAAATCCATTTCATGTTAAACACTTTAATGAACATGTGCTTATGATGAGGGTAAAATTTTTTTTTTTCTTTTTAGGGTAAAATTTTCATTTGACCTTTCTAGAATTTTGTGCAAAATTCATTTCGATTCGCTCAATGGAAAGTAACCTTTCTAAAATTTTTTGAAGGGAAAAAGAGTGTTGCCTGGTCACGTGGCTTCAACACCTAAACATAGGAACATGCAAAAATACCAACCTGCCCCCAATGGAATAAAAAATCCCATTCATGTTGATGCTCCTATGTACTCTCATTGGCACTCACGCTAGTGTAGGGGCCAATGAGAGCATGTGCGGCAGATCGACAGAATAGAATTTCCCTTCGCGGGTTGGGCCATCATTTCGACCCCCCTTGTGTCTAGGCGCAGGTGCCATGTGCCTGGCAATGATTTTTTTCCCAATTCAAACATAGGTCTCCCGAAAGGAGATTGGTAGTTTAACACTCAAAAAGTCAATGAACTTTGGTTGATGGCCTGATGACAAGGAAATTAATATTAACAATGGTTACATTCTCGATCGATGCTTTCAGGTTCCGAAGTCCTAAGCAGGCTATTGCAAGTAACTCACAAATATGGACCTTGCTCACCATTGAAGGAAGGGAAATCAAAAATCCCTAATCTTCGCCAGATTCTCATCAACGACCAAACCCGAGTCAAGTCCATCAATTCCAAAATCTACAACCAACAGTCATCGGCAGCAGATTCTACAGTAAAACTTCCTGCCAACTCTGGCGATTCCCTAGGGACTGGAAATTTCGTTGTGAAGATTGGATTTGGAACACCTGAGCAAAATTTCATACTAGAATTCGATACAGGTAGTGATCTTACTTGGATCCAATGTGAACCATGCGCCGTCCAATGTTATTCGCAACAAGATCCCTACTTCAACTCTTCTGCTTCCTCCACCTATTCCAACATCCCATGTGGCTCCGATGCATGCTCGCAACTGAATTCAGCAGGCTACGCATTGCAAGTCTGCACCACCAATTGCCTCTACCAGGTCACATATGGTGACGGATCCTACTCTCAAGGGGACTATGTAACCGATACACTAACACTATCTTCCTCTGATGTCTTCCCCAATTTTGAATTCGGGTGTGGTCAAAACAACCAAGGCCTATTTGGTACTACAGATGGATTACTTGGCCTCGGCCGCAATGAGATCTCAATGGTATCACAGACTGCTCAAACGTATGGAAAGCTTTTCTCCTATTGTCTTCCATCATCAACCAGCTCCACTGGTTTTCTTGCATTCGGTAGCCAAGCCGGTTCCTCCTCTTCTAATGCTCAATATACTCCACTACTAACAGATTCGAACTACCCGTCGTTCTATTTCCTAAATATGACTGGTATAAGTGTTGGAGGGCAGGATTTAGCTATCGCAGAATCAGTTTTCACAACTTCAGGAACCATTATAGACTCTGGAACTGTCATCACTCGGTTGGCACCAGCAGCCTATTCAGCTCTTAGGTCGGCATTTCGTCAAGCAATGTCCCAGTACCCCATTACGTCATCGTATTCAGAATTTGACACATGCTATGACTTGTCTGGATACACTACAGTAACAGTACCAACCATAGTATTGCATTTTGGTGGAGGTACTGACTTGAATATTGATAAGTCTGGGATTCTAGTTCAAGCAAGCTCAACTCAATATTGCTTGGCTTTTATTGGAAACAGCGCTGATACCGATTTGCAGATCCTTGGAAATATGCAACAGCATACATTTGAGGTGGTTTATGATGTGGCAGGAGGAAATCTGGGATTTGGTGCTAGTGCTTGTACCTAATAAGAGTCAGCCCTTTGTAACCTAAAAATAATATGGCCAGAAATCAAGCGAGTAATTGATCAGCAATAGAAATATAAAGAGGAATCAAGCTGGGATTTGGTGTTGGTTTCTTGTATCTCCCTCCTTTTGAATTTGATGTATTTCCTTTTTTGTTTCCCCTTCTCCTAGATTTTGTTGTATTCTACTTTGAATTATTTCCCTCTCTTAGATTGTTTTTTCTTCTAAAGGTCAGCAATTGTATCATAGGTAAAAGAAAATACAAAAGTTTACATATATTGTCATACCTAGATGATTACAAAAAACACTTTAGAAAGAGAATTCCACCTTTGGTATTGTCATCAGCAGACAAATTCAAACAAAGTCACAAAAACACCACAATGAATACTAACCAGAATATCAATATCTTGGTCTACCTTGGATGTCCCAAGCTAATTCTGAGTTACCACTTTTCATCGCCACTTTTGCTAGATAATCTGGAATAGGTTCCTTCTCTGAAACAATGTGAATTCTTCCATGAGCACTCCTCTAAGTATGAGTTTAATGCAATCTAGCATTGTTTGAAGGATCTGGGTTCTCTGTAGCGCGACATGGAATGTAGTGCACCATCCGATGGCCCTGCATGCTCGGGCACACAACCCAACACACAGGTGGGGTGTTGGGCTACGTGCCAAAGCATGCAGGGCTGTCAGATTTGCACTACACGCCATGTTGTGCTACACAGGAGCCCCATCCTTGTTTGAAACACCAAGATATTGACTTTGAACGAAGAGAGCAAATCACAGCCACTGAATCACATTCTATCCAAATTTTTCTTAACCTCAATTCCTTTGCTTGTTGAAAGCCTGTAAGCAGACATTCAACCTCAACTACAAAATTATTTACCACACCAAAATAAAGACTTAAAAATGATACCACCCAGCCCCTATCATCCCTTTATAATTCCTTCAGCTCCTATTCTACCAGGATTCCCAAGAGAGCATCCATCCACATTTACCTTAATCCAACTCTCCATTGGTTTACACTAGTGAACCTCACAAATATCTGATTTGGACGAGGAGACAATGGAAATAGTACTTTCCTGACAATCATTAAGTATTGAGAGAAACCCAACCATGTGATCTTTGTTTCCTTTCTCAGTTTATTACCACTTGTGATAATTAAACCTTCCTCTTATAGATAGAATCCCATATGCATGTAAAGCCAATATTTTATGTAACTCCCCAATATTTGTTTCCTACTTTAGATTAACTAGGATTCTATTCTTTGTATTGTATATATAATCTCTCTTTGAGAGAAGTCAATATCAAGGAAAATTATTTTGTTCATTATGGTATACAGAGGCTCATAGCTCCACCGAGCATTTATTCCCTTTTTTTTTTGTATTCTTCTTCTTTCTCATGGGAGACAACCTATCTTCAGCCACCTCTAATGCCACAGCTGGTGCTCCTTCGACTCTTGATGGGAGTGCCTCCCCCTCTCGGCACCAAGCGCATCATTATATCTCCATCAAGCTCACGTCCAAGAAATTTTTTTTCTATCAAACTCAAATATAGACCCCTTTCTGGATGGGCAAAATCTGTTTGGACATTTTGATGGCAGCACTCCATGTCCAACCGACCCTATTGCTGCTATTGGTTGGCATCGTCAAGACTCTCTGATTCGCAGTTTGCTCATTGCCTCCCTCTCCGAGGAGGTTTTTCCTCTTATTCATAGTAAACACATGAGTCGAGAAATATGGCAAACCCTTTCAACAGCCTGCTCTTCTCCTTTTGAGAGCCATATCATGTCACCCACCATGGCATTACAAGAACTTAAATAGAAGCCAGATGAGTTTCTCTCACAATTTCTCCAATGTGCGAAGACCATTGCTGCTGGACAAATCATCCGCCCAAGAATTTTCAACCTTCACATCTGCAGTGGTTTAAAGATTGACTTCCACGACATGGTCTCTTCTCTTTTAATGCAGACTGACCCCATCTCCTATGATGATCTCCATGCTATGTTGTTGAGCCATGAGTTCCTTTATGGAACGTCCTTGAACAAACTGACACTCACTATTGCTGCTTCTCCTGGCACTTCCCCTACTACCAACATTATTCAACGTTCCTCCTCTCCTGGTCCAAACGGTTCTCCCTCTCCTATAAGGGATGGCCGTGGGGGTAGGGGATGTGGTGGACGAGGCCATGGCTCTCCAATCAGCTACCTAGCCACTTCTGGTGTTCTATTTACCGGCGCACAAATCACTCAACTAATCGCTACTAATACCATTCCCAACCAGGTTTTCCTAATCCCAATACTTTCTCTTATCCTCCCACCACCCCCTCATCGGCAGCACACTTTACCTACCCGACCTATCATGCCTATAACACCAATGTCCCTTCCCAACCCAATCCTCTACTCTTACCCAACCTATACCCTTCTCCATCACTACCATGGTACCCTAACACTGGTGCTTCTCACCATGTAACCCTTGACATCCAATCCCTTTCTCACTATGATGACTACAATGGTCAATATCAATTGTACGTTGGTAATGGTAAGGGTTTATCCATCACTCACATTGGTTCTTCATCCATCGCTTCTAACTCTTCTCATTCTTTTCTTTTACATAATATTTTACATATTCCTTCTATGTCTAAATCTCTTCTTTCCATTCAAAAATTTATGCGTTATAATCATGTTTTCTTTGAATTTCACCCATCTCATTTTCTTGTGAAGGATCAGGTAACTATAGATGCTGAATTTGTCATCCCCTAGCGATGACGATGATCGGACACAGATGACTGGCAATGTCCCCAAAACCAACACTGTATCAGAAAACATCTCCACTCATCTCGTAAAGCGTACATCAAGTGCAACCCCTAGATAGCCCCCGACAGCCCATGTAACCCCACGAGGCAGCGTCACTGTTGCAGCCCCGCAAGGCAGTGCCCTGCACTGTTCAGCCCCACCACGCGGCGCCGCGGCCTGCACATAGGTAATTTAGACTTATGCCTTACGACCCAAGGCTATAGGAGTGTAGATACTAGATGAAATACGGAGATATAGTTCGATCTTACGATTTCTTAAGGTATATGTCTGGGTTTGACTTCCCTTAGGCCTTTATAATTAAGTTGAACACTAGATCAACCAAACCCAAGAGTAATTTAGATCACTTGTTGGGAAGTGGATATGTTTGAGAACCAAACCTTTGCAGCTCAATAAAAACAATGAGTGATACCGATACAAGACAGAAGGACTTGAAGTACATCGTGGGTGATCAGGTATTTCCTTAGGAATCACCAACCATAGGGGTGATGCGGTTTGATAAAAAAGGGAAGTTGAATCCGAGAATCATGGCCTATGGTATACTGATTGGAAGAAGTCCATGACGTATTCCATGTATCGGTGTTGAAGAAGTACCTCCCAGACTTGACTCATGTCTTGACTCAGGAACCACCTGAGCTTGCTGCTGCCATGACCTGTAAATAGAAGCCCGATGAGATTATGGAATGTAAGGAGAACAATCTCCGCAATTGGAGTATCTTGTTGCAAAGGTACAGTGGAGTAGTCGCCCCGATCTAGGAACGTCCGGTTGGCGAGAAGATGAAAGGCGGTCCAATTATCCTCACCTACTTGAATCCCTAGACATGTTCAATTTAGAGGACGAAATTCTTATAAGGTTGGGGGAACGTTAAACCCATGCCCAAAAATACAGGCTAATTTGAATTTTTGGTTGAAGGTCTAGAACCCGAGGTCAAAGCTACCAGTACACTGTGGTGCATTGATCCCGTGGTTGAATTTAATAAGGTAGCCACGTTGGTGTGGACCCACATACCGTTAAGAAGGCAAACACCTACTCCTTGTAACTGTATAGTTCACCACCAAATGTGCAGCCTAAGGTGGGTACCATCCCTTGATTTCTCAGGCCCTACCTGAGTACATGATACATTAGGCCTATGATACATGTAGGGAAGGTTAATGCACGAAGGCATTAACAATCGGGGTGATTCGGCACTGTTTCAGCTAGGAGAAAGAACAGAATTGATGACCCAAGTGCTAAGCATAGGTAAGAGTTTCTAAACCTACTCTAGCTCTCCTTCTACCCCTATACCTAGACCTCGTATCATGCGCAAATCTGTTTTGGGTTAAGTAAACCATCCTTGGTCATGCATATTAAATCCCAACTCAAGAATCAAATTCTGCTACTCTGGCAGATTGACCCCCACTTAGTTAAAATGATATAACTCCTTCATCCGAATATCATTTGCCTTGATTCCAATTTTTTTAGAAACTAGACTCATAGAGCTGCATTTTATTAGAAGGAATCATTTTCCAATTATGTATCTAAGTGAGCCGAACCTTCCCTTCAAGTTGCTAGCAAGAATCTAATCCTTCTGTTTTGGCAGATTGACCCATAACTCCATCATCCAAACCTCATTTTCTTTGATTCCAATTTTGTTAGAAACTAGAGTCCTAGAACTTCTTTTTGTTAGGAGAAACCACTATCCAATTATGCCTTTAAATAAACTAAAATTTTTTTTCAATCCAAGCAAAAATAGCAAAGCAGGATTCTCTGGACGATGCACTTAGTGACGCACCAAACGCCCAGTGCAAGGCCCAGAGTTACTGATACATGTATTTTTCATTCCAGACTTATGGGAACCTTGTTCCTTGGCTATGGACCCTCTCAATGCATCCCCTAGGACATGTAGGAACTATCCCCCAGCCTTTGATCCATGTGGGCCCCACCTACCTAGCCTTATACATAAAGAAGCTAAGAGAAACAAGGAAAGAATGTGTTTTTTAGGACAGCCCCTAGCCAAATAGACCTTCATGGATATAGGTCTATAAATAGATGGCTCATCTTTAGAATTCACTTCCTACTGTTCAAATCGTTAGAGAGAGAAAAGAAAGAAAGAAAGAGAGAAAGAGGAAGGAGTAGAAGAAGAAAAGAAGGAAAGTGAAGCTAGGAAGCCTTAACCGAATTCTCCCAAGCTTGAAGGTAACTACTCCTAGAGCCTATCCTACTCCCCTACATGCTTCCCAAATTCTTGTCATTGTATGAAAACACTAGGGCTTAGCCATATAGCCATATCCTACCATGCCTTGTTGTGTAAATGTCTTGTAGAACACTAGGATGGCCATGAATCCTTGCATGCATGCTTCCATTTTGACGTCTTATCTTCCAATAACCTCATTGTAACCTGTAGTACATAGTTTTCCATGATTCCAGCCACGAATATAGTAGTTTACATACTAAGCCAAGCACATAATACATGTACTGTAGGATAGAACCATGGATCTTCAAATGCATGTTGTATTTCCTACTTATTATGTTAAATCCGTGCCCAAAACCCGGTTTGAAACCCGATCTGACCACCGGTTTGGTTTGAACCTTTTGTGTAGAACCGGGAGCGGAGTACACTCGTGAACTGTGGGTCATAATACTCAAGCCATCACACAAGACTGTCAACTACGAAATGGGGGAAGTTGTCGAGGAAAGATTCACCGTCAAAGACAGGGGGAAAATCATCCACAAAAGCATATTCTTGGAATTCCCTTATGATGGGGATCTGCGGGGCCCGCACCTGAATCACCCTTATCCACTTAGCGATGACTGGGAGTAAGTCACTATCCGAATAATTCATGCCTATGCATGACCATTAATAAGCATAAGAACTAGAATGGGCTTGGGCTTAGGAGCTTAGCCTCTTTCTATTTGTAACTAGAACTTAGGACATGGGCCCAAGTGGATCCAATGGCCCAATGACTTAAACTAGACCTTGGGCTTATACCTAACCAAACAAGCTCCTAAGCAAAGGGACCTAAGGACTTGAGACTAACCAAACAAGACCTAATGCCTAGATGGGTTATTAAAGACCCAAAACTACTATTCACCTCACATTACAATCCTAAATCGTGGAGAGGAGAGGAGAAAAAGAAAGAAGAAGAGGAGAAGAAGAAAGAAGAAGAAGAAAGAAGAAGAGGAAGAAGGAAGGAGAAGGGAGAAGTATGGTGGAGCACAAGCTATCATCATCAACCCTTGGTGAGTCTCTTTCTCTCTCTCTCTCTCTCTCTCTCTCTCTCCATCTCTCTTTCCCTAATTCTATTACCTAGGGTTTGAATCGGTTGAGCACACCTTGAGTGCTCCATCTACTCAATTGGAAGGCCATTAATGGCTGACCTTGTGTCTCGTGGGGGTACCTAACCTCACATTGAGCCTCTCTTCCTCTACATCTATTCCTATTAACTAGGGTTTTGGGAATGAACTACCATTGATGGATCATTACTTACCGAAGTAAAGAAGCCATGAATGGATAGTATCATTCTTACGTAATGAGAGCCAATGAACACTTATGATTTCTATTTTACCTTAAACCCTTCCCCATTGATAAGCCCTAAGTGGGGTTTTACCTCCATTTATAGGTTTCACCAACCATTTATGGAAAACCCTAGGTGTGAGGTAGAAATCGATGAGTTTTCTTAACAAGGAAAACCCATCTAAGCATTGGATTCATGAACCCTTGTGGGGGATGGCACCTTTAATGGAGTGGAACTCATAGCCAAGAACCCCTAAAAAAACCCCTAAGAATACCCCATTTTACCCCAAGGTAAAACCACTCTTAGAATGGCATGAACAGCAAGACTGGCACATGGACAGGCACATGCAAGTGCCAGTCCCTGAGAAACTAGATCTGCCGATGGGAAATCCGAGAGGGACAGCACATGGACAGCACATGCAAGTGCACCTGAGAAACTAGAGTCTGCCGGTCCCTCGAGAGGGAGACACATAGACAGCACATGCAAGTGCCACCCGAGATCTGCCGGTGGGAAGTCCGAGAGGGAGCACATGGACAGGCACATGGACAGGCACATGATATAGCCTTGCTGTATGTGTCGGTCCCCTATTTTAGCCTTGTTTGATAACTTATGGGGCCCAACTCTTCTAGCCCTAAGGCACTAATCTCTCCCCACGTTGTACACTCTCTTTAGGTTAACTAACCCGGCTCGGGGGCGTATTAGTACATGGGACAGTGTACTTGGCATCGAACGCCGATTTGAAGAACTCCGTACTGACGATTGACTGAGAATCAAGGTGAGTGAGTTAAGCAAACGTCTTAATTTATGGAATGTTTATGTGTCGTGTCTTGCGAATGCCATTCATGCATGTGTGCTATAATATATAATTCTTGGTAAGATATAGGACGATATAAATGTTTAGATGTTGATAGGACTTTACATTCTTGTCTTACGATATTATTTATTTTATTGCACTATGGTGCGAATGGTATTGGATTTAGTTATGGGACTCGGGTGCCGATTGGTGCTGGACCTGGGGATTCCATAATATGGACTCACTCATGGCATGCAGATCTAGGGCTTCAGAATCGGGATCCAAGTGCTGGTGGGTGCTGGGCTTGAGATTGCCGTACTTGAAATTGCATTAGAGTTATCCATTGCATTAGGTGGAAACGGGATGGTGACCAACCGATTGCCTTTGGTAATCACATCTCGTACTTGTATACGTACGTATGGGCTAGAGGGGCGAGAGGATAGCCGGCAGATCGTATTTCGGTATCTATGGACTCGGCCTCTGGCCTATGCACATGTGTACCTCACTCATATAATAGGTGAATGCTGGCTAGGATAAATGTTTACCCAGTACTATAACCCTTACCGACAGGGGGTTAGGTGTCGATCAAATCCGTGGGTTCCAACCGTTATTCGGGTATACCCACCCGGGAAGTTCGGGCACCGACTGTATTTTGGGCTGAACGCCAGGACGGGATTTGACTTGGGGGTTTGCGTATATCTCTTGGTGGAGACTGGTACGACAGGCTTCCAGTGCAACTCGGGTTTGTCATCGCCGGTATACCATCTGTTTATGGTACCGATGTCGGGGATGCTACCTAAGGTGTTGCTATAGTACTATACCTGACTTAGTTGTGTGTTAGGTGGATAACAATAAAACTATACATCATCATTCATTCATGTAGCATGATTGTAAATTGTATGTGATGTACGGTCTACCTTGGTGGTATGGGACACCTTGGTATCCGTCCATCATGTATGGTTTGCAGTCAACCCCATTCATTATTATTATTATGTATGCTTGTGTGGCTTAGCCACTCATTGGGCTCAGTTGGAGCTCACTCCTCGAGGAAACATATTTTTAATTGATGCAGGTACATTCGAGCAGGACAGCGCAGAGTTTAAGACTCCTGAAGAAGGTCATGAAGAGTGGTGGACTCTGGAGTATGAGGATCATGGACCGGAGTGCTACTGTGAGATGTGTTCCACGAGGGAACAGTGATTATTGGTTGGTGGCCATCTTTTGTTATACTTTGATAAACTATCTTTTGTTTCAAAGGTGTATTCTTTTTATTCCTTTCTTGATAGGTGTATTTATTATACAGTGATAATACATAGATCCTGATTAGAACGAATTGTACTTGAAGGGGTAAACTTGAATAGACAATATTTTATATGCTAACACCTAGCTTCTGCTAACTCTGATGTTATTAATATTAATCCTTTCTTTTTACCTATTATTTGTCATTGTGAATGAGTTAGTCTTGGATACTGCATCAGTGATTCTGGTGGTTGGAGAGCGTAGTTGTATGCTCCGGTTGCATTTCCCGTGGTTCAGGGGTGGGGGTGCAACATATTAGCTTAGGACTCCTACCATAATAGACTAAAATGTATATTTCCTATGCTGCTTGTGTGGATAAATGATGTTATAAGACTGATCATAGCCTTGCTTGCTTGATCCTTTAATACATGAACTCAATCCACCACCCATTTTAGTAAACCATGATTAGGATCCCATAAACCCATTGCATTTACCTAATTATATGTATTACAAACCTCTGGGAGTCTTCCCAGATCGATTTGGGATGAAACCAGCAAGCTAATCCTGATCTGGATTCAAAAATCCCATGTTAAACAGGCACTGGGCGTTGCACCCAAACGCCCAGTGAAACGCCTAGAGTTGTTGTTTGTGATCAAAACTGATCCAGACCTTTTGGGACTTCACCCACAGCCCCAAAATAGTGTATTGAGAATGGAAACCATCATGGAACCTTACCCCATGCAACCTTGCTGCCATCCATACCTTGGGTGAACCAATGGGCCCAATGGCCATGACCCAAAGTGGGATCAAGAACCCAAAACATGAGCCAACCATGGGGAGGACCTTTGCCATCACTCCCCAAGACTGATATGACTTAGAAAAAGAGAAACCCAGAAAGAAAACCATTAATTGCTGTATTTCGATTCTCTGGATGATGCACTGGGCGTTCCACCTAAGGCCTAGTGCAAGTCCCAGAGAATGCTGGCAAGACTATTTTGTGTCTAGATCTGAAACCTTGCTATCCTAAGGTAACAATAGTACTCTAAACCTCCTTAAAAAATATTTAATATATTTTAATGATCCCGTTAACTTAGGTTATAGCCTCGGGTACGAAGAGCAGTGCTAGAGCTCAACCGGGACCCGATAGGCCAAAGGACAAGCAGGACTTGAACAAGGTGAGTGAAAGTACACCATATGTGTAGGTGTAACATGACTATTAAGTCATGACAACAATAATAAATCACTTTACTATATTTATAAACATTTTCTCTTATTGATTGATATTGAGAACTGTTGATGCAACTACCTACATATAATCTGTTAGTTTAGATGTCGTAGCCAGCTTGGAAACTAGGCTGTTGGTGGCCCGTAGAATAGGATGCGGGGCACCACTCGACTCTTACTATCATATAGAATGCATATGGTTAGGGTATCATCACCCGTGCTATGAACCCTTACCAACAGAGGTTAAGGTGTTCGATGTCTACGGGAGAACTAATACCAGGGGTATTTTTCGATTGGGTACCCATCTTTAAGAAAGATGGTATCACAAGTTAATCATAGAGGATTGGTCGGGCTGACCTTAGGAAAGGATGCTGGAGCCGACTTATTTTCTCCGACAACTCAATGGGTGTATCGCAGGAAGGGGTTAAAAGCCCGCACCAGGGATACATGTATTGGGGATCGTAGTAACACTTCTACCTGCTTTAGTTTTGTTGCTAGGTGGCTTAATAAATATCAATGAATTTCATGCATATGGACTCATAGTTGTGCTTGCATCAGTATGCATGGTTTATATTTCATTCACGGGCTCGGTGGAGCTCACAGTCTTGTATGTTTTTTTTTAGACAATACTGTAGGTGGATATCTCGATGGCTAGGAAACTTATTTAGCGACGGATGATGATGGTGATTATGACTATTTGAGTGGGAATCCCAAGGAAGGTTATCCCTCTTGTGCGGATGATTAGGGTGACCCTTGAGGATGATCCTTGAGGTATGGGCAGCATACTAATCTAATCTTTTAGGGATTCTTTTTAGGTAGATAGGATCTACTAACTTGCTTCTTTTGTATAGCCTACTTGGGCTCTTGATGTTGTAGCCCTCTTTTATATTTTCGTAGAGCTATTGGTTAGAAAGGTATTGACTGTTTCAACAAGTGGTGGTATGAAAAAAGAACAATGCCATGTATATATTTAAATGTTTAATGATAAGCTTTAGCTTCCGCAGCACTCTGTATTTCATTTATTATCCATTGTTATGGGTGTGTATGTTTGTCTGATATATTAACTACTTCTGGATCCTGGGGATTTGGCGGATTGTTACTATACATTCTGGGTCACTTGCCAAATCCTCCTAGGGGGTTGTTAGGGGCGTGACAAATCGAGTTACCCTCACCGTCTTCATCTATATAGTTGGCCATAAATCTCTCCCTTATCTTGGACGAGATTGTGAGTCATTAAGTTACCATACTCGTTTAGGATCCTTTCATGTGAATAGTTAGTTAACAGTTAGTTACCTTTTCATGTAAAGTTTCCTTAGTGATAAGGATACCACAATCTTTGCCATTATATAAGGATCCCATATCACATGTGACTCTTGTATATTTAAACCCAGCCAATCCATTGTTGGAGCTGAGGGAGAATAATATTAAATCATTCATTTTTTGTTAACATGGTATGCAAAGCTAGCTTCTCCATCGAGACATAACTTTCTGTTTTTCTTTTTTCTTCTCCAATAGCTCCACCAAGGTCATTCTATTACGATGAATGATCCATCAATCATGGCTATGTCCAGGGTTCCTCTCACATCTTCCACCACCGTGGGTACCCCTTCTCCATTGAATTCTGCCCACTACTTTCTTTTTTTTTTTTTTTTATGTGTAAATCAAATTTATATAACAAGAAGAAGGAATATACAAAGAAGGGGGCTCGAATCAGCCTAAGAGGCTAAAAAGAAAGGCCCAAAAGAGAACAAAAACATAAACAATCCAGCTAGCTCAATAGAAGAGCATTCACCCCCCATTTATCAATAAGGTAATAGTTCTGATAGGATCTTTTCCCCCTAAGGGTGATGGAGTGAAAACGATTCCTTACATTAGCAGACTTACATCAGTAGAAATATCATGAATAATAGCAGATCTGGTGTGCGATTTGTTCCGGAACATCCTGAAATTTCTCTCCATCCATAAGTGAGCAATGGTAGCACAAAATGCCACTTTGCCAATGCTTCCCACCTGATCACCTCCAAACTCCTTAGCAACCCACTCGGCTTCCACCATAACATCTAAAGTTGGGGATCTAGAAGAGCAAATCTGACAGATTTCTCTCCAAATCTGACCAGAGAAACTGCACTCAAAGAATAAGTGGTTTCTACATTCTGAACCTGACCAGCATAAGCAACAAAATGGTGCAAGAAGAACATTCCTCTTCTGAATCTGGTTTAAAGTAGGGAGTGAGTCAACTAAGCATCTATAAGAAGTGAAGGAACACCTGGGGATACTCAAATGAAACCACATAGCAGCTACCCATATGACCTTCGGACTCAGCATCCTGAGAAGCTTCCAAGTCGATTTAGAAGAAAAGAGACCTGAAGGATTTGCATTCCAAACAACAATATCATCATCTGAAGCATTAAGCCTTGTAATATTTCCTAGCTGGCCCCACGTAATCTTAAGGGCAATCTCATTGGTCCCAGGTCCCAACCCCCATCAACTAAAATCGAAAGCACAGGAGCAAGTCTATCTGAACCTGCATCATACTGAATTCTATCCCCATATCTTTTTATGAGAATACCCTCTGGATGCCATGGATCAAGCCATAATCTGGTACCTTCACCACTATCAATTTTATGCTGGATCAAATGCTCAACTTTGTCTCTATACTTCAATATTTTTTTCCATACTCAAGAACAGTCCTTCAGAACTCTCACTGTCCACAAAGAATCAACTTTTAAATATTTTATATGCACCCATTTGACCCATAGGCTGTCCTTGGTGGAAACAATCCTCCAGATCAATTTAACAATCCCTGCACCATTCATGTCCTTGATTCTTTTAATCCCCAATCCACCCTTCGTGGTAGGTATGCAAATAGAATCCCAAGAAATTAAGTGCATCTTTCTTTTCAAACCCGGACTTGATCATACAAAGTGAGCAAACACAGACTCCAACTTTTTTTCACCTTACATGGCAAGGCAAAGAGGCCACACCAGTAGATATAACCTCCTTGTAACACCGAATTTATTAATTGCATCCTGCCAGCATAAGATAACAATCTGCATTTCCAACCCTCCAACTTCCTACTAACTATCTCGAATAAAGGAGCAAAATCAGTAATCTTCAATTTTCCAGAGACTAGCGGCACCCCTAAATATTTAATAGGGAGTTGCACTTCCTTAAAACCAGACAAGTACACCAACTCTTGCTTGACAGCTTGATCAACACCTCCAATAATAATAGAGGATTTGGCTCTATTAAGCTGCATCCCAGAGTAGCTAGAAATGTATTAAGAATCTCCAAAGCATTTGAAATAGAAGCTCTATCCGCCCTCATGAAGAGTATAATGTTGTCCACAAAAATCAAATGAGATAGATTCAATGCCTTGCAACTGGGAAAGAGATGTAATCCTTCATCCTGCACCAACCTGCCAATCATGACTGTTAAACCCTCCATAGCAATAGTGAATAAATAAGGGGACATCGGGTCCCCTTGAAGAAATTCCCCTTCTACTATCAAAGTACCCAGCCGAACTCCCGTTAATTAAAATAGAGAACATGGATGACTCCACACAAGCTTGAACCCATTGGATAAATCTCAAAGGGAATCCTATATGGCACATGGCATCTAACAGGAAGATTCTATTCAAAGAATCATAGGCTTTGTACTAGTCGATCTTAAGGATTGCCGAAGGGGAAACATTCTTCCTTTCAATACCTCTCACCACATCATGCCAACCAAAATGTTGTCAGAAATAGTTCTTCCCCTAATAAATGTTGATGATTTTCAGATATCAAATCTCCCACCACAGCCTGGATCCAGTTAGCAAAAATCTTAGTAATAAATTTATAGACAAGATTGCAAAAAGCAATCGGTCTATATCCACCAAAGTCCACGGCCATATCAGATTTAAGAATGAGGCAAATGAACGTTGAGTTAACTGGCCTAGGCATAATAGACTGGTAGAAGAACCATTGCACCACCTCAATCACATCTACACCCACCAAATCCCAAGAGGATTTAAAGAAACCTGCACTAAACCCATCAAGCTTTGGAGCTTTACTGTCACGTCTAGAAAGCACCACTGCCTTGATATCCTCCGCTATCACATCAGCCACAAGACCTCTCCTCTACCCCTCTGTAAGGACCCGTGAAAAAGCAAAGCCATCCGGAAGGGACCCTCCAATTTGCTGGTCATGCCCAAATAACTACTTGAAATAGATGACAGCTTCCTCCTTAATTAGTTTAGGATCCTCTATGGTGGTACCATCCAGCCGCTTCACCTCAAAAAAGTGATTAACATATTGTCTGCACCCAACCGATTTATGGTAGAAACCATTATTACCATCCCCAAGTTGAAGCCACTTTACCCGAGATTTTTTCCATAGAAAAGCTTCCTCCACCTTAAGACAATTCAAAACCTCTATACTATCTTCCTTCTCTTCTCCCACAAGTTGATCATTTAATGGATTACTTGAAAGTAACCTCTTAATCTCTTGTAATTTTAAGTTAGCAGCCTCAACTCTCTCATGAACATCACCAAAGGAGGATCTATTCCACTCCTTAAGCTCTTTTTTTCACATTTTTAAGCTTTACTGATAACTGTACTAGAGGATTTAAATGATTCGGCTTAACCACATATCACCCCTTCAAGACAGCCTCCTTGTAGCCCTGTTCTTTAGTCCAAATATCAAAGAATCTAAAGGCTTGGGACCAAAGTCCAGATTCTCCAAAATTGATTATTTAATAGGGCAGTGATTAGACACATTTGGAAGGAGAAAATCTGCTTCCGAACACTTCAACATCTCCATCCAGATGGAATTAACTAGAACTCTATCAAGCTTACAACAAATCCTCTCCCTCCCTATTTGACCGTTGCTCCAAGTGAATCTCTCACCTTTCCATTTCCAATTATACAATCCTGCATCAAATATAAATTTATTAAACTCATCAACAGCCCTCTGGTTAATGAGAAGACCTCCAAGCTTCTCCGACTGATTTCTAACAACGTTAAAGTCACCCAATATAGTCCAAGGTGCAGAGGCTGATTGAGAAAGCCTTAACATATCCTCCCATAGTTTCCTTCTTTCCTCCATACCATTGCCACCATAAACTGTTGTACAAAAAAAATTCAGGTCTTTTCCTATCACTTTGATCTAAAGGTGAATGAATTGATCAAACATTTGCCAGACGGATCCACCCTCCCATTATGAATAAAATCCCAACGAAGATAAATTTTAGGAAACCTTTAGATCGTGTTGGCAATAAACCCGATACACAGTGGTATTTGGATCGGGTCAATACTTATAGTTCATGATCAAGAGTAGGGAAGAAACAATTTCAAAATAACATTCATGGTTACCTTAAAGTCGCAAGTGAAACTCCTGCTATAGATAATAAGTCTTCCAACTTGTACAAACTTAGAGGTTGAAAAATCGTTCAACACTTTGAAGCTTGATCAATCCTTGCAATCTCTTAGAAGAACACAAAAATCACCAAAGCCTCTTGAGCTCTCTAACTCAAGTCTCACACACCACTATAAGAGAGGGGAGAGAGAGAAATCGTAGGAGGGGGAGAGAGCACTGCCAAAATCATTGGAGGCTCCTCCCTCTCCCTCTTTTATAGTTTTGGAGATCCTTGGGTCTCAAGTAATCTCCTTCCATCTTGGCCTTGGCTCAATTTTTCATTTTTGTGTTTTGTGAATCTTCTAATTTTTGCAACTCCAATTTGCTACTAAAGTGAAGACATAGAATCTCAAAAGGGATACAATCTTTCTAAATTATGGTTCATGAGATATTCTCATAATTTCTCTTGCCATAATATAAAAAGATATTTAACCATAAATATTTTATTCTCCCATATAATGCCATGTGTCCAATAAACTCTTTTATTACACATAAGCCCTTCCACTTTCCTAATATCCCATAATGAATTATAGGGTTTGTACTTTAATACTACTTATCCCCAATTCATCACGTACGTTGATCGAGAGAATATGTGATTGCAATCGGACGGCCATAGAACTTTGAAATAAAATTTAATATATATTATATATTAATTTTATATTGAAAATAAATTTATAAAATACTTTGAATAAACACTGGATCCAAATTTCTGTCCGACCAATCACCGACTTTCTCTCTCCTAGATATGCCCCGTAAACAGGTAGTGGATTCCATGTTGATAAAACCCTTTGCTTACAATGCAGGATCACGAATCCAGTGTACCGGTTTATAGTCCAATTGGATATCAACCATTGGCTTACCAAAATCCGTAATGCCACACTGCAACAAATGGAATCTTCTCAGGTCAAAGGGCCATCGAGTGGCGGGTAAGTATATCACACACAAAACCAGTAGCAGTACATAAGATATACGTACCAGATTCTCATCTATACACGTTCTCGACGTGTACCCACATCCATGCACCGAAATCTCCATTTCTCGTGATATGCGATATGAAAATCATATAAACAGAATGTCCAGTCCCATTCCCAGTTCAGATAAGTTTTAGGTAAAGACCTATGGAACATTCTTATAAGCCCAAATAAAATAATAAAATGTAAAAATTAAATTCGATAATTTAATAATTCGGGTTTGATGGACACACAATTTCAACAGTTCGTATTACCCATCTTCAATTTTGTTTCTGACCAAATACACATCTGAGCCTTTCTATCAAACTTTCCGCAAAGAATTATATATATTAGAAAGCTCAGATCACTCCATATCATCATGGCCAGATGTTAGTCAAATAGCAGTCCATGGGATCATCTCCATGGTTCCCCTAGGAAACCAATAAGAAGCATCATCTTGGGTTCACAAGAATTGGAAAGTATGGGTTGCCCTAGGGCACCCTATTTAATTTTAGGGTTTCCCATGGTCGCCTATGGGTGCCCTACTGTGACCCTATTTAAATTTAGGGTTGCCCATGGTCGCCCATGGGAACCCAGGTGTAACCCAATCAAGGTATGGTATGAGAAACCACACCCAATCCGATCACTATATGTGTTGCCCTTTGCCCTCTAGCAATGGTTGACTGAACAACTACAATTATTGCAACTAGATGATCATCTCCAGGCATTTCATTGCAAATACTGAAGAGAACAGAATCCCGTCTAACAAGTGATTGGCAAGAGTACCTCAAAGGGAAGGAGGTTGAAGACATCCAATGGGATTGGCACTGGTGGAAAAAGAGAAACACGGTACTAAGCTCCCTAGGTTGTTATTACATCAGATTGATGGTTTTAACCTAGGGGTTTCAATCGATCAATTCGGGTAGGGTTCATTTCGGGTTGAGTTGGTTTTGGTGTGGGAATAATGAATCCTAAACCAAACCTATGAGGAAGGTTCAGTTTTGGTTTCGGTTCGGTTTGGCTTCAGGTTGTATCGGTTGTTATCGGTTCGGTTTTGGTTTCAGCCCGTTTGGGTTCGATTTAAAATACATATTTTTATAATTATGGAAAAGTTAATTTTTAATAGGTTTCAGGTTGTTATCAATTTCTTATCGGGGTAGATCGGTTTGATTTGCTCTGGGTTTTGAGCCAGTTTAAGTTTTAGTGTCAGATTCTTTCAATTTCCAATGTAGTTCAGTTCGATTTTGGAGTTGTAATACCCCAATCTGAAACCTATCCAATTAGCCATTAGTGCAATTTGGTCCCGGTCATTTTTTATTTAGTTTGGGCCGGTTTACCCGATTCGGTCTCAATTTCAACACTTGTAGTTTGACCCATACTTCATTCTACATGCCAACTCGCATTCTTCGACACTACAAGTTGCATCATGAAAATAAAGTCGAGATTGTGAACTTCCATCTGCCAAATGAATTGACATACAACATTGTTTTATTGAGTATAGAGCTGTGGGTGCAGTAGTATGGTCAGACCTCATGTTGAGAAGAGCTACAGGCATTAGAGGCCAGGGCATCTAGACATTGCTGATTCGCATCACATGCTCCATTTCATCCCTATTGTACCCAAAGTTGTTTCTTGCTATTTCTTCCCTTTTTGTTGGCAATTGTAACTAACTATAAAATTTATTTTTTTTGGGTAGAAAGTAACAAATTTATTGATACTATCGTGTATTACACATGGACGGAGAAGAAACTAACTCTATTATCCATGCATCGAAAATAATCCAAACTATCTTAGACGCAACCGATAGTGCCTTCCTTGTGAGGGAGTCAGCCATGCTATTTTGCTCCCTTGGAATAAAAGAGAAAATACAACCAGTTAAATAGGATGATAAATTATGAATATCATCCAAATAATTTTAAGAGTTAAATGAGGAGAAACATTTTGTTGTAAATAATTCACAACAGCCTACTAGTCCGATTCTACCACCAAACAATGATAATCTTCAAAATCCCATCCAATAATGCTGACCGTATAGCCAAAGCTTCACCCTCAATAGCAGTATGAAAATGAGAAGGCATAGATACACCACGCAAGACATCACCATGATGATTTCTAATGATCAAACCCAAACCACCCGAATCAGAATTGTTCTTTAAGGAAGCATCATAATTCACTTTAACCCAATTCGGTTGTGGAGGCTCTGATTGCATAGTACGCTCCCTAGGTTGAGTGGTTTTTGTCACAACTCTTCCTCCACCAATATCATGCATCAATCTTCTGAATTCTTCATAAGCTTTGTGTGGACTCCATGTTCTTCGCCCAAAGATAAAATCACACTTTGATAACCAAATATACCATAAAATAAAGGTTGCAAGGGTGATCAGCTGCCTATTTTCCTACTTGCCAGAGACAGCGAAAAACTTTCATTCAAGAATAAAAGATGAAATTTGAAAGTCACCATGAGGTGGAACAATATATCCCATACAACTACCAAACCAAACCGCCTTAGAAAAACTACGACCAAGTAGAATATGAGATATGAGATACCTATAAAAAAAAATAAAAGCAGAATATGAGATATGGTTTTAGTTGATCCACAACGACCACAAAGAGGGTCGATAGCAAGACCTAATGCACATGATCACCATAAAAACCGTTATATTTTTGGAAGTGTTTTGCTGGTCCAAATAATAAGCCAAACCGACTTAAGGATGCTTCTTGATGACACAACGGCTGTTGAAGTAAAGGCTCTTTGTAAATTCAATTCATAACAATGATTGGATAATAGATGATAAGCACTCTTTACAGTAAAGAATCCATTATGTGAGGCACACCAATGAAGTCTATCCTCCACTAGAAAAAGCCAAAGGTTAAAATGAAGAATCCTTACTACATCATCCGGATTAAAATATTGAGATAATAGATTTTCCTTCCATGTCATATTAGAGTGACACCTATCGCTGCATGGGTTTATTGAAAACCCATTACCAACACTATCACACCCCAATTTCTTAACCATGGGAAATATGAAGGGAATACCCCCGTATCCCAAATCATTCGATAGGATCGACATTCTTTATTGTGTCATATATACTACCCGGCTTCTCATTCAATGAATAAGAATAAATCATAGTTATGGCAGAAGAATATATACATAATGATCACCATTAATTAGGAGTTCTATGTGATATCTTATAAGTAAATTAAATTGTTTAACACAAATATCTCAAGTCACAGTTATATCACCAGCACTAAAATCATATAATAGTAAGAGAAGAAAAGTCAAGTAAAAATGTCATTATTACATTCATCCTCGAATCCACAAGTACGAAGCATCCCAATCAAGTTCGAACCCCAGGCTCAAACTAATAACACTCGTGGGTGCACTCATTGCAAAGATAATTCGATGTCAGCTCCGACTCTGGCTGAGCGCCCCACGCCTCAAAGTCCTCGCCCAAGGGTAACGTCGAATCTCCTCCAATAGTGTATGTAGCCCCTGTGTCCACATCTAAAAACAAGGTTCCCGAGGGATGAGCTTACAAAGCCCAGCGAGTGATCAAACCAAACGTAATACATTAAATAGATACATCATCAATGCATGCTAAAGTATGCTCATCACACATGATGCATGAATGTTCTTATTCGATACCTTTCCCCCCTAACATTGAGACTCTAAGTCAGGTCAAGTACTACAGTAACAAAGGGAGCATCATCGACCAACGGTACTATAAACGGATGGCAAATAACGATGCCATAAACGGATGATAATAACGGTGCCATAAACAGATGACAATAACGGTGCCATAAATGGATGACAAATAACGGTGTCATAACGGATGGTATTCCGACTATGTCAACCTCATGTTAACTAGGAAACCCGCAAGACCGGACTCGCTCACTGAGATTGTCCGTGAGCCCCCAATATAAACCCCGTCTTGGCGTCACCGAAGTACAGCGATGACTTCACTGTGGGCTACCCCAAAATACGGTCTGGACCCATGGGTTTGCCCGATACCTACACCCCTATTGGAAGGGTCGTAGTACTGGGTTCATCCCCTCCTAGCCAACTGACAACCATAGAATGCAATGATAATACTTATAATTCTACACATTGCGAGTGTGATCCGGAGGTTAAGTCCGTAGTGCCTAATTCGGAGGTCACTACCTTCTCATTTTCTAACTTACACCCACACCAAAGTAACAATACGGCAGGTGTGTTACCAATATAACGGTCGGCCGGTCACACCCGAATCAATTCCACAATCCATCATAATAAAGAATTATAAATAAAGCATCTTATATTCTACCCCCCCCCCCCATAATAGCATGATCAATAGGTAAAGTCCATCACTATTCATACATGAATAAACCCGCCCCCATTCATTACACATAACACTGGAGAGATAGTCATGCTCATGATACCTAAATAATTCAACATGCATAACTAACTGGATGCCTAATGAGAAACACTCCATAAAATAGTTCAAGTGTTCAATCCACTCACATCGTTGAAGCGTAGGTAATCTTATCTTTCGTGTAGTGTATGGTCCTCCCGTACGCATACGCTAGCCTAGAATGTCATCATACAAGTATACAGTTGGTGAGAGAGTATCAGGGTCCAAGGTCCGGAGTTAAAAACTCCAATTCAGTACCAATTTGGCCTAGGCGGATCATGCACCTGGCCATCATCCACCAGTCTGACGGACTATGAAGGCAGTGTGGCCATTAAATAAAACAGACGGGTTGTGCTCAATTTTACCCTGGTGGACGATGGAATCGTCCGCCAGAGCCCGAAAGTGCAGGAAATGGCTTGGATTGATTCCAAACCCTGGTTAATGGCCATGGGATCGGTTGGGACTTATGGGTTAATGTATTAGGCCTCCAAATGAGCCATTAAACATGTATATTGGATTCTAATTAGGTCCCAAGGCATAGATTGTGTGTTCAGTGCTCAAAACCTCAAAATGAAGGTCTATAGAAGGGGGTTTCATGGCATCTCAGCCAAAGGCAAGGGAATGGGGTGTTCAAGGGTTCCAAATGGTGCTCTAGGCATCCAATTAGGTGAATAAACTAACTAGAAATAGAAGCCCTATGGTTTGGTAGGAGATTGGATGGACTCCAACATCAAGAATCCTCAAATTGGAGGTTCTTCAAGAGGGTTTCATGGCAATTAAGCCATGGGGCTAAGGATGGGTGATTCTAGGTCAATAGTTGATGTCCTTAACATCAAATCGAAAGGATAAATAATTTAGAGCAAGAAGCCCAATGATCTGAACTAATATTGATCATTAACTCATCTAAAGCTAAGAGAAAGCAACAGAAATAGAGAGGGAAAGGGTTGCTTACAATGGGGAATCAATGGAATAGCAGAGGGGAGGTGTTCTTGAGCTTGGAGTGGCTCAATCTTCTTCTCCTCCACGAGCTCCAAGGTTGGAATGGGTTCCAATGGTGCTGAAAAGAAGGTAGAGCTCACCCATGGTGCAAAGATGGATTTGGGACAACAAGGGAGTGATCTTCTTCCTTCTTCTTTCTTCTTTCTCCTCCTTCTTCCTCCTTCTCTCTTTCCTTCTTGCTTCCCACGTTCTCTCTCTTCTCTCAGGTGTTGGAGATGGGAGAAATGAGAGGGGATTGTGGTTTCCACCTATTTTGATAAGGATTCAAAGGTGTGTTTGATTGGGGGTTGATTTGGGGCTTGAAATGGGTTTTAAAACACAATAGAATCCAAATAGGTCTTAGGTCTATGGTCTTAGGGTTTAGTTAGGTCATATGGACCACAAATAGTCTAAAATAACCAAGGGTTAAGCCTTGGGTCGAAGCAAGATGAAACTAGACCGAAATAACATGATTTTCGTACTTGGCGGATGATGCAGTGGCGGACTGTGTGCATCGTCCGTGGGTTTCCCAGGCATGAGCCGTCGGGTCAAAATGCAGCAGATCTATGCCCACTCTTTTGGCCATAACTTGATCGATACATAACGAAATGATGCGATTTGAAATGAGTTGTAAACTAGACTTAAAGGGATACATTTTTTATGAAGAAACCATTGATCAAATCAGAAGGGAAGGACCTTGAAATTGGGTTCAAAGATGGTTGTAGTGCGCTGACAACAGAACAGAATTTGAATCGACTTCGACAATCTTGTCTACTTTGAGGATGTTAGGGTAACGGTTTAAAAGGGATTCTAATTGGGGTTGTTATACATGCAAGGAGGATATGAAAGAGTATCAATAATACACATAGAAGCCAAGGCAATGGTCAAGAACCAAATCATGTAAAATGAGCAAACAACAAGGTACAAGGTCTAAGTCTAAATCTTGCCTAGTCAAGGTCTTCTTTCAAGACTTCGAAGGGCTGTATAAGCTACGCAACAATACATACACAAGTATTATTAGTACGAGTTGGGTCACGGGTGTAACAAACACACAAACCAAGACCAGCATCTACAACTTCCCAATTTTATTTGGCATCATTTTTTTTTTTTTTTTTGATAAATAAATAAATGTATTAGAAAAAGGAAAAAACAATTACAACTCAAAGGCAGCTAATCTCATACTTAGGAAGAAATTTCCTAAGACTAAGAAGGCTTCAACAACCCCTAGGGCAGGCCTACGAAGAAGATCAACCTAAAGTACCAAAAGCCAGAAACCAGCCACTGAGATCATCTCACCGAGGCGATACTCCTCTCAATCCAGATTGGATGAACACCCCATTTCTAAGTTAGGTAAAGGTTCCTAGGGGACTTCCTACCCTTAGGAACAACATCTCTACACTTGTCCTCAACATCTGCTTTGATATCCTTTATGATGCAAGACAAAATCTTTGTCTCATTACAAAACAATCGGAAATTTCTCTCCTTCCAAATGTGAGCAACTGTGGCGTCGGAAGTCAGCTTGGCAATACAACCAATAGAATCTCCCTTGAAATTCTCCTCAATCCACTTAGCTTCCCATAGAATGCGCTCTGTTGGAGTTCTAATAGGATGACAAAGACTCAAAATATCTCTCCAATTTCTCTTAGTAAAGGAGCACTCAAAAAATAAATGATCCCTACTCTCTAATCTCGCCCAACAGAAACTACAAAAGGGAGCTACTAACAATTTATGCTTTTGAAATTGATCCTTCGAAGGGAGCCTGTCCATTAGACACCTCCATGTTGTTGTCGAGTGCCTTGGAATGCAAGTCTTGAACCATATCGTTGATGCCCAATCCATCTCTAGGGAAGTACATTTCATACAATTACAAGCTGATTTAGTTGATCATAATCCGGATGGAGAAGCCTTCCAAATGACTAAGTCATCCCTCAAACCATTACGTCTATTGATGCTAGCAAGCTGCCCCCAAATCAATCTAGGATCCGAAGAAGTGTGATGTTCAAAGTTCCATCTTCCATCTACTAGAATGGACTGCACCTTCTCCAGTCTATTAGAGCCTATGTCGTATCGGATATGGTCCCCAAATCTGTTTGAGAGTACTCCTGCAAGATGCCAAGGGTCAAGCCAAAGCAAAGTAGAAGCTCCATTACCAACTATATGCTGAATATATGATTCCAGACGATGACAATACTTCAATATCTTCCGCCAGACCTAGGAGCAATTTTGAACCAGCTGAGGAGTCCAAAAGGAATCCTTCCTCAGGTATCTATGTTGAACCCATTTCACCTAAAGAGAATCTTTTTTAGAGGCCACCCACCAAACTTGCTTCAAAATTCCAGCTACATTACATTGTTGTACCCCACATTGTTTGTCTCAACCTTGCCCATAACATTGCATATCGTATCGGCTCAAGGCCTCCATCCCCATACCTTAATTCAGTGGTGATTCTTGATCTCTTAATAAACACAAATTTAGACCTTTTCCATGGTCATTAATAACTGTGTTCGAATAGGAGCATTCCCCGACCATTTTGATGCCCTTAGTCTCAGGTTTTGGTTTTTCTTTCCCTCGAAAAAAGAGAGAAAAAAAGAGAACAAATAATAAAGGTAGAATTTTTGTTATACCCGCACCCAAGACCCTAATATTTTATTATTATTCTTGTGCCTTTTAGATGGAGCTGAGGTCTATGCCGGTGAGTTGTTCGCAGTGGTCGTCAAATGACCAACAAAATCATTGACCAATTAACGAGTTTGACCGTTGAAGACAGATTCCTCAATTGGGAGTGGGGAAAGTTCATCGATGATGATTTCGCGGACTACCCTCCGAGTTAAAGTCCCTGGAGCCAAAAGTTCCAGAAGGAGCATCCGGTGTCTTGGCACATCGACACTTCGTGCCCTAGTGCAGTAAGCGTCGATATGATGATACTCTTAGGAATCCAGGAAGACACATCATGACGGGCGTGAGGACTACCCAAAGGTGAGCTTTCAACCCTTTATTTTCATGTATACTTGCTCCCTTGATAGTCCTAGAAGTACGGATCCAAGGCCCGATAGTTTTAAGTTGTGAATAGGCACTTTCTATAGGGGCGGTTTCTCATGCGGTTCCAGCATCTGTTGAAACCAGCTATACAACCGCCCAGGCCATTGTTGCTCTAAATCAAGTATTTTTGTGGTGGGACCCGCTTGCCTCGAGAACTGTGCAAGGGATGAGTGTCCCCATACCCTGTGGCCCCATCCACCACCTTACTTTGTATGTGAGTCCCTTTGATGGACCCATATTACCCATTTTGAGTTTTAATGGGTTTTAGACCTACAGAGAGGCAACCAAATAGACCCTGTAGACGCTGAATTTTGGCACCTTGGAAGTGCGACTCGGCGATGATGATCAAAGCTCGACAGGCTTGCGTGGTGACCAAATGATAAAAAATTACCAATTTACCCTTACCCCACTTTTTGTAACCAACCTGTCCCAAGTAGAGCCCAAATCTCTAGGATAGCCTTGTTTAACCATTTTAAGCCCACATGAAATTTCACTCCAATCAGACATCTTTTTTTCAAAATGATTGTCTTACCCCTGGCCTGGTTCTCGGTCTCTGGACCGCCCGATTTGGCCCAAAACACTTTGGATGACCTTATTTGGTCATATTAAGCTTTCACGAAAAGTTTTGGCCAAATCGGATAACTTTTATGAAAATCACGATCCCCTCTGTCTATACATGCCAAAGACATCCCCAGATCATGCTCCTATAGACATATAAAATTCCTCAAATACCCCTTGTTCACCACTCTTGCCATTCGGGGCAACCACACTTGGAGTGGCTTTCGATGCCTTCCAGCGACAATTCCGGCCATCCAAGGATATGTAAACTGAGCCCATATACTTCCACGCTTAAAGGGTAGTCTTTATATATTTTTATTTATTTTTATGTATTTCTTTTGATTTTCTTTAGTTAAAAGAGGCTGTTTTCAGTTCAAAAATCTTCCAAAATAACACAAGAGTGGTAAATTTCTGAACATTTTAGAGAAGATGTTCCCCACTGTTATTGATGTCCATTAATTTTCCGAGCTATAAATCATGTTTTATGTGATAGTTTTGCCCCTGTGAATATTTTATAATTTTATGAAATCTGAACCTGTGGGTGAGGATTTGGATAAAATCATTATTACCATATTAAAGATCATGTTTTGATTAGTGGGAATGGGCTCTGGTTTGATCCAATTCGGACCTATGATGGGGATTTTGTATTTTTCTTTGTTTTCCCTTCTTTTTAGTATTTCAGAAAATATTAAAAATAGTATAAATGCATAAAAATTCACAAAAAAAATTATGGGATACATATTTCATCAGGATTGATTTTATGGGATCATTAATCACTGACATGAATGTTTGATCATTTTCATAGGTGTTCCTTACCATGTTAGGGATGTAGATGTCATTTTTCTATTTGTTGTGAAAATCCAAGAAAATCAGAAAAAAACATTTCTAAGCCTTAAATTCTGTATTAAGTTGTTTTAGAATGTTTTCATGCCCATACATGTCCACCATGAATTGACCATGCATAAAAAGTCATTCTTTCCCTTGGGGGTATTTTGGTCATTTTGCGACCAAATCATATTTAGGGCCCTGGAAAGGTTTCTATCACTTTATTTGCATGTTTTAAGTATAAGTTTGCATTTTCATGCATATTTGTATTTTTGCCTTAATAGGGGTATTTTGGTAATTTTACCACTTTGTAGCATTGATATATTTTAATGATTCACATGCATGCCATTAATCATGTTTTAATCATTTCAGCATTTAAATGTGATTTCTTGCCTTTGTACATATTTTGGTCCTCTAGGATCATTTTTGTTTTAATTAGCCTAATTAGGTCCATAAATTTCAACAAAGATAATCAAAACACAAAAAAAAATAGTTTAATTAGGTGCATAATACGTATAACACAACGGTATACAATAGAGTTTGGTCTAGGAAGATCGGCCGTCGGTCGGACGGTTGCTGGGTGCCTAACACCTTCCGAGCCCGTAACTTGACACTTACCCAGAGATCTGGAGCAGACCATCCATTGAGTCATTGGAGTTAATTTAGCGCCCTTCTCTGAAGAACGAGCACCATTTGTGGGTCCTAGACCTTGATCTAGGTGGCGACTCCCTACACCATCAACAACAATCCCCGCACCGCTCCCACACTCGGGTGCACGATGCCAGAAAGAGGTCGCGGATCGATCTTCGTCCGTTGTACCTACAGTGGTGACTCCACTGGGGAGTTTCAGACTTCTGATTGACCACACTTTGTTGTATACTTGTTGTGTTATACATAATTGTTTGTATATATTGTGATTGTACTAATTGCATCATGCATCGTGCTCAGAGTGAAATCAAATGACAAGGGTATTCCCTGTTATGCCTCTTCCCTCGGGGAGGTGGGGCACATCATACTAAGTACTCTGAGATCGGATGATAGCCACTTCCTGCATCACATTCGTGCACACATTCACTGCATGGAATCGCTCAACCCCGTGGTTAGTCATTGGATCCCATGTGTAGTCATGGGTAATCCGCGGCGAAGCCACAGCCCTTGATATCGTACCTCTGGTATATTAAAGGAACCACGTACCCATGACTCGCTTATACAAGCGATAGGTATATCGGTTCTGTCAAGGGTGGCCTGTTCTGTCCTATCAGCCTACCCTTTGCATGCATCATGTAGTGGATATAGATCTGAATCATTAGGAATGCCACAAAATGTAAAATTGTTTGAGACTTGGGTTAGAACTCCCCATTAACCAGTTCTACCCGTTTCAGTCTTCGTCCACCAACGGACAAACATGATCCATCTTTAACGTTAAGATTTGAGTGTTGGTAACTACATCAGCGTTGACTTATGAATCCACACTGCATGGTCGGTACCGTAGGGTAATGCCTACACAATCGATCTGGTGTGACGTATATTTCAACCTAGTAAAGGTACCACGTCTCTATCTCGATGTTAGGGACAGACCAAGTTCATCCATTACATGGTTCTCAATCACTGTTTCAACATAGAATTGGAAATAGGGTTTGTTCTTACCTAAGCCACCCTTGTATGGTTCCATCATTTTGTTTTGCGCATGATTCTTGCCTTGTGTTCTATCAAAGGAGTGAGTCCATCCCTTAACATCCCTCCTATTCTATCATTGAGTCATCTCACTTCAAGTCGAACCTGATCAAGGTGTGTTTCTCAGTTATAAGGCACCATTTCCCGGCAGCAGAATCAACCTCTGTGGGCCCGAAGGGACGACCGTCTAGTCAGAATTTCATCACCACCGGTTAGTCAAGGTATTTTGTTCACCATGAGCTCATCTGGAAATCCCCCTGTCGGAGAAGAGTCTTTGCAAGAGCAGATGAACAAATTGCAAGAGGTAGTGACCAATTTGTCAGCAATGTTTCAGTCACAGTTTCAAGCTAGTAGACAACCAGAGTATGAGCAGAGTGTTCCTCGTACCCCACGGAGCATCCGACACATGATGTTGGATGAGGAAGAAGATGTGGTGTTCAAGCAACACCAAAATCCTGAAGAACCCCTTGAGACAGAGAGGGAGAAGCTTATGCGTGAGAAGTTGGAGAGGCTCGAGTTAGCTTTCAAGAAAGTAAAGGGCATCGAGGATCAAATTATTGATGCGGAAGGAATATGTTTCTTTCCTGAAGCAAGGCTTCCTTTGAATTTCAAATACAAGGGTGAGAAATTCACTGGAAAAGGAGATCCTAGAGCCCATCTCAGAGCGTATATTGGGCGGATGAGGATAGACAAGCTTACCCCTGAGCAAATGGGACAGGCCTTCCAGCTGAGTCTCAAGGATGCAGCTCTCTAATGGCTTATGAACCTTGACCCATCTCAGACTCGTACCTGAAATGATATGATCAAAGCGTTCAACCACCAGTACTCTTATAACACTGATATTGAGCTGACTCGTTGGGATCTCGAGACAACAAAGCAAGAGCCCAATGAGACCTTCACAGCTTACTTGATAAGGTTCCGCGATAAAGCATCACTGATGGCAAATCGCCCCGCTGAGCGAGAACAAGTGGCAATGGTCGTTAGAGGATTGCAACCCCACCTCAAGAAGTATCTGTTTCCACAGCCGTCGACTTCATTCAACTCATTGATAATAGCTGGGCAACAAATTGAGGATGAATTATCCCATGGGTCGCTTCCAGAGATGGATCGTTATGCCATTAGTTCAAGTGGGGGCAAGAAGAACTCCCTAAAGAGAGCTCCCGAGGTGAACCTTATGCTTCCTACCCCAGTCATGTCTCTGTCATCAGCTCCACCTCCCACCACTTATGCACAGAGGGCGGCTCCATCACAGAAGCCACCGAGAGAATTCATAGATCTTGGAATGCCATTAAGTCATGTCTTCACCAAGCTACTCAATGCAGGTTTGATTGTAGCAGTAGAGCCTCGATTTGTCCCTCAGCCTCCACCACGCTGGTATAAACCTGAAAAGTACTGTGTCTACCACACACAACATGGGCACTCTACTGATGACTGTCTGATCCTTCGACACAAGATACAAGACCTTTTGGAAGCTGGAGCATTTGAGCTCCATCCCAAACAGCAACAGCCGAATGTGATGACCAATCCCCTCCCGACACATCCAAAGTGAGGGAAGCAGAATTGCCCGAAGGCGTTAAACTACGGTCATTAAATTGATGAGAATAGTCTTGCTGGCTGACTTAAAATGATTCCAGGCTCCTAGCTCTGGCTAGAAGGGCACCTTTTGGTTACTGCACATTTTGAGATGGCAAATGGCACTATGACATTACTGCAGGGAGACGGAGAATGCACACTGAAGACATTACCGGGTCCAAATATGAGTCCCTTAGGTCTTTAGTTTCTCCTTTTGTCGAGTCTCCTTCTGTAAATGCCTCTTGATGTGCTTATTCCATCAGTTATCAATAAATTATCTCTTTTCTACATGAACATTCTTCTCTACTCTTTGCTTTCACTCAATGTTGAAGATGATCTTCGTGATGATAAAAATACAAAATACAAAAAAATGGTGTCGAAGTCTTGACAATAAAAGTTCTTGGGCTTTCCAAACATCTAATCCTCTTCAAATGAGCAAGGAGATTTCACTTCATTGAACCTGTTAAGGGAGGCCATCTTTGACCGCTAGCTATGCCAAATAAATCCTGAAACATTGGAATCCACTAGTTACCACTTTGGGCCTCAGCCTACTCATTTGAAAAACCTATTTTAGCTTACCCTCTAACTCATCACCAAAGTACCCTTGATATACTTAGTCCTAACGCTCCCAGGGTCTGATTGGAAACATTTTCATATCAAAGTTTGACGTTGCCGGGAGCAATAATGGGAAAAGGAGAATCCACGAGATTTAGATTGTGAAAAGAAAAATCTTATTCCAGAGAAGATTTAAGAACCCAAGCTAGAAAAAAAATGACTTAAAAAAAAAAAGTGATGACAATCCAAAAAAAAAGGAAAAATTTCAAAAAAAAGCAAGAAAAAAAATAAAAAAAAGTTAAGGGAATGCATTAGTCTGAGCAAGGTTGAGAAAAATCTTACAAGTAACCGGGGGCAAATTGCCAAATTTCTCGGTCTAACTTTTGGGGAACAAAATTGTAAAACCTCTTAGTCAAACCTTTGAGAGGAAAAATTGCCAAACCTTTGAGGGTGTAACTGCCAAGCTTTCAATTAACCTTTTGAGGCAAAAAATTACTGAATTCTGGTTGGACCTTGGGGGCATATTTGAGCATTTACCATCTCTTAGAATCCATGTCCTAAACCCCATTACAACCTAATAAGTCTTCCTAGGCTAAACGCAATGAGATCTTCATCGATGGCTCTGAGCTCACCCGGCTACGATGGAACTTAATTATCAAGGCTTTGACACCATAAAAGCATGAACTACGTTCGACCTGATTCCCAACTTGGGATACGTAGGCAGCTTTCAAACTCGATCACACCACCCATCACATCTTTCCATCAAACCTCATTTTCTTACCATCATCAAGATAGAACTACGGTTTGACCTGATTCCCAACTTGGGATACGTAGGCAGCTTTCAAGCTCGGTCACACCACCCACCACATCTTTCCATCAATCCTCATTTTCTTACCATCATCAAGATAGAACTACGGTTTGACCTGATTCCCAACTTGGGATACGTAGGCAGCTTTCAAGCTCGGTCATCACATCTTTTCATCAAACCTCATTTTCTTACCATCATCAGGATAGAACTACGGTTTGACCTGATTCCCAACTTGGGATACGTAGGCAGCTTTCAGCTCGGTCACACCACCCATCACATCTTTCCATCAAACCTCATGTTCTTACCATCATCAGGATAGAACTACGGTTTGATCTGATTCCTCAAAGGGAGGATACGTAGGCAGCTTAAAAAAAAAAAAAGACAACAAGCTCGGTCAAAAATAACAAAATAAAAAAAAAATCATAAAAAAACAAAAGATTCATCACCCATATCATCTCTATCATCCTGTTTTCTTCCATTCCCAAAGTTCGAATCTCTTCTGATCTTAATCTCACATTTTTCTCATCCACTGTGCACTTCCTAATCTCAATAATAAACTCATTAGTCCCCAATCATTCTCCATGAAATCTGCCAACCTGGCCATCAACTTCATCATCACGTCTGGCTAAGATAAGTCTTTTATCTCAAACCGGAACATCCCACCTTATAATCTTCTATTGTTATCTGGATCCAGTGGCACGATTACACTATTGAAGACTCCGTCAGTTAGTTGTAGTCCGACATGATACACTGCAGAGTCCAAGTAAAACAAGAAAAGAAAAAAGAAAAAAAAAGGAAGAAGAGAAAAGAAAAAGAGATTCTCTCTCTCTCTCTTGGATTAAAAGGTAGTCCACTGATACAAATTCAACCGGCAAGCTATCATTGGATGATTCTATAATAGCTGAGTCAGAGGTCAAGCCAAGTCTAGGGGCAAGAGAAGATTTGACTCCAAGAGTCACAAGCACAGATACAAGGTAACATGCATCAATTAACATGTCTTGTCAACACAGAAGACCAGGGGGCATCAAGAAAAGGTGGTCTATGCTTTGGGAAGGTGTTCATACAGATGATGAAATACATCTACCAATCTATTAGAAAAAAAAACCATCAATCTCAGCCATCCTAAGATCACCACCAACTCACCATATAATCAAACCATCTAAAAACCATTGCCACAATCCATCATCACCGTCACCACTATCTTCATCTGAACTTGGACTCTCTCCTTCGCATGAACATAGCGTTAGGATTGTGCGCATGAATATATGTTGCGAATTGCATGCTTTTGTTTTGCAGGGAATAAATCACCAAACTTCGCAAGCTCCTTCAATTAATAGCATTGAAACCATACAAGTCAGACTCATAAATTCGAATTTACCGATAGAGTGCATTTTCACCCAACATCGAATTTGCCGATTGAGTGCATTTTCACCCAACATCGAATTTGCCAATAGAGTGCATTTTCACCCAACATTGAATTTGCCGATAGAGTGCATTTTCACCCAACATCAAATTTGCCGATTGAATGCATTTTCATCCAACATCGAATTTGTTGATAGAGTGCATTTTCATCCAACATCGAATTTGCCGATAGAGTGCATTTTCATCCAACATCGAATTTACCGATTGAGTGCATTTTCATCCAACATCGAATTTACCGACTGAGTGTATTTTCACCCAACATTGAATTTGCCGACTGAGCGCATTTTCACCCAACATCGAATTTGCCGATAGAGTGCATTTTCACCCAACATCGAATTTGCCGATACAGTGCATTTTCACCCAACATCGAATTTGCATTGATTGCATTTTCACCCAACATCGAATTTGCCAATTGAGTGCATTTTCAACCTTCGTATTGTCTTCTAGTCTAATCTACCAAGGAGTGCCGATACTAGCTGCACACATTTTTCCCCAAATAAGTGTATTTCTCCTCCTAGTGAGTCACTGTTTTGTATTACTATTTGAAACCATCAAACCAACATCCATTGTCATTGTTGTTTGTCATAGCGTTATTAGTCTATTGCATCCATGTATCTCTTGCAGGTGTACCATCTGTCTGTTAGACTATATCAGTCACAATGCACTGTAAGCTTTACCTGTTTTCGTGTTAGCTAATCATATGATAAATTACCTTGATTTTACAATATTTCATTCTACACCGTGCTTCACCGATGGTTTCCAATTCCCACATTCATGAGCAAGATGTGGGAAGCTTTCGTTTTTGCTCCCCTTGTGCCAAAATTTGAGTCATTACTTTGACTTTCGTCCACTGCGTGCCCTCAGTCAAAGGGGGGCATTCTGTAGACGCTGAATTTTGGCACCTTGGAAGTGTGACTCGGCGATGATGATCAAAGCTCGACTGGCTTGCGTGGTGACCAAATGATAGAAAATTACAGATTTACCCTTACCCCACTTTTTGTAACCAACCTATCCCAAGTAGAGCCCAAATCTCTAGGATAGCCTTGTTTAACCATTTTGAGCCCACATGTGAAATTTCACTCCAATCCGACATCTTTTTGTCAAAATGACTGTCTTACCCCTGGCCTGGTTCTCAATATCTGGACAGCCCGATTTGGCCCAAAACACTTTGGATGACCTTATTTGGTCATATTAAGCTTTCACAAAAAGTTTTGGCCAAATCGGATAACTTTTATGAAAATGACCATTTTTCCCCTGGCATGGTTCTTGGTACCCGAGCCATCCGATGTGACCTGAAACCATTTGGATAACTTTAGTTGGTCATATTGTGCTTACACGTAAAATTTCATGTAATTCCGGTATCATTTGGACTTTGATCGGTGTGAAACACCGTTTATGTGCTTTCCTCGATATCCATGCCACTTTTGGGCAAAATCGGCCATATCTGCCACACGGATGGAAAGCACGTGTTGGGATCTTCGCGAAGATATGTGGTGCGTCAAAATCGGCCACACGGATTGGGAGATATCAATGCTTGAATGTGGGCCCTTAAAATGGAATCTTTTGAAAGAAAAAAAAAAGAGAAAAAGGAAAATTAAAAAAAAGTTGACCGACCCAAGTCAGACCGGATTGACCCGACCAGACCAACCCGAGCCAACCCAGCCTGGCTGAGCCAAGGCCAACCCTTTGGGCGCCACACTAGGCCCACCAACCACCCCCACATGGGCTTGGCCCCATGCCCACATGCATGTGCTACCCAAAGTCTTGGCTGCACCGGCCTAGGCTGCCCAGCCGGCTACGCACCCCAAAGTCATGCCTACCAGCCCCAGCTGCCCACCCACCTTATCCCCAGCCATTAAGGCCCAAGGGTCTTTGAGACATTTCCTCGAATGGATTTTCTCCTATAAATAGAAGGTATTTTGGAAGGTTTAGGGACAGAGAAAAATTCAGGGAAAAATACCTTCATGAATATCACGATCCCCTCTGTCTATACATGCTAGAGACATCCCCAGATCATGCTGCTATAGACATATAAAATTCCTCAAATACCCCTTGTTCACCACTCTTGCCATTCGGGGCAACCACACTTGGAGTGGCTTTCGGTGCTTTCCAGCGACAATTCCGGCCATCCAAGGATATGTACATTGAGCCCATACACGTCCACGCTTCAAGGGTAGTCTTTATATATTTTTATTTATTTTTATGTATTTCTTTTGATTTTCTTTAGTTAAAAGAGGTTGTTTTCAGTTCAAAAATCTTCCAAAATAACACAGGAGTGGTAAATTTCTGAACATTTTAGGGAAGATGTTCCCCACTGTTATTGATGTCAATTAATTTTTCCGAGCTATAAATCATGTTTTATGTGACAGTTTTGCCCCTGTGAATATTTTATAATTTTATGAAATCTGAAGCTGTGGGTGAGGATTTGGATAAAATCATTATTACCATATTAAAGATCATGTTTTGATTAGTGGGAATGGGCTCTGGTTTGATCCAATTCGGATCTATGATGGGGATTTTTTATTTTCTTTGTTTTCCCTTCTTTTTAGCATTTCAAAAAATATTAAAAATAGTATAAATGCATAAAAATTCACAAAAAAATTATGGGATACATATTTCATCAGGATTGATGTTATGGGATCATTAATCACTGACATGAATGTTTGATCATTTTCATAGGTGTTCCTTACCATGTTAGGGATGTAGATGTCATTTTTCTATTTATTGTGAAAATCCAAGAAAATCAGAAAAAATACATTTCTAAGCATTAAATTCTGTATTAAGTTGTTTTAGAATGTTTTCATGCCCATACATGTCCACCATGAATCGACCATGCATAAAAAGTCATTCTTTCCCTTGGGGGTATTTTGGTCATTTTGCGACCAAATCATATTTAGGGCCCTGGAAAGGTTTCTATCACTTTATTTGCATGTTTTAAGTATAAGTTTGCATTTTCATGCATATTTGTATTTTTGCCTTAATAGGGGCATTTTGGTAATTTTACCACTTTGTAGCATTGTATATATTTTAATGATTCACATGCATGCCGTTAATCATGTTTTAATCATTTCAACATTTAAATGTGATTTCTTGCCTTTGTACATATTTTGATCCTCTAGGGTCATTTTCGTTTTAATTAGCCTAATTAGGTCCATAAATTTCAACAAAGATAATCAAAACACAAAAAAAAATAGTTTAATTAGGTGCATAATACGTATAACACAACAGTTTACAATAGAGTTTGGTCTAGGAAGACCGGCCGTCGGTCGGGCGGTTGCTGGGTGCCTAACACCTTCCCAACCCGTAACTTGACACTTACCCAGAGATTTGGAGCAGACCATCCATTGAGTCATTGGAGTTAATTTAGTGCCTTTCTCTGAAGAACGGGCACCATTTGTGGGTCCTAGACCCTGATCTAGGTGGCGACTCCGTACACCATCAACAACAATCCCTGCGCCGCTCCCACACTCGGGTGCACGACGCCAGAAAGAGGTCGCGGATCGATCTTCGTCCGTTGTACCTACAGACCCTAGTGAGCTTTGTGCTATAAATAGAAAAATTTGACCATTTATTGGTCATTACGTAAATCCACCAACCAAGATCGTGGGAGAGTGAAGGAAGAGAGAGAGAGAGAGAGAGAGAGAGGAGAAGGAGAAGGGGAAGGTTATTGGAGAGCTAGTTCGTGGAGGGCATCCATTGGTTGTCACCCCCTTGCCTAGGTAAGCCTTGTGATCCCTCTCTTCCCTCTTTATTTTTGGGTTTTGGGTTGACCTAGGATGGGGTTGGCTTGGGTTCTACTTAAGAACCTTGCCACTGATGGTAGGACCACATGAGGACCTAGTGTGGTGTAAGAACCACCATTATTACCCTTAGCTAACCTTAAACCTTCCATACTATTATATTTTTTTTTTGCTAAGGGTCAGCAAGAATATATTAAAGAGAAAAAAAGAATACAAGAATGTTAGGGTTTATTTCTCAAAATCTTAGTGTTGGACCCATCTTTGGTTTCCACCCTTGAATCCTTGATTCCTTTGGTTGATTGTGTTGGTGACAACCTATAATACTTTAGGTTGCCTCCCTTCTATCCCCAAGAACCATTGGACCCTTGGAGAATGAAATTTTGAGGTGAAAACCCCTAGGGCTCAGAGCTAGAGTTGGGCGCTTTTACCCCCGATTCCTTGCTCTGGTAAAATCGCCCTTAAAACCACCCCATTATGAGGTCCCTAGCCAGAACAGTTTCTCGCCTGGTTTCAGACCTTGTAAGAAACCACATGAAAAACCTCAAGGCTTAAAACCTCTCTGGCCAGAATGGTTTTTAGCCTGATTTCACACTTTGTGAGAAACAGTATAAAAAACCACCAGGCTTAAGACCTCCCTGCCTAGAACGGTTTCACCTACAGTTTCTTGTATTGAGTAAAACCACACAAGAAACCGCCCTTGCCCTGAGAGCTGTGTTCTTGGGCAGTTCAAAGGGGCATCCTTTCAGAAAATCCCCTACCTTTTTTAACTTATCTTTCATGATTTTCTAGGTTGTAAGCAACTAAGGTGAGGCGTACTAAACGACAACTGACGATGAACCATAAACTTCCAAAACACGGTCTATATTGTGAGTGGGTTTGGGTCTTGATTTACTTTTGGGAATGTTTTGCATTAGCTTAGGTCTTGAATGTCATATATCATACATGCTTTATATTGCATTATTATAACTATATTTGCGAATGTGATAATTATGTTGGATATATTGTATGAGGCATGATATCGGAGACGGTGATCGAGGTAGGCTTGCACCGGATCCATGTGCAAGATATGTATATATGTTTTATCATGTGCCATGTTGTGCTGGTACCCGGGCGATAGATGATATGAGACATTGATGCATCCCGAATACCTCTCGACACAATAGAATCAAATAGTATTCCTATGGTTAGGATTTTGTTTCTCCTTGCTATGACCCTTACCAACAGGAGTGTAGGTGTTGGGTAATCAAGGCTCCCTGCTTGCCTGTGGAATGTGAGAGAGGTTAGGTTGGGGATGACCATTGACTATCGAGGTCTACCACGGGGTAATATCGTGCGTGGCTATGTTCGGCGTGGGCCTCAAGGCAACAATTGAGTATACACTGCGGCGATGACTGTAAGTGACCCAAGGTGTATCCCGAGTCGTTGTAGTAGCAAGTACCTAGTGACTTTGACTTAGATGGATTGTTAGGTGAGTCACAAGACCACTGAGGCTAGGGCACGAATGGTTGGGAACACTATAGGTTTTATCAGCCGCCCCCTTCCCCTAGTATACCTAGGGTCCCTCTATTTGTAGGAAGAATAAGGACCTGTTTCTTTGATGAGCTGTTGGGTAAAGTCAGAAGCAAGATTGTAGGTTGGAAAGGAAAGCTTTTATCTACAGGGGGTCGGGTAACACTTCTCAAACATGTACTTGACTCCATGCTAATACATGTTCTTGCTTCAGTGAACCTGCTTAGAGCAGTTTCATAAATTCGACGGAATCTGTGTTGATTTCCTATGGGGGAATTTGGATTGGGGTAAGCGTCATCACTGGGTGAATTGGAGAAAAGTGTGCAAACCCCTAACGGAAGGAGGGCAGGGTATAAGGTGCTTGGAAGACGTGGGCCTCGCACTGCGTTTGAAGGGCATTTGGCGAGTTCTTTCAGATAACTCCATGTGGAGCTCTTTCTTTAAAGCTAAATTATTCAAAAATGCACACTTTGTTTTGGCTGAGCCTGGTAGAATCGGGTCCAAGTCTTGGAGAAATGCCCTCGCATATAAGGAATTTATTCTTGACAGATCCAGGTGGATGCTCGGCTCAGGTAGTGTCAGCTTTTGACTTGATGACTGGGTGGGGGTGGGCCCTTTAATCGACTTTGTGGACAATTCCCTACAGGTGGACCTCTCCTTGTGTGTTAAGGATGCTATCAATGAGAATGGTGAGTGGGATTCGTCTGTCTTAAACCAAATAGACTCTACGTCGATCAAGGAGAGCATTTCCTTAGGGAATTTTTCCATTTCCAACAAGCATGACAGGCTGGTTTGGACCCCGTCCAATGATGGGTTTTTTACTATTAAATCAGCCTGGAATTAGTTGAGGTAGCATGCGGCTACTACCCCCTATGCGAAGTGGATTTGGAATCAGTCCACTCCAACGAAGGTTGCATTCTTTACTTGGCAGCTCCTCAATGGTAAAATACCCACAGATGACTCGTTGATGTCCATAGGCATTCCTTTAGCATCAAGATGTGTTTGTTGTGGCAACCCTAAGAGTGACACGGCAATTCTCTGCCTAGTGGAGGGGGTACGGCAGCTAAGGTATGGCTTTATTTCGCTAGAATTTTTTAAATTGCTTTGGTTCATAATCAGGATGTGAGGAGCAGAATTTTACTCTGGCACAATTCAGCTAGCTCTAAAAGCCTATGTGGCCTTATTACGGGCATCGTACCCTCTCTTATCATCTGGGAACTATGGCGTGAAAGGAATAATAGAAAACATGGTGAAAGCCCCCGCACTGCAGGTACCATTATTGGAAAACTCAAGGAGTGGGTTCATAGCCTTCCCTACCCATTCAAATTCAATCTCTTGGCCAGCCTTAGAGAGTCTTTGATTTTACACTGCTTTGGTTTAAAGGTCCCTGCCCCGATGAGGAAACCCCAATTCCCTGTTTATTGGTGCCCGCCGGTGTTGACTGTCAAGCTAAATGTGGATGGTGCTTGTAAAGGAAATCCAGGCCTAGGGGGAGAGGGAGGAATTATTAGAAATCAAGAACGTGCCGTTATAAGGGCTTTCACTAATTTCTATGGGAATTGCACTAACTCAGTGGCTGAATTAAGAGCCCTGCAAGATGGGCTGAAAGTTTGCAAGGACATGGGCTTAGTTGATTTTGTGGTTAACTCAGACTCGCCCATGATTGTGCGAATGATTAACTAGAGGAAATGTAACCTTTGGAATGGGTGGTACTGGTTCCAGGAAATCAAGTCGATATGCTGCTCCAACCAGTTTACCATCTCCTTTACCTTCAGGGAAAGCAGTAGAGCGGCTGATTGGCTTGCCAATTTAGCATGCGAAATAGGTTCCAACAATATTTTCAACTCTGGCTCTGCTCTCCCAAGGGGCCTTCAGCGTATTCTCTGGGAAGACAGAGTTGGTTACCAGTACTCCCTGTTATCTTCTTATGTAAGGGCGTTGGGTCTCGTAGAGTGTTTGAGAGTTTCTTGTCTCCTCTGGGTTGGGGTAAGGCGGGTATGTCCCCCCCTTTGTACTTGCTTTCAGGGGCCTCCTCCAGGTCCCAAATAATATTCGGGGTAAAAAAAAAAAAGGTGGTAACATTGTAATTAATACATTTTTTTTGCTAAAGGTCAGCAAAGTATGTATTAGAATAATGAGTTAAATACAAGCTCAAGAGTAGCCCCAGGTAGGGGCCTCCAAAGATACAAAACCATCCTTGGCACTATGCCTACAATAAACTACTTATAGGACATCCCCAAAATCCCACCTTCGGCATTGCCATCAACAGGAAGTCAAGGAGTACCTACACCAACACAGATCAGAGGTTATAAGTCTACCATCATCGAAACGAAATCGACTCCTCTCTTGCAAGTCCCATTCAATCTCATAGTGAGCATAGGGTGGTGCTTTATCCCATCGTTGAGAGGTGTGAGTAGAGGCACATTTCTTTGCAATAATGTCAGCAACTGTGTTTGCCTCCCTGTAGCTGTGAGTGATTTCCCACCTGATGCCTTGGAGATAGCTTGCCACGCCAAGCCAAGCCTATTTGAATTTCTAGGGGATGTTCCCATTTTTTATAGCTGTCACGACTACCTCTACATCACATTCAAACCCCAGTCGAATAATGTGCTTGTCACATGCCATCTGCTCACCAATAAAGAAAGCCCTAAATTCTGCAGTATGATTTGTAGTAATTCCCAGGTATTCGGCATAGCTTCCCACAGGCTGCCCTTGGGAATTTCTAAAAATTCGGCACTGGAATGACCCGGGTTCCCCAATGAACATCCATCAACGTTCAGCTTCACCCAATCAAAGCTCGGCTTTTTCCACAATATTTCAATGATTTCATTAGCCTGTGCCTGTGGGAATGCAGCACCAATATCACGTGCAATCAGAAGGTCCTGCATGGATTTGATGGCGCATTTCATAAATGATGAAGCATCTCTAAGATCTGATTTGATGCTACGCATGATGGTATTTGAAGTCTTCCCCTGCCTTTCAAATCGCCTCTGATTTCTTTCATTCCAGATTTGATTAGGAACCAAAATTAACCCTGCCATCCATACCTGCGATAGAGGGGCGCATATGGCGATGTCTTTTTTTTTTTTTAATACCTAACGATCAATCATCATACTCTTTAGTATGTATACCCTTTTTTTTTTTTTAAACAGGGGAAACTCAGTCCTTAACCATATTGGCGAGAGCTAACCCGAGAAAAACAATAAAACAAGCCTACGAAGGCTCTGAGAGGCGCACCGAGGGGATCCTTGTCCTATTTTATCTTTGGAGGATCCCAGTATATACACCAGGCCCATCAAAAGGCACACGAGCCAAAAGAGCCTCCTTCTCTAGTGAAAAGGGAGATGAAATCTCCTTTTCAACCAAGAGTTGTTCTACTGCCGTGTCCACCGCTATAACACTAGGCTTTGCCTTCTTTTGATGACGAGCTCAACCAATAACTGGAGTTGCCATACGACTACTCATTCGACCACCTCGAGGGGCATTCCTACGGCCATTACGCCTTGTTCAACCCAACACCTGAGTCCACACACCTTGCATCTCATGATCAAATTGGTCATACTCCGACCCACCCACATCTGCCCCAGATACACCAGCAGAACCCATACCCATATTTAGGCCTGAGTCCACTCCTTCCGACCCTCCCACGTGAGTTGAGAGCTCCTTATTTGAACATAAAAACTCCTTTCCCACCTCAACCTCCACCTGCTCATAACTTTTAAATTCCTTATTTGAAAATAAAGAGTCCTTTCCCAACTCAATCTCCACCTCATCATCCTCGTCCACAACTGTATGAGAGTCCACACTGGGATCATGATGACTAATATCTTTGATAGATAAATCTTTACCTACCAAATTAGCACCAATATCTTCACTATTGGACTCCAATGTATCCTCCTCCAAGTCCACCAACAATGCAAATTCATTATCAACAATAACCGACTTCCCTCTATTCTCTCCAATGGTTTCAAAATTTAAATTTGAATCTTGAACTTGTGAAATTCGTTTCATCCTCTTACCACCCTGGCCGGCTGTCGGATAACCATCTCCTCCACACACAACCACCGCCGCCACCCTTGGCAGCAACTTGGGGAGCATTACCAGTTACCTGTACCCTAACCTCCCCTACCTGTATAGCACTTGTGCCTTCACCGGAATTCTGCACTAATGGTGCCTTTACTTTGCCCACGTTCAAAGCCACCTCCTCTGTGTCCGAAACCACCACCACTGCTTTTGCATTCTCCTCAGTTATCACCCCTTCCAAACCCACCCCTTGCTGGTTCTTCCCCACGGCCGCTGGATTAATTGCCTGCACCAAACCCCCTTTGATCTCCTTGCGACAATGCTCTCTAACATGCCCCAACTTGGAGCAGGCCAAGTAGAAGGACGGCAATTTATCAAACACCACCCTTTGGTAGAACCCCGATGAGCCGCAGCCAATCCATATCCGATCAGGTAGCGTCGAGCGAACATCTACCTCAACGCAAGCTCCAGCAGCAACTATTCTCGTGCAACCTGTCGTTGCCCCATCTATTCTCAACACTTTCCCAACCACTCCAGCCACCGAACGGAAAAAATTCCCGTGGTAAAGATTTATCGGCAGGTTGGGGAACAACACCTACACTGGGACCACCGGCGACTCTGTCCCTGCTTTGAAGAAAAGAGTCCACTTGAAGAAACGGAAGGGGAAACCCTTGATCATCAGATGGTCCTTCAACCATACTCACATATGGCCTTGTCTTTCCACCATGTGAGTAAGTCAGATAGTGAGGCTCACCATCGGCCATGCCTTCTGAAAAATTGTAAGAAATCCTTGCCATATCTTCAAAGAGAGTGGGCATTCAAAGAAGAGATGTTGTTGTGACTCAAAGGCTTACAAACACAAGTTGCAGCGAAAAACAAAAGGCACTCCCCATTGTACCACCTTATCATCAGTAGGTAATTTTCCCTGGAAAAAATGCCATCCAAACAATGAATGGCGGGGCTGCAAGAAACGTGCCCAAACCGCTACATGCCAAGGGGTTTGATCTGTTGTTCTATGAAACCCCTCCCACGCAGTTTGTACCGTGAAGTTGCCCTGTTGAGGTAGGGTCCACACCCTTTTATCACTCGCCTGGATTGAAGGGAGGGTAATTTTCGCTGCATCATTGAAGATATGCCGTAAGGTAGGTGAATCAACTTGGGGGAAGGTCCAAGTGGCATTAGTTATGAAACAAGCTAAAGGCGAGTGCAGCCTTTTCACCTATGGATCATCAATCCCTGCTCTAGCAACAACCGAGCTGCCATCAATCCAATTGTCATGCCAGAAATCTATTTGCGTACCATCACCAACAATCCATGACTCATGATCAGAAACAAAAGCCCATGTCTTCTTAATCCCCAACCAGATTGAAGAAGGTGAGTTAAAATGCTGTTTCAAAACACCCTTTGAAGTAACCGTACACAAAGGAAGGTGTACATAAGACTGCTGCTTGACTTGATACTCCAACACAACTTGCAAAGTAATGCTTTATTCACATCCCTGAGTTTCCAGATGCCAAGGTCCCCCTCAGCCCTGGATTTACAAGTTGCCTCCCACTTAACAGTAATTCCCTTTGCAACATCAGGGTCACCACTCCATATGATGTTGCGCATCCACTTTTCCATTGAAGCTATTAGCGAAGTAGGCCACCAATAAATAGAGAAGATGTGGATTGACAAACTTGAAATCACGGACCTTACTAGCTGGACTCTCCCTGCCATGGAGATTAACCTTCCTTTCCAACTTGCTAACCTGGTTTTGAATTTGTCCATCAAAGCCATAATAGCATCTTTTTTTACCCTGCCCTTGAAAATGTCAATTCCCAGATATCTAGTAGAGAAGCTGCTATCAGAAAACCCAAAATGGAGAAGCTGTCCCTCAATTCGGAAAGGACCCCGACGTCACACCATAGTCATATCCGCTTCAAGACTGAAGGTGAACAAAATAAACCCTTTCCCTAGGGTTTTCAGATCCACAGAGCCTGATAAAACCCAAGACTCTTGTATGTGTTTGTGCACATCGTTCATATTCAAGAACCAAAAATTCAGTCGACCGATCAGGGAGTATCTCAGCCGATCAATCTGCTCCTCATATGCACCTTGAGGAATCTTAATTCTAGTCTTATTACCTTCCCGTACTGGTTGAGGCAAAGAATCCACATTCGGGATAGACTTCTTGGCACCCACAGCCGCTACAAAGGAATGAGGAAGGACCCCATGATCGATAGCTAGGGCCACCGTGGGTGCAGAACCATCCATAGTAGGTCCTACGGTGTTGTCCAGCGGTTCCAGGGCTTCAATCCCTGCTTTCGTCGATGAAATCCCACCCCCTTCATGAAAAACCCTAGGGGAAACGCTAGCCGCCGCAGATACTCTCTCTCTCCAGAACTAATATTTTCCTCCCTTGTAATCAATACATGTATCATAGACTATATGTTAATGTTTGTATGCTCCCCATCCCCTCACTGGGCTCAGTGGAGCTTACCCACCTTTATGTACACCTTTTTAGATGCTGCTATAGATGTTGGATTTGTGGCGAACCTGGAGGTTCATTCATCGAATTATGATTTTATCGGTGCTGAGGACCTAGAGTCGTTGACGAAGGTGGCGATGGGTGCCCGTGTGATGATTGTGCCTACAAGGCATATTGATCTGGAGATTTTACTCCTTTTGTTTATTTTGGGTTTCATACCATTATTGTATAAACAATTATTTGTCATACTTATTGTGTAGTTATGAAATGGTCATTGGGAAACATATATAGACATAGCAATTATTATCACATTATTTCAAATGAGCATCTTGTAACTATTTGATTTGTAAATGCTTCCGCAACTGCTTACGTCCCTAGCAGCAAAATTGTTAACCCTTAGGGTGTTTAGTCCCTAAGAAGCAACGTCCCTAGTAACAAGGGTTTAAATCCTCAGGGTGTTTTTTTTTCCATAAGAAGAAAAGGGGTTTTTAATCCTCATGATTTTTAGTCGCTAGCAGCAGAGTTTTTAGTCCCTAGAAGAGTGAGGTTTTTAAAAGTCAAGGTTTTAGCCCCTAGTAAAACAAGGTTTTTAGTCCTCAGGGTTTTTACTTCCTAATAAGAAAGGTTTTTCAGGTTTTTTATCCCCCGATTCAACCTTGTTTCAGGTCTTCAATAGGGAATCCCTCATGTGAATATTCAATGTGAATTGTAGACAGTGTTAGCCCTAGTTTGGAAGAGTAGGCGATTGTGGTCTGGAGTTTTCATACCGCAATTGTTGATTGAAAATTGGCACGAGGACCATAAGATTCCACATCCACTAGGTTGTACTCTTCTCTCAAAGATTCAGTTAGGTATGTGCCTAACCTCTTCTCTTGAATCAAGCAAGCTTTTCCGGATATTTAGTCAAAAAAAATTTGTGGGATTCTTTTACCCAGTGACCGTCTGATTTTCTCCTGTTTCGGGTGGATGGGTATCTCATTCTACCAATATTTAGCGATTTTTTTCCGGTTGTTTTTCTTGGGTTCTTTTTTTACAAAATTCTTGGGATTTATTTTTCGAGGGGGTTTCTTTTTCTGAAGTTTCCTTTTCTTTTTACGTCTGCATCCTTGAACAAGTTATAGGTACTTTATATTTTTGCTCAGCCATGACAAAATGTAGAGTTCATCCATTGTGTGCCCTCAGTCAAAGGGGGTATTCTGTAGACACTACATTTTTGACACCTTGGGAGAACCTCTCAACAATGATGATCAAAGCGTAGTTGACTCACACTGTGAATGAATGGAAAAAATTATTGTTTTACCCCTAGCCTATTTCTACTCCCAAACCTTCCCCAATAAAGCCAAAACTCCAAGGATAACCATATTTAACTGTTTTTACATCTACGTAAAGATTTATCTAAATTCAGTCCCATTTGAGAAAATGGCCATTCTTCCCCTGGTACTTTTCTTGGTATCTAACACCCTGATTTGGTATGAAACTCTTTAGATGGCCTTATTTGGCTAATTTTGTGCTCACACGTGAATTTTTGTGAAAATCCGATATTGTTAGGACCTCGATCGGTATGAAACATCACTTTTGTGAATTCCTTGATTTCAATGCCTTTTTCTTAAAATTTGACCGTAGCCACCATATGGATGGAAAATTTAATCGAAGGGAGCTTCATACTGATATGTGGCGCGTCAAAATCAGTCATATGGATTGAAAATTATTAATGATTCAATTTCAACCCTTAAAAAAGGAATTTAAGATAAAAAAAAATAATTACAAAACATAATGATATCGTTAACTGAACCAATTCAAACCCAAACCTAGGCAAGACGAATCGAATCCTTATCCCCTCCAATTCTTTCAATTCCTCAAATGGAGACAGAAACGACCACCCTACCCTCTACCCGAAAACATTGCCCAAAGGTGAGGTCCACTCCCGCCTATTAGAGGTATTGGGGGAATTGGAGGTGTCCGTGAATTGGAGGTGATAATTATTCGGGCGAATTTTAGGGCTAAGCCACTCAACAGGCCCATTCGTCCATGTACAAGGCATGGCTAAGCTGTGTGCATGCGCGAGCCGCACCTGCAATCTCGGCCTGTCCCATCGCCACTTGTGCCTCACCAACCCAACCCATCATCGCTCACCAAGGACGCTCACCTCTCAACCCATGCCCTAGGGGCCCTTGGGGCATTTCATTGAACACTTTTTAGACTACAAATAGCCCTTCATTTGAAGGCCTTAGAGGAAGTCCCTTTTGGACAAATTTTGGATAAGAGAAACAGAACTGTCTCCTTTCGGTGCTTTGATCCCCCTTGGCCCTCACAACTGTCTCCTATAACCCAGATAATTACAACAATACTCCTACCTTGCATTTTTTCGACACTTCAAGCATCATCTTCGGTAGCGAGTTTCGGTGAGCTAGACTGCTAGACACGCACACACCGAGCGGAGACTCTCTTTAAAATAATGTGAGGTTTCAATAAATTCTAAAAATTTTATATGTGATGGAATATGATTTCTTTGAGTTTTTATGAAAATACTGAGATCCAAATCCTTTCCGTAATGACTTTTTTACCCTCAAGGGTATTTTAGTTATTTTATAAATATGGATCTAAATATCAAAATTTGGTCTGGTGTTTTTTTATGGATATGATAGAAGACATCCTAATGCATGTATCCGTGCTTTGTTTTAAGTGATAATGGCCAATTATGTAAACACATTTTACCATTTTTCCCCCATAAAAAACATTTTGGTCTTTTGTAACTAACAAAAATTATAAAAATAAATTCTAGAAAGATCCCAAAAAAATATATGATGTGTCTCTTAGTGTTTTATACTTTTTTATACTTCATAACCTTCTGATTACATGTTTATGCAATGTTTTGCATGCTTCTCACCCCCTTAGGTTATACACGCCATTTCTTCAGTTAAATTCAAATAATTTAAAAAAAATGTAAAAACAATATATGTAACTTATATGCTTTTTGTGTATGATCATGTGACATGTCATAGTTCACTTTTATGATCATGTTATGTGATTTTTGATTTATTTAATACATATATTTTTTTATTTTTTTTTTTTTTATTTTTTTAATAGGAGTGGAATGTTTGTGCAGTTAAGATGCAGTTCGTAGATAGGTTAGATGGATGCCCTAGAGTTTGGGTCATTGTTGTATTCTCTTGTTACTCTTATATTATAAAAACTACATTTCTCTATCCCTAGGGGTTTGTTGGTAATTTTGCTAGATTTTGGGTAAAGTAGCGTGTTAACCTTGAAAAAATAAACTATTGTTATATTAAAATATTTTAAACCATATATGAGCATTTCAAGCCCTCTTGTGTAAAAGAGTGATTTTGGCAATATTTACCATTTTATCATTCAGGAGTATTTTGGTCATTTAATACTCAATCTTTTGTCCAAGTTTTGGGAGGATTTTGTTACTCCATTTTCATGCTTTAACACCTATAAACATTTTTCAAAGCAAAAAAACTTCAGTTTGATAGGTTTCTTGACATACCCCATACATTGTTGCCCTACAGGGGCATTTTGGTTATTTTGCAATAATTAGACTAGCTTCAGTTTTATGGCCTTAACACCATCCATTTTGGTATTTCAAAACCTCAAGCATCCTTTCCAATGGTTTTCTTGCATCATAAGTCCATCCACATGCATACATGCATTTTTACGTACAAGGGTATTTTGGTAATTTTTCTCTTTTTTATCATTTGGTCCCCGTGAGAATCTTCAGTAAGTTTTTTACATGTCTTAGATGTTATTGAATCAGAATTTAGATATCTTTGACATATAAATGCAGTTTCATGCACTCATCTTGTATTTTTGGCTTTAAGGGGCAATCTTATCATTTTGATCATTACAGCATTTAACCTTACCGTAAGCTAAATTTTGTGGTGTTGTTCACTATGTTTACTATAGCATAGGTTTTTGTTAATTTACTAGATTGGACTTAGTATTGACCATAGAGTTAAGATTTTTAACCTAGGATAAAATGCATAATTAGATTAATTAGGACTCTTACTATGCATAACTACCTAACCTAATTAGTCTAATTAGGTTCAAAAACCTTGACCAATGTATGCTAAACATTTTCAAACTAGATTAATTATGTGCCTAGCATACATAAACAACAAGTAGGTCCGTCCAGTTCGTTCTAGGGAGACTAGTTCCGGCCAGGCATTCTAGGGGTGCCTATTACCTTTCCAAACATAATCTGACACCTACTCATTGATCTAGGGCACAACTATCATTAAATTTTGAGTTAATTTAGCACCCTTCCTCCAAAAAAGGTGCACCATTTGTAAATCCTACACCCTAGTCTAAGTGGTGATTCTCTTTTCTTCCTTAGTCCACCTTCTTATGACACGAGAGGGTACCAAAATGTGATGTACCACAATAGCAATCCACATCCCGGCTATCAGAGTACAATTTGGGTCCTCCCCGGGATCCGTTGTACCTATAGGCAGTATTGGGGTACTCCAATATTAGAATTAGTCTTATTTGACTTTTCATCATCAAGTTGTGAGGGGCCCTGACCTTAGATCATCCTAGGGATGAAAGCGAGGCTTTGGCTCATCTTCTTCTTGTGTTAATGCACGCTATGTAGTTGCTTGCTTGTCACTTCTTTCTTAATGAAAGGATAAAGTTTATATTTTCTTTCTTCTTGTTTTTTTTTTGATAAATAGAGTATATTAAGTTTATATTTTCTTTCAAACCACAATTTTTCTTTACTAAACAAGATAACTAATGTATCCCCTTCTAGAAGGATTTCTTCTTAATGTCCATGGACGCTTGTTGTTGAAGTGGCCACATAGGACTTCATCACAATATTTCAAACCCTCATCATTGTCCAATGGTTCGATGATCCTATTATCTACTTGAACAATTTCAGTTGTTGCATGACTAGTAAGTAATGATTAAGAATAGAAAGTGGATCCATGGTTTGTGTGGAATCTAACTCCTCTCAGGTTCCTTGTCCGATCAGGTTCATAGGTTCCTCTTATAGGGGGCCAGAAATGACAACCTCACCTCCTGCCCGAACACACTACCTGAATGGGGTGAGGTCGTCATTTCCACCCTCCCTATGAGAGGAACCTACAAACCTGATCGAGCAAAGAACCTGAGAAGAGAAAAATTCGTTTGTGTGATCCAATCATGAGTTTTTCACATTATCCTTAATAATATTTTCTTATCATTTATTGCATACAAACTCATAGTGTTCCATTCGAATATTGCCCTTCCTAGTCAATGAAAGCAGGTCTCTTGATTTGTATTAGTTTTTTCTTTTTCTTGCTACCCCTATTTTGGAGTGATTCTCTTGTACCATCGGACGTGTTAAATATTATTAACTATTACAAAAATAACATGATTGTATTTGGCTCTGAAATAACAAATGACCTATATAGTATATACACTGGTCATGATTAGATCTCTCGATGCCCTAAATTAATAGTCGTGGAAGATGTATTCCATAGTATAATTGAAATCTGAATGAGCCATTCTTTAACTGGTTATGAACTATGACTGAGTCACTCTACGACCTACATCTGATCTATGGCCGTTGATATAATAATACCTAACTAACAATCTGACCCAGTCTGAATCGTTATCACTTTCAATTCCTGTTCGTTTCAATTCCTTCCAATCCCTCACATAGGAGCAGAAATGATCACCTTACTTACTGTTCAAATACACTGTCCAAGATAGGGTAGAATGGTCATTTCTATTCTCATGTGAAGGATTGGAGGGAATTGAATTGAAGAGCAAATTGGAGGTGATAAAAATTCGACCCAATCCAAAGTCCATGAAGACAGTGATAAGTTGATAAGAATCCCATAAAAGGCATATTCCTAAGGACGACTTTGAGATGACCATTCTTAGTGTTAAAATAAATGATTTAGAAGTTTGAACGGATACATCAGCTATCATAGAATGACTGAAGCTGCGTGACCCCAGTCTATATTCGATGATAACAATTCCCAAGAAAGACTCAAGTCTAATCTCTTTTGTTAATATGTCAAATTGTTTACCAAAATAAAAAAAGTTAATCGGTTAAAGTAAACCAAGACTGACGTTTTTGGCGGGGAATACGAGGTCGTCGCAGTCATTATTCAACTTATATTTTTTTTGAAAAGAAATTTTATTCAAATTGATATGGAACAAGCGGGTGAGTGTTTTTATTTTTTATTATTTTAATGATAAAAATAATTAAAAATAGAAGAAGAAGAATGGTAGATTAAATAGATTAGCAAATTACTAGGTGAAAAGGAAAGACAATTTGGATATTTAAAAAAATGACGGTAGAAGGAGATGTAAAAGTTTAAAAGCAGGATAGTGAGAGAAAAGAAGTTTAAGATAGGATAATTTTAGTAAATATAAGTTAAGTGTAAGGTAGTGATGGTAATTACCCCTAATTGAATTTAAAATGGATTACCAAAATTAGAGCATGTGGCATATCAGTACTATATGGTTTAACCGTTCCATCTTCTCTCCATCTCAGAATTGAAAACTAATTTTCACATGTGATATGGAAAATTCCCAAGATATTCAAACTGATATGGAATCCCATCTCCTATGTAAACACAATATTCTTTATCATCTCATTCTTTGTATAGATTAATTAGTGATCCTCCATATTGTACCCTTTACGTATCTGTTTGCTCCTAAAAATTGTCAGTCCAGATTAGGCCAGACCAAAGAGCTAGGATGGACGGCCAGGCTGCAAACCGTGTGGGGATAGATCACTTAAAACACGATCTCATCCCATCGCCCAAAGATTGAGCCACGTGGCAGGTGCTCAGAGAGCAACATCGCTCAAAGAACGTGAGAACACAGGGCAAGGTGGACCCCACCATGGCCACAAGAGGTTAGGAGCAATGTAGGCTTGGTGGGACACGTGGCAAGCACTAGTTGAGGCTGGGAAATTTGGAACCGAGAGAAGTGGATTTGGTGGGGAACAACTGCACGGACTGATAAGCAGAAGAGTTTCTCCTATATAAGGAGGTCGACTGATCCAGAAAAAGACACACAAACACACCTAACAAAAATCATAAGCTTTATTTTACTTTACTTTGCGTTTTTATTTATCTTTCCTTTTGCCATTTGCTGGTTTTTGTCGTTTTCCTGGATTGAGAGGATGTACGGTCATGCATTTGGAGTGACGCAAATGAACTTGCAAAGTCCACGCTCATATCTGGTATGATCGAAATATACATTCATTGTTCAATCTTGTTTATTCCTGTTTGTGTTCATTGGCGCAGTTCTTTCTATTGGCAATCTGTTAGTTTATTCAGTTTGCGACCTACGTTGTTGGTCTAACCCAAAGACCTTAGAGCTACTCAGGTAAGAGGGAGACCGACTTGCTTGGTTAGGAGTCAGATCAGGCTGTTTTGGCCTCGTTTGAACCTGCACAAAGGTTCTGGCATGCCCGCGCTATTTGCACCACGTGCACATTCCCCTGTGTGTGAGTTGTTGCGATTTTCTCGCCAACAATATCTCCCTTGGAGAATCAAATCAATGAAGGAAATTACACAATTCTAGCATGGTATCTAAAGCCTAAGTGCTCCAACGTGCTCTCTTCTTCTCTTTTCAATTTTTTCTCTCTCTTCATAGCTGAGGATGGCCTTATGGACTTTGCCATGTATGATTCCACGTCTGCCCCTCCCTCTTCTCTTACCCCATCATTCACTCAAGCACATTGTTACATATCAATCACGCTTACCTCCAAAAATTTTTTGTTTTGGCAAACACAAATTGAACCGTTCTTGGACAGTCAGAACTTATTTGGCTACCTTGATGGCACCACACCGTGTCCTACTGATGTCACTAAAGTTGCTGCTTGGCGACGCTAGGATTCTTTAATTCAAAGTCTTTTCATCGCATCTCTTTCTGAGGAGGTGTTCCCATTAATTATTGGGAAGCGTACGAGTCCTGAAATCTGGCCAACACTATCCACGGCTTTCTCTTCTCCCTCTGAGAGTCGGATTATGTCACTTAATATTGCTCTCCAAGAATTGCAACAAAAATCGGATGAGCCCGTCTCTCAATTTCTTCAATAGGAAAAGTCCATTGTTGCTGAATTGAGTGCTGCCAATCATCCTCTATTCCCTAGTGCCTTCAATTTACATATTTATTGAGGCCTCAAGGGTGACTTTCATGACATGGTGTCATCTCTACTCACCCGATTTCTTATGATGATTTGCACGCGATGTTGCTCAACAATGAATTTCTTCATGGCACTTCTCTGTCCAAATTGATTGTCACTGATTCCACCTCATCTTCTACTACCCCCACTACAAACAATGTGCAACGATCAAACAACAGTGCCAATACCAGCTCTCCCTCTACTTCCCACGGGGGTCGTGGTGGCCGTGGTGGACGAGGATGCGGTGGTCCTTTCATTGGCCCATCTGGTCAAACTTTTGGTAGGTTTTGGTGTTGCATCTGCCATCGTACCAACCACTCAATCGATCGCTGCTATTTTTACCAATATGCAGGTTATCCCACTCAACCGTCCCTACCCTATACCCCAACCATGCCACGCACGGCTCATTATTCCTACCCATCTATGCCTTCCTCTTATGGTCACCCTAATCTTCCCCTATTGCCGACAACACACCCTTCCACTGCCCTGCCTGGTACCTTGACATAGGGGCCTCCCACCATGTAACCCTTGACCTACAAGCCTTATCCCAATATGATGAGCACACTGGTTTGGATCAGCTCCAGGTTGGTAACGGTAAGGGTTTGTCTATCTCTCACCTTGGTTCTACCGCTTTTCCATCTCATTCTTCTAAGCTTTTTCATTTACATAATGTCCTTTATGTTCCCTCTATTTCTAAGCAACTACTTTATGTTCAATAGTTTGCCTATGACAATAATGTATTTTTCGAATTTCACCCTTCTCATTTTCTTGTGAAGGATCAGGTCACCAAGTCAACTCTGCTGTCTGGATCGAGTAAAGGAGGACTTTATGAGCTTCATCCTCTTTCCCATCCTTCTGCTAATGCTGTTGTCCGTACTTCTCTTGATCTGTGGCATCGCTGTTTGGGCCATCCCCATGAGCGTCTTCTTCGCCATATGCTTCGTGTTAATAATTTACCTTGTCATTCCTTTCGTTTTAGTAATATTTGTAAGGCTTGTCAATTAGGCAAAGTCAGTCGTTTGTCTTTACATGAAACCTTTAGTAAGAGTTTATTTCCTCTTGATCTTATTCATAGTGATGTTTGGGGGCCTTCTCCTTACCCCTCTTTTGATAATCACTAATTTTATGTCATTTTTGTGGTACTATACCCTTGTGCACAAGGCTGATGTTTTTAATGTTTTCACTCAATTTCAAGCTCTAGTTAAGCGTCTCTTTGGTCAGAAAATAAAATCTGTTCAAATCGATTGGGGAGTGAGTTTCGCACTATGTCCGCTTATTTTTCAAAGGTTGGAATTAATCACCTCCTTTCTTCACCACATACTCACGAGCAACAAGGGGTGGTTGAATGTCACCATCGTCACATTGTTGACACTGGTTTGTCCCTTCATGCTCATGGTATGTGTCCTTAGGCACTTCGCCTTTGAGATTGTCATCTACCTCATTAATAGGATGCCTTCTTCTGTTTCTTTTGGTATTTCCCCATTTCAACTTATTTTTCATAAACGACCTGACTATTCCTTTCTCAAAATTTTTGGTTATTTTATGTTTCCATATTTGCGTCCTTAATATAAACACAAGATGGACTTCCGATCTTCGCCTTGTGTGTTTCTTGCTTACAGCCCCTCGCATGCCAGTTATCGATGTCTTAATCTCCAAGCCAATTGATTTATTATTGCACGTCATGTGCGCATTGATGAAGATGTTTTCCCTTTTTCTAAATTAGTTTTGGGTCCCCCCCCCTCCCCCATTGGTTCCACGGTTCCATGGGCTTCTGCCACCATACGGCTTCCCCCAACTAAGGCCGTCCAAACCCTTCCTGTGACTCTCTTACCGGTCACCAACCAGGGGTTATCCACCCCTATCGTACCCAGCCCTGTGCCTAACCTGATATTACCGCCCTCCCCTTTCCCTTCATCTCCTCCCTCAGTTGGAGATGCTTTGAACCCATCCCTATCCCCACCCAACTTTCTCCCAGAACCCTCACTTTCTTCTCCTATAAAAACCTGGTCTATCCATGAGTTGTATATACCCCGACCTCCTCCCAACCTGCCACCTACCCCACCTACCCACTCTACTGATACCATGGAACTTTGCCACCAACCCCAGCCTCCTCAAGCCCTTACTACTAATCCTATTATTATTGAACCCACATGTTTTTCACAGGCAGGAAGCTATCCGATTTGAAAACCTCTCCTTCTTTCTGAGCTTTTTTCTCTGATGTATTCAAATTTAAAATCCTTGCACGTAGAAAGTAGGTCTGGTGTAACCTCTGCAGCTCCAATGGTGGGAAGAAGGGAAGAAGTTGAACTGAAAGAGGGAAATCTACGATTTGAAAGGGTTTCCTTCTCTCTGCATTTTTTTTTTTTTCTACTTTCTGCGCTTTTGGGTTTACATTCTAACCGGGTTGAAAGGATGCGGTTGCTAAAACGGGTTGAGCTTCATGAAATGGTGCAAAGCAATCTCCACCACACGATCAGTTGGTGCCATGTGTTGCGTTGAGAAGATGGCATTGCCCAACACTGCCAGATTAAAGAATTGGAGAGGATTTTTGTCACTTGCTCTCTTGCTCTCTTGAGTTGTGAGACTAGTTAGGGTTTTTGAAACCCTAGGTTTTTGGATTGGATCCAATGGTTTTTGGAGAAGAAATTCTAGTTTGGGTTGAAGATCTTCTACTGTATCAAGGAGATTCAAGTTGGGGAATTCACCCCATTTGGTCTTCTGGTTAGGTCATTGGTTTTGGTGGCGCTTTGGGCTATGGGCTTTTTTTGAAGCTGTCTAGTTCATTGTTACCCATTGTAGCTTCAGTAGTCTCTTTTGATTCAGGGACCCCCTTGCTCTCATAGTCTTTGATTTGCTGGGGGGCGGGGTGGGCTACCTTATAGTTGTTTTTATAGTCTTTCTTTTCTTTGCTATAAATTTGATATTACCTATCAAAAACAAAAAAAAGTTGGGGCTTTCTTGAAGGGCTCGTTAGGGGAAGAACCATTAACTGGAGGAGGAGCAACACTTGAGGCTCTACAGGTTAGCACATCTAGATGTTTATTCTATACAGTAAGAGTTTTTAATTATTTGATGATCATAAGATGTGAAAAAAATCCAAATCAATCTATTTTTCATTGCAAATTCGGGTATGGGATGGATCCCTCTTTCCATGGGATGGAAAAGAGATGACTTTCTTCGTTCTAGTTAATCCCATAATTTTTGTGGGGCAAGAAAAGAGAGGGTTTGGCAAAACATTTTATACCAAACCCTAAGTTGGGTTACAATAGGGTTCCCATGGTCAACCATGGGATTACTCATTAGGATCCCATGGGCAACCATGGGGTGACCCAGATTTTCCAATGCTTGTAAACCCAAGAGATGATCCCATGACTATTCTTACATCCCCATCCCTTGTAACTAAGACTATCCCTATATTTTTATTGTATGCACTTATTGGATTCTCCATGTGATTATATATTTAATTTCTTCCCCCATGTACCCTCTTTTCTTTACTTTCACGTAAACTAACCCCTATTAAGCAACCAAGTTTCGGGTATGTTTCCCATCTTTCTCTTGTATTTTAGATTTTATCTTTCGTGTGCATTATTTTCTACCCAAAAGCATGTTGTACCATTGCCTAGCCAAGTGATAGAAAGACCGACAAATCCGGGTGGACTGGGGTACCTAATACCTGTACCCAGACCAATGGACCGATCACTCCCCAAAGGACATTGTAAAAGAGTCATTTACATTATGAGCTAAAGAGAACCCTACCTGTTACTAAGGGATAGACTCCAAACAAGCGAGGGACCCAGAACTACAAGAACAAAATACAAGCAGCATCACAAAAATGAAGCAAGACTAACAAAGCCACAAACCAAAAAATCAATTGATGGACCAAATAGGGGTGTTCCCCCAATTTTAATTAAAAAAACTGATTTGAGTAACTCCTAGGCCCCCTGGGGGTATCCACCTTGCAACTATCCTCCACATTGGCATAAATGGCCTTGATGATAGATGGGAGGGTTCTAGTCTTGTTGCGATAGATGCAAAAATTCTGCTCCATCCAAATTTGAGGAATGGTGGTACAAAAAAGAAAGCTTTCCTATTTCACCAATAGCAAAAATAGCTAAAGGAGTCACTTGAACATTTCTCTTCCGAAGCTGATCTCTAGTTGGGAGGCCATCAACCATACACTGCCAAGCTGAATCTAACTATCCTAGAACGCAATTCTGAAACCACACGCTAGAATCCCAAGTAACGGAGGACTGGGAGCATGAATAATCTTCAAAGCCAACTTGGAGGTGAAAAGGCCAGAAGAATTAGGTTTCCAAATGATCAAGTCTGAATCCAAAGCTCCCAGGTTGGTTATAGAGCTCAACCGAACCCGAACATGGATGACTTCCATAGAAGAAGAAGGATCGGGGTCTAAAGACCATCTCGCAAGATAGTGGCCAAGGTAGTAAGCTTATTAGAGCTTGCATCGTACCAAATCTAATCCCCAAATCTATTAATAAGAATTCATGCCGGATGTCAAGGGTCAAGCCGTAACAGAGTAGAACCTCCATTTATAATCACATGAAGGATATAAGGCTTTAAACGGGAACGGATTTGAGAATCTTCCACCATACCCAAGAAACATTAGCAACAAGGTGAGCAGTCCACTAAGAGTCAGCTTTCAAGTACTAGTGGTTAACCCATCTAACCCACAACGAATCCTTATTGGAGGCTAACTCACCAGATTTGTTTCAAGATGCTAGCCATATTCATATCTTTGATTTTCTTTATCCCTAAGTTCCTTTCAACCTTGGGCTTACAAATCAAGTCCTAGGCAATATAGTGTATCCTTCTCTCCATTCCAGGCCCTGCCAAAGAAAGCGAGAGAACATGGATTCCAACTTACTCATAACAAAGTTAGGTAACCATTAAGTGGTTAATTCTAATTTTGCGAGTTCAAAAATAACTCTGCTAGGGTTACCCTCCACCCTACTTTTATTTCCCTCCATTGTGAACTGGATTTTAGTTTGAACTGCCAAAGAGCTTCCAATTTAGAAGAGCATTCAGTTAGAAATAGATCAGTCATAAACTGGTTGATTCCATATTAAAAGCCTGAACCAATCTGAGTTTGGAACCATGGTTAGAAAATACAACTATGGTTTCCTTCACCAATAGTGATGCGATGCTATAGTTGGACTCTAGGTTTATTGTTAACTGTCACTCCTTGTTATTGATGGTCTAAAATACCTTTCTCTAATCTAAGAATAGGTCAGATGGGATGGATAAAGAGATTCTCCCTTCACCACAGGTGGAGAGAAATTGGATCCTTTAAAATAGACCTCAAATTGCATTATCAAAAGCTTTAGTCCTTTTTTTGTTCTTGGGTGCAAAAAAGCAATAAGAAAAAAATATTTTAACAAAACTGGATTTTTTTTGGGTAGATATTGATGATATGATTCTCCCATTCGGCTGTACATTCCATATACAACCCAATCTCCAATTTTAGGCAGCCTCTATCACATGCGATATAGCCTCTATCATATTTTGGAAACTATAATCACATGCTATATGGATTCTATCTCTGAATGGAAGCCTCATCGTCAATCTCTGTCAATATATAAGACCAATATTCCATGTATTCTTTATCTTATTTGTTTCCCTGTATATTTTGACATCTTGTAATATGTATATATATATTCCTCTACTGAGGAATCATTAATTCAAGGAAATAATATCACATTGACAGTAGAAAATGGATTTATTGATGAGAAAAGCATGACCCACCCCGTGCTTCACCCTCGCAAAGTAGAAATTGGCCATACTGTCATACATGCTACTGACATAGCCTTCCTGGCCAAGATATCATCTATGGAGTTGATTTACCTTGGAATAGATATAAAGAGCATACATCAAAAGATAAGAAGAGATTCCTAATATCATCTAGGATTGGAACAGCAAGATTCCTAACAAAACTAGATTTCACTCTCTAGAAAAGACTCCCCACTTCCTCAAAATGGCTATCCACTTCCTCTTGTTTGACCGCTTGCTTTATATATAATATATATATATATATATATATATAGAGAGAGAGAGAGAGAGAGAGCAGTTCTCACTTCTCACTTCAAAGAAGTTTCTGTGAAATGTACAACAGAAGGTTCTTAAAACGTGTTTGGAATCATCCATATAAGTTCCATATATATATATATATATATAACTCCAACGTAATCGAAAGTTTGTCTATCAAATAATTGGACTGTACAAGTGGTGAGGAATAAGACTAGACCGATGCCTATAAAAAAAAAAATAAAAAAAATAAAAAATAAAAAATAAAAAATAAAAGGATAAAAGGATAAAAGAAAAAAAGAAAGACTAAGACCGAGGAATGAGTCAGTCTTGGTTGAGAAAGGATTTTCCACAAAATAAAAAGATGTAGATCCTTCTTCCCTCTATATATAGACCTTGAAGATTGGGTTATTGGTAGAAGCTATAGGGTTGTGGGAAAGTGAAATATTTGTCTTAGAGAACCCAATACCCATCATATCCATGGCCATTAACTACTCCTTCCTGTCCCTTCTTCTTTCAATTGTTCTTCCTTTGTTTCTCTTTGCTGGTTGTTCTTTAGAGAAGGTAGAGGCGTATAGATTCGCAAAAATGACGACGAATCTTCAACACCAGACTCATGTCATTTCACTTAGCTCCTTGATGCACGCCGATGTTTGTTCTACTCCAGCCAAAAGTGATTTCTTTCAACTTTATGTTTGTGTTCATATGGGTGGATGAGACAGTAACGTTTCAATATAAAAAAAATCTGTTCTTATGCATTTGGTTACTGGAAAATTATTTTGGAAAGAGGACTATTTTCATCCATTTCTATTGTCAATCTTTGATCCAATTTTTACAAACCAGTACTCTAAATTTTTCTTGGGTATGATTTCAAAAAATATTTCAGAGGGTGATTTCAGTTTTGGAAGGTGTTTGGTATAACTTTTGCACCTTTTTATGTAATAGCTTAGGAGCTATTTCATCTATTTAGGAAGAAATACATTTCATGCTAAATACTTTAATGAACATGTGCTTCTGATGAGGGTAAAGATTTCATTTGACCTTTCTAGAATTTTTTGCAAAATACATTTTGTTTCGCTCAATGGAAAGTAACATTTTCTAAAAAATTTTGAAGGGAAAAAGAATGTTGTCTGGTCACGTCACTCCAACACCTAAACATAGGAGCATGCAAAAATACCAACTTACCCCCAATGAAATAAAAAATCTCATCCATGTTGATGCTCCTATGCACTCTCATTGGCCCTCATGCTAGTGTAGGGGCCAATGAGAGCATGTGCGGCACATCGACAAGGTAGAATTTAACATTTCGACCCCTTTGTGTCATGTAGCCTGGCACTCCCGAAAGGAGATTGGTAGCTTAACACTCAAAAAGTCAGTGAACTTTGGTTGATGGCTTGATGACAAGGAAATTAATATTAACAATGGTTACATTCTCGATCGATGCTTCCAGGTTCTGAGGACTTAAGCAGGCTAGTGCATGTAACTCACAAATATGGACCTTGCTCACCATTGAAGGAAGGAAAATCAAGAATCCCTAGTCTTCGCCAGATTCTCATCAACGACCAAACCCGAGTCAAGTACATCAATTCTAAAATCTCCAACCAACAATCATCGGTAGCAGGTTCTACAATAAAACTTCCTGCCAACTCTACGATTCCCTAGGGACTGGAAACTTCGTTGTGAAGATTGGATTTGGAACACCTGAGCAAAATTTCATATTAGAATTTGATACAGGTAGTGATCTTACTTGGATCCAATGCGAACCATGCGCCATCCAATGTTATTCGCAACATGATCCCTACTTCAACTCCTCTGCTTCCTCCACCTATTCCAACATCCCATGTGACTCCGATGCATGCTCACAACTGAATTCAGCGGGCTATGCACAGTCATCCTACACCACCAATTGCCTCTACTAGGTCACATATGGTGACAGATCCTACTCTCAAGGGGACTTTGTAACCGATACACTAACACTATCTTCCTCTGATGTCTTCCCCAATTTTGAATTCGGGTGTGGTCAAAACAACCAAGGCCTATTTGGTACTACAGATGGATTACTTGGCCTCGGCCGCAATGAGATCTCAATGGTATCATAGACTGCTCAAACGTATGGAAAGCTTTTCTCCTATTGCCTTCCATCATCAACCAGCTCCACTGGTTTTCTTGCATTTGGTAGCCAAGCCGGTTCCTCCTCTTCTAATGCTCAATACACTCCACTACTAACAGATTCGAACTACCTGTCGTTCTATTTCTTAAATATGACAGGCATAAGTGTTGGAGGGCAAGATTTATCTATTGCAGAATCAGTTTTTACAACTTCAGGAACAATTATAGACTCTGGAACTGTCATCACTCGGTTGGCACCAGCAGCCTATTCAGCTCTTAGGTCAGCATTTCGTCAAGCAATGTCCCAGTACACCACTGCATCATCGTATTCAGAATTCCACACATGCTATGACTTGTCTGGATACACTACAGTAATAGTACCAACCATAGTATTGCATTTTAGTGGAGGTACTAACTTGAATATTGATAAGTCTGGGATTCTAGTTCAAGCAAGCTCAACTCAATATTGCTTGGCTTTTATTGGAAACAACGCTGATACCGATCTGCAGATCCTTGGAAATATGCAACAACATACATTTGAGGGGGTTTATGATGTGGCAGGTGGAAATCTGGGATTTGGCTCTGGTGCTTGTAGCTAATAAGAAGCAGCCCTTTGTAAAATAAAAATAATTTGGCCAGAAATCAAGCCAGCAATTGATAGGGATTTGGTGCTGTTTTCTTGTTTCTCCCCCCTTTTGATTTTGATGTATTTCCTTTTGAGTTGTTTCCCCCTCTACAGGATTTTGTTGTATTCTACTTTGAATTGTTTCCCTCTCTCTTAGTTTTTTTTTCTAAAAGTCAGCAATTGTATCATAGGTAAAAGAAAATACAAAAGTTTACATATATTGTCATACCGAGATGATTACAAAAAAACCACTTTAAAAAGGGAATTCTACCTTCAATATTGTCATCAACAGACAAAATCAAACAAACTCACAAAAACAACACAATGAATACTAATCAGTTTTTCAGTATCTTGGTCTACCTTGGATGTCCCATACCAAGATTCCCAAGAGAGCATCCATCCACATTTACCTTAATCCAACTCTCCATTGGCTTACACCAGTGAACCTCACAAATATCTGATTTGGTCGGGGAGACCATGGGAATTGAAATTTCCTGGCAATCATTAAGTATTGAGAGAAACCCAGCCGTGTGATCTTTGTTACCTTTCTCAGTTTATTATCACATGTGATAATAAAACTTCCTCTTATATATAGAACCCCATATGCATGTAAAGTCAAAACTTTTTGTAATTCCCCAATATTTGTTTCCTACTTTAGATTAACTAGGATTTTATTCTTTGTATTGTATATATAATCTCTCTTTGAGAGAAATCAAAATGAAGGAAAATTATTCTGTTCACTATGGTATACAAAGCCTCATAGCTCCATCGAGCATTTATTCCTTTTTTTTCCTATTCTTCTTCTTTCTCATGGGAGACGACCTATCTTCAGCCACCTCTAATGCCGCGGCTGGTAATCCTCCTCTTGATGGGAGTGCCTCCCTCTCTCTACACCAAACACATCATATATCTCCAACAAGCTCAGATCCAAGATTCTTTTCTATCAAACTCAAATATAGAGTCCTTTCTGGATGGGCAAAATTTGTTTGGACATCTTAATGGCACCATTCCATGTCCAACCAGCCCTGTTGCTCCACCGCCTTATTAAAATTCTCATAAAATTCCACCACGTGATTTTTAATCTGATCCTGGTCTACAAGAACCTCCCCATCAGCCTTTTTTAGAGTACGAATAGTATTTCTTACCCGTCTCATTTTTGTAGAAAGATGGAAGTATTTACTGCATCTGTCTCCAAAATTTTTCCTTTTCAATCTGGATTTTTCTGCCCACAACTTTTCATAGTTCTCTAAAGCTTTAGAGTAAGTCGTTTTTGCATCAGCCTCCTGAGAAAACAACTGATCATTCATTCTAGATCTGTCAATTTCATCTTGAACCGCTTCCAACTCACTTTTGGTTGATCGAATCTGCACTTTAAAGTTGGGAAAATTTTCCCTAGCCCAAGCTCTCAGAGTGGGTTTGAGTCTCTTCAATTTTGGGGCCAACACATAGAGCGGAGAGCCACGAATCCAGCCCTTCCACGAGGTTCCAACTTCACGCAAGAAATTGGGGTGCTCCATCCAAAAATGCTGGAATCATAAAAGACTATTCGAAGGCCTAGCAATTGACTTTGACACTGATAGCTTGAGAGAATAACTGTAATATTATATTGATATTCACTGAGATTACAAGAGTTTACAGTGTGTTATTTATACACGATCAACTGAGAAGGATATAGCTATTGTCTTGCTATACAAAGGTACATACAATAATAGGAAGATTCTGCTGGTTATACAATTGCTGTAATTGTGCTCTCCATCAAAGGAAGGTCCTAGGAAGGAAAATACTCAAGGCTGGACCGAATATAGCTTGCCATTTGTGGCTTTGCTATATTCGGCTGATACACCCCCTCAAGCTGAGGATTCGATGGGTCGGATCTTTAGCTTGTCACTAAGGAACCCGAACCGGGTTGAGGATAAACCTTTGGTGAAAATGTCAGCTAATTGGTCTGTTGTCGAAATGAACTGAACTGAGATTTCTCGGCGAGCGACCTTTTTGCGGACGAAGTGATAGTCTATCTCAATGTGTTTCGTGCGGGCATGAAACACAGGATTGGCTGAGAGGTATGTGGCCCCAATATTGTCACACCATAGGGTGGGAGGGTGCGGTATTGAAACTCCGAGTTCTTTGAATAAGGCCATCAGCCATGTCAACTCGACTGTGGCATCAGCCACTGCTTTATATTCGGCCTCTGTCGAAGAGCAAGCCACCATATGCTGCTTACGAGAGGACCAAGATAGTAAGTTACTGCCAAGAAAAATGGTGAAACCCCCTGTGGATCGGCGATCAATGCTGTCACCAGCCCAGTCAGCATCCGAATAGGCCTGAAGATGGGAGCTGGGCCTCTTGTCAATCAGAAGACCATGACTCTTTGTGCTTTTGAGGTAGCGTAGGATACGCTTGACAAGGGACCAGTGTTCATCTGTTGGGGCGTGCATGTGTTGACAAGCCCGATTTACTGCATATGCGACATCAGGTCTAGTGAGTGTGACATACTGCAAGGCTCCTACAGTGGAGCGATACAATGTGACATCAGAAAAAAGTGCACCCCCTGTCTTCGTAGGCTTACTGGAGACCGGAACAGGTGTGAGGACTGCCTTGCAGTCTGTCATTCCAGTCTTCTGTAACAGATCCAAAATATACCTCTGTTGAGATAGAATAAGGCCCCGTGAATGAGGTACGGCCTCAATGCCCAAGAAATAGTGTAGCGGGCCGAGGTCCTTTATAGAAAATTCCCTGGACAGATGTTCAAGAAGAGCTGATATATGTTGCAGATGGCTGCTCGTGACCAATATGTCATCTACATAGACCAAAACATAGGTCGTAGTCCCTTGATTAAGATATATAAATAGGGACAGATCCGTCTGTGAGGCCCGGAAACCCGTTTGGAGGAGAAATTGAGACAGACGATGGAACCAGGCCCGTGGGGCTTGTTTGAGCCCATAGAGAGAACGATGTAACCTGCAAACATAATCAGGGCGAGTGGGGTCCTCAAATCCTGGTGGCTGAACCATGTGCACGTCCTCAGATAAATTGCCATGGAGAAAGCATTGCAAACATCCAGCTGGCGTATGGGCCACCCTTTTGTCACAGCCAAGGAAAGAATCGTCTTGATAGTTGTGGCTTTGACCACTGGACTAAAAGTTTCATTATAGTCCAATCCTTGTAGTTGATGAAAGCCCTTGGCAATAAGGCGGGCCTTGTAGCGCTCGACTGACCCATCGGCTTTCCTCTTGATCCTGTTCACCCACTTACATCCAACAACATTAAATCTAGGGTTGGGAGGAACAAGGGACCAAGTGCCATTTCTTAGCAGTGCATTAAACTCATCTGCCATAGCAGCCTGCCATGCAGGGCTGTGCTTAGCCTGGCTGTAATAGGTGGGTTTAGCATCATCGGGCTGGGTAGTGGATGAGAGAGCCTGTGGGCTTGAGGTTGCAGGCAAGGGCTGCGGGTATGGTATGGGTTGGGTTGTAGCATAAAGGTCCGATAGAGTTCTTATTTTTGGGCTGGACCGGGTCGGGCTACCACATGGTGGGGTGGCGGGCTGGTTGGTGAAGTTGGTGGAGGGTTGATCGGTTGTGTAGGTGTAGGATTTGGTGATGGGAAAGTTGGTATATGTATTGGTGAATGAGGCTGGTTTTGTGGCTGTAGAGGTGTAGGGGCCACATAGTTGGGTTGTTTAGGTGTGGAGAATGAGGGTCTTGCCATGTGGTGCGTAAGTGGTACCAATGTCCATGGTGGAGATGGGACGGTTGAGGGAACGGGGCCAAGAAGAGATGGTTGAGAAGAAGAAAAAGGAAATATGGTCTCATTAAAACGAACATGCCGTGCAATGTATATTTTTTTTGAGGAAATATCCATGCAACGGTACCCAGAATGGGAGGGGCTATACCCCAAGAACACACAGGGAGTTGAGCAAAATTCCATTTTGTAAGAGTTGTAAGGTCTAAGATTTGGAAAACATAAACAACCAAAAATTCACAAAAAAGTATAATCAGGAGAACGATTATAAAGAAGCTCAAAAGGAGATTTACCTCCAATAGCACGAGACGGCAAGCGATTTATAAGATACACCGCCGTCTCAAACGCAAAATGCCAATAGTGATGAGGCACCATTCCTTGGGCAAGCAAGGTTAACCCGATTTCAACAATGTGGCGATGGCGCCTTTCAACAGTGCCCTGTTGTTCATGGGTGTGGGGACAGGCAAACCGGTGTTGAATCCCTAAGGATGCAAATAATTTGGAAAATGAACGAAATTCCCCACCCCCATCATATTGGACGGTCTTAATTTTTCTGGAAAACAAGTGTTCTACAAGAGCCTGAAATCTTTTAAATACATCAAAGGCCTCCGAGCAATGAACTAACGGGTAATACCAAATGTAACGGGTATGATCATCCACAAATATAATAAAATATCTAAAACCATTAACCAAAATAAAATGCGAGGGTCCCCAAATGTCCATAAAAATTACATCTAAAGGAAATGAGCTACGAAATTCTGAGGAATGTAAAGTTTGCCTACTCGATTTTTCAAGTTGGTAGGCCGAACAAAGATGGTTCAACGAAGAATTAGAAACAGGTAAATTGTGTTTACGAATAATATGTTTAAAAACTTGGACATGGGGATGGCCAAGGCGACGATGCCACCCATCAAAAGAAGTGCGCTCAGCAATATTTGCAATTGGCGCTGAATGTGCTGTTGGAAACACGTAAAGACCATTATTGCTCGGACCGGAAAGAAGGGTGCGCTTGGTTTTCTGATCCTTCACAAAAAAAGAAGACAGGTGAAACTCAAAAAACACATTGTTGTCACGAGCAAAACGTTGAACAGAAACAAGGGATTTTTGCATATCGGGCACACAAAGTACATTAGAAAGACGAAAGCAACCATTAGCTGAAGGAAATGAAGAATGGCCAGTATGAGCAATTGAGAGACCCTTACCATTCCCGACATGGAGTTGATCAGTACCTGAATATGCATCATAAGATGACAGGGCCTGCAAGTCCAGTGTAATGTGGTGGGTAGCACCAGTGTCAAGGTACCATGTGGCATGGGATGGAGGGGACATGGAAGGGTACAATGATGGGGAGGGATGGGAGGTATTCGGCCAAGGCTGTTGGGGCTGATATGGGTAAGGCAGTGGTGGTGGGTAGTAGGTGTGATATGCTGATGGATGTGGGGCTGGGTGTTGTGGTTTAGAATAGCAATTTGCTGTATTATGTGTGTTGCGGTTGCAAAAAGTGCACCACAACCTGCCCTGCTGATTGGAATTGTAGCCACGGCCACGACCACCGCGACCACCACGCCCACTTCTCCCTCCCCTAGAAGCACCACGGTCTGATGGGGCCCGGCTGGGCTGATTTGATGAAGATGTATCACGGGTGGCAATGTTTGCTGTGGGAGTCGTTGAGCTGCTGCTAGCATCAACGATGGATAATTTTTTCAAAGAGGACTGATGCAAGAACTCATGTGTCACGAGCTGTGAGTGTAAATTATCATATGAAACAGGCGTGAGGCGCCCCGCTAATGTAGGAATAATATCTCGAAGATCTGATCTCAAGGACCGGAAAATATGGATGTTGAAATCGGTGGCGGAAATTGGTGCTCCGGCAGCGGCAAGATCATCGGTGATTGCTTTAGCACATTGCAAAAATGAGGCAACAGAGTCATCAGGTTGGTGCACAAGATCTTGCAGAGCAATGTGCAAGGAGAGAATGCGTGTAGCGGAAGCAGATGCATAGGCCGTTGTCAGGGTGTCCCATATATCCCTGCTCGTTGTTTTCCCAATTATGAGCGGAAAAACCTCCTCTGTTAGAGAAGAGAGAAAAAGACTGCGTAGCACGGCATCTTGTTGACGCCACTTAGCTGCTGTTAATGGATCCGTTGGGCAGGGATTAGTACCATCGAGGAACCCAAAAAGGTTCTGACCTTGAAGGAAAGCTTCAATCTGGGTACACTAGTAGATGAAGTTTTTGGGTGAGAGTTTAATTGATATATAATGGTGGGTGTTGGGAACCGAAGGAGACAGGTTTTGGGGAAGGCTGATGATCGGATCAGTGAGCACAGATGGGTTATGTAATACTGGGTGGGGAGAAGAAACTGTGGAGTTGATGGAGGCAGCAGCATGTAGCAGGTCTGTGGATGTTGAAGAGACTGGCGTAGACGTGATTGGGTCCCCCATGGTGGATTGTCTAAGCAAGGGAAAGAGAAGATCTGAAAAAAAAAAAAGGAACTCGTTTGAGTTTTTAAGATGGCTCGGATACCATGATACCTTGAGAGAATAACTGTAATATTATATTGATATTCACTGAGATTACAAGAGTTTACATGTGTTATTTATACACGATCAACTGAGAAGGATATAGCTGTTGTCTTGCTATACAAAGGTACATACAATAATAGGAAGATTCTGCTGGTTATACAGTTGCTGTAATTGTGCACAGTTGCTGTAATTGTGCTCTCCATCAAAGGAAGATCCTAGGAAGGAAAATACTCAAGGCTGGACCGAATATAGCTTGCCATTTGTGGCTTTGCTATATTCGGCTGATAGACACCACCAAAGCGTTGCATGATCCGAGACAGTGCTTGTAAGCACTAGTTGCGAACATTCCCCAAAAGCTGATAGCCAAGAATCATTAAAGAAGCTTCTATCCAACATGGCAAAAACATGACCGTTCCTTCTGTTGTTGGTCCATGTGTATTTACGCTCTTGAGAAGCAACCGGCATCAAAGTGCACGCATCCACCATCGCACCAAACTCCGCTGCAGATCCCATGCTAAAGGAGTCAGTCCCTTTCTTCTCATGCGATTAAAGCGTGGCATTAAAATCACCAACAACAAGCCAAGGAGTAGAATCAATGGGCGCCACCAATCCTAACTCAATCCACAGATCCCTTCTCAAAGCCTTCAAACACTTTGCATGAACAACAGTGAAAATTTTTTTTCTGTGAATCCAATTGACCTTGACAGTGAACTGCTGTTCCGATTCCATCACCATAGAAGGTTTTTTATAACCCAGTTTCCAAATCAACTAGAGGTTTGGGACTTTGTCATATGCATCAATGCCCAATTTATTAAAACAGTATTGGAAAAAACTTCACGTCCACCATAGGCTCTGCAATGCACACCAGATCAGGATTCTTTTCCTTAATGAAATTCTTCAAGGCTGTCTTAGCCGCAGCCTTCTTCACCCCTCTAATATTCCAGTAGAGAGATTCCAGTAGAGAGCACGCATTAAAAATGTTTTTTTTTTGGCCACTTGAGCAGACTTCCTAGTAGCCTGCTCCTCCGCTTGTGTCCCCTTAATTTTCCTTTGCTGAGCAGCTTCGGCAAGCTCTAAAATTGTAGTTGCATTGTCAATTTCCTCCACTCTTTGGTGAAGAATCACAGCCTCCCCACCGACTAGCTGAATAGGGCTCATAGAGGTGATCACATTTCAAGCTGCCATAATAGCAAACCTCCCTGATGGATGCAATTTCCAAAATATTTCATCTTGAATCTGAACCGAAGGTAAAATAATAGAAACTGACTTTATAAATACATTCTTCATGAATTCAGATGATACCTGAGGAAAGTTTCATTTTGAACCAACTATAAACTCCACCACTTTTGTAGAGAAATTCTTAACCAAATCCATGCTTAAGCCTAACACCTCAACAATGAATTCGTTGCCTAACCATCGGTTCTTCGAAAAACTAATATTCTTCCCATTCCTCACGATCCATCGCTCATTCATACTTACCAAATCCGAAACCTTTTTTATCCCAGGAAGAACTGAAGAGGATTTGTAGTACTTCTTTAAAGAGCCATCAACATTAGCATATCTAGCTCTAAAGTACCTACAAACAAGAGCATCGTCATGTCTTAGAAACTAAACCATCTTTCCAAGCAACTCCTTATTCTCATCACAAAAACCACCCTCCGATTTTGGTCTGCAAACTACATCCTAGCTTCCCACTACTGATTTCCTAAATTCCACATCTCCATACCACAAATTGCTCATCCTTTTTTCCAAAACTATCACAGAAAAAGTAGAACTCCAGTACACAGAAAAATTGTGAACAAGTTAACTAGAAATTACAGCACCAGCTCTACCCACCCTGCCAATTATATTAATTTCCATTTCCACCAAGACAGTCTTCTCTTAAACTTATCTACCAAAGGAAGTATGACCTCTTTACTTGCCCTCCCTTTGAAAATTTCCACATCCAAATAGCACGTTGTAAGGATTCGCCACGAAGAGATCGGGGGTTTTCTCCCAGATGATGTGGGTATTATCTGGGTTCCTCCTGGAAATGGTCCTCCCTTCGAGGAGTATGTAGAAGAGTGTATATAAAAAAGGGATTGCACAATTATTGGGGGGTTTGGGATCGTGCAATATATAAAATGGAGTCGTCACTTAGGATTAGGGCCTAGGACCCGATTGGTATAGCCCAATAAAGGGCTACGTGATTCCATATGGTCTGCTCAAAGAATTTGGGTAAGCTATTAGGTTACGAGAGTGGGAAGGTGTTAGGCACCCACGTCGCCCGATTGAACCAGTCTTTACACCAGATGCTTGATTTCAAATGTTCTCCCATAATGACTTAATTTAACTAACTTGTAAGATAAATAATACACAAAATATAATGAAAAAATGTGAAAATAGCAAAATCATGCTTAAATGATCTACATTATGACAAAATAAATGACCAGGATAAAAGTATGTATCTAACAGTAAAATTTACCAAAAACACAAAAAATGTGCAATGAGTCACCACCCGGCTCAGGTGGAGATGGATAGACTACCTTTTTTTTTTTACTAAAGGTCAGCAGATATTTGTATTAAAGAAATAAAATAAGATACAGATATAGAGTTCAACCAACATGTTGGAGCACATTCCCCACCTTCGGCATGGCCATCAATAGGGAAGCACTCCACCACTATACATACAAGGATTACCCACAATTACCTAGAGAACCTATATCTCGGCCTTAAAGTAGCATCCCACATCATCTCATTGCCAATGAAACCTGGAGCAGCGTCCTAGGTACTAGATATCCTTGTTAAAGTACCCCTCTTCGCTAACATATCTGCAACCCCATTAATCTCTCTATAACAATGGGTTATCCTCCACACCACCTTATCAAAGTAGGCATTGTAAACCTCCATCTCTGCTAAAATTCCCAAGGAAGCGAATTATTGGCCACACAACTCACCAACGTAGTTGAATCGCTTTCAATCCATAAATACTCCACCTGTAGTTGAATCGCTTGTTGTATGCCATAGAGCACACCCTCAATTTCTACCCTGAAGTTTGATCCTACCCGAATGTAACAAGCGAAGCAGCATCTAGATTGCCCATTGCGATCCCTTAGAATTCCTCCAATACCTGATCACCTTGCATTCCCAAGAGAGAACCCATCTATGTTAAGTTTGACCCATCCCTGAGCTAGAGGCTGCCAAAAAATTTCAGAAATCAGCCTACTAGGTTGCCAAATAACCTTGAGAGAAAGCTTCCTCGATAGTAGAAGGTTAGCCACCGTAGAAATTTGTACTGGTTCCAAAGTTGAAACATCGAGTAAGTCCTTCCAAATACCTTTTAACACAGCTGTTTGATTGCGTTGCACATTCTCGAACCTCTGCCTATTTCTTTCCATCCAAATGTAGTATGGCACTAGTATGACCAACGCTGGCCATATTTTAGAGAGCACCACGCTTGCCTTTTTCCTCCTCCACCATGAAAATAGCTCTTCAATAGAAGGAAAACCAGTCCATCTTAGCTCAAACATAGACAGTACTGCACCCCAAACCTTGTTTGCAAACTCACATTCGATAAAGATATGATGGTTGGACTCCATGCTCCTATAACACATATCACACCTGGACGACCCATGCACAGCACACTTTGTAGCATTCTCTTCAGTTGGAAGGCTTCAGTGCATTAACTTCCAGCCAAAAACCGAAGCTCTTGATGCTAATCCTCCTTGCCAGACCAGCCTCGACCATCTACACTGAGGTTCATGAACTCGCATCCTCTCCCATGCAGACTTCATAAAAAATACACCCGACTCCGTCAAGCCCCACACCCTTTTGTCATCATGCTTAGTAGATGGAAGCTTTATCTGCAAAATCTGATTGCATATCTCCTGCTGCTCCGGATTTCTAGGGACCAGTAACCTCCACTCACCATCAGCAATATAATCAACAACCTTGTCTTGCAACAGCCTTCGATTTGTGACATAAGGCACTACGGTATCATATATACACTGCCCATTCACCCATCGATCGATCTAACCAGAAACTTATCTTCTTTCCATTTCCAATTATCCATCTTTCGTTATCTCCCACCATCTCCCACACCTTTCTAATACCAGGGAGAATAGAAGACCTCACCCCCTGCTTTAACGACCCATCCGCCATAACAGCCTTCCCCTCAAGAACTCTGCAAATCTGAAATTATCACAATTAATAAACCATGCCAACTTTGCTAGCAGCGCAAGATTTATCTCCTTAAGCCTTCTCACCCCCAGACCTCCCTCACACTTAGGCTTGCACAGCTTGCTCCACCTAACTGTGATAGACTTCAACTTATTTGCGTCCCCACTCCAAATAAAATTCCGGATCCACTTTTCCATCAACTCCACAGCCGAAGCCGGCCATAAGTACATCGAGAAGTTGTGCACTGGAATGCCACACATTATAGATCTCATCAATTCCACCCTTCCCGCCATAGACAAAAGTCTACCTTTCCACCTAGGCAACCTAGCCTTGAATTTATCAACCAAGGAAAGAATAAATTCTTTTTTCACCCTTCCCTTGAATAACTCCACACCAAGGTATTGAGTAGGAAAGACACAATCAGGAATCTGTAGAACCTCCTTCACCTTACCTTTTCTAAGATCTGACATAGCCCCAACAAAAATCTTGCTTTTCTCAAGGTTAATTTTCTGCCCAAAATAAGCTTGGTAGCAGTCCAGAAACTTCTTAACCTTATGCACACATTTCAAATCAGCATTCATAAAAATGAACAGATCATCTGCATACAGGAGACCGGTGAGACGGTGATAATTTGTTTCTAGGACCAGGAATCCCCTTCACTAACCCCCTCATCCTCAAATCAGTTAAACCACGACAAAGGACCTCTTCAGCCAGAATAAAAGCCAGAGGGGACAAGGGATCTCCCTGCTTTAAGCCTCTCTCCACCCCAAAGTACCCAACCGGACCACCATTAATTAAAATTGACATTTTTGTAGACCTCATCATCTCCTTAATCCAGCCAATCCAAGTTTGAGAAAAACCAAATTTGCCCAACACATCAAATAGGAACTTCCATTCCAGCGTATCATACACCTTCTATACATCCAGTTTCATCCCCAATATTCCCCCATGGCATTTGATAGCTATCATATTTGTCAGCTTAGAAGCCACTCCTATATTAGAGATGATTACTTTCCCCAGTTGGAATGCCCCCTGTTCTTTAGAAATTAACTTAGGAAGCAGCAAGGAAAGCCGGGTTACCATTATCTTAGGAATAATCTTAAAGAAAAAATTGCCTAGACAGATTGGGCGATAATGCCCTACCTGCCTCGCATTCTCCACCTTAGGGATCAAAGTGATAAAATTATTATTCAACCCTTTAGTAATAATCCCCTCTTTGAAAAAATTTGAGATTGCATAACATACCTCCGGCCTAATGATGTCCCAATAGACTCTATATAATGTACCTGGGAACCCATCTGGTCCAGGGGCGCTAGCCGGATCTATCTCAAAAACCGCAGCTTTTACTTCCTCTGCATCAGGCACAACCACCAGCATTTTATTCTCCTCATCTGAGATAATAGTTGGAACATGGTCGAGCAGCTCCTCCATTGCCACCGAGGTCCCACTCCTATATAAGTTCTCAAAGTGCCCTGCTATGTGAGCACCTACACTCGCTGGATCCTCCAAATCTCTCCACCTGCAGTCTGCACCTGTCGAATGAAGTTGCTAGACCTCCGAAGCTTGGTGGATAGATGAAAAAATTTGGAGCACCTATCCCCAAACCTAACCCATTTTTCTCTGGAGCGTTCAGCCCATAACTTTTCCTGTAGCACCAAAATTTTCTCATGCTCAATCTTAGCCTGACATTCCAAATCAAATAAATCATCACTGAAGCCTTCCCTTTCCAATCTCGATTGAACCTCCTCTACCAACCCCCTGGTTCAGTTATACTCTACCTCCACATGCGGAAATGTCTCTCTAGCCCATTTCCTTAAAGGTCCTTTGAGCCGCTTGAGTTTTTGTGCCACCACATAAATCGGAGTTCCACCTATTGGCTGGTCCCACTATTTCTTCACAACCTTCCTGAACTCACCATGCTCCGCCCAAAACCGCTTCATCCGAAAAGGAACATTATCTGGCCGTGGTACGTAACTAGATGATACCATAAGAGGTGAGTGATCCGAGTACCCTCTTGGCAGCACCCGTTGCCCACACCCCTCAAAAGTGGTCATCCAAACCTCATTACCAAAGCTACGATCGAGCACCGCACACACATTGCCCACCCGCCTGTTGTTTGACCATGTGAAATAACACCCCGAAGTGGGAATGGGCACCAACGCTACTGTGTCCACCATAGCAGAAAATTCCTCAGCAGAACCAATATTAAATCTACCCGGTCCTCTCTTTTTGTGCAAAAAGAGATACGAGTTGAAGTCACCTAGGACCAGCCAAGGATAGCTGACTCCTGCAACCGAAACCAAATCAACCCAAAGCTGGCGCCTCACACCACTCCTACAATTTGCAAGAACAAACGAGATCATCCCTTCAACCCCCCTACCATCACCGCGCACGTGAGCTGCTGATCAGCCCCCTCCAATTTCACTTAAACCAGGCGTACCTGCCTCACCCATCGAGTCCCCATTACCTTGGTCCGAGCCAGCCACATCACCCCCAGAGAGACCGAGCACCCAACAAACTGAATTTGCTCAACAACTCCAGCCTTCTCTCCTAAATTCACGGCATTCAACTGGGAATCACATAGAAGAGACTCAATAGACTGCTGCCCCCCTCCCCCAACCCATTGGAAGACCCATTACCTTCCTGAAAAAAAAGGAACCTGATTCACATGTGGAGAGTACTCCACATGCAACACAGATTGCACTCTCTCTCTCCCTCCTTCTGAACTAAATTTTGAACCAAACCTTGACTCCCAGCCACGTAGACTTCTCCAGCCCCTAAAACACCATCCCCTAACGTAACCTCAGCCTGCACACCCTACCTGAGAAGCTGCCCACGACCATGCTATCGGCGATGCCTCGGCTCATTGTCCTGAACGTAATGAGCACCTGGTATGATAGTCTCCTCCCCTTTCTTAGCAACCTTCATCACACACCCCTTAGCCCGATGCCCAAACCTACGACAAATTGAGCACCGGGAGGGGGGATCCTAGAAAACTACCTGTTGTTTGAACACGAAAGACTTCGGCAATCCCTCCCGTTCACGTTCCACAAAAAGCTACTCCACACGGGGCAGAGACTCATCCACATCAATACACACCCTTGTGAAATGTCCACAGGGAGAGGACTTAGTTCTCCTATCGATCGCCATCGGCCTGCCGATTACATTCTCCATGGAGAGTAGAATCTCCTCATGCCAATATTCCTGTGGTAGATTCGGGAACCTGATCCACGTAAGCCTGTGAGTGATGGAATGCTCATTGCCATTAAAATCCTTACGCCATCGTTGAAAATGCAGCAACTGGCCATCCATCCTAACAGGGCAACGTTTCCAGATATAAGCCATGTCCTCTTCACACTCAAACCAGAATAGCACAGATCCTTTCCCCAACGACTTCAAGCACACCTTCTGTTTCAAAGACCACGACGCTGCCACGTAATCCCTTAGCCTATCTATGGTTGTAAACTTGAAATTGATTCGGCCAAGGAGGGAATACCGATGTAGCTCCACCTGCGCCTGATAAGCCTCCTACGGTAGCTTTATACGAGTTAGATTTCCATCCTTAACTGCAGACAGAAGGTTCTCCACTGCCGGTAACATCACCCTTCCCACCACAGCCACATATGACTGTGGCCTCTCCAATCGTTTAGCACCAGAATTCACGTGAAGCACCCCATCAGGCATAGCCATTCCTTGTGCAACCACACGTGAAAAGAATTCCGTTATTGATCGTTGGCCCCGGAGCGGAGCCACCACCCCTTCACGATGGCCATCAGGTTCTAGGGCACCACCCTGAGCCTCCCCACCCGTCGGTGTCTCTCTTGCCAGAGCTTCTCTCTCCTCACTCATGATTTACCCTCAATCACCCCTAGCTAGGCATGCTCAGACTAAAAAAATGTCAATGAGCATTGGTGAATCACCATGCTGGGTACCTAACTCTCTCTTGTTGGGTGGAATAACGACTTATCAAAAAAATGTTGCTAGGGCTTTCTAGACTCTAGTAGGGTTTCCATGCCGCATTGTCGAATCACCAACAGGGCTTCTTGGTCTCCGACAGGGCTTCCGTGTTGTATTGGTGAATCACCAATAGGGCTTCCTGGACTCTGGTAGGGTTGTCGCACTATATTGTTGAATCACTAACAGTGCTTCCTGGACTTTAGTAGGGCTTCCGAGCTGTATTGTTGAATCACTAACAGGGCTTTTTGGACTCCAGTAGGGCTTCTGTGTTGTATTTTCGAATCACCAATAGGGCTTCTTAGACTTTGGCAGGGTTTCCGTGCCTTATTCACCAATAGGGCCCCGAGGGCCAAAACAAATGTTAACTAAAGCCTAACAAAGATAGAACTTATCTAGGAACCAAAACCTCCCTCTTTTCCTCTCTTTTCTTCTCTCTAGATTTCTAGATTTTAGGGACTTTCGCGGGATTTTTCCAGAGCTTCTCTAGGCTCTCAAAACTAGATTTTTTTAAGGAAGAAGGGCCCTCTATCCAGGAAAGCTGGGTGGACTCCTCCCAGGGTTTGGGTGGCGGCATCCAGGTGTTGGGCGGCCCCACTCAACACTGGGCAGCTCTTGCCACCCAGGTCCTAGTGTTAAGAAAATAACGTCTAGAAGTGGCAATTTGAGAAATATAAAAAACAAAGAAGAACAATCACACACAAACACATAGGATTTATGTGCTTTACCCCCAAAATGGAAGCTACATCCATGGCCGAGCAACAAAACAAATTTCACTATTCTCTGGAAATGTTACAAAACCTCTCTAATAGTCCTCTCAGAGATAAGAACATTATATAGAGAAGCCCTAGCTCGAGAAGTATAGAAATACCCCTGGAACAAGAAATTGGCAAACCAGACAGGGTCGGACCAAAACATAACATATATCCCAAAATATACCGTTTCGAAGATCTTGACGAGCCCAACACAACTCACCCCCTTTGGCGTTGATGTACACTATTTTTCGGCACTCCAAGATTGTTTCGAGGCCGAAATGGCCCTCCGAAGATCTCAATCGCACATTCTGGACCAAAAATCAGGCTTCACCAATAACACTTGGGTGGTGCCATCCATCTCCCGGTGGTGCCACCGTGGATCCAGGCTGAGCCATTGACTCCCCGAGCAGTGCCATTGGGATCCACGCGGTGGCACCGATCTTCTGGCGGCACTACCTACTTTCCATGGTTTTTCATTCGAATTCTAGGAGTCTCCAATTGAGTTTGGATCGGTATGGTCATTTTTCTTGCGTTTGGATTTTTATCATGGGTTTATGGATGAATTGAGAGAATCATCATTTGTCAATGCCCTTGTTGTCATCGTTGCCGCAGGATTACAAATTTAGTGTCTACAAGTTCTCACTCTTTGGTCGAGGCCTATGCAAACAACCGAAGGGCAAAGATAAAAGATCACCTGATGTTGTCACCAGGAGCATTTACTACCATCACTGTGCTCATAGGTGACATGGTTGAACAATAAAAAAAAACCGATCTTCGGTAAATCAATCGATTAATCATGCAAGTTGGCCTATTGTAAGGATCTTAAATAAAATCAAATATGCAAAAACAATATGATTAAGATGATATGAAAATCCACAAAAAAATGCATATGTTGTGGCTTTTCTTAGCAAAAATATGAGGTTTATAAGGCACCACTTGACCAGAAGTAATGGTGATAAGGCACTGTTCGACCAAAAGTGAGGGTGATAAGGCACTACTCAACCAGAAATGAGGGTGATAAGGCACCACTCAACTAGAAGTGAGTGTAATAAGGCACCACTCGACTCGAAGTGGCAGTGATAAGGCACCTCATGACTAGAATTCTTAGAAATTAAAGTTTAACTCGGTGCCCTTTGGCCAACTCTAGGGGAATTTAGATTGATTTAGCACCCTTCAGCCGATTCACTAGGGAAATTTGAGATGATTTACCGCCTTTCACTGTCTTTCAGTCAAATACCGTATAGTACAAGATTGAAACGACGCCCGTTGGTCAAATTCTTGAAATTTTTAAGATCAATTCGGCACCGTTTAGGCATATTCTGCATGGTACAGGAGTGATACAACACCCTTTGGCCAAGTTTTTAAGAATTTTAGGATCAATTAGGCACCCTTCGGCCGAATTTTGCATGGTATAGGAGTGACATAGTGCCCATTGGCCGAGTTCCTGAGAATTTTAAGAATGATTCGACACCCTTCGTCTAAATTTTGCATGGTACACACTCCCCATCGAAAGTGTTGTTCTTGACCGGAGTCAGTGTCAACGGCCTCAACAACTACCCCTTTCCCTTCAGCATGTTGTTGCAGATGCTTCAGTGTCACAATGGGCTGCTTCCTTTTTAGCAGCCGCAATTTGAACAATTCTGCGGCAACCATATTTACTGATGGAAAGGGATCTTTGTCCATGAGCATGATCCCTTTTTCCTTATTAGGGAGCTTCAATCGTCCATCATTGATCGCTTCCTACAAGGCCACACACAAAATAATACAACCATTAGTTTGGAGTGTAGGAATTATGCCATTTGCAATACCTCTTATCCTTAATCTCATCGGCAGAGGGTATACGATGTCCCTCGAAAAACTTAATTTGCTTATCCCTCAGCAAATGGTCAAAGATTAACGCAGCCTTCGATGCATCATAGGAATATCTATTCCTAGCATCGAAGCTTCTAGCCTACATCGGTCTAGATGGTGTATTAATGCTTAACTGTTCGTTAGAATGGCTTAGCGCTTTGTAACATATGGTTTTCTAGATATGAACTCGGCGATACTGACTTCACAGTCCTCATCGCTGGTCTCAAATTCAGTATAATTGACCGACTTTTCCCCTGTAGCACCTATAATTGCTAATCCTGGCTACTTATAATAAGTTCCCAAAGAGGAAGCCTTGCGTTGTTCCTCCTCTTTAAGGAGGATTTCATAACTTGTAGCCTAGGCCACCAATTGACTAAGGTCAGTGAATTCCTGACCAGCGAAACACTTTCTTAACTCGAATGACAATCCACCTAAGGCCATTTTCGCTTATTCATTCTCTCGCAAGATGGTTTGATATATATATATATATATATAGGCACATTCTTGCTGCCAAATCGCTATTGACACTGACGGCTCTGTTTGGTAAGACTAGGTATGAAACTAGTCTTTCATTTCCCTCCAATCCTATACAAAATTGACTAGTAAATTAATATACCAGGTTAAAGCTAACCCAATCAATGAGTTCGGAAAAGAGCCTCAATTTCATAATGTCATTTGTCCCTAGGTTCCCACATTGAACAGTAAACTTAGCTATATACTCCAAAACGGACATATTGTCTTCTCCAGAGAACTTCGCAAACTCTAGAATCTTTTGGTTCCTACCGAAATCGATCAAGTCCAGGTGTTCAGGATATGTCTTCCTATACATCGGTCTGGTAATCGTTCTGAATAAGGGATTAATCTACTCTTGGATTAGACGAGTTAACTCTCCCTGGTCTATAAATACCTGGTTAGCCGGATTCGCTTGTCCTACGAACGGTTGCCTTTCATACACTTCGGCCTGCCCTCCTTGGGGGGGTTTCGCTGATGTATGATCATTCCTGCTCAGGAAGATTTAACCTTGGAATGGTTGGCCTTTAAAAGAAGCTAGCATTTCCCCGTCTGGTAAGGTTTCCTCTTACAGTCCGGTATCCTTTGACCAATACTGTATTTGCCCCTGAAATTGTAGGGTTAACAGCTTGAGCCATTGATGCAACACCTAGATCCTGAGGTGATGCCTCTAGTGGATCAATTTCCACTATTCAGCTGACTTGACATGTCGACATGTCTGGTCTGATTAACTAACGGACTGTTTCCTCCTTCCGCAGTGCAAGAGACCTGGGCGAAAGGGGCTTGGCCAATTCAGAGCTGGCCCCATTGTTGAGGTTGGTGTTGAGTTACAACCACAAACATAAGTTGCTCGAAACGAGCATGTTTCCCATTGTACAACTGAGTCATTACGGCTGCTATTTGCCACATGTCATCTATGACAGGACATAGACATCCCTATAACGTTGCAACCAACTAGCGAGCGTCATCATTCTCTATTCCATTACTAGGTGATGTTACCCCCTGCTGGGCACCATTTCCTGCTGAATTGGAGTTTTCAGCTCCATCCTCGTTGCCAAAATTGTTTCCCCAAATTTTACTTTGGTCTAGAGACCGTTACTAACCAAGGGAAAACTACCCTGATTTGTTCTAGGCAATAGCAAATTCTACTCATGCCTTGGTAATCCAAGGACTTTTCTACTGAAGAGAACAAAGAAAAGATAAACAAGACAAAAGCCACTTGGAAATGATGATTGAAACTTGTTCTGGATGGCTCTAATAGAGCGGCTCACAGTACAGAGTAAGATGTGTTGATAAAGCAACAACACCTTAAAACTACACCATTCTAAGAAAACTAAGAAAAGATAAATTCAAATTTGTCGATTGATCAAAAGGTGTTGCACTTCTTGTTTATTCTCCTAATTATACCAATATTACTCTGGTTAGTTCCATCTGTCTGTTATAACTCCTCAATTGATCATGGCCACCTTCCCGAAATATTGGGGTTAGTTGTAACTCCTTGACCGATCATAACCGTCATAATATGTCAATCTTTTGACAGACCATATTTCGCAGTGACAAACCACATCTGTCATGACCAATTACAGCTTAGCCTGGCTTATCACGTACCGGCCAATTTTGTGCCCTTTCGTTCAGGCCGCACTCTTTTCAACCCATGGCTAAGGTTGAGCAAAATTAGGGTGTAAAAGACTTAAATCCTTAAAAAAGAGATCAGATGGGAAGGATAAAAAGATTCTCTAATGACCACGGGTGGAGAGAAACCAAATTCTATGATATAGACCTCAAATTGCATTATCAGAACTTTGAAATTCTTTTTAGAAAGCATTAAGCAAAAAATATTTCAACAAAGCTAGATTCCACTAACTCAAGAAAATAAATACCCACTTCCTCTTTTTTGACCGCTTTTTATTTTGGTGACCGCAAATAAAATTTCAACAAAGCATTTTTTTCCCCAGTTCTCACTTCAGAGAAGTTTCTGGTATCTATAGTGTTGACCACTAGGTCATAAACCACGTGAAATATATAAAATTTGTTTGGAATCATCGACATTGGTTCTTCTATCAACTAATTGGATGTCACATCTGTTGTGACATGGAGTCCAGGGAGTCCCCATTAATGTATGTATTGCTACAATTGCTGAGGAATAAGACTAGAGACTAACGAAAGAGTTCGTCTCTGTAGAGAAAAGATTTTCCACAAAATAAGATGTAGATGAGTAGATCCTTCATTCCCCTCTCTCTCTCTCTCTCTCTCTCTCTCTCTCTCTCTCTATATATATATATATATATATATATATATATATATAGACCTTGAAGGTTGGGTTATTGCTAGAAAAAATTGGGTTGAGATGGAGGGAAAATGAAATAATTTTCTTAGAGAACCCAATACCCATCATATCCATGGCCATTAACTACTCCTCCTTCCTTTCCCTTCTCCTTTCAATTGTTCTTCCTTTGTTTCTCTTTGCTGGTTGTTCTATAGAGAAGGTAGAGGCCTATAGATTCGCAGATATGACAACGAAACTTGAACTCCACACTCATGTTGTTTCAATTAGTTCCCTGATGCCAGCCGATGTTTGCTCTACTCCAGCCAAAGGTGATTTCTTTCAACTTTATGTTTGTGTTTGTATGGGTCTGGCTATGATTTCAAAACATATTTCAAGGAGTGGTTTCAATTTCGGATGGTGTTTGGTATGATTTTTGCACCTTTTTTGGTAGAATAAAAATTAATTTCAATAGAAATTCTAAAATACCTTAAGAGCTATTCTCCTATTTCGTACTATTTCATGCTAAACAATTCAATGAACTTATGCTTGTATTAGGGGTGTCAACAGGCCGGGTTGGGCCAGGCTTACCCTTAACCTAGCCCAACTCAAGGAGCCTTAACCTAAACCCAAGCCCGATCCTGCAAGGCAAAGCATACTCTCAACCAAACTCGACCCTAATAGAGTTTTTCCAAACCAGCCCGATCCTGATCGGCCTTGATTCACCTTGAATATCATCCATTGAGTCAAAGAACTAACAAAGCCCATCACAGCCCACTTGTATTAAGCCCAGGCTTTATTTTATGTAGCATATATAAAATCATGGAACATACAAAGCCCATCACACCCCACTTTTATATATATTATATATATATATATATATATATATAATACAAGGTCGGGCTGGCCCAGACAAGGCCAAGGCATCAACCCAAGCCCAGCCCAGTTCTACCAGGTCCTGCAAAACATTAAACCCAACCCGGCCCAGCCCTGTTTAGGCTCAGGGCGGGCTGGAGCTGATTGGTTTTTTTTGACATCCCTAACTTATAATGAGGGTAAAATTTTCATTTGACATTTGTAATAAGAATAAAACCAAAACAAGCCTCTCTCTCTCTACTAGGAAACCTACTCTTTTCCGCAACCTCTACTCCACCCTGAAACAACAACAACAACCATATGATGATAATAATGTTAAGGGAGAAAGGTCTCTGTCCGGGAGTGTGGCCTATGCCAGCACTCCCATGAGTCTATCTCTCTCCTCCCTATTTGAAAAGACACCTCTACCCCCTTGTTTTAAGGAGGAGAGAGATAGACACATGGGAGTGCTGGCATAGGCCACACTCTCGGACAGAAAACTGCCTCCCTAATATTAATAATGATAATAAGAATAATATTTTAATCAATCTCTTATGATATGCAGGGCAGAGCTTATTATAGATTCCCCTAAATTGTTTAGGGAATTAAATGTACTTGCAAATCTCTAGGCTGGGGTATCCCTAGATTTCCTAGAGATTGGTGGTTTTTTGAAACACTATGTACAATTTTTTCATTACTTATTATACATACGCTGATCTTTAGCAAAAAAAAATATTTGACTGTTTTCTCTCGTATGATATCAAACAGAGCCTTAATATATTTTAGTCAAATTCATAATGACTATATTTGACTACTCTTTTTGGTGGATTTCAAAAAGAGTCCATATCATATTTTAGTCAAAATTTTACCAAAAAATATTTTAGTCAAAATAATTGACTAGCCCTAAAGGTCTCTCTCTTTGGTATGATTTCAAATAGAGCCTTTATTTGTAATTTAGTTAAATATATTATTATTATTATTATTATTATTATTATTATTGCATTTCATAAATAGAGAGAATCTATTTTCAAAAATAAAGGTACCAAATGAATTTCTTATTCATGAATTTTTTTTCAACTGGTACATCCAAACAATTATAATTTCTTTACCAAAAAAACTGTCAACTTGTTTGAAGAAATTGATGTCAAATTAAGTAGATTCCTGTGCTTGCTTTATATAAAGTCTTTCACCAATCGCCATGGTCTTCATTCTCTAAACTTTATTTTATTTCCCTTTTCACTTTATGGGGCTTTTCCTACTTTTACAAAACAGCTTTAAGAAAAATTGGCAATATTCCCTAAACTGTTATATGTGGACTTTGGTCCAGAAATATTGTACATGTATGGTTGGTCATGGAGCTGCTAACAGTGTACAGGGGAATAGTCTGATCGGATCATACTTATCACTCCAAACAACAAGGCAAAAAAAGCTACTTTTATAATCAACTTTTCTTTAATTCTTTTGTATATAATATGTTCTCATTTTGCTCAATTGAAAGTAATATTTCTAACATTTTTTAAAGGGGAAAAGAGAGTAGCCTGATTGCGTGGCTCCAACACCTGAGCACAGGAGCACACAAAATTATTGTCTTGCCCCCAGTGAAATAAAAAAATCTCATCTAGGTTGTGGCTTTGCTATATTCGGCTGATAATCCCAACTTAATAAGTAAGTTGCATGAATCCAATCAAAGCAAAAAAAGAAAAGAGAGAAAAGTGACGTCTAACTAAAAAAGAGGAATGAAGAGATAGGAAAAGATGGACCGAAATAAGATGAGATATTAAAAAGACAATAAAAAATGGAAATTAGAAAGAAAATTAAAAATAAAACAAAGATATATATTAACAAGGGTTACCTTCTCGATCTATGTTTTCAGGTTCCGAAATCTTAAGCAGACAATTGCAAGTAGCTCACAAATATGGACCTTGCTCACCATTGAAGGAAGGGAAATAAAAAATCCCAAGTCTTCGTCAGATTCTCATCAACGACCAAACCCGAGTCAAGTACATCCATTCCAAAATCTCCAACCAACAGTCACCGGTAGCAGATTCTACAGTAAAACTTCCTGCCAACACTGGTGATTCCGGAAACTTCATTGTAAGGATTGGATTTGGAATACCAGAGCAAAATTTCACAGTAGAATTCGATACAGGTAGTGATCTCACTTGGATCCAATGCCAACCATGTGCCGGCCAATGTTATTCACAACAAGATCCCTACTTCAACTCTTCTGCTTCCTCCACCTATTCCAACATCCCATGTGGCTCCAACGTATGCTCGCAACTGAATTCAGCGGGTTACGCACAGTCATCCTGCACCACCAATTGTCTCTATAAGGTCAATTATGCTGACGGATCCTACTCTCAAGGCTACTATGCAACCGATACACTAACCCTATCTTCCTCTGATGTCTTCCACAATTTCGAATTCGGGTGTGGTCAGAACAACCAAGGCCTATTTGGTTCTGAAGATGGATTACTAGGCCTCGGCGGCAATCAGATCTCAATGGTATCACAGACTGCTCAAATGTATGGAAAGCTTTTCTCATATTGTCTTCCATCATCAACCAGCTCCACTGGTTTTCTTGCATTCGGTAGTCAAGTGGGTTCCTCTTCTACTGCTCAATACACTCCACTGTTAACAGATTCAAACTACTCCTCCTTCTATTACCTAAATATGACGGGTATAAGTGTTGGAGGGAAGAATTTAACAATCCCCCAATTAGTTTTTACAACTTCAGGAACCATTATAGATTCTGGAACTGTCATCACTCAGTTGGCACCACCAGCCTATTCAGCTCTTCGATCAGCATTTCGTCGAGCAATGTCCAAGTACCCCCCCCCCCCCCCCGCGCCACCGTATTATGAATTCGACACATGCTATAACTTGTCTGGATACAGTTCGGTAGAAATACCAACCATAGTATTGCATTTTGGCGGAGGTGCTGACTTGAATGTTCATCAGTCTGGGATTATCGTTCAAGCAAGCTCAACTCAATATTGCTTGGCTTTTATTGGAAACAGCGCTCCTACCGATTCGGGGATCCTTGGAAATATGCAACAACACACATTTGAGGTGGTTTATAATGTGGCAGCAGGAAAGCTGGGATTTGGCGCTGGTGCTTGTAGTTAATAAGAACCATCCCTTTGTAATATAAAGATAATATGGCCATATAAATCGAGTGAGTGATTGATTGGCAATAGAAATAAGAGGAATAAAAGAATAAGAAGTGAAACTGAATAAGCATGAGGAATAGAAGCTTATCATTTCTATGTTTCTATGTTGTATTTTCTTTTTTAATATATTGGTTGAGTTGTGGATTAAACCTATGGGTGTCAACTCTCAATCGGTATGTTCATGAATTCGGTAAGTTTAATTTGGTTCAATGCAGGAGAGAGAAAGGAGAAACCAAAACCATATCGTACCAAAACTCAAATGCATTTTAAAACCGAATTGGTTCAGTTTCAAAACATCTTTTATTTGGTTTCATAAACGGTTTCTTATTACTTTCGGTTCAATTTTGTATTAGTATGATTTTTATATGCTTTTATAAACCATATCTCATATAAACACCGAAAAACACTAAGAAACAAAAAGTGCTGCACTTGTGGGAGATGGCTTGACTTCAACAAAAAGAGCTTTTGATTGATGCTTGAATTTTGCTCTTGTAGACACCACATTTTGACACCTTGGAAGTGTGTCTTGGCAATGATGGTCAAGGACGTAACTCGTGTGGTGACTGAATGCTAAGAATTACCAAATTACCCCTTCTCCACTTTTTGTAACCAAACTGTCCCAAATGGAGCTTAAACCCTTAACATAGCCGTATT